>NC_136067.1:1154892977-1155591727 GCF_964261635.1 Lissotriton helveticus | reverse complement strand
CCTGCCTTGCCCGTAGATGCCCCAGCTAAGTCCGCTGCAATCACCAAGGTCCTCCACCAAAGTTCACCACACGAAGCGGGACCCGCGAAGCGGGTACCGCGAGTTGTAGCAGGAGACAGGACAGCCCAAGATAACGGTCGGCAGCACAGCACAAAAGATCCCCACACTTAACTCACTAAAGGTTGACGTAGCATGCAGAGAAGACTTATGCCAAGGTAAAGTACATGGACTAGGATACGACACAAATCAGTATGGTCAAATCTGTGTCTCTTCTAGAGGCTAGGGGCAATAATTTAGAGTTCAGTATGGAATTAAATCCTCAAAAAACTTCAGAACTCACTGTCCTCACCATGTAATACTTTTCTCCACCTACACACACCTTACATTGATCTCTCCCCCTGACCCCAGGGCTTTAAGTGGGCTCAGGCTTTTAAAGGGGGCCTTGAAACAGGTCTCTATCAGGCTCTGTTTTGTGCCCTGGCACAGGCGGTCCGTTTTTTTTCGGACTGCAGTGACAGCAGGCACATCGATGTGCGAGTGCTCACCTCACACTTCTCACTCGTGGAAAAGTTACAGCATGAAACATGCCAGGTGAGCGTTGTGGGGGAAGGGAAGTCCTGTAAAGAGAGTCATTTTCTCTCTGGATTTGCCTTCTCTTTTTGAAACCCAGGAGCAGCAATATTGTTGTGGTGTCACCAGGGCTTTGAGTGGAAGCTTTTTCAATATTATATACAAGCCATAGTTGCTGCTTATTTATCTTATGCAACTAACAACTAGTGACAAAGCCAATAGTCCTGACTTGTAGGTCCGATGTTATTTGTTGTATCATATATCTGGTTGCAATGATAGAAACAGCAAAATATAAGTCGGGCGGCACATTATGCTAAGCACAGATTTTTAGTTGACATGTTTTAAGCCACGCCCTTAATTCCATTGGCCACGCCCCTTTGAGAGACCCACCCGTTTTTTCATCCCACTTAAAGGCTTGCCTGACCCCCATCCTTCTCGGCCACAGCACAGAGTATACTTTTTGGCTCCTGGGATAAGTACCCATGGTGTACAGCATCACTAAAAACAATTGATAGGTCCCAAAGGCGAGGCCTATAGCCTTTCTAAATCCTTGTTTTATTCATATCAGTCTTCATGGGGTCAGTGGCCTAGCAAGACCTTTTGACGCCCGTGGCGGCCCCTGAGTTTGCTTCCCGCGGCCCAATGTAAGAGCGGGTAGGAGGGCATTTCCAGTCCTTGCCACCCCGTGGACATTGCTACCCAACTGTATAGGGCTTGGGCTTGCTCATTTCCCAGTCTCTACAGTGCAGCCTATTGTATTTACTAGGTTTCCCAGGTTTGAAAAGCTCATCAGAGTGCTATGTATGTGTTTAAGCGCAACCACCTCCCCGTATCCTGTTCCAAATATCACTTTCACACCAAACATCTCTAGTTCATCCTCTAAAAACACTTTTCAGAAAACACTGAATTAACAAATGATTGGGCTTATTGACTAATGTTCCCATTCGCAGAATATACGTTTTAGTTATCCACTAAGTCAAAACACTATTATCATTACCCAAATGAATGTTATTTATAAGTCGTGGTTGCCCGGGAAATATACCAGCTGGAAAGTTTCCGCCCCTGGGGGCACTCAGAACAGAAAGAGAATGCTGCTTTTTTTTATGCGTTTCTTGAGAGTCACTCTGCTCAACTTATTTCCATTGTGCCTCGCGCGTGGGACACGCTGCGCCGCATTCACTACATCCACCTTTCCCAGGCAGTCTCATGTCTCGACTGCGCATGCGCATATAAACAGCATCTTGGTAATGAGCCGGCTCTGAGAGCAGCGAACAAAAATATCACTGAGCATGCTCCTTCACCCCCAAATCAGATTCCGGGTCTACAGATCGCACTCTGCAGCCCGTCACTGTGTTACTTTAAGGGGCGTTTTGGATGAAGATACGCTGGTTTCAGGGCTCTTTTCTTGTGTCTGTCTGCTGTGCTGTACCTGGGCTGCTTATTAGGAGCTAGGGAGATGTGCCGTGTTTCCCTTGCTTCTTTTCGCCTCTACCTTCCTGGACTGTTCTTCAACAGAGGATAGTGCGGTGCACGCGGATTCTATTCTCTCATCGGTTTGCATAGTGAGAGGGTAACCATAACCTGTTTTTGCCCGTTTCTGTCTCGGTCTCCCTCTGTCAAAAATTGCGCTTGGGGACTGTGTGTATGTGCCTTGTCTGTCCCCCAAACTCTGCACAGTCGCATACATTTGAGGAAGAAAATCTTTCATCTAGAATATTACAATGAAAATCAGGAAAGGAATATCCAAGCGGGATTCAGAGGAGGTAAGCACCACTCTAGAAATTATCTTTTTGTTGCCTCTGGCATGGGGAATGTTAATTTACGTAAGATGCTATAGTAATGCATCACTTTTCATAGACCTGAACGTTGAAGAAAGACGTTGGAATAATCCTTTGATGTGTACCCATTCCCTAGTATTCTTGGTGAATCTGTCTATCTTAAAGTGTGTGAGATTGAGGTAAGGAGTGTACGTCTTTCTATGCGACTCTTTAAGTGAAATTTGTGCGGAGGCAGTACGTACATTAATGACAGTTAGTACACATGCCACAAATCTACTCTACGAAACGTCATTGCAGCCCTCTCACCTGCCGTTCTTCTTTTTCTGTCTTTTCCCCGCAAGTATCGAATTATTCCTCTCCTAACTTTATCCAATCTTCTTTATCCCTACCGTATACATATTTCTTGCACATGCGTGTATGTGGAAAGGGTGCCCAGTAATGAAAGCCAAGAAAGAGAGCGGGGAGTACATCGAATGTAAGCCAAAACATGCTTTATGAAACTGTGCCTCTACTTCGCTTGTGTGCATGTCACTCTACCAGCTAGCCACAACTGTAAAGACGTAAAATATGATTTTAGCTGGTGTGTTCTGCCCACCAGTCTTTTCTTAAAGATCCCAAATCCATGCACACTGGTGACTGCTGTTTCCAGGGTCAGGTTGGAGAACAGCCTTCGTTATTTTTGATTTTGTTCCTTTTGATGGGATGTGGACGAAACGTAAAAAATATATATAGCTGTTTCACATAGGCAAACTTGAGAACACCGTGATCGCTATCCATGTAACTGAAAGAACTCAAGCGATACATTTGTGCTTAAATTTGTGTGTTATACTGCTGCTCAGCCTGAGTGTGTGAGAGAATGTTGGTGAATGGAATGTTCGTGTGTGTGAGTGTCAGTTGATGAAGGGCTGAGCAGGAGTGAGGCTGCTCGTAGTGGGGCTCTCATCCTGTAACATCATACTTGAACAATGATACCTGAAGATACTACGTAGACCAGTCTTCATATTTACTATGTTTTGGCGACGATCTGGAAAAGAACCTGCGTGTGCCACCTTTAGGACTACTGAAATTTGAAGTCTGAAGAAAATCCAAGGCAATGAACCTCTTGAAACTACAAGCTATGGATTTAAAAGCATACTGGCCCCCCTGAGTCCCACCAGTGACCTTTACATCGGTCGCCCCAACCTTAGTGTGCCAGTCCCTGCTCTACTTTCCTGCTCCCTCTCCTGCTCCTTAGTGACAGTGGTCCCTGTCCTGCCACTTTGAGACAGTGTTTCCAGAAGTGCAGTTTCCTAGAAGAGCGTCCAGTTCTTGCTGCCTGCTGAAAGTTTTGCCATACTATTATTGTATGATTTTTAAAAAAATTTTTTAACTTATTGAGTATTGTTGATTTTGAGCCTATGTGCTCCATGTCGATGTTTTTCGCCAGTGCATGTCCTTACTTCTTAAATTTCCAGAGAGGCAATTCAGAGTGAATGTTACTTTCTCATATTTGTTTTGGGGTTTTGCAGTGTTTTCTCCCACGTTTACGTGGTTATAGCTTGTTCCTGTATAATTACTTGTCGCTGTATGGATATTGTAGAGTGAGTTGTTCTTCTCTTTTCATTCATGGAGTTGTTGACTTTCAGTTGTGCATTTACTTACCTTTTGTGCATTTACCGTAGTTCCGTGTGAAGTCCCTTCCACACATCACACCCCACTTTGCGTTGGGAGGAGTTCTGTACATGTTGAGTGCTTAGATTCTGTGTAGAGCGTTTTCTACCCACCACACCCCATCTTGCGTTGGGGGGAGTTCTTTACATTTTTAGTACATTTTTGTGTGCCTGATTGGTTCTGTGTAGACTGTTTTCTACACATCACACCCTAACTTTCGGTTTGGGGAAGTGTATATGTGCTTACTTTATGTGCATTAATTTGCTTGATGTCCAGGTTGCTTCTTGCTTTCGTCTGTATTGCACTTTTCCTTCTTGGACGTCAAGGTTCACTTTGCTAGATTTGTGTTTTTCCCTTGCATATCAGGGTTTGCTTTGGGAATTCTTTTGGTTCTGTGTGAAGTCCCTTCCACACATCACACCCCAATGTGTTGTTGAGGGAAGTCTGTTTTCCCATACATTTCTCGCACGTCAGGGTTGTGCAGGAAGTGTTTTTTCCTCGTTCCGTGTGGAGTCTTTACACACATCACACCTCAACTTGGGTTGTTGGGGGAAGTTTTGCTATGATTGTGCTTGTTACTATGTTCTGTGTAGATATTTTCCACGCCTGCACACTGTTTTTGTTCTCTGATTGCATGGTTCGTCTTCACACTTTTGTTGTTGGCACCCTTGTACTTTTTTGTGTTTGTTCTGCCCAGCTTACATAATTCTTGTACTTTGGTTTGTTGGTTGTTATGGTGTGGGAGTGTTGGTTGCGTTGTGATAAGAAAGAAGGTGGTGTATTCCATTGTCTCTTCCTACCTTCTTCATTGTTTCTGCATGAATTGGCCATCTTTAATCTTTCATGCTACTTTTCAGAAATATGCCAAGGTATTTATTTCTCACATCTGTTCTGATCTCTAGCTGACAGTTTTCGTATTCCCTTAAAAGAAGGAGATGTGTTATACTGCTGCTCAGCCTGAGTGTCTGTGTGAGAGAATGTTGGTGAATGGAATGTTCGTGTGTGTGAGTGTCAGTTGGTGATGGGCTGAGCAGCAGTGAGGCTGCTCCTGGTGGGGCTCACATCCTTTAACATCATACTTGAATAAAGATACCTGAAGATACTACGTGGACCAGTCTTCTTCATTTTACTACATTGTGCTTACAAAATGTACACGTAAATGAGCAGAAAATAGTACATTTATTTCAATGTATTGTTTAGCTCACCACTTAAATTTTGTTCTATACATGTTTAGAAGTTTTGCATTCAAACTACATATGACAAACAGTCAGCATAGTCTGTAGTATACAATTAGAGTACTTAGAGACACATTCTGGTCAGCTTATTTCCTTAAGGAGAAATGGGATGTCCTCTGATAAAAAGGAGACCTCGCATGGATCATACTTTCCTATACTTGTTTTTGAAGGGGGCTGGGTCAGTAATTTTCAAAGGCCATCCTTAGGCGATCTAGGATGATATACAAGATTATGAGAGTATGCCTTGAGAAGCATCTGTGTAATGCAGTTCTTTTTCTTATGAGTGGGGTGATGAGTATGAGTTTTGCTTCCAAGTGTCCTAGATTCTACTAGGGCAATTACATTTTTGTTTAGGTAACATAGGCTCCTGAGGTGTAAAGCATTGTTTCTTTTTGTTAAAAATTCAACTAAATATGTAGGACAGGACTAGTGGCATAACATTCGCCACCGTGGTGTGAAGTGGGGGGGGGCAATGTGCACGGGCCACTGGCCTGAGAGCTCCTTGCTGGATCTGGTGCATGGCGGCCGTCCTCCATGTACCTTGCAGGGGGCCTCAAGTTTTGTTACACCAACGAGACAGGCTTCATTGTGATCAAGGTCCTGTTTTGCGTTAATATGGAGGCACCAAGTGACAATTTGTTTGCACTTTGTACTTTATACTTTTATGAGTTAGTAACTATGAAGTACTGACCCAGCTGTAAAGCTACATTTTTCTAGGGGTGTGGCCTGTGCAACATGGGCGACTATCTGTGTTTAAATGGGGATCCAGCTCCTACCCATGAAGATGCTGCCATTCTTCTTGCTAAGGAATGGAATGCACTTCAGCTGATGTCCAAATGAGCGAAATATCGGTGTGCAGTGGCTTCCAGCTACAGGGAGGTGCTATTAGAAGACAGGGCCTCTGCAGTGCAGTAGCCTATCGAAGCTGTCCTCACCCTTCCTGAAGTGAGTGGGGATGATTGAAGAGAGCACTGTCAAGACCCGGCAGGGCTGCAGTGAGCTGGAGCTAATGACGAGCTGGCCCATGAGGAGGTAAGTAAAGCTGGCTGTGTGCCCCAGAGGAAGACAATGGTGTGGAGGTGCACAGGGAGCTGATTTGCCCTGACTGCAATTGTGCACCCATGCCACTCAAGCAACGTGAAGGAGGCCGAATGGCGGACCTATAATTGCTGACGACATGACTGTTTCTGCACGGTTGCTGTTGGCAGTGGCTGAAAAGGGGTACACGCCCACCCACTAGTGCATCCAGACCATTGAGTAAGGAGGGGGAGGCCGCTAGTAAACCCTGCAGTTAATGATTATGCGACTAATGGTGCATGACCATTGGATACATCGACTGGACAGAGGTAAGCACCTGTGTGCTGGTGCGCCTAGATACTTGAGCTGAACGAAAGAGACTGCTGAAGGCTGTGGCTGGACAAGGGTAGGCTCCTGCAGTGGCAGTGTGAGTTGCCTGCATGGACAGGAGACACAACCCCCATCCCAGAGTGCCTAAACCTTTTGTATGGAGGATGCATCTGAGTTGTGAGTCACAGAAATGCGGCGTAGAAGATGCACTCTGGCAAAAGCACACACTCCATCACAGAAAAACTGGAATGAGTACATGGATGGCCCTCCCAGAGTGTATGAGCTGATGAGGGGAACTGTGAGTAGCTGGCTGCAGTTGAAACCCAACATTGGGAATGAAAGGGAACCTCAGGGTGCTGGGTCACTGAAGCAACACAGATTCCCACGTAGATGCGACACTTGGGCCCTCAACAAAGACAGAAATAGAGGCTGGATAATTTTTGGACCCCCCCCTAGGCCCCCCTCCTCCTGCTCATCCTACTCAACAAGACTAAAGTGCATGAAAGCCCAAACCAGTGATGCCCATTTAATTACGTGGGCCCGATTGAACATTGGAAAGCAACAAGGTGCAATGCAACCTCCTCAAAAGCAAGGGGAACTTGACCATGGGGACAAATCTGAATGAGATGTAAACTCAACAGGTACCCAGCAAGAATTGAAACGTCTGAAAATGGCAGAGGGCCCAACTGACACATTTCATATGGTGCTTGCAGCAATTGTGGTATCCTATGAGGTGCTTGAAGCCAAAATAAATTGCCTGGCCAAAGATGTAAATCTCTTGAGAGCGGACTATTCAAAACTCTCTGATAGAGTGGCAGAGACAGAGTCGATATTGGTGGTGACCTGTCCCACAGTGAAGGAATTTCACTTACAAGTCACAGACCTATAGGCTAGGGTAAAAGTCCTGGAGAGTGGAAGACGCTGAGGAACGCTCCAGGAGAAATAATGTTCCTATTGTACGGCCTCCTGGAACAGAGTGAGGACCCTTCTATAGAACTATACATAGAGCAGTGGTTCAAGGAATGCGTGGAACCAAATCACTTGTCTATGTTTTTCACGTTGTGAAAAAGCGATTAGGGGTGCCAGTTGCCCCACATTACCATGGCTGCCCTCTAGGCCAGTGATGTAATAAAATCAAACACTGGTCCCCTTGGGGGAAGTGTAAGCCTCAACTTCCTTGGCAAATTACATAGGGTACTCCTATATAAAGAGTACAATCAAATTAATTTACACTACAGTTATCTCATAGGTATACTAATACATTGTATCATAAAACAAAGGTGCTCCCAGAAAAACAGTGCAGTGCAAGTGAGACGAGTGAGCTTACAGTGCACAGTTTTTATATATTTTTATATATATATATATATATATATATATATATATATATATATATATATATATATATAGTTCACAACAATGTCCGCAATATCCTCTGCCTCTTTGTGGGTGGCAGGCTGCCGGCAAAGGTCGCGACCCTTGAAATTTCAAATACCATTCAATCTTTATATGAAAAGATTGCGCCGAGCCCCGATTTCATTTCAACGTGCTTTATTAGGTAAACAAAGCTGTGGCAAACTCTGCCTGACGCTTTTCAGAACCGGAGTTCCTTGGTCACGGGTCAACAGGTCACTTCCTGTCACATGATATAGTGCACAAACATAAACAATATCATAAAAGGACTACATAGCTGCCCTGTCTGTGTGACTACTACTGCCACCATCTTATACTGGTTATTTGTAACTGGATATATCACATTTATATAATTTTTCTTTGTAGAGCTTTAACAAATTCATTTCAAAGGTTTACATATTTTGCAAATTGATGTGAACTTGTGAAAACAATTATCTCATAGGTATACAAATACATTGTATCATAAAACAAAGGTCCTCCCAGAACAAACATTTCCAATGCAATAGGTCTCGCATTAGGAAAGTTTGAGCTATTGGCCTTGTAAATGACAAATTGTTTATTTATGTGTTGTTTTTGAAAATAGCGAAATTAATAGCTTTGTCTTTTACAATGCCAATACTTATCACTTTTGTAAATGTGACACCTATTGCATTTGTAATACAACATGTTTTGTATTTACGTGACTTAGATGTATTGATATTACAAATAACAATGGCTTTTAATTTTTTAAAATAATTAACACTTAAATAAAAGTTATTGTAATTCATCATGGCAAAAGCTTAAACTTTTGTAAATAACCTTTGTGAAGATTATGTTCAGTGTATTTTATTGTGACGAAAATCCAAGAACAGAAGTGAAATATTAACATCTTTTTGTGACATTTGTCATAAAGCTTGAAACATTGAGATAACATATTTGAACCAGTTGTTGTTGAATGGTTGTGTGGTAAATTAAATTTACTTATTACCTCATTTCTGAATTTCTATGCTTAATAAATCATAATTTCTTGTCAATGCAAAGCGAGGAGTCCGTGGTGCTCAAATGAAGGAGGAGAAGACCAATAACTCGAGTTAAGGGGAGCGCTTCCAGCACCAAGCGGGCACAGGAGCAATCTCTCAAGTCCCTCTCTTGAAGTGGGGTTTTTATTTTCAACAGCAGAATATTTATAGAGTCTTGGTGACGAGGCAAAATAGAGGAACAAACAGGTCGTGGCAGATAGAGGAACAAAGATCAGCAAGAGGAGCAGAGTGTGAAGAAATGGGGGCGTGTCTTAGGCTTCGTGAGGGGACTTGCGATGTGAAATAGTCTGACAGTTGGAAGGGGGAGGCTTCCTCATTTGGGGGTTTGTGCTCGTGCTTCATGTCAGAAACATGAACCATCTCTGCGGGGGAGCAGGAACTCATGTACTGGTTTCCCGGACTTGGCAGAAACCACAGAGACAGATGGTGAAAATGAGGAAGGCCAGGTGCAGGGGTGTCGTGCTCGTGCTCGGGGTCTTGGGACACCAAAGGGTGAATTAAAAACAAAATGGTGCCGGCTTTTAATGTGGGCAATTATTAATCGCGCAAAGGGGATCGCGCAAAGGGGCATAATTAGATCGCGCAGAGGGCAGCGAAGGGGCATAATTATAGATTTTATTTCCACATTCCCTCCTTGCCCCAGAGTGTACCTACATTATATCTCAATTTGCATGAGATCATTTATACATTCTTGTAACATGGTTCTTTCCCTTTCTCTCTGCTGGACAAGTGGTTTAGGAATGCATTTTGCAGCGCATAGACCGCACAGGGCAGGACCACATTGGATGCAAAGGCAGCATCCAGTTATTATCAGGAATATTATACCTGCTGCTGACAGCAGTTGCCATCCCCAGGACGATATTATCTTCCAGAACCAGTCAGACCACGTCCAAGTGCCAGGTTCTTGATGTAAACTTACGGCTATCTTGTGTAATTTTGTTATGGCCGTGTATACAGATGGGGAATTATCAGGAATAAATATACAGCAGCTAGAGCCTATAATTTTACAGGCTCCGCCTCTGTCAGCCAAGATGATGTCAAGGACAAGGCGATTTTGGAGAGTAACCAATCGTATGGCAGACTGCTCCTGGGTTAAGCTCCCCAGGGCAGACGCCGTCTGGTTTACAACAGCCTCTAAGGTCCTTGTCAACCTGCGTATAAGCTTGCTGTTCTGTACAGGGCCAACAAAGAAGAAGAACCCTTTGTTAAAATCTGTATACTGTTCCCATGAGGTTTCCGTTTGGTCAACCAAGGAGGTATCGATCGTTCTTTTATGTCTGACATGGGGCACTAGGAGGTCTCGGTGGTAAGTGGATGGGTCCACAAAGACAGGGGGTAACAGGAATGCTATATAGCAAGTTCCCCCCCAGTTCAAGGGCAGCTGCACATAGGCTGTTTGGCCACAGATAAAATAAGTATGGCGAGATGCTAGAAATGAGGACTTTCCTCTGTCTTCAAAACTTATAGTGGTATGACAGTAACTGTGTCCTAATGGAATAGAGCCATTTTTCTGGATGCACAGGTGTCCTTTTACTGGTGAGACCGAGATGGAAGGGGGACCAGCATTCTTTTTCGGTTTGGTATTTAACATCTTGTAGGACATGGTCATGTTCCCTTGCTTGTATTCTTCACTTTCTAGGACTGTACCGGTCGCCTGAGGATCTCCCTCCTTATTAGGGTAACAGGCAGTATTGAGTACCTTGTTTAAATCCCCCCAAGGCCACCCATTCTTGCATGAATTATTTCCATCAGGGCAGGAGCAGGGGGTAGTATCGTCAGCTGTTATTAGGGCGAACCAGGCTTCTCAAGTTCCATTATAAGAGAATGGGAAAGGAAAAAGAGGCATCCCTCCCTTTTTCTGATGAGGTGGGATGCGGCCACATATCCAACAATTGGTGCTATTACTGGCCTGCTGAGTGTGGTGTAGCATCTGTATGAAGGTATTGTTTCGCAAGGCTAGTCTATGGGCTTGTTCATGAGGGGGTAGGTCGTGATAGGTGTGTTCCTGAGTGCTGTTGGGTGTATGAGAGGTGTGTTGTGTTGGAGGAAAAACAGTGTGGAGAATCCAACCAAGACACGTCATAACTGCCGTGAGGAAAAATAATACTGTCAAACATATAATAGGACCATTATGTCTTTTTCTAGAGTTCATTTCTTTTTTCTCCCACATAGTCAAGGTGTTAAAATCCATTCACATGCTCCAACCGCTTCACCACTGGACCGACGCCCAATGGACTTAATTAGCCAGAGTCCGAATGGCAGACCTTAACTTTGATTTGTAATCCTGTTGTGGGGTTAGTTCCAAAGGCAATAAAGATTGTTCAGTCACAATGTCAGTGGGATTGGCAGGGCCATCAGCAACAGTGTCTTTTTGTCCAAAATGTTTCCGGCAGTGGCTTGCGTGGAGCCAGCCCTTCCTGCCCTCGACCTTCACTGCTGTCCGTGTTGTTAGTAGTACGAGTCTTGGCTTCTTCCACCTGGGCTGGAGGGGACTGGTCCGGTCGAAGTTCCTCACGAGGACCCAGTCCCCGGGTCGGATGGCGTGTTCTTCCGGGTTGGTTTTGTCAGGGAAGGTGGCAGCAACCTGAGAACGACAAGATTGGAGTGCAGACATCAAGGAAGCCAGGTAGTCAGTCAGCATAGTACTGTCAACATCAGTTATTCTTTTAGGCCTTGGCGTACCCCACATATTTGGTGGTCTGCCAAAGACCACTTCATATGGAGATAAGCCAGTTCTGGAATGGGCTACCGTACGCATGTAGAAGAGGGCAACCGGTAAGGCTACCATCCAGTCCACGCCTTTGTCAGTGCATATCTTGGCCAATTTTGTCTTCAAAGTTTGGTAGTGCCTTTCTACTAGACCTGCTGCCTGAGGATGTCTTACACAGTGAAACTTCCAAGTGTACCCTAACAGAAGAGACACTTGCTTCATGAGTTCAGAGGAAAAAGGTTGGCCGTTATCTGAGTAGATGACACGGGGCAACCCATACCTCGGGAAAAACTCTCTAACTAATTGTTTAGCAGTTGTCGTTGCAGTGTAATCTGGGACGGGATAGGCTTCTGTCCATCTGGTCAGAGCACAGACTACAACTAGCACATACTTGTGACCTCTACATCTCTCCATCTGGATATAGTCCATCTGGAGAACTTCAAATGGATGGTCAGGGGGTTGGAATCCTCCCTGTTCCACCTTTGTGCCTCTTCCTGGGTTGAACTGATTACAAATCATGCACGTTTTAACTTTTTGTTTGGCTGCAGCTCTCAAATGTTTGTTGTGCCATATATTCTGTATGCTGTCTAACATTGCTTTTTCTCCCAGATGCGCTGGTCCATGTATGGTGTTTACCATAACCTGTACCATGGCATCCGGTAGAAACCATACTGCTCTTTCAGGTGTCATCCAGCCTTGATCTGTAAGGACCCCTCCTTTTTCCTTCCATTCTAGCAGTTCCTGTGGTGTGGCGTGACTTTGGACATCCTGGATGTCAGAAAAGGGGGCTCGTATTGTATTTTGGCGGTGTGGTATACTTAATTCTCTGTTTGCTGCTAACTTGGCTGCACTGTCTGCAGAATCATTCCCTTTTGATATTTCATCTGTTCCTTTTGTGTGCGCTTTACATTTTAGCACTGCGATTTTCTCTGGTAACTGACTGGCCTCTAAGAGGGCAGTGATGAGTGTAGCATGCTGTATTCTGGACCCATGTGATGTGAGAAATCCTCTCTCTTTCCATAATGTACCGAAGTTGTGTACAACTCCAAAGGCATATTGTGAATCAGTGTAGATGTTAACTGACTTTCCTTTTGCTAAGTGACATGCTCGTGTTAGGGCTATGAGTTCTGCTGCCTGTGCCGACAGTATCTCTATCTTGTGTGCTTCTAAAGTGTCTGTACCATTTGTGACGGCATAGGCTGCTGCTAATTCTCCTGTGGGGAGTCTCATACATGAACCATCAACAAAGAGTGTCATTTCTGCCTTAGCAAGGGGAGTATCTTGTAAATCTGGTCTTGGTTTGGTCACTAAATCAATTATGTAAATACAATCGTGAATTTCCTCAGTAGGAGAGGTCAGTGGCAACAGTGTTGCTGGGTTTAAAATGTTGCAGCGTCTAATCCCAATGTGTGGCTGAAAAAAAGTCATCTCATATCCGGTGAGTCTGGCTATTGTCAGATGCTGTGTTTGTGTTCTGTTTAACAGAAGTTCTACAGCGTGTGGGACCTGAACTATCAGATGATGTCCCAATACAATAGAATCGCTTTGTCTAATAGCTTGTGCAGTAGCTGCTACTGATTTTAGACATGCAGGCAATGCTTGTGCTACTGGATCTAATGTGCTTGAAAAATAACCACATGGTTTATGTTTGTCTGCTTGAAGTTGGGTCAGAACTGATAGTGCTGTACCTGAGTTTTCTGTTACAAATAATGTAAAATCTTTGGTGTAATTAGGTGTTGCCAGCACTGGGGCTTGACACATAGCTTTTTTAAGAGACTGAAAGGCTTGCGTGTGTTCATCTGTCCAGGGTAATTGTGGAGTAGCGCCAGCTTCGAGTATTGTCAGCTGCACTAACGGTTTGGAAATGAGTGCAAATTGTGGGATCCACTGTCTACAATATGAGGTGAGACCAACAAAAGCTCGAACTTGTTTCTGTGTTGTTGGTTGTGGTATTTGTTGTATGAGTTGGATGCGTTCCTGTGTAAGCTGCCTACCCTCCTTTGACAGCAAGTGCCCTAAGTATGCCACTTGCTGTAAACAAAATTGGAGCTTACCAGGGGAAACTTTATGGCCATTTGCAGCTAGGAATTCTAGTACTAGTAGTGATGCTTCAGCACATGCTGCGTCAGATCTGGCCGTAATTAGGATATCATCAACATATTGTAGTATGGCTGTATCCGTGGGCATTTGAACAGTATCTAGTTGTCTTTTTAATGCTTGGCTATATACGCTTGGACTCTCTGTGAAACCTTGAGGAGCTCTTGTGAATTGGAAACTTTGTCCTTGTAAGGAGAAGCCAAAAAGGTATTGACTGTCTGGGTGAATAGGTATGCTAAAGAATGCGTTTTTCAAGTCAATGACTGAAAAATGCATTGCTTCCGCATCTATGGCTGTGAGTAGGGTGGAGATGTCTGGAACCACAGGGTGTTGTGGAACGACACATTTATTGAGCTCTCTCAAATCCACCACTAGTCTGTAGACAGGTGGTGTTCCTGGTTCCACTTTTTTATGAACTGGTAAAACAGGGGAATTGCAAATGTTAGAAGTTGTTTCCTTAATCACACCTGACTGTATTAGGTCCTGAATAATTAACATTAATGCTTGTTCAGCCTGAGGTGGAATTTTGTATTGCCTTATGCGTGGTAGTTGGGCTCCCTCTTTCAGTGCAACCTTGTGAGGTGTTATTTCCATACATCCTACTGTGGTGGAATCAGTGGCCCACAGGGTGTGTGGCAAATCTTTCAAACGCTCATCTAATTCTCTACTTGTGTAGTGACCCTTGAAATCTCGCAGAAATAGTCTGACATCTGTAGGTGAGCAAACAATGACAGCTCCTAATTCTTTCAATGTTTTTATACCAAGCAAGTTTTCTGGACATGATTTTGTCAATATAAGATCTGTAGTTGTCATGAGGGGACCAACCTGCAAGGGCAGTGGCTTTGACGTGACGTTTGTCACAGGTTGCCCCGAGAAACCCAGAGAAATACTTTTTGAACCCGAGAGAGGAGCCTCTGGGACCTCTTGATGGCTTATTGTTGTTTTACTGGCCCCAGTGTCTAGTAGAAACTTCCTATCCTCCCCAAGAAGTCGGACCTCTATAAATGGACCTGTCTGATCTACTGGAATGGGGATTAGGGGCAGTTTGTCATCTTCTCTCTCTGGGCAACATCATGAGAAATCTGGGTAATATTCAGTGTAGGCGCTGTCTATAATATTCATTTGGGCCAATTGTGTTGTCAGTGGAACTGAAGGTGTTGAACTGTCTAGGGAACCATTCTGTTTTGGCTGATATGGGCGTGGCTGGGTCTTACTAGTAGCCAAATTGTGCTTTAAGACAGGGCAATCTTTAACGAAGTGTCCCATCTTTTTGCACTAATTACAAGTGCTTTTTATATTTGTCTGGCTACTTGGTGTCTGTTGACGCTGCGGTGCAGTTTGGGCTACTAATGCTTTCATCTTTGTGTCTTTCATGCGTTTCTTATCATTTTCTTCTTTATCCCTAATGCGATTCTGGTGATATTGTAGCATTTGTAACACCTGTGGAGGTGTATGTGCTTGCCAGGTACTTTCTACTTTTAGTACTCTGTCCTTAATGGCTGGCAAGGCGTTATCTACTAATTTGGAAACAAACAGATGCGGGTAAGCTTCACTTGTCGGCGTAAGGCCGCTATTTACCGCAAAACACTTTTCAAGTCTAGTGTAATAATCTCCTATGTCTTCACCATGTTTCTGTTTGCAGGAGGAAATGGCACCCCAGTCCTCCTTTTTCACTGTTAGTAACTGTGGTAGCACCTTTAAAATAGTGCCAGGAAGTGCTTTTAGTCTGTCTCCTATACCTTGACCTGCTACTCTAGTATTTTCGTCATTCTGAAGTTCAGTCCATCTAATGTGTTCACCTGCTACTTCCCAATCTTTTTCTCTTAGTTTGTCATATATACCTGATGGCAACAATAATTTCAGAATTGCTGTGATATCAGAAAGAGTATATGTTCCCATCATTAATACATCTCCTAATTCCTTAAAGAATCCAGCAGGATCCTTTGAGTGGGAGGGAACCATCTCTTTCATCCTTAGTAACTCAAGTTTTGTCAAGGGTACATAAATGAAGACGCGTTGTAGCGCTCCATTTGTGTCAGCTCTGGGGTGGACCTCCCTCATGGGGAACTGGCGTGTTTGAGGAAGTCTATTAGTTGCTCCACACGTATTATGGGGAGATCTATATCCAGTCACTTTCTGGTATTTCTGTCTAAAATCTATAAATGTGTTGAGAAAAACTGAACTATTGTGGAGGAACATGTTATCAGCGCAGTCAGACAGAAAATCTTCGAGTCTTGGATCATGTTTGAAATGAGTGTCATTGAGTGTGATGAGATGTTGTACCATGTAGAGACTTGCTAATCTTTGATGTGAGCGTGGTAATGCTAGAAAAAGCTGGGCTATGAGATCATTGTCATATATCTTATATTGAGAGACCCATAGGGTCGCAGTTCTGGCTATTTCCTCCTCCTCCGGTGTAAGCGGAGGTTCCTGGTCTAACCAGTAGTCTAATGCATTGG
The DNA here is from genome assembly GCF_964261635.1 of Lissotriton helveticus. Taxonomy (NCBI): domain Eukaryota; kingdom Metazoa; phylum Chordata; class Amphibia; order Caudata; family Salamandridae; genus Lissotriton; species Lissotriton helveticus. Next base: position 1,155,575,452 of record NC_136067.1, on the reverse strand, counting down.
ATGTATTTTCAAATAACTCATCTGGAGATGACCGTTCAGAGTGACCTTGGAGGAATGTAGGCGGGGGTGTTCGTGAATTAGAGGGGAAGAACGAACGGGTAGGACTTTTTCAGTAGGTTCAGTAATTTCCTCCTCAAGTTTCTTATTCTCTTCATTTGTTTGCAAGTTTTGCAGAATACGGGTCACATTACGGGCGAACCTGTCTAGTGCATCATTTATAAGTTCTAGACTAGTGTGGTCGGATGCGGAATCTAATAAGTCAAAAAGTGAAACTGGTACATTTCTTTCCTCTGCTTGTATGTGTTTTATGAAACCGCAAAGGAGGAACCTATACATGTGCATTTTTACAGGGTGTGATCTTCTTGTAGTCATAGCGTTAATGGCTCGTGAGTTCTCTCCAGTACAAAGAAACTCAGAGGCCGCTTGAAGAAACGTGTCAATTGCTGGTAGATGTCTTATTTCTTCCCAGGAGTCATGAAGTATTTTACTTATTCGGCCCGCCTCCCCTGTGTTGCTCGGAGTCGGGTCATAGGGGCAGTCGGGAATTGTTTTACCTGGGTCTGGACCTACGGCACCCCCTTCTGGAGTGAGAGGTGGTGCGTTATGTTGTGAAAGGGGTGGCGGAGGCAGAGGATGTTGAATGACTGGAACTTCATAGGGTGGTGGAGTATCTAAGAGAAAATTAGTAAAAGTATCCTCTGGTAGTGGGGCTGTAGGCTGTGCTGATGCAATGTTAAGGTTTTCAGGTGCAGATGGCAATACAGGATAAAAACCAGTAGAAATGGCTGATTGTTCCCTTTTATTCCTTTCACTAACTACTTCTTTCCCTATTTCTTGTAACTGTTCTTTCTTGGCCTGCTCTGACATTCTCTTACCCTTTTCAACTTTATGCAATTCCTTCTGTTGCCTCCTATGGGCTTCTTTTCTCCATAATTCTACTGAGTCACTCTGTGACTGGCGGACTCTCTTTTTCTTCCATAACTGTTCCTCTAATTTCATAATACACTCCATATCAAAACTACCATTTTCAGGTCATCTATATCTGAGTTCTAGGTCTTTAGTATATTCTACCCATAGATCACAATAAATAAGTGCACCGACACCATGTTTTGCATACATAAAGTGTCCTGGAGTATCCCGAGGAGGAAGGGGAATTTCTTTCTCAAGAATACTCCTTTTGGTTGCCATCTTACGTATTTTCGAGAAAATAGGCATGATGGCAAGACTTTCAAAGATTTTAGAAGTGAGAAAAACACAAACAGAACAAATATCTTTACCGTACCCACGAAAGAGGTGAGTCCGTCTTTTATACTAGTTTAGTAGTCCTCACAAAATAAGTGAGAAACCCACAAAAAACATGTATCTTTACCGTGCCCACTAGGTAGTGAGTCCGTCTTTTATACTAGTTTTAGTAGTCCTCACCAAAGATAGGTGAGAAACCAACAAAACACGTATCTTTACCGCCCCCACAAAAGCTGTGGGTTCGTTTTTATACTTTTCAGCAGTACTCACCGAAAAATAACTGGAAGGCCTCTTGAAGATTGTGGGATTTGTAGAACCTCGGACTCGCAGGTTGGGCTTTGGTTCAGGACGTTCCGCTATTTCCTCACCGCATCGTGTGGATGCTGGGCCGCAGTCGGTCCCCCTCTTCGCCTCGAGGGAGTTAGCGGAAATTCCCCGCGTTGTGCACTTTTGAAGTCCGTCAACGGTCAGGAGGGGACAGTACCGGGTCCAATATCGCTGGCGCGTGGGGGAAAGGGAATGTCCCTGTTCCGGGCGCCAAATATTGTGGTAAATTAAATTTACTTATTACCTCATTTCTGAATTTCTATGCTTAATAAATCATAATTTCTTATCAATGCAAAGCGAGGAGTCCGTGGTGCTCAAATGAAGGAGGAGAAGACCAATAACTCGAGTTAAGGGGAGCGCTTCCAGCACCAAGCGGGCACAGGAGCAATCTCTCAAGTCCCTCTCTTGAAGTGGGGTTTTTATTTTCAACAGCAGAATATTTATACAGTCTTGGTCACGAGACAAAATAGAGGAACAAACAGGTCGTGGCAGATAGAGGAACAAAGATCAGCAAGAGGAGCAGAGTGTGAAGAAATGGGGGCGTGTCTTAGGCTTCGTGAGGGGACTTGCGATGTGAAATAGTCTGACAGTTGGAAGGGGGAGGCTTCCTCATTTGGGGGTTTGTGCTCGTGCTTCATGTCAGAAACATGAACCATCTCTGCGGGGGAGCAGGAACTCATGTACTGGTTTCCCGGACTTGGCAGAAACCACAGAGATAGATGGTGAAAATGAGGAAGGCCAGGTGCAGGGGTGTCGTGCTCGTGCTCAGGGTCTTGGGACACCAAAGGGTGAATTAAAAACAAAATGGTGCCGGCTTTTAATGTGGGCAATTATTAATCGCGCAAAGGGGATCGCGCAAAGGGGCATAATTAGATCGTGCAGAGGGCAGCGAAGGGGCATAATTATAGATTTTACTTCCACAGTTGCACAGATTGATGCTGTGGTGGCGCTGAGTGATGTGGTGGCGACGAGTGATGCTGTAGCGTTCAGTGATGCTGTGGTAGCGCATAGTGATGTTGTGGTGCCCCTGAGTGATGCTGTGGTGGTGCGGAGTGATGCTGTATGCTATTCTATGTTTTGTTTTGCTATCCTATGTTTTGTTTTGTTATGCTATGCTATGTTTTGCTATCCTATGCTTTGATTTGTTATGCTTTGCTATGCTGTGTTATGCTATGCTATGTTTTGGTAGCGCATAGTGATGTTGTGGTGCCCCTGATTGATGCTGTGGTGGTACGATAGATAGAGTGAGGGAGATAGATAGATAGAGTGATGGCGATAGAGTGAGTGTGATAGACAGAGTGAGGGCGATAGATAGACAGATAGATAGTGAGGGCGATAGATAGAGTGAGGGCGATAGATAGATAGAGTGAGGGAGATAGATAGAGTGAGGGCGATAGATAGATTGATAGCTAGAGGGCGATAGATAGAGGGCGATAGATAGAGGGCGATAGATAGATAGAGGGCGATAGATAGAGGGCGATAGATAGATAGAGGGCGATAGATAGATAGAGGGTGATAGATGGAGTGAGGGCGATAGATAAATAGATAGATAGATAGATAGAGTGAGGGCGATAAATAGATAGAGTGAGGGCGATAGAGTGAGGGCGATAGAGTGAGGGCGATAGAGTGAGGGCGATAGAGTGAGGGCGATAGAGTGAGGGCGATAGAGTGAGGGCGATAGAGTGAGGGCGATAGAGTGAGGGCGATAGATAGAGGGCGATAGATAGAGTGAGGGCGATAGAGTGAGGGCGATAGAGTGAGGGCGATAGAGTGAGGGCGATAGAGTGAGGGCGATAGAGTGAGGGCGATAGATAGAGGGCGATAGATAGAGTGAGGGCGATAGATAGATAGAGTGAGGGAGATAGATAGATAGAGTGAGGGCGATAGATAGACAGATAGATAGTGAGGGCGATAGAGTGAGGGCGATAGGTAGATAGCTAGAGGGCGATAGATAGAGGGCGATAGATAGATAGAGGGCGATAGATAGATAGAGGGCGATAGATAGATAGAGGGCGATAGATAGATAGAGGGCGATAGATAGAGGGCGATAGATAGATAGAGGGCGATAGATAGATAGAGGGCGATAGATAGATAGAGGGCGATAGATAGATAGAGGGCGATAGATAGATAGAGGGCGATAGATAGAGTGAGGGCGATAGATAGAGTGAGGGCGATAGATAAATAGATAGATAGATAGAGTGAGGGCGATAGAGTGAGGGCGATAGAGTGAGGGCGATAGAGTGAGGGCGATAGAGTGAGGGCGATAGAGTGAGGGCGATAGAGTGAGGGCGATAGAGTGAGGGCGATAGAGTGAGGGCGATAGGGTGAGGGCGATAGAGTGAGGGCGATAGATTGAGGGCGATAGATTGAGGGCGATAGAGTGAGGGCGATAGATAGAGGGCGATAGATCGAGTGAGGGCGATAGATAGATCGAGTGAGGGCGATAGATAGATAGAGTGATGGCGATAGAGTGAGTGCGATCGACAGATAGAGTAATGGCGATAGATAGAGTGAGTGTAGATAGATAGACAGATAGAGTGAGGATGATAGACAGACAGATAGAGTGAGGGCGATAAATAGAGTTAGGGTGATAGATAGATAGCTAGATAGCTAGAGGGCGATAGATAGATAGAGGGCGATAGATAGAGTGAGGGCGATAGATAGAGGGCGATAGATAGATAGAGGGTGATAGATAGAGTGAGGGAGATAGATAGATAGATAGAGTGAGGGCGATAGATAGATAGATAGAGTGATAGATAGATAGTGAGGGCGATAGGTAGAGGGCGATAGATAGATAGAGGGCGATAGATAGAGTGAGGGCGATAGATAGCATGAGGGCGATAGATAGAGTGAGTGCGATAGATAGACAGATAGAGTGAGGGCGATAGATAGATAGAGTGAGGGCGATAGATAGGTAGATAGATAGATGGAGTGAGGCCAATAAGTAGATAGATTGATAGAGAGTGAGGGCGATAGATAGATAGAGTGAGGGCAGTATATAGATAGATAGAGTGAGGGCAATAGATAGATAGATAGATAGAGTGAGGGCGACAGATAGAGTGAGGGCGATAGATAGAATGAGGGTGATAGATAGAATGAGGGTGATAGATAGAGTGAGGGAGATAGATAGATAGATAGATAGATAGATAGATAGAGTGAGGCCGATAGATAGATAGATTGATAGATAGATAGAGAGTGAGGGCGATAGATAGATAGAGTGAGGGCGACAGACAGAGTGAGGGCGATACATAGATAGATAGACTGAGGGCGATAGAGTGAGGGCGACAGATAGATGTGTGTGGTTGTGTGTGTGGTTGTATGTGTGTGTGGTTTTGTGTGTAGTTGTGTGTGTAGTTGGGTGTGTGGTTGTGTGTGTAGTTGTGTGTGTGGTTGTGTGTGTAGTTGTGTGTGTGATTGGGTGTGGTTGTGTGTGTGGTTGTGTGTGTGTGTGGCTGTGTGTGTGGTTGTGGTGGTGTGTGGTTGTGTGTTTGTGGTTGTGTGTGTGGTTGTGTGTTTGTGGTTGTGTGTGTTGGTGTGTGTGTGTGAGTGTGTGTGGGTGGATCTGTGGGGCTGTGTGTGGTTATAACTTTCGCAAATGTGACACCTATAGCATTTGTAATGCAATATGTGTTGTATTTATGTGACTTACATGTATTGATATTACAAATAACAATGGCTTTTAATTGTTTTTAATAATGAATACTTACATAAAAGTTATTGTAATTTATAATGGCAATAGCTTAAACTTTAGGTAAATAACTTTTGTGAAGATTATGTTCAGTGTATTTTACTGTGACGAAAATCCAAGAACTGAAGTGAAATATTAACATCTTTTTGTTACATTTGTAATAAAGCTTGAAACATTGAGAGAACATATTTGAACCAGTTGTTGTTGAATGGTTGCACAGATTGATGCTGTGGTGGCGATGAGTGATGTTGTGATGGCGAACGAGTGATGCTGTGGCGTTCAGTGATGCTGTGGTAGCGCATAGTGATGTTGTGGTGCCCCTGAGTGATGCTGTGGTGGTGCTGAGTGATGCTGTATGCTATGCTATGTTTTGTTTTGCTAACCTATCCTTTGATTTGTTATGCTATGCTATGCTATGCTATGTTTTGCTATGCTATGCTTTGTTATGCTATGCTATGTTTTGTTATGATATGCTATGTTTTGTTGTGTTTTATTATGCTATGCTTTGTTTTGCTATGCTATGTTTTGTTTTGCTATGTTTTGTTATGCTATGCTATGTTTTCTTGTGTTTGGTATGCTATGCTATGTTTTGCTATGCTATTATATGTTTTGTTTTGCTATGCTATGTTTGTTGTGTTTTGTTAAGCTATGCTATGTTTTGTTGTGTTTTGCTATGTTTGTTATGCTATGTGTTGTGTTTTGTTTTTGCTATGTTTTGTTATGTTATGCTATGTTTTGTTATGCTATGTTTGGTATGCTATGTTTTGTTTTGCTATCCTATGCTTTGTTTTGTTATGCTATGCTATGTTTAGTTTTGCTATCCTATGCTTTGTTTTGTTATGCTATGCTATGTTTTGTTGTGTTTTGTTATGCTATGCTATGTTTTGTTGTGTTTTGCTATGTTATGCTTTGTTATGCTATGCTATGTTTTGTTATGCTATTCTATGTTTTGTTGTGTTTTATTATGCTATGCTTTGTTTTGCTATGCTTTGTTTTGCTATGCTATGTTTTGCTATGCTATGTGTTGTTATGCTATGTTTTGTTATGCTATGTTTTGTTATGCTATGCTATGTTTTATTTTGTTATGCTATGCTTTGCTATGCTATGTTTTGTTATGTATGCTATGTTTTGTTGTGTTTTGTTATGCTATGTTTTGTTATGCTATGCTTTGTTTTGTTATGTTATGCTGTTTTGTTATCTTATGCTATATTTTGTTCTGCTATGTTTTGTTGTGTTTTGTTATGGTATGTTTTGTTATACCATGCTATGTTTTGTTTTGCTATGCTTTGTTATGCTATGCTTTGTTTTGTTATGCTATGTTTTGTTATGCTATGTTTTGTTGTGTTTTGTTATGCTATGCTATGATTTGCTGTGTTTTGCTATGCTATGTTTTGTTTTGTTATGCTATGTTTTGTTTTGCTATCCTATCCTATGCTTTGTTTTGTTATGCTATGCTATGTTTTGTTATGCTATGCTGGTGAGGGTGTGTGAGGGTGAATGAGGGTGAGTGAGTGAGGGTGATTGAGGGTGAATGAGGGTGAGGGTGAGAGGAGGGTGAGTGAGGGGGTGTGAGGGTGAGGGTGTGAGGGTGAGGGGGTGTGAGGGGGAAGGTGGGTGAGGGTGTGAGGGTGTGGGTGTGTGAGGGTGAGGGAGGGTGTGAGGGTGAGGGTGAGGGGGTGTGAGGGTGAGTGAGGGTGTGTGAGGGTGAGAGGGTTGTGAGGTTGAGGGGGTGTGCGGGTGAGGGTGTGTGAGAGTGAGGGGGTGTGAGGGTAAGGGGGTGTGAGGGTAAGGGGGTTTGAGGGTGGGTGATGGGGTGTGAGGGTGAGGGGGTGTGAGAATGAGAGGGTGAGGGGGTGTGAGGGGGTGTGAGTGTGAGGGGCTGTGTGGGTGTGAGGGAGAGGGGGTGTGTGAGGCTGAGGGGTTGTGAGGGTGAGGGGGAGTGAGGGTGAGGCTGTGAGGGTGAGGGGGTGTGAGGGTGAGGGTGACAGGGTGAGGGTGACTGAGGTGAGGGTGTGAGGGTGAGGGAGGATGAGGGTGTGAGGTTGAGGGGGTCTGAGGGTGTGAGGGTGAGGTTGTGAGAGTCAGAGGGTGTGAGGGTGTGAGGTTGAGGGTGTGTGAGGGTGAGGGGGTGTGAGGGTGTGAGGGTGGGTGAGGGGGTGTGTGAGGGTGAGGGTGTGTGAGGGTGTGCGGGTGTGATGGAGAGGGTGTGGGTTTGTGAGGGTGAGGGGGTGTGAGGGTGATGGAGGGTGAGGGTGATGGGGGTGAGGGTGAGGGTGTGAGGTTGAGGGGGTGTGAGGGTGAGAGGGTATGTGAGGTGGGTGTGAGGGTGAGGTTGTGAGGGTGAGGGGGTGAGAGGGTGTGAGGATGAGAGGGTGTGTGAGGATGAGAGGGTGTGTGAGGGTGAGAGGGTGTGTGAGAGTGAGAGGGTGTGTGAGGGTGAGGTGGTGTGAGGGGGTATGAGGGTGAGTGGGTTTGTGAAGGTGAGAGGGTGTGTGAGGGTGAGAGGGTGTGTGAGGGTGAGCAACGATGTATGCTCTGAAAGGTGCTTGTGAATTTCTGAAAGGTAAACACAAGGACACAGAAACTTTGCACAAATACATATGCATTGCACCTATCACTATACTCTAACTATACACTCGTTTGTGGACGAGAATGGTTTATACTTGACTTTTGTAGAACTGAAAATTAAGGAGCACTGTAAACATCCTACTGATCCATGCTCTTAGCAGTATACATACAAGCTGGAAACCGAATACCTTGTACACAGAATTAATTAAACAGGCCTCAAAAACTGATTACGGATATTTTAGAAACAGAAACAGGTCTCCATGAATGTGGGGAAAAAAAAGGGGGGGGAAATATTTGCCTGCAATTGAGACACTGTCATTTAAAATAAGTAGGGTGTATGGATATTGAGGTCGAGCTGTGTAAAAAAAAAAAAGGGTACTGAGTGCAGCGAAACAGTGGGTGGTGTTTGTATGGAAAAAAAGACACCTGGGGCACGGTGGAGATGCTGAGGAAGGGTCCAGTCATTGTGCAGATGGGACTGATTGATGGTTGTGCTGCATAGAGAGTGAAAAGGGGTGCAGTGTGTAGAGCGAACGATGGGGAGCAGTGCACGGGCACCGGTTGAAGCTGAGCAGAGGAAAGGCAGCGCTGGGAAGGGGGCTGGGCCACCATGCCAGCATTCCGATTCATGAGCAGATAGTCCTGTTTATGACCTGCGGAGCACGTGAAGTGGCTGCTGGCAAATGGAATCAAAGCGGCTGCGGTCACTTTGATGTTCTTGTCTTGTCTTGGTTTGTGGGAGGGGTAGGTGAGCGAATTCCTGTGCACGCGCCTGGCTCACATGAACTGTATGCGATCTGCAGTGGGTAGACTTTTGAAAGCAGCTTACTATAATCTCGCGAGACCTAAAAACAGTGCAATGCAAGTGAGACGAGTGAGCTTGCAGTGCACAGTTTATATATAAGTGTAAGCCTCAACTTCCTTGGCAAATTACATAGGGTACTCCTATATAAAGAGTACAATCAAATTAATTTACACTACAGTTATCTCATAGGTATACTAATACATTGTATCATAAAACAAAGGTGCTCCCAGAAAAACAGTGCAGTGCAAGTGAGACGAGTGAGCTTGCAGTGCACAGTTTTTATATTTATATATATATATATATTTATTTATATATGGTTCACAACAATGTCTGCAATTTCCTCTGCCCCTTTGTTGGTGGCTGGCTGCCGGCAAAGGTTGCGACCCTTGAAACTTCAAACCCCATTCAATCTTTATGTGAAAAGATTTCGCCGAGCCCCGATGTCATTTCAACGTGCTTTATTAGGTAAACAAAGCTGTGGCAAACTCTGCCCGACACGTTTCAGAACCGGAGTTCCTTGGTCACGGGTCAACAGATGTCGCTTCCTGTCACATGATATAGTACACAAACATAAACAATATCAAAAAAGGACTACATAGCTGGCCTGTCTGTGTGACTACTACTGCCACCATCTCATACTGGTTATTTGTAACTGGATATATCACATTTATATATGGCCAAAGATGTAAATCTATTGAGAGCGGACTATTCAAAACTCTCTGATAGAGTGGCAGAGACAGAGTCGGTATTGGTGGTGATCTGCCCCACAGTGAAGGAATTACACTTACAAGTCACAGACCTATAGGCTAGGGTGAAAGTCCTGGAGAGTGGAAGACGCTGAGGAACGCTCCAGGAGAAATAATGTTCCTATCGGAGGGCCTCCTTGAACGGAGTGAGGGCTCTTCTATAGAACTATACATGGAGCAGTGGATCAAGGAATGCGTGGAACCAAATGACGTGTCTATGATTTTCACGTTGTGAAAAAGCGCTTAGGGGTGCCAGCTGCCCCACATTACCAGGGCTGCCCTTGTTGCAGGGATTCTGCTCCTATACAGAACTGCATAGAGACTTGGAACCTCAGTAAATTAGGGTGTACCAAAACTTACCTTAGTATCCAAAATCCCCTACCAGACTAGCAACCAGTGTCTCATTGGTTCTTCCATGTCCCCAATGATTAGACAACCCAGAACATGAACTTAGAATACCTCAGGTAACGTGGAACACACAAACACTCTTTTGTTATACTATCATACCAGTCCAAAACGAGGAGTAAATGAAGACACGTGCAAGTTTGAAATATTTATTTCTAGTGCCGTGTTCTCAAGCGCAGTATCTTAGCTAATACAAGCAAACATATTATAAGCAACAAGGTTATCAGCATAGTTACTATTCCATAAAATACAAAGGGAGAAATCATGTTAAAATGCTTAAGGGAAGAAGGCTAAATTTCACCTCAGTCTTACCCTCCCTTGCTAGTATATTATATTATATCTACAGAAGGTCTCTTTGGGTTTACAAGGATGGCCCCATACCTCTGGTCCTAGTAGAAAGGTATCACATCATTTTCTACACCAGCTCTCTGCTTGTGAATGTTCTCCAACTGTGTATGCATGCTCTGCGCAGTGCATTATTAAACGCGCCAAAATCAGAGGTGGCCACAGCTGCATATGTGTTATGTCTAGGACGTGCGCTGATCAGACCGAACAACAACCACTGTGTTGAAATAACCTTGAAGACCTCGGCACTCACTGTTCAGACATAGCTTACCAAGCAAGGCTGATACTATAGGAAAACATATTATTCTCATGTGAAGCATAATATTCTGCTAGACTCTAAACATTTATAATATTGTGTGCCGTGTGCAAAAGCAGCAGAGAGGAAAAATGGTGTTTAAACTTCTAATAAGCTCATGCTAACTTAACACAGTGTAAAGGCAAAGCCCATCTCCATGACACCCTCTAGGCCAGTGATGTAATAAAATCAAACACTGGTCCCCTTGGGGGAAGTGTAAGCCTCAACTTCCTTGGCAAATTACATAGTGTACTCTATATAAAGCGTACAATCAAATTAATTTACTCTACAATTATCTCATAGGTATACAAATACATTGTATCATAAAACAAAGGTGCTCCCAGAAAAACAGTGCAGTGCAAGTGAGACGAGTGAGCTTGCAGTGCACAGTTTATATATATATTTATATATAGTTCACAACAATGTACGCAATATCCTCTATCAAAAAAGGACTACATAGCTACCCTGTCTGTGTGACTACTACTGCCACCATCCTATACTGGTTATTAGTAACTGGATATATCACGTTTATATAATTTTTCTTTGTAGAGCATTAACAAATTCATTTCAAAGGTTTACATATTTTGCAAATTGATGTGAACTTGCGAAAACAAAATTACCAGAGTGCTGTTAAATCCAACTACTCATATGAATAAATGAAGTGGTGTGTGTATTAATGTGTAGGTGAGTAAATGTAGGTTTGATTGATCCTTTGCATGAGTGAGTAGGATAACTACATAAACAACTAGGATGAGTCCTGCTGTGTCAATGTCTATATAGGTGTATGAGTGCATTTGATAGTGATCTATTGATCAGTGGCTCCATGTATGAGTGATTCTGTGGGTGAATGTAAGGATCCTCGAGCTGTTTCCGCAGGAGTGCCAGGAACTGTCGACAGGTCCAACCCTTCTCCCCCACACCCATTGCGTCTATCAAACACTAGAACGCAATGGTGATCAGGAGGGAAAGGAGGGAACAAAACAAGGAAAGGAAAGGGGAAAAAAGGACTTCGCAAGGCAGGCTCTCCCAATCTGCTGGAAACAGGAACTATAAAAAAAGAAGAGGGTCAAACATTGCAAGAATCACATACTTGTATAGCCTGAATGTTCAATATATGGGTTTACCAATTATGTGTATTCTGGAATCCCCGTACTCTATCACAGTGAACAAGGTATGTCCTTGAAGTGATTGACCTCTTCTTCAGAAAGATCCTAGAATTGTAAGGCAGACACAAGTAAGGCTCCCTTCACCTAGGTACTGTGTATAGCGTGTGCTAAGAAAGGGGAATCAGGTACCTCTTTAGAAAGATCTCTATCCAGCTCCAGGAATCTGAACTGCAGTACGTAGGGTTATGAGTGGGTATTTCCAGGTTCTAACATCTATATAAAAGGATACCTATCTTTACTCAGCAGTTCTAGCTGAAGAAGAACTATAAGAAGTCTACAGTAAAAAAAGGTGCGCTACAAGCGCGTTACCGTGATCTTCTGAGGATCCAGCCTGTGACGGATGCCAGTATTCCAAATCGGTGCAAGTCCACACAAATGAATATAAAGGGGGAAAAAACCACGGGAAAATGTAAAGAAAGAGTCCTGAGCGGACCACAACTACCACAATGCCCCAGGAGGGCTACAACCCTTGCCCTGCCCTAGTCCGGCCGGCCGACGGAACGAAAAGTCCGGCCGACGGGCGGAACCGGGAGAAGCAGGTCGGCCTCCCGAGGAACAAAGAGGCAGAAGATAGCCGGCCACAGGGGGGATTTTGGGAGACGCTAAGTCCGCTTAAATTCAGAGGACTCAGACTAAGTGAGAGGAAAAGCACCTCTCTTACGCGAGTTAACCAACTCGCTTCAGCAAACAAAAGGGGCTCCACTGGAAAAGACGAGGAATACCCGGACCTAGTAATACCTCGACAACGGAACAAAACATCAGACAAGAATCAAACAGGACCCCACAGAAGCAATGGGGTTAGCGGCTAAACAGAAGTGGCGCGGCGAAACGTCTCGAAGTGCACAAGAACGCGAAGCGCCAGTTTGAAGGGAAGTCAGGCTTTTAGCTCCTGCCTGGCCCCTTCGCACATGCGCACTCGCTAGCGTCCATCCTTGTCCGCTCGCACAGACCGATCCAAAAACTGGGAGGCGTGACAGTGAATGGGTAGTTGTGTGTGTAGACCTAGGAATCAGTGAGTGCGTATGTAGTAACTGGTACTGGTGTGTCAATGGTTTAAAAAATTGTACTCTGTATTTTACATTGAGTGAACAAAGGTTATACTACTGTGTGATGAGGTGCATCAGATTGTCACATGGATGATGTCATCAGTGATGTCATCAGGGATGTCATTTCAGATGTCATCAGTGATGTCACTGACCATGTCATGAATGATGTAATATGTGACGTCATCAGCAGTGCATTGCGGGCGCGCGAGTTATAGTTAGCAGAACTAACTATAACAGAGGAATTTCTATGGTTTTGTCTGAGCGAAATGTCCTGCTAACTATAACACCCCTGAAACCTATGGTTTTTTCAGTGAATTTCAAAGGTTTTTTAAATGCAACTTTCTAACTATACCGTCCCCGAAACCTATGGTTTTTTCAGTGAATTTCAAAGGGTTTTTAAATGGTAATCTTTAAGTATAATAGTTGTTATACCTATTTTTTTGTACTGAATTTCTACAGTTTTTTAACTGTTTATCTATAAATATTTTATTTATTAAACATTATATATTCTGAAAATTGCAAAAAAAAATGTTAACACATTTTTTAAACTGAAATATTGTTTAATTATTTTTTTTATTTTTTATTTATATTATTTTTTTTTTAAAAACCTCCACATTTTTTTGGGAGTTGCGCACCTAAAGCGTACCTACCACAGCGAGTGCGCGTATTCTAGCCGCCATTTTGGAAAAGTTGCGAAGGATTCGCGTACGGTGTGCGACTGGTGCGTGTTTTTCAGTTACGTCATCATATACGTATAATGTTACGTGGTGTGCGCAACCGGTATGCGACCGGTCCGCGACACCTGCTCCCGCGTATTCGCGACACATGGGCATTACGGTACGTGACGCTTACGTGGGCCCCACGTGACGTCATATACATGCTGGGACGCGCAGGGTGCGCGACTCCTGCGAAATTTGTTATGTTCTAAAATGATATCTATGTGTCTTTAATGTACATATTAGGGCAAGAGATTATCTAATGTATTCATAAAAATCATATATTTCTACTTGAAATAAAGTTATATTATTTTTAAATATATTTTCGCGGAGTCGCGTCAGTGTGTTCTTCGTGCGCGCTGGGTGTGCGAATCCCCTGTGACCTAAAAAAAAGGATTTGATTGGTTTATAACATTTCCCACTGTAACTATTGAAGGACCCCACCCATTTTAGTCATCCTTTTTAGAGCAATTGATGAGAGACATCTCTTCTCCATCAAGAGCTGGTTTTGCAGTTTTTTTGGGTGTTTTTCTAATACTGTATTGGAACAATGGCCAGTTCACAACCTCCTCATCATTCTTCGGATGAAGATATCTTGGAAGAAGATCCACCCAAGCAGAGGCCTGAGTCAGTGGTCTGGAAATTTTTTACCTTCCCTGCTGGACAAATAAAGGTAAATGCAACGAAAGTCACATGCTCGCTGTGTGACAAGGTCCTGTCGCGAGGCAGTGAAAAAAAAATACTCCTGGGGTACTACGAGCATGTACAAACATCTATGGACCATCCACCCACGCAATCTGGCACGAGAGGAGAGGAGACGTGCAGCACAAAATCCACCACCAGGCATTGCTAGCACCTCCGTAGCGTCCACTTCAACAGCTCCGATGGACATTCGTCCAGAATTTCAATTTCTGGAGCAGCACTGCAGTAAGTGCAAAGCCATCATCTGCTACGGTGAACAATCCGTGAATGCTGTTTGCACAGCACAGCGCAACCATAAATGTTAATTTTTATTTTTTTGTTTGTTTTTGGAATGTTGCTTAATTCCAAAAGTTACCTGTTTATTTTTTTCCTTTTACTGTTTACTTTTTAGAAAAACACCAAAAAAACAGAAAATTGTTGAAAAAATACAAAAAAAATTCAAAACAACAAAAGAAGATAAAAAAAGTTCTTATCAGAACTAACTTATCTGGTTAAAAAAAAGAACTATAATTGCATGGTAATTTGTGAAAGTTTGGTTGAATATATGTGTAGAGCATGATTGACTGAAAGAATGCATTAGTAGTGTATGGTGAATTTATAGGGGCAGATCTATGAGGAAATGCTGCAGCGTGACACTGCAAGCCCTTTAGCTGCACCGCACTGCGGCACTTCCGAAGCACAGGGATATGACATATTTACATTAATATGTCGCAACTCTGTGCTTCCCTCTGCACTGGCGCACAAACTGCAGCCATGCGCTGACGCAGGCACCCTTGCACCATGGTGCAAGGTTGTCTGTGTTGTGGGGAGATTGTTTTTGTGCAGGAGGGTGTCCCTTCCTGCACAAAAACAATCACTAAAGGCATTTTCCTCCTTCAATGTGTGCTGTGGAATGCAGCACACATTGAAAGAGGAAAAAACGAGGAGAAATGAAAAAATGTCTCCTCATTGCGCCTCGCTACACCACCTCTAGGGTGGCGCAGCATTCACATGTATCTCCAGATTTACGATTTCTCGTAAATCTTGAGATGTGTCTTGTTCCATGAGTGTTGTGCGGGAACATACACAGCATCACCCATGGAATACCCCTTCAACGCAAAGTGCGGCGTTTAAGTAGGACGTATTTTCAAGGAGAGGAAAAGCCACTCAGGGTGGCTTTTCCTCTCCTTCTAAATTTGGAGTAGTCCCCGGCACCATCACTACGTCACAAAAAGTGACATACTGGTGGCGCACGGGGCTTGTAAATCTACCCCTTAGGTGCTTAGGTATTGGCGGAGTGATAGAATAAGAACATAGTGCTGGATGGGTGATTGACGAAGTGCATGAGACTGAGAGGAGGTATCCTAGGCTGCATGGGTACTACTTCAGTATTTAGTGGAGTGTACCAATAGTATGTATGTGCTTAGAGATTTGTAGGGATTGTGCTCAGAATATTGTACATGTACTTGTGTTGGTGCCTAGGTCATTCTATAAGAACATCACTAGAAATTGGAATGATGACAGTGCTGCAAACAGAGTGCACAGTTAATTTATAAGTGCTTAGGGGTATTGGTGGAGTAATAGGATAAGTAGATAGTGGTAGATAAGTGATTAAAGAAGTGCATGGGACAGACTGGACGATTCCTAGACTGCATGGGTACTTACTGGGTATTTAGAAGAGTGTATCAATAGTATGTAGCTAGTTAGAGGTCTGCATGGATAGTGCACAAAATATTGTAGCTGTACTTGCGTTAGTAGCTAGGCCACTCCATAAGTTCATGACTAGTAACTAGAAAAATTACAGTACTGCAAACACAGTGTATAGTGAATTTAGAAATGCTTAGGTATTGGTGGAGTGATAGGATACGTAGATATTGCTGGATGACTGATTTGAAAAGTGCATGGGACTGACAAGAAGATTTCTACACTGCATGGGTACTAACTGGGTATTTACAAGAGTGTATGAATAATATGTAGCTGGTTAGAAGTCTGAATGCATAGTGCACAGAATATTGTAGCTGTACTAGTGTTACTGACTAGGCCATTCCGTAAGTACATGACTAGTAACTAGAATGATTACAGTGCTGCAAACAGAGTTTATGCTCAATTTATAAGTGGTTAGGTATTAGTAGAATCATAAGATAAGTAGATAGTCCTGGATGGGTGATTGGAGAAGTTCATGAGATTGACAGGAAGATTCCTAGGGTGCATAGATACTACATGGGTATTTAGTGCAGTGTAGCAATAGTATATTTGTAGTTAGATGTCTACATACATTCTGCACAGAATATTGTAGGTATATTTGTCTTAGTAGCTAGGCCGTTCCATAAGTACATGACTAATAAGTGGAATGATTACAGTGCTACAAACAGGGAGTCTGGTGAATTTATAAGTGGATAGATATTGTCAAAGTGATTATATAAGTACATAGTGCTGGATGGGTGATTAGAGAAGCACATGGACTGACAACGGAATTCCTAGGCAGCATGGGTAGTACCTTAATATTTACTAGACTGTACCAATAGTTTGTATGTTTTACAATGATACAGCACAGGTAGTGGTGGTTTTGACAGTTGCACTTCTAATCCTGCAATAAGTCTTACTTCGTACTGATTATTTCTGGACGAATTTTTATTGGTGTAGTTCCGGTGCCCCTCAAGGTAACAGTGACATCCCACTAACATAGATGTCGGCTTTAACTACAATCCCAAAGGGATTCGTTGTAAAGAACTTTTTAGAATTATTTGTACCGCAGCACTCCAATATTTGTTATCATAAAAGCAAGTGCTTTTAAGGGAGTTTATTCCCAGCCCTGACCTGTTTAGAGAGTCCAGGCTATTAATCACTCATGTGGACAGTACCAATGTCTATGTATGAAAAGAGAACATCAAAAATGTGGCATTCCTTTAGTGTTTTAATGTCTTATTGGATACAGTTCCTCTCAATACAATGCTTGTTAACCACACATGATACAATATTATTGTTGTAAGTTCTTCTTTACTTTGATCCAGAAGAACTGATGCAGGCAGCCGAAACGTGTTTCGTTACTAAGCGTAACTTCCTCAAGGCTTATTTATCTCGTAGTTGGGAAACGTCAAAGTTTTGTCAAAGATTTCTCAGGAGGGAATAAGTTATAAAACGTTATTTAGAAGGATAAATTGCCTCCTGATCCAGTAAAAGTGACTTGTCATACCCCCAAAAAGAACCAGATGAATGTAATTCTCTCTTGGAGATTTTCTTGTCTGCGCAAAATGTAGTTCTCCAAACTGATTTGCGATTAGAAGGAAAGTTCATTAAATGATCCTGAAAGAGCGACGGCGTG
This sequence comes from Lissotriton helveticus, assembly GCF_964261635.1. Taxonomy (NCBI): domain Eukaryota; kingdom Metazoa; phylum Chordata; class Amphibia; order Caudata; family Salamandridae; genus Lissotriton; species Lissotriton helveticus. The sequence goes on along the minus strand of NC_136067.1, from coordinate 1,155,558,100 downwards.
TTAAATAAGCCTCTCCAACCATAGGATTCCGATAGGTCCTATGTGTTCTACTAGGTGATTATGTGTAACCAATGACTTCGTCCGGGTGCGGCAGCATGTTACTTCGTGGGGTATCTCTGTAGATGGGAATGTGATAAAACCTGTAATCCACATACAGCAGTGAAGCAGTAGAAGGCGGCTGTCAATATGTCCTGCTCGGATGTACCTCCTCTGAACACCCCAGATCTCCGTGTTGCATGGCTGCTTCTAAAGTGCTTATCAAAGTTCCCCTCGTGCCACTTAAGGACGCACATATTGAGAGCTGCCTTCTACTGCTTCACTGCTTTGTCATAGTGTTGCTGTGAACCCCTTCATTTGATGTAAAACAAGCATATTTGGCACTCAGGCGTACCTTAGGGCAACTCTACGGATCCCTACTGACCTCTGCGATTGGCGTTACTGAAGGACGATTATAGATCAGAGATGACATGTACCAAGGTGGGCAAGGACTCCTCGGCGGAGGCCCCCCAAGGACAACCCTGTAGCAGCAATGTGAGGCAAAGCGGGTACATCGGCCCCTACCGAGGTTGCCTCACAAACTGGAGGGGACTCGCCACCTGTCACACAAGCTTTTATGGCCTCATTCATGTCCAAACTCAAGAACGAGATAGGCTCTCTGCGCACTGACGTTCATTTCTGTGTTCGGGAGCTCAAGAAGGTGGTTACAGACCTCGGAGACAGAGTGGATGGGTTGGAAAAGACTGTCGACGCCCGAACTGAGTACCAGGAACAACTCTGGCAGCACCTGGCCACCCTGGAGGAGCAGCACATAGAATTGCAACTAAAACAGGAGGACCTGGAGAATCGGAGTCACCGGAACAACCTCTGCATCCGGGGAGTACCCCTTGGGGCAGAGGGGAAGGACATTATGACCTACGTAGCGCAACTCCTCCACAAGGTCTGGGGGCATGATGATGCCTCCCAGCCGGCCCTGGACTGGGCCCATTGGGTCTCCGGCCCCGTGGAGGCCGGGTGTTCTTCCGAACATCCTAACTAGGGTCCACTTCTTTACAGAAAAGGAGGCTATACTCAGAGCAGCGCAAGCCAAGCTGAACCTCACCTATGATGGGAACAAGATTCAGATCTTTCAAGACCTTGCACCCAACACCCTCAGACGGCGCTGAGACTTCAAGCCAGATAAACTACGCAGCATGGATATCTCCTACCCTTGGGGCCACCCATTCGCCCTCAGATTCCAGTGGGAATCCAAACGTAGAGTGATGCGGTCTTACAAAGAAGCGGCTCAACTACTTTGACTCTCCTCTTCACCACCTGCCAGCCCCGCTCGACTCCCGCCTCCCACACGGGTGCACGCCAAGCCATCCTGGCGCTGTCACAGACGCTTGCCACCTTTTGATGAACAGTCGTGGGACAAATCGGCAGCAAACTCGCGATCTCCAACCCCCTGACAGACAGATCCCACGCCTGCTGCAGCAGATTACAAGACCTGCCTTTGGGAACATGTCCCTGCCCTGTCGGTATCGGTGATTGTTCTAAGACCTGGATAACACCCCAGCCCCCCATCTGCAATGTTTATGGCGCTGGACCTCCCACTTGGACGGTCCTGAGAGCGGCGGACGACTTACCCCCCATCTGTTCTTGAGAGAGTGACATCTCTGGGATCATCCGAACCTTGTGGTGTAGACTGACCCGTGACGGGGAACAGAACTCTGTGGCCCCGTTGGCCAATGTTGGTTATCTATTTTTTGATCATACATAGCCCTACTTTTCTGTCTCTCTTTTCCTTCCTTTCCTTATCTACTGGGTGTGGCGGGTGGGGAGCCCCAATGCGACGGCACTCTCCCTTAGACAGGAGTGACAAGCCCTTGTGCCTCACTCCCCTTACTCCGGCTTGCTTTCTACGGTGGCATGATGGACTAATCTGGGACTGGACACACCTATGACTGTCCCCTGCCCTTTGAAGATTATATCCTTTAACGTTAAGGGACTTCACTCTCCTAAGAAGCGGCAACAAACATGGCGTTACCTCCTCCAACACAACCCAGACATTATCTTCCTTCAAGTAATCCACCTTTTGAAAGCAGACATTCCTCGCATGGCACACCAAAGATATCCCCTCTAATTCTGGGCTACGGCACCCACTAAAACCGCTGGAGTGCAATCCTTTGCAGAGCTGGCATCAGACAGGGGGAAACCAGTGTATTCCTCAGCTCGGATGGACACTTTGTTAGGGCAGGGGTAAGTATTGGACAACGCCTCTTTACGTTGTGTAATGTGTACGCACCTAACCAGATGCAGGACTCCTACCTCCGGACGAAGCGTGTGCCGCAGAGTGACCCCTCATTGTTCTTGGGGGGAGACTTTAACCTGGTATGGGATTCTAAGATAGACCGTAGTGACACCTCCTCGAATGGGACCGGGGCCATGACCTCCACCCTCCGGAGACAAATAGCGGACCTTGGCTTGATGGATTCCTGCCGTTAACACTCTCCTGAGGTGTGGGATTTCTCGTACTATTCGCACGTCCATCGTAAGGAACTCGTGCATTGATTATCTTTTTATTTCTCATGCCCTGATAAGGGACATGCTGGCAGCATCTATGTCCGCCATATCGCTCTCCGATCATGCCCATGTTGAACTTCTCATGCAGGACCCGGCCGCGTGCCACACCCGCCTTATGCGGTGGCGCCTGCCGCCACACATCCTGCGGGACCCAGTAGACGTGGAAAGCATACGGACTGCCATTGACTCTTATTTCGCGAGTAATGATATACCAGAAACGCCTTTCACTGTAGTGTGGGATGCCTTTAAGGCTACAATCCGTGGCCACAACACATCCCTATTGATTGCACAGGCATGCGAGGCCCGACTCCTGGAAGATACTCTCTCCAAGGATATGAAAAAATCAGAAAGACAAGACCAGGAACACCCCTCGCTCGCATGTAGGCGACGCCTACCAAACCTTCGGGGTCAACCCCATTCCCTCCATACCAATAAAGCTGAGAGATTCCTGCTAGCGTTAAAACAACAACACTTTGAGAGGGGGACAAAGTGGGCAGGTTGCTGGCGAAACGCCTGCGAGTGCGTGCAGTGAAGGCCCACATAGCCAACATCCAGCTGCCTGATGGGGAAAGGGTCACCACGAAACGGGCCAAACGTGAGGCTTTTCGGGCCTACTACTCCGCCCTCTACACGGCAGAAGAGCCGTCCTAAGACCAAATTATCGAAGTGACACCCGCTTCACAGCTATCTGGCAACCCTTAGTTAAATATCTGTGTAAAATAGAACATGCACGCTACCTACTTTAGAAACTCAGGGCCCTACGACTCTTTGAAGACGCTATACTTCTGACTGATCCCAGCAGATTACTCACACACCCAAATCAGCCCTGTGCATAATCCCACCTGACAGGTATTCGGATTCTTGGTCTAAATAGCATATAACGATGGCCCCCTTGAACCTCTCACCCCCGTCCGCCCGTACGACCCCCTACATTGCTTTCTCTCTTATCTCCACTGTTTCCTCTTTTCTTAGACACTTCTCTGTCTGCTCAACGCTACCCTATTTCTGTGGGCCTTTCACCCACACCCCCTGTTTCGCTCTCTGCCCCAACACTATATCTGTTTATACAGGGTCTTGTGAACTCCCACAATCGTAAAATACTGCTATGTATAGTACACCACGTGGCTGGCCCAACAAGGGTTGTAGGCAACATGCTGTGTCTAAAATGTTCAACTAATGCCTCTCCGGAACACACGGAGACCCTATCAAACCACGCGGCCGTCCCTGTATAGGGTTGTGGGCATTACGCTGTCTACATCTTGACCCTCTCTTTGTTCTTTCTATAGAAAATAAAAACAGATTTAAACAAAAAACAAATCACTATCATTACAATATGTCCATCCTTTATTACATTTTAAATAGACAGTGTAATTTCCAGATGTTGTAAAAGGACCATTGTGGAAAATAATTGCTACTGCTACAAAAGTTCTTCCAGCTATTGATAGTTGACTTGCTACAACATTTTTAATTAAAGTTTCCAATTTTCCTCCATCAGCTGTATAACGTTGTATCATTAAAATTAAATATTGTCCACATTTTTCTATAAATAGTGTTGATAACATTTCTGATTTGCATTGGCTACACTCCATGTTTTGATTTGCTGCTTTAACTAATTTGTTGAAATACACTGTTTTACAGTCTGGTATTGTCAAATATATGAATTTTTCAGTGTCTATATTAGTGGTAGAAGTAAATGTACAATTTTCACATTCATGTTTCCATTTATAATGAAGTCCAAACAGATTTTCAATTTGTATTCCTTCATCTTCCAATACTGCAAGCATATACATTAGAAATTCCTAGCATCTTGTTGGACATTCTGTGTAAATTGCGTAGAACCAGAACATATATCAAGAAGATTGTGAATATCAGAAACACTTTGTATTTTACTTTTATCAGTTCTCAATTTTTCATAAATACAATGCAACAAGAAACAAAATCTTTTTTCTCGATTCTCCACAATTTGCTGTTGCAGACTTTCTAGAAAAAAAACAATATTTACCATTACATTAGCATAGCAGTTGATACCTGAACTATTTTCTAACTGATATCTGACAATCTCTTTAATAGTGTCCTTTTTCTTTTTGCTTGCAATCTCAACATTATCTTGATTTTTTCTTCTCTTTAACTTCACTACAGATACTACACGCTTTCCATATACAGGATATTCACCTAAATTGGGAGCATACAATCTTCTTAATCGATTATACTCTCTTACACAATTTGCATCTGCACTAATCTTTCTCTCATCAAAATCAATCAAATGCAATCCAGATAAAGTTCTGACTCTGTCTGGACAAAGCAACATATGCCATACCCTCTTTAAATACTGTACTTCCAATGTTTACCAAAGCACTGTCTACACTTAAACCTTGAGATTAATGAATAGTCACCGCATATGCCAGAGAAAGAGGAAACTGTTTTCTACAAACATACAAATCTTTAACAAGCAAAAAACGAGCCGAACAACAACCAATTTGTTTTACTTCTTCAATTTGATCAAATTTGATTTTCAAAAATTAAATTCCATCTCTATTTTGATCATTAACAAAATCAACAACTTTACCATTGCTCCATTAACTAAACCTTTTTCAACATCCAAATTACGCCATAAAATTACCCGACAGTTTACACATAAATATAAATTCTTTTCTAAACCAGCAGTTTTAGATATAGATTTTTCAAAGAATCCAATTTTGTTTTTAATTTTTCCGTCAAAATAATAGTGATTCCTTCATGCTCTATTTTATCAATGACTTCCATTTTTATTATTGGTTCATTTTCCAGCTTTAAAAGTTCTTCATTAAATGCAGAACACTCACGCAGTGTTGGCATTAAGCTGATTATAGATTTATTTTCTGCAATTTATTTGTATATTTTTTCAGGAACTATAATTTCATTTTGAAACAAGTTTGTAAGTAGTCGACTTTACAAAGCTTGTTTGCCATGTTCTGTCAATACTCCAATTCTTTTATCTTGCAGAATAGTTCCATAATCAACATCATTTGCCTGTCGCATATTTTTAATGAGTTCTTTGTATTCAAAATATGACCAAATGTTAATGTTTCCAACACTTCCCAAAGACTTTCTGGTGTCTTCATGCACAAGTGTTTTAAATACTGGTTGCCCTTTTACGGGAGTGAGTTGCATGCAGTAGATCACCAAAAACGATCACATGTTTTCCTTCAAATAAGACATCGTATTCTGTTTTTAGAATTTGCTGCATTCTTAAATGCACAGAGGCAAGCATTAAGTCTTTAGCACTCTTGATACTTCATAACATGCTTCTCCAGATAGCTTGTGATATTCCAATTTGTTTTCTTGCTCTACAGGTAACATTAGTAAACGATGTAAAGTAATTCCTTTAATGTTGTGTGCTGCCATTCCAGTTGGGGCAGTTACAACACAAGACAAATATAAGTCTGTTGTTTCTGTAGATAACTGGTTAAAACTTTAATTAAGAAACTTTTTCTTGTACCAGCTTGACCACTGACATACATTCGAATAGGTTGAAATGATGTGCATGTGCATTCTTTCGTTTCATGAAGAAAACCATGCTCGATCTGTTGTCTCACTTGCTGATACATTTCTTTCTCTTCAACATTTAGTTGTCCCTCCAAGTTTCCTAAGTCCATAATATCTTCTTGAGCTTGCTGCATTGCTGTTTCCACTTCACTCATGGCAATTACTGCTTCATTTTCAAGAATTGGTTGTCCTAGTGGATCTTGACTCAGTAGAGCAGAACTTTGACTGTCTTGAGAACTGTCTCTAGCAATCTTAGTTGCAATAGTAGCTTCTTGATCAATTTCTTCATTCAACATTTTGAGATAATTTGCAAAATATGTGCATTCAATGCTATCTTTACAAGCATTGAAAGAATCTTCATAGCACTGAAAATCTCCAAGTAATTCCAATCCTGTACGCCAAGGCTTGAAGAGTTGCAAAAGTGCTAAATAGTAAAATTTCCTTCTATCAGCAGTATCACAATTCAGTTTTCTATGATTTTTTTTTAAAATAAATTTATTTTTATTGCAGATTCACATTTATCAGTTTACACAATAGTCAAGCATTTTCAATTTGGCACGAATAACCCCCCTCGGTCCCCCCAGGTATATACACAGCCATTCAGCCCACACCCCGGAGGTTGGGCGGCAATGTTGAACCAAGCGCTTCTGCGTACACCAGTGTATATTCAGTGTATTTCGAGGGCCAATAATAACCTCTGCAGTTTTTATATTGTCCTATGCATCCCCTGTTACTAACAAAAAACTCCCCCCCGTTGAACAGTGAAACAACTAAATACTTGCATCCATCAAACTACATGTAGAAGTAGATCCCGCAGCAATCACACCTTCCCACCCACCTCCCTCCCCCACCCAAGCCAGTATTTCTTTTTCTGGATCTGTGGCACACTTCCTAGGCCGTGTACAACTATCCCCCGAGGGGCCGTTTATGTTGCATCTGTGCAATGTCTCTGTTCCCTCAAACTCAGCCCTTTGCCCCCTCTCTACCAGTAGGTGGACAATCACAACCCTCCATCTAATCCTCTGTATCTTCTCCATTTAGACCACACTCTATGGAATTTTTTGGGGCATCCCCTGGCCTTATATTTCACCCGTTCAGCTGCCATGTACATATCAAGCCCCCTTCTCCATTCCTCCATGTCAGGGGGCTCCGGTGCTCCCCAATGTTTTGCGATGTCCCGTTTTGCCACCACCAACGCCAAGACCAGGAATATGAGAAGGGGACGGGCCACGTCTACCTCGTTGGTCATGCCTAGTAAAGCTAGTTTGGGCTCTTGCGTGATTGGGACCTCTAGGATCTCCTCCAGCTCTTGGAACACCTGGGTCCAGTAAGCTTGTATTATCCTGCATGACCACACCGTATGGTAAAAGCCCCCAATCTCTCGAGTGCACCTGAGACAGTTTGGATCATCAACCTTCCCCATTCTGCATAACCTCTGCCTGTCGTAGTATGTTCTATGAAGTATGTTTAGCTGGATTAATCGCAATCGGGACTTGATGACAACCTCGCGGGGATGCATCAGCACTGTGTCCCAATCCAGGTCTTCCATCACTCCCACCTCCGCCTCCCACGCGGCCCTGAGCTTAGCCAAATCCCCCAGCGTATGATTAGTCAGAGTCTTATATGTCAGGGACACTGCCTTCCCCTGCAGCTGTTCTTGTAGGAGCCTCCCCTCGAGAGGTGCATATTTTGGGAGATCTACGAGAGAGACCTTTTGGGCTTGCCACGCGTGTCGCAATTGCATATACTTAAAGTGCTGTGTGTTGTGAAGCCCAAAGTCGGATTTAAGTGTCTGAAACGATTTGAATTCCCCCTTGGCGATGACATCCCCTATGGCGGAGATCCCAATATCATCCCACCTCTGAAAGCCCCTCAGTTTGTGGAGTTCCGTCAACCACTGGCAGTGCCACAGTGGCGTCTGTCTAGTAGGCCTCCTGTCCCAGCCCATACGCCCTGTGGCCGTCCTCCACGCGTGTAGCGTCACTGACGTGGCTGGGAGGAGGGAGGTCCGCCCTGGGGTCCCATAGAGGAAACACAAAAGATTCTTGGCCGACATTGTAGCTCTTTCTAATGCATATGTTGGGTGGTCAGCTGGGACATGGAGCCAATCATTTATTGGCGTCAGGTGTTCCGCCCAGTAATAGGCCTCCAAATTTGGGAGTGAGATCCCTCCACTGTACTGATGCCTCTGAAGGGTGGACAGAGCCACCCTAGCCTGCTTGCCTAACCAAAGGAAAGATCTCAAGTCCGCGTGGATCCTACGGAAAACCAACGCCTGTATCGGGTAGTACTCATTTTGCAGAGCGTAGAGGAATTTTGGCAATGTGACCATTTTGTACATGGCCGCCCTCCCCAAGATAGTCAGCGGGAGCTGTCTCCACCGAGTCATATCCGCTATTGCATTTAATATGACCCTTTCCACATTCCTAGTAAAGGAGAGGTCCTCTCTCACGGTAATGAATACCCCGAGGTATTGAAAACCTTCGGTTGTTGTCAGGAGGTCGCCTGGTATATTACCCCACCGATCGTGTCCCCCAGGGTCATAGATCACTGACTTATTCCAGTTAATTTTGTGGCCCGCCATCCTGCCATAGATGTCTAATTCTCGGAAGAGCTCTGGGATCGTGGTTTCCGGGTCTGTTATGTACAGTAGGACATCATCTGCATATAATGAATTTTTTTCAGGCGGCGTGCCGTCGGCACCAGTTGTAAAACCGTGTATGTCAGCGTTCTGTCGGACCCTCGCGGCCAGTACCTCTATGGTAAGCGTGAACAGGAGGGGGGACAGGGGGCAACCCTGCCGGGTACCTCTCTGGATCTGGAACTCTCTGGACAGGGTCCCGTTCACCCGCACTCTGGCCTTCGGGGCAGTATAGAGGAGTCGGACCCATCGCAGGAAGTTGGGACCAATGCCGAACTTACTCAGTACTGCGAAAAGGAACGGCCAGTGCACTGCGTCGAACGCTTTCTCGGCATCTAAGGAGAGGAACCAGTGGGGATCATCACGGCCCGGACCTCCTGCAACCAGTTATGGGTCCTTCTGAGATTGAATTTAGTGGCCCTGTCTGGAAGAAATCCCGACTGGTCCAGATGTACCAGATCTGTGACAACCGCCCGCAGTCGGGTGGCCAGTATGGTGGCCAACAGCTTCACCTCAATATTCAGCAAGGAGATGGGGCGGTATGAGGCGCGATCCCCACGTGGCTTACCCTCCTTATAAATCGGAACAATCGTTGCCCTCGTCAGGTCTGGGGGCTGCTCTCCCTCCTCAAAAGCTCCTGCAAAAAGTCCCCCAAGATGTCGCGACAGCAAGTCTGCTGTCCGCTTGAAGAGCTCTGCCGGGAAGCCATTGGGTCCCGGAGTCTTGCCGGGCCTCAACCTGGTGATGGCCTCGGTAATGTCATCCACAGTTATGGCCGCCTCTAGGGACTCCATCGACTCTGCGGGGAGAGACGGCAGGATTGTGGCCTCTAGGTAGCTCTGCGCCACCTCCTGCGTGGCAAGGTCACGCGCTGCATAAAATGCCTCAAAGTGCGTGGCAAAAGTGTTGGCTATTCCCCTGTCTGTGTTGACGATGGCGCCATTATCGGCTTGCACTTCATCAATCCATCTCGCCGCCCGCTCTTTCCTGCTAAGCCATGCCAAAAGTTTCCCCGATTTGTCTCCCACATCGTATAGCCTGTGGATGGTGGCAAGGGCCTGGGTCCTCGCTTCACCGGTCACCAGTTCCCTGTATTGTTGCTGGACATCAAGCAGCTTTCTGAGGGTTACCTCGCTTTTGCAGGGTAGATATTCCCTCTCCCTCTCTAGGATAGTCTGTTCCAGGGCTGTCACCTCCTCTTGGATTCTACGTCGTTCCTCCCCCCGCCTAGAGTTTATCCTATCCCTAAGGACCGGCTTCATGGCTTCCCAGAGGGTGACCTTCGACTCCACTGTATCCACGTTCTCCGCCAAGTAAACCTTAATGTCGGCCCGTATGCCTCTAAGTAGGGTCGCGTTCTGCAAGTCCCAGGCCGCCAGGCGCCAAGTCCCTTCGTGTCTAGCTTGTCCGCGTCCCACTCTTACCAACAACGGCGAATGGTCCGAAATACCCCTAGCCTTGTACTCAGCAACATCATCTACCCGCAAGTATTGGCGGGACATAAAGATATAATCAAGGCGTGAGAACACCTTGTGAGCCCCGGAGTAGTAGGAGTAGGACTGTAGTGCCGGATGGAGCCATCTCCAGACATCTGTAAGACCTATGGCGGACATTTGTCTGCAGAGTGGTGTCTGGTTCTCGCCTCCCGCCCCTGTTCCTGTTCTATCATGGTGGGTGTCCATGACATCATTGAAGTCCCCTCCCACCACCTGTATTGTATCTGAGGTCTCTAGGAGTATGCGGTTGAGCGCCATGAGAGTGCGTGGTTGCAGTTTGGGTGGTGCGTATACTGAAACCAGTGTGTAGGTGCGTCTGTTCCAGGTACCCTGTACCCCAGCGTAAGTCCCTTGGGGGTCCAACCAGGTGCGGGTAATGCAAAACGTGGAAGCGATTTTGGCGACAATCGCGACTCCTCTGGAGTCCGATGTGTATCCCGCATGTGCCAACACCCTGTGTCTCCCCCTAGCGAGAAAAGCGCATGCGGTACCCCGGAGGTGAGTCTCTTGCAGGAAAGTAAAATCCGGATCCACCCTTTTAATGTATGCATTTACCAGCCCTCTCTTGATTTTGGACCCCAAACCGTTGACGTTCCATGTCAGGATACTCGGTGTGCTATCAACCCCCATCGGAGTGACTACTGTACTTGCCATTGGACTACGAAGTGGTTGCGTGTTACCCAATTCCGGCCTGCGTGGGCGATGCGTGGGCTCATTGTGCGCCGCTGCTTGAATTCAGTGCAAGTAACCCCCCTCTCTCCCCCTGCCCTCCTCATCCCCAACTTGAGAGCGTTCAAAAACTTTGTATCACCCCCCCAAACCTCCCCGCCTCCCCCCCCTTCCAGTTGCGTCCTACTAGAGGACCAAACCATCCGCAGGTGAAGGCCTGTCGCCCTCCCACACATCCCTCCCTTCACAAACTCACAAACAGCAAGAAGAACTGATAGAGCATAGAAGGACGTGGTAACTTGCGTGCTCCCAGCTGTCTAGCTGCGATCTCCCGAATCCCAGAGCGCCATCTTTTACGAGTGGGAGTCTTGTGTGTCCAGTACCGGCACCCCAGAGCACCCCGATGAGTCCTGCTCCAAGTGGTGTATTTCCTTGACCAGCGGGTGAACCAAGTCCTCCGCCTCCTCCTCCTCCCCCCCAGATGCACGGCCCTCCGATTCTTCCTCTTCATCACCTTCTGAGCGGATGCCGTTGCGCAGGCAACTGAACCTGGAGCCTGCCACCGTCCCACCTCCAGGTGTCGTCGGTCTACCCCCCCGAATGTCCTCCGTGGCCCGGGCTCGATATGGAGTCGCCGGTGTTAACTTTCTCACTCTCCGCGATTTCCGTCTCTGCTGTTTCGGCATTTCCCCGCGTATCTTTTCCCGCACGGATCTCTCCAAGGCCTCCCGTCCCGCGGCTTCTCTGCTGTTCAGTACCGGGCGTTCCTCAAGCCATTGCCAGGCGTCCTCCGGGTGCGTGAAAAAAATGGCTTTGTCTTTGTAGATCACCTTGAGCTTGGCGGGGAAAAGGAGCATATAACGAATATCAAGAGATCTCAGTCTAGCCTTCACAGAGTCAAAAGATCGACGTTGTTTCGAAACTTCCTGGCTGTAATCCGGAAATATCATTATCGTCGTGTTTTCCATGCGTATCTCCCCCAAGCGTCTGGCTTCTTGCAGGATTAGATCTCTGTCTGCAAAGTTCAAGAAGCGTGCTATGACCGGTCTCGGTCTCGCACCCTCTGGAGGTTTCGCTAGGAGAGCCCGGTGCGCTCTTTCAATGAGGAAACATGGAGAGAACTTCGCAGTCGGGAAGGTGGTCTTCAACCAGGAGTGGAGGAACGTTGTCATGTTAGTCCCCTCAATTCCCTCTCTAAATCCCACGAAGCGCAGGTTGTTGCGTCTCGCCCTGTTCTCTGCATCGTCCACCTTCCACAGTAGCTGGCGGTCCGAAGCTTGCAGTTCCACCATGTCCTGCTTCAAGGCGGAGATCTCCGCGGCGTTGTCAGTTATCCTGGTTTCAGTCTCCGTCACCCTCTCCGACAGGTTCCGGAAATCTTGCCGCAGTAGGGTAACCTCGCTACCCACCTCCCCGATTTTCACCTCTAGTGCCGCCCGGGATTCCTGAATGTCTGTCCTGGATGCTTGAATGGCCTCCATCAACAGCGCTGTGTCGTTTCGCGCTCCAGGTGGCAGTGCCTGGTGGTCCACCGTGGGCCTTGGCGCCGCAAAGTTGTCCATGGGGCCTTGTTTCGCATGTTTAGGAATTATGTTGTTTTTACCCATGGCTGTGCTCTCCTCGTGTCGGGGGGTCCCGGAACCAGGCCGCAAGCCTCAGGCCTCTGATAATTCAGTGATGTAGTCTGAGCCAAGTAGTAGGAGCAGGGGGAGGATGTCAACTTGTTGTGCAGCTGTTATGCCCCTGACCCCTTTGTACTGCCAGTGGTTTATACTACTCCTTCAGCGTGTGCCCGGCCCCGTCTTGCGTGTCCGCCCCAAGACGTTCACTCTAACCGCCACCTGCAGCGAGGACGTCGGGCCTCAGGGCCTCTATTTCGGTCTTCGCCCCCGGCACCTCGGTTCACCCCCTGAAGCTATCTGGCATGCGGGGCAGTGGTCCGCTCTGCAATGGGGGCACCAGGAGGGGAGGGGAGCCCTCACCACCGGCAAGCCCTGGTAAACCCCTCCTGTGTCAGTCCTTCACCACGGGCGGCCTCCGTGCACCGCCGCCATTTTTGTAAAGGTGCCGGGGCTCTATGGCTGTCCCGGTGCTCCAGAGCCTGCCAACCAAGCAGCGGGGAGAGTGGTCGGGCCGTTCCGCCCCCCAGGGGCCACCGCCAGCCGGCTCGTGTGCAGGGAGCGTCGCGGATGGCCAGCTCTGCCCCCTCTTACCGGCCTGAAGTAGCGCCGGCCGCCATATTGGTAAAGGCGGCCGGTAGTCGGTGCCGTCCGTAGCGTCCACCACACCCCGGTCAATCAGCGCCGCGGACCGACCTGTCCGCCGCTCACTCCAGGCTGCAATCTCCGGCCTCCGGCTGGCAGCACGACGGATCCTATGTGCCCCAGCGACGCATCGACTTTACATCCGCCATCTTGTTCCCGCAGGGCGATGTCTAGTCGGAGCTTCGGAGTCGTTATTTAAGGGAGTTCCGCTCCAGTGGTGTGGCAGATGGCCCTCCAGCCGTCCCAGGGGTGATGTGGCACACTTCAGTGCGTGTGGCGCTACCATGGGGATATTGGAAATGACGGATCTGTGTGCAGCTAGTCCTGAGCTCCGGCAAGGCACGTCTCAACCGGCCATGCTGTTGGCCACGCCCCCTCAGTTTTCTATGATTAATCAGATTTCCTTTACTTTATTTCACCAAACATCGATCTGAACCAATCACTGCAAATTTTCCTTCATTTATGTTTTCTGTAGTATTTCTCTTAAAACTGTAATATTGCAGCACTTCATAGAGACATATGTTTTCAAGATGACGACTTCCATTTGGATAGTATGTATCCAACATGTTTGTTTTGACAATATCTGTACTTTCCAGTTCATTTACAGCTAAATATTAGATTTCTTGTATAGATTTAAGTACTCTATTTCGCGTTACAGCAAGACCTACACTCACCCAAATGATTCCTTTAGACTTTGAGTATAAACTTGCAGATGACAAGCGATCCGAGCATTCATACGTTCCAATCTCTCGATGGGATAACATCTTCAAACTGAAACTGTACAATTTCTTACTTAGACTCTTCTCGTGGGAAATTTCTTCCCACATTTCTTTCAACTCTGTCTTTTCTGATTTTGTTATGTACGGTGTCACATGTCGAGCAACAGCAATGGAATTATCCGCAACATTTTGGATATCCATATTAGCATTCCACATTGAGAGAATAACTGGAATATAATCATTGATATACTTTGATTCTTCACTTCTTCTCAAATTGTATGTATTTTTGGGAGATTTTCTAGTGATGGTATGTCTCACAGCTGACATAAAACTGTTTACTTTTCCTTTGGATATTACTGGACGTGGAAATCAAAAACGACATTTGGTATAAAACTTTTCCTTGGACTTGTACTTCCGTCGACAGTATTTGCCACATCGATGACTTTGGAATCGTAACACTCGTTGCCTTAAAGTGTTTTCTTCTGTTCTTTTTGGTGTAGCACATGTAACATACTCTTCAAAAAAAGATAAAACAGTTTCATCCGAATCAGTTCCAAATTTGGGTGCATCCTTGATCCATAAAAGCATATGTATATGAGGAGCACCTCTAGCTTGATACTCCTTTCTCAAAAAGAAATCAATAACTTCTCCAAGAGGAGGATTCTTTTTATTGCAGATAAAAGACATCATAGCGTCAAACCTATGATTGAAATATCTGCACACATTTACAAAGAGCACAATTCTCCAGGTGTCTTGTATTCAATATTTTTTATATTTGAATTTGCTTCTCGAAGAAATTCAAGTAAATCATCCCAAGCGTATTCGCACAGCTTAGGATAACAAACCATGTAGGACTTCCTAAGTTCCTTAGCATGCATTTAAGTTCTCCATGACGACGATACCAATACTCATTAGTACCACGCTGACATGCCATCAAATTAATCAGTTGAGATTCTAAATGATCGTCTCTCTGAAGTACTTTATCCATAAATTCCTTTGCAGAAACATTTTTAAGATGTACTCCTGTTTTTAATATGTGGTTGACTGCATATGAAAGTGCAGACAAGTCAATCTCAAACAATATATATGGATACATTGTCGAAATCTTGGATTTTCTGCATACAATCTTGTTCGATATACTGATGCAGGAATCTGCACTGATCGTTCGTCATATTGACCACCTTTTCCAGTTGGGAACAGCTGCGGAAAACAACGAGCTTCCAAACATTTTTTCCCATACACTCATGGGAGTCCCCTTCGCTTTCTTCATTTGGAATAATTGAATAGTATTCCCCATCACTTCTTTCGAATGAAGTGGATGTATACTATAATGTTCATAAATTTCTTCACTTTTGGACATGTCCACTTTTCAATTTGACCACATGACGCTTCACTATCATCTCCTACAAGTATTTCTTCTTCTTCCAAAAACACATTTTTGTAGTAATCATTGTTTTTTATAAGATATAATGTTGCCTTTTGCACTTTCCTGACATCCACTAATTCCTGCCAGATTTTCTTACTCTTAGTAGGAACACCATTAACTAGAATAACCAGTGGTTCACTTTCTACATTCTCTACTCCAATAGTTTCAATATTTTTTTAAATCTAGAGGTAAATATACAACTCTTCCTTTTAATCCTCTCTGTAAATCTGTAGGAGGCAATTTACCTATTTTAGGCTCCATAAGAACAATAGCTTGAAATGAGTGCACACATTGAATCAGAATAGACTCATATGTGTTTAAATCTATCAGTTCTGGAGGAATAGTTACCAACTCTAGATTATCATGGACAGCTCTAGCAGGCATTTTATTATCGTCTAATTTGTAATAACAATATTTACAAATACGCTGTTCAGAACCCAAATCAAAGCAATCCTCTACCAACAAATAAGTTAAAAATTCCTTCCACTTATCATTATTTTCTCTTTCACTTTTTAAATATAGATCAACAGTCCTAGGCTGATTTTTATAGTGAGTTCGTCGGCAACAAATCAAATACAAGAATAATTTGGCCTTTCACATGAAATCACCTTAAACTTTGTAATTTGTTCTTCAATCTTTTCTGTAGTAGCATGTTCCACATTTTCTTCAACATCTACTTCTATTAATGTCTCACTTTCTGCACTCTCTTTTTCAGGACCAAAGTAACAAAACTCTATTTCATCACAAATCTTTTTACATCTGATACTGACCCACGCAAAAGAGCAATGTTCAACTTATTTAAAATAATTGCTGGACTTTTTGCGTACTACAACATTCTAACATTCTAAAATGATGAAAAACACTTTGACATACTTTCCTAGAAAGACAAGCCAGAGAATGACCTTCCAAACCAGTATTTTTTCTCACTCTGCAAGGATGTAGTCCTTGCAACATCTTAATATTTTATGCATTGGGTGCCCCCTATCTAGCAGACTTGATTAGGATCCAACCTGTGCTATCATGGCACAAACTATGGTCATCTGAACACACTATTTTAAATAGAGCCATAATTGCTCACTGCCAAAAATCCCCTAAGGTTTTTAAAATTCCATGGCTCAAGTATGTCCATAATTTCCTGGTAAACCTTGGCCATCCTGAATATTTTACCCTCCCTGAGAGTTTGGCCACCGTCCAGAGGAAAGCCTTGAAGTTGAAATGCATCTCTTTTTTGGAAGAAATCTGATTAGCATCTGGAATCTGTAAACCAACGGTGTTGAGGAACCAATTGATTTTGACCAGTGTTTACATGCAACCATACTTAGTTAACATTTATAATTCTCGCCATCAGTTTGTGCTCACACGTTTTCGGCTGGATATTTTCCATCATTTAATCAGTTTTCCTATTGTTAACAATTGGTCAGCCGACCTGGGGAACTGTACGTCTGATGATATTTCACCTCAGAATACTATGCACACCATATTTTTTTGTAAACACTTCTCATGGCTGAGACAGAAATTCATAAAACCCTTGTTACTACAGTTGGGTTTCAGATATTGTCGTCCGGCGTATACATATTTGCAAATGTTGCCAGATATTTGTACGTGTTTTGTAATGTCCCGTTTCTTGTTGACTGTTATTAATCGTAGGAAGCAGCTGTAAACTGTAATTATATTATCGTGTTACGATGTTAGACCTTTTTATATTCTACGTCTTCACTTTTTAAATAAGGATGAATTTTGTATAATTGTTTTTAAATTGTATTTTTGGTCATTTTATTCATTGTATCGTTGTATTTTGTAGGGTTTACGATTCACTTTGTGACTTCGAATAAAGCTTATTTTGATTGATTGACTGCCAACTCGATGTCAGCATTGGTGATCTCATCTGAGAGCACCCCATGGCCTGGTTTAAAAAGGGCAATGGTCTTGCTAGCTCTAGATCTTTTCTCTGTCCCATTGGAGGTCTCCGCATTTCTCTTCCCCATACTAATAGATCTGATTTTAACAAAAATACAGGGCCGTACTTAAAGGGTCAGTCAGAAAAATACCACTCCAAAAAGCAAGAAGGCCGCAAAGTTATAGAATTAATTTAAGTTGAAAGCCCAACTACCACCGCCAGTATGGCGCTATAGTAAAGATGTAAGAGGGGGGCCCAGTCCAGTCTCTTCCAGGCGATGACAGGTGCAGGACGGGCCCGGGCGCTGCCCTTGTGCGTCCTGTGCTGCGGAATCTGCAGCAGCAGTTTAAGCGCCTCCGGCCCCAGCGGTGATGTGACCACAGGACCGCGGTGTCTGGGGAATGCAGTGCTCTACCTCAACATGGTCCACAGTGGGCTTTCCAAGGAACGGGACCCACAACAGCAGTTTAAGCGCCTCCAGGTGAGGTGGTGACATGACCACAGGACCAGAGAGTCTGGGGAATGTAGTCCTCTCCCTGAACACGGTCCGCAGCGGGCTTCCAGAGGAGCGGGACCTGCAACAGCAGCTTAAGCGCCTCCTGGCGCGGCTGTGACATGACTCAGGACTTGGGAGTCTGGGGAATGCAGTCCTCTCCCCCAACATGGTCCGCAGCGGAGGTAGAGGTAAATCTAAAGCCTCAAGTAGAGAATGATTCAATTACTTTAAAATCATAGTTAAGTCAGGCCTACGGCTATGGGATAATGAATCAATAAAACTATCTTTTATCAAAGGGACTGTATGCTCAGGTGAAAACTGAGACCACAATCTTTCTTTCGTTTTTAATTTAGGAGCTGATCTACATAAAGTTTTTGGCAGTGTAATGGAGAATAAGAAAATATGATGTTCCATCCATATCGAAAGAACTGATGTGTTCACTATAACTTCATTAAAATTAGAAATGAGATTAAGAAGATGACCTGCCTGGGAAAAAGGATTAGGAAAGATATATTAGAGTAAAGACTTCCAAGCAGTAATTAGACAATGACCAAGTTGTAAAGTGTACTTACAGCATGACATATAGCATAGATAGTAAAGAGCACTTGTTAAAACACCGACACATCAATTGTATAAAGACAGTGTAGTATGAGAGGTTTCTTCATAAACAAAATATCTGACCTCCATGGGCCCTTAACCTGCAGAATAACTTACATAGAATAATGCACATTTTATAACGTAATAGCAGTTGGTACCTATATATTGAAAGACATTTATTTTCTAGGAAACAAATCAGTATATATCCCACACACTTCAGCGGAGGTCCACCTACTTAGGACATTGTATTACAGTTCAGCCTCTTCATTATTCATCTATCCCTCCGCAACACTCTCCACATTATTAATAAGTCTGATATGGTCCCCATATATCCTTAGGGTGACTGCATATTGGAAGTAGCTCTCTATAAACATCCGATTGGATGCTGCTGTATGTCATATCATTATGCCATCCTTTAATTTTTGGAGTCGGGCTGAGCACCCGTCAAATCGCTATCCTATGACGCGCCAGCAATGATCATATCGCCACTAGCCCTCTATCCATGACTCTCGAGGGAGTTCAAAGTAATGGTCTCCAGTGCTCGGAATACCTCCACCCAAAAGTTTTGGACACCAGTACAGTACAACTGTGCAAATCCAGGCTCATCCTCTCCACACCGTGCACACCATGCATTATATCACTAGCAGCCCGTCCATACGTTGTCCGGGTATGAAATAGAATGTGTGTAATGTGTGTATTTGGCAAGGGCAATTTATTTTAAAATCTCGCGGTAGACAACATTTTTTGTTTCATTGGAATAGGGACGGAGAAGGCCCAGCTGCAGCCCTGGTTGATGTTAGCAGGCGCGTGTAATTGGTGTAGTGATCCGCCACCTGAGCCCGGCTACAGCCCTGGTTGATGTCTTCGTTCTTAGCCCCTGATTTTATTGAATAGTACTGCGCCCACACACTTGCACTATAATCGTGCCCCTCACCGCTTGTAGAGCGGATTGCAGTGTTTGTTCTACTGCCACTCGAGGCGCCTGCCGCCATCTTGGGGGAGGTTGGACTCTCACCATACTACTGCCAGAGCGCTCTAGTGCTCTCATTGGACAGCAGGTGAGCCTCTATTTAAAGCTCACACCCTCCGCGCAGCGGTGACGCGCAGCGGAAGCGCCTTACTCTCGCCTGAGTCAAGCCAGAGTCTGCCCGTCTGCGCCCGTCAGCGCTAAGGAGGCGTGAGAGGCGGGAGACTCTGAGCATTTTTAGTTCGCCGTCCACCCGGACACTATGGCTTCAGGTATGTCACGTGACTTTCTACTATCATTCCAAGAGCCTCAAGCATCTTGTAATTGTGTCATATCTCCTCACAACTGGCAGGGCCCTGTCTGCTGTGCTCAGTGTCACAGGACGTTATTTCCTGAACCTTCGGTGGAAACATCGACAGAAAACATATTAGCACGGGGTGGATTAATTAATGCTCGCTCCTTAGCGAAGAATGCCCAAAACATATGTGATCTCATCACCGAATCACACCTAGATTGGCTATTAATTACAGAAACATGGCTTAAGCCGTGGTGTAATCCGGACGTTGCAATAGCCCTTCCTCCTAATTTTCGTATCCTGCGGCAGGATAGACATGACAAACGAGGAGGAGGTCTTGCTATCATTTATCGTAACACTTTTAAATGCTCTATCCAAGAAATAAAGGATATAAAAGAGGCAGAAGCACTAGTCTTTTCTCTGAAAATTCATGACACTTTTGTTTTCTCTGGGGCTCTGATATATCGGCCACCGGGCTCCCCCGCTAAGTTTTTGGACACAGTAGGGGATGTGCTGAGTGATCTAACACTCAGGTTTTCTAATTTCTCGCTGTTGGGTGATCTCAACATGCATCTTGAGTCCCCCAGTGCCCTTGGGGTGAGCTGCTTTATGGACACAATTGAAGTGTTAGGCCTTACCCTTAGGAATCGTGAACCCACCCACCAGGCAGGACACCTCCTAGACTGTGTCTGTTCAAATTATCATAATTTGATGGTTAAATCTCCGTGCCCTCAACTATGGACAGATCATTACTTCATCCCTTTTAACATACTTGGAGTTCTGAAACCTAGTACAATTTCTACAAAAGGTAATAATTGTCGTAATATTAACATCACTATAGACTGGAAAGCACTAGCCAGCAGGCCTGATGTTATAGAAAAACTTAAGGATAGTATGCCAGCTATGACTGGTTATACGTCAACAGACAATCAAAACCTTTGCAACTGGATTGCTGGAGCAGGTTCTCTGCTAAAAACAGCAAGAAATCAGAACCTGACTCCTAGAAAAAAGAATGCCCCATGGTTTTCAACAACTTTAAAACTTGAACTAGGTGAAGTCAAAACTCTCGAACGTAGGTGGCGTCGAAATTATGACATTCACGCTCGTAATATCTACCTAACAGCAATGCGGAAGTACCATATAGGAATTAAGTTGGCGAAAAAAACCTACTATCTTCAGGCTATATCTTTAGCAGGACAGGAACAAAAAGCAATTTTTAAGATTGTCAAGGATTTCATGGACCCTTCAGCTCTATCGCAGGAGATCCCTCCCTCACAAGAATTATGCAATGCGATATCTGATTACTTCGTGAATAAAATCCTTGACATTACAAACACCTTCCCGCCAGCAGCTACCACAACGACGGTGGTTGAAGTGATAGCGAAGATGACATCTTCTTCCTGCTTTGATGATTTTGTTCCAGTATCCTTGGAGGAAACTGCTAAATTGATTTCAACCAGTAAATCGGGATCCCCTTTCGATCCCTGCCCCCCTCCGGTGTTGCATCTCCTAATTGAGATGGTGAACCCAATGATCAACCGGATCATCAACTCCTCTTTAGAGACGGCTACTATCCCTAACGAATGGAAACTTGCCGCTGTTAAGCCACTCCAAAAAAAGGCCATTGCCGATCCTACTACTCTCGCCAACCTGCGCCCGATTTCCCTGTTACCCATCTTATCCAAACTGACTGAAAAGGTTGTTAATAACCAGCTTACCAACTTCTTGGAGAAGAATAACGTTCTCCATCCTAATCAGTCAGGATTTCGGTCAGAACACTCTACCGAATCTGCCCTACTTTTTACCGCAGAAACATTAAGGGCAGCAATGGATCAGGGAAATAAGGCCGTCCTTATCCTATTAGACCTGTCGGCAGCCTTTGATACGGTCTCACATACCATCTTAGTGGACCGTCTGGCTGCCGCAGGGATAGGAGGACAGGCTCTGGCATGGTGTAGGAACTTCCTTGCCAACAGACGCCAAATAACAGTGCTAGGCCCATATCAATCTGAGGTAAAAGAAGTCCGGTCAGGGGTCCCTCAGGGCTCTAGTTTGAGCCCGGCTCTTTTCAATCTTTATATGGTGCCCCTGATGAAGCTGATCACGTCATTCAAGATCAGCTCTATCTCATACGCTGACGACACCCAATTGATACTGGTGTTGGATAGGGAGCGGCCTGGTGCCGAGGAAGATCTTAAGGACTGTCTTACAGCAATCTTTAAGTGGATGACTAATAACCACTTAAAATGCAACACCGGAAAAACGGAAATCCTTCCTGTAGGTAAGAATAATCTCTTTTCCCCAATAGCTTGCTGGCCAGCAGAAGCTGAAGTGCCCCCTAATACAATTATATCTGCCCGTAATCTGGGCATTAAATTTGATCACCAGCTGTCTTTTAAACCCCAGGCCGTAGCAGTAGCAGGTATGTGCTTTCAGATCATCAAAGCACTAAGGAAGTTTTTCGATCTTCTTCCACTACCAGCGAGGAAAACTGTCGCAGTGGCATTAATTAGTTCTAGGCTTGATTACTGCAATGGACTATATGCTGGAGCAAATAAATCTGTTCTCCACAAACTGCAAATGGTCCAAAATGCGACAGCCCGCTTGGTACTGCGTCTGCCTCGCAGGTCATCTGCCTCGGCAGCCCTAAATACTCTTCATTGGCTGCCAATAGGGAAAATAATTTTGTTTAAGATTCTCCTAATTACCTTTAGGGCATTTCATCAACGTGGCCCAACCTATTTATGTAATGGGTTTAAAAGTTACCAACCAACTCGCTGCTTGAGATCTGCTCATCAGAACCTACTCACCCCCCCTCACTTTAAGTTGATGACAAAGGGTGGTAAATCCCTTTTTGTTTTAGGAACAAAGGCCTGGAATAAACTTCCTCCTCAGATGCGATTAATCTCTCAGGAAGCTCCATTCAGAAAATCACTAAAAACCTGGATCTTCTCCTTACCTGATGCCACCAGTAGAACTCTAGTGTAATGTGTGTGTGGAACTGAGTGACATATTTCTCCCTTCTTTACAACTCCTCCATCTGAGTTGTCTGTGCGCCAAGATACTCCTTGGAGTGAAAGCTGCGCGGTAGAAATGTCCCTTACATTACAGGCGCGTGTAATGTCGTTGAATGAGAGAGTTATCAGCCGCGGGTAAATCCTTTTAATGAGAGCGTTGAGTGACAGCGAGTAGGAGAGGCTGCAGTAATTGTCCCCACAGACACGCTGATTTGCGTGTTCCGCCGCCTGAGGCCCAGATACAGGCCTGTTTGATGTTAGCAGGCGCATGTTCCCCCGCTTGAGGCCCAGCTGCAGCCCTGGTTGATGTTATCAGGCGCGTGTAATTAGTGTACTGATCCACCGCCTGAGCCCGGCTAGAGCCCTGGTTGATGGTAGCAGGCACGTGTAATTTCGTTGAATGAGAGAGTTCAGTAACAGTGCGCAGGAGAGGCTGCATTAATGTTACTTACCAGGCCTCCAGGTGAACGCGTTTGTCACGCCCCCAGCACACGGCCACAGCAGACGATCTTCTGATTAATGTACGACCCACATGGCATGAAGGGCGGAACGTAGCACACGCCCCCAGCGTTTCTCACGCCCCCAGCGTGCCCCTTGATGCGGCGCAATTGCGTTCACATCGCATGAAGGCCCGACACACCCCCCCAGCGTTTCTCACGCCCCCAGAGTGCCCCTTGATGCTGTGCAGCAACGTAATTGGCACTTGTATGTACGACTCACATGGCATGAAGGGCAGACACACGCCCCCAGTGTTTGTCACGCCCCCTGCGTTTGTCACGCCCCCAGCACACGCCCACAGCCCACGATGTGATGGCCGTACCACACGCCCCCAGCGTTAGTCACGCTCCCAGCCCATGCCCACAGCACAACGCAGACTCGCCCACAAGGGACTACTTTGCTGGCACGGTTCTTTTACCTTTTAAATGTATAGAGGCGTTGGCCTAACGGCTAAGGCGCTCGACCTCGGACTTGGGGATCTGGGTTCGAGTCTTGGTAACGACACCAAACATCCTGTGATTCTGGGCAAATCACTTAATCTCCCTGTGTCTAACAAAAATGAATGTGTGTCCTCATGTAACGTAACTGGTGCTATGTAAAGCACTCTGATACCTGATTCAGTTCGGGTCAAGTTCGCGCTATGTAAAACTCTGCAAAAAAAAAATATATATATGGTGGCCGTCTGCATAGCCTATGTCCTTCTGCTGCAACTGCCCTTTCCAACGCTGTATTGGGTGTTGTGATTGGTGCTGTGGTTACTGAGATTACCCGCCTCAAAGGTTTGGGCTTGCTCTTTATAATATTATATGGATAATCCGTATCTAGCTAGTCTAAGGGATGTATAATAAACCCTATTTTTGTATATAAAATTAATACGTTTGTGTCTGCTATTTTAACTAAACCGATTTTATGACCGAACAGAAGTGTTGCCATTGTTTATCAGGAATGTTAATGCCCAGATCATTTTGTCAATCTTGCCTTGCTTTCGTTATGCCAGGCCTAGGTTCTTCTTGTATATATGCATATGTTCTAGCTACTATATGTATGGGGGTAAGAGATTGTAAGAGAGGACCTGGTAACAACTGTGCATCACTCCATTTTTGAAAAAATCTCACATAGTATGAATACCCAGGTTCCCAATGTTCGTGCTGCGCCCTTCTCTTGTCCAAGCGGGAAACCATAGACATCAGGACAATGGAGTGTAAGTTGAGTACAGTTGGGAATCCGCTTGGCGCTCCAGGAGATTTGTCCAGGAGCAACTTGTGACATTCAAGGAATCAAACATATGATACAGGCACACCGGTGTACGAAAAAGCACCTGTGGTGAAGACAAGAGAGCTTCTGCGGCTCGCTTCAGCCATAAGTGAAGAATATCTCTTGGTCGATGTATCCAGTAATGCACAAAACGACATTGTGTCGCCGTAAAGTAGATTTCAAGATCAGGAGCATTTAGTTCACCCATATCGTAGGGCAATGTAAGAGTCTTCCAACGCACCCGAGGCTGTCTCCCAGCCCGGGGCGGTCGAATCATTTGTGCCCTCAGAGTGAATGAGGAAGAAAAAGTGGGATATTCGTAAGCAGAAATAAAAAGTGAGGGATCACCCCCATGTTCATAAGAGCCACCCTACCAGGTAGTGTCAACAGCAATTTTATCCATTGATCTATCGCTTCTGTTTTTGTATCGCCTTGCCATAGTTCTATAAGACTTCTGTAAACATCTAAGGGACATCCTTTGGGAACTTTTAACAATAGGTGTAGGTCTCCTAACAATATTAGATTGTTTATTTAGGTATAGATTGCCAATTATATCTATTATTAAAGACAGTGTATTGGAAGGTAAGTGGGAAGGGCAATGAAGCAGTAGATTACATATATAAATATCTTGTTACTTTAACATGATGCTATTACACTTTTGCAGTAGATTTTCAAAGGAGAGGATTCCTGCTTGAGCTGCAGTGTAATGTGAACAAATGTATGCTACCTACCAACGTCTTGAAATCATGGTCAGTTCACATTTTTTTTAATATTGCTAGGGACCAACTCGTCAATGAATGAGTTAGTAAGTGCAGTGATCGAAGTTTCGGTCAAATAAAGTATGTTTAAATTGTATTGTTTGAATAAGGTATAGATTGGGTTTCTTTGGGCAATGGGGAATTGCACATTGCAGAGTTGTCTTTCATTGGTAGTCAATTATACGTTCTTTAAATTGGAATATGAAGTAGTGGAGGGACACATTACATCAGAAGGAACAGTGCTGAGGAGTTCAGAGGAGGGATGGTAAAGATTTTCTGGCCTTAGGATTTAAATAGTTTTGTGTGATAGTTCTGTTTTCGAGTAAAGACAACAGTTTGTGAGTTAACTTTAATAAGAAACCTCACACTTCTCAAGTGATGAATCATCTGACTGAAATTGGACAGAATCTTTGGCCCCGAGTATAGACGGTTGCGGATGGACTTGCCTTTGGCCCTCCCACTGTCGCATTCACTTAGCGAGCTCATTTATATTAAACAATATCTTCCTACTCCAGGGCATCAATGTATTTTTGCAAGAAATAAAATAAAAGGGAAACAACAATTCTCTTCCAGCCGGGAGCCAGAGGAGATGCAGATTGTATGGACCTTAGCTTAGGAAGTGTGTGTCCCACCGGTTTTTGGTTGAAAATGTGAGGAATGCATAAGAAAAAGGAGAAACTGCAAGCTGGGATATCATCATTATATTCTCAGGATCGCATGAGTAAAATATGCCAGAATGCTTTCAATCTTTGAAAAAAAATGGTAAACTAGATCCTTGCAGTGTTAGTCCCGAACAAGAATGAAAGATGGTTTGTGTTGCACTCTAGGTAACAATGCAATATCCAATGTGAAAATGATGTGTAATTTCCATTGCATCTGTTGTACCTAGGACCAAATATATGGGCAAGGTAGGTTCAATATGCTTTATATTTTTACTGTATACAAAATGATGTATCTATGGACTTTATAAACTGGTGTAATTAGATGATGTCTCTTGATACTATTTGTGTTTCCTTAGACGTAATTTGTATTTTTATACTGTAATATCTGTGATAATAATGAATTGGATACTTCTTGCTGTCCTGATAAGAGAAGGGCTGGAGCGTTTTATGACCAGCAATGCACAGTGCTTGTGGGATTTCTTTGTTAAATTGTGGATTTCGTGTAAGGTTCAGAATCTTGCTCTTCTACACTAGACATTAATAAGAAAAACCTATTAATAAGTCATAAATGCAAAAGTGCAATAATGATAAACAGCAAGCACAAACATCATGTGAACTTTTTATTCCAGAGATCAATTACGTTTCGTGATGTTGCTGCCTATTTCACCGAAGAAGACTGGAAAACTCTACAGCGATGGCAGAAGGAACTGTACAGAAATGTGGTGAAGGAAATACACCAAGCCTTGATTTCTCTGGGTAACTTTAAATGATTTTATTTTCGTGATAAGTTCAGTTTTTAACTTAGTTTGGATTAGCTGCACTGTTCAACATTTGGATTGGCATAGGACTTTAAGTACAACCCCAACAGCAAATGAATTATAGTTTGGTTTAATTCCATGTTAATTCAGAGTTTGGAACAATCTCAGAAGATAATCCTAGATATGTTTACCATCCTCCTCCTTCTAAAATATGAAAGTAGATATATCTACGTGTACGTTGAGCAACATACATAAAACGTGTTTTTGTTGGGGAGGGGGGGGGGGGGGGGTACTTCCATTGCACCAGCTTAATTTTCAATACCATTGGACAATTTGATGCACATTTTTCCTGTTTCTTGGCACTATTTGTTTTAGCTCAAATTCATAACTTATTGTGATGCATAACGAAAATTTGAAATAATACAAACCTTTGCATTGAGTTCCTCAATTTGATACTTATTTAGTTAAAATCCTAAAACATGATATTGAGGTGTCTTTCAGCATTTCATAATTTCAGAGTGTATTTTGTCTGATTTTTAATAGGAGTAGAATTTACATTCAAATGTATTTAAAGATTCAGGTCTAGCTCCTGAAATATATCTGAAACCATGAATTGCTACACTCAAGAGCCTCCTGAGAAGTCCTGCATTGAACGGTGCAATCTCTCAAAGCAACACATAGTTTTGTAGATACTAGGCAGTATCTAAATTCACCCAATCTTAAAGAGATCATTTTCAACATTATCTGGATGCTTTTCTAGAGGGCTATAATCCTCATCGGGCATTCAAGTGATGGTACTGAATTAACAGAATAAGATAAATCAGAAAAGGAAGCCATTTCTACCTCCTATAAGCTAATTGCTCACTTTTCTCACCTACACACAGCAGCAGTGAGTTCCATAGTTTACAATCATTAACCACAAGGAAGGAATTTATCACAGCTCCACTTTTTTTGGCCTGGCCTAGACAACTTTAGCTCTTTCCCCAACCTCTCGTAATAAAAAAAAAAAAAAAACATAAATAAAAAATACACACGCTGGGGCGTGGCCAAGTAAGATGGCGGAGCGGTCTTGAATTCGCTCCGCTCCACGCCAGCCCGATCGTTCTTAGCCCTTCCTGATGCATAGGGGATGGTAGCAGCTGCTCTTCGGACACCTGAGGTTTGCGGGAGGTGTCCGATCTGATGGGAGGCGACTGCGGTACCAGCTGTAGCGATGTCCTGAGAGAGACCCCGGAGGAGCTCGCGGACCCCGGGCGCCATTTTGTGGAGGACGGCGCCGGGTGTCCCGAGCGGTGAGAGGTGTCTGACCGGCCTTGAGCGGCCTCAGCGGACTGATGAGAGAAGCCTCCTGTGGCGATTGGTGGCGGAGGAACAGTTGATGACAGTCTTCCGAGCGGCTGAGTTGCGGCGACTGTGACAGGGCTACCTACCCGACTTTGGAGCCTCGGCGATGGCGGTGTGCAGTGGAGTCCGTGGTGGGTGCTGGCAGTGACGGGGTCGGTGCTTGGGCCCCACGCAAGCCCTGGATGGTGACCCTCCGTATTTTGGCTGTCTCCCGAGGCCCCACTGGGGTGGAGGTTTCCCGCACTTCAGATGACTGTGCCTGACTTTAACATGGCGGCGGCGGACGCCCCGCACTTAGCTGCAGCAAAGTGAGACATATGGAACCCTGATTACCGGTTGGTGTTGTGGTGGTGAGCTTAGCGGGGATTTGGCCAAGCAGCGGGGGTGCACCTGGTCCTGGAGGGGGCTCCGTTCCTTGGCGGGGAGCCCGGATTAAGCCTGCATTTCTGGTGCGGTGCCTGGCGGTATAGCGAGAATCAAGGTTCTGCAGTGTGACGATCCACGCTCTGGTCATCCCTAACTCTCCGAGGGGGACAGCCCTGGACACCTCTCGATCTTGGTTTGCATCGGGTGCACTGCGGTCGCCGCCTGGCTCCAGGGGTGTGGGACCTTATGCCTCCCAAAAAGCAAACAAATAAGGTCTCAACTTATTTTAAGGCCTCGAGGCAGGTGCCTTCCCAAGAGGATCCCACTCCAGTGCAAGACATGGCGCTCACCCGCGAGGATCTTGTGGCGACGCTTCGGGATTTCAAGATGGAGCTCTGTAGGGAGTTTAAACAAGACCTCAGGTCCTCGGTAGACCAACTAAAGGCTGACCTTACCGAGAAGCTTACCACGCTGCGGCAAGATGTATACGCCATAGGATCCCGTCTGCTGGAGGTTGCAGGGCCAACGCAGTCCGTATCGTCCACCGAGGCCACGATGCTTGACACGCAGCAGGCCCTCAGGGCCCAGTTGCAACAAGTCCAACTCAAGGCGGAGGATCTGGAGAACTATACTCGGAGGGAAAACATTCGGATTCAGAATCTGGAGGAGGGACCTGGAGGCCTTCGTGTCCGGCCTCTTTGCTGAGATTATCGCCCCTCAGCAACTTAAGATCAAAATTGACAGAGTGCATCTGCTGACGGGGTCTCGCAAGCAACCGCGTGATGTTCTGGTGAAGCTCCACTCTTTCAAAGTTAAAGAGGCCTTCCTATCGGCGTCTAGGAAATTGAAGGAGGTTTCTTTTCAGGGGCATGGCTGCTCTTTATATCTAGATCTGGTGGCTGCGACTCTGGCCCGCCGGCAGACCCTGCGTCCTGTTACCACCAAGTTACAGGAGGATAAGATACGCTATAGATGGTCCTTCCCCTTTGGTCTTATTTTCCAGTATGGTAACAAAACCCACCACATTACCGACCTGACAGAAGGTTTGAAGATCTTGGGGCTTCCGCTTCCTGAGGAGTCTACCGACTCGGGCTCTGCGGAGGCGGCGGGCACTTCACGGATTGGCTTTAATGCCTAGCACACCGTCACCAGGCGCCGTTGAACCTTTTTTGCTTCACTCCGGGCTTTGGTGGCGTTGACTGAGTGATCGCTGCACTTCCACCAGATCTCTGGATGTTCATGACCTCCGGGCGGGGGGTTCCCTACCTGAAGCCCGGTCCTGTCCTGACTGATTGTTGGTGTTCTTCGTGGCTCTGACGTTCCTATTTTTTTGCTGGAGTCTACTTACCCTCTGGAGGCCGTCAGTCACCCATATGTGGGTCCTTGGAACTTTTGTGCATCTGCGGCCCTCGGCTTGCGACCGAGGTCCCACCTGGGACTTTTGTGATTTTCTGTTTGGTCTCCGTGCGCTGGCCACGCCACAGCGGGGTGTGCCTGTGGTACCTGAGTTTTTATTGCAGCCATGACTCATCTTGATAGCCGGTGCACTCGTCGGTGAGCGTCTGTCTCTCGGCTTTTCCAGTCTAAAGACACTGAGGGTTTTGTTTTCTTGCCTGTTTGCTATTGCATTTTTTCCCCTAGGATATTTGAGCTTTACGATCGAGTGGTGCGGGCCTTGTCCGTGATTCCCACTATTCCTTCTTTTGTGAGAGGGAGGAGTATTCGCCAAGGGTCTCCGGACCCTTTGGCTTTTGGTTTTTGGGGTTGTTTCGGGACGGTTCAGGGGGTTGGGAGGGATTCCAGTGGTGACTATGGGGGGCCTTTTTTTTTCATTTAGACGGTGCTCTTTTTCAAGGCGGTGGTGTGCTACTTCAGGGGGAGGACGGGTGGGTGTTGGGCACAGAGCATGGAAGGGGGTCGGTGGGCTGTGTAACAGGGCTTTTACACGGGGGAGGCTTCATGGGCGGATCGGGAGGGCGGGGGGGGGGACTGTATGTCTGATGGTTACCATCGCCTCGTGGAATGTTAAGGGTTTAAACTCCCCACAGAAGCGTCAAAAAATTTGGAAGTATTTGACAGATCGTAAATTTGAAGTAGTGGCCTTACAGAAGACGCATCTTAAGGGGGCTGAAGTATCTCAGTTATGTCACAGGTGCTACCCAATGATCTTTTCTTCCTCTGCCGCTTCGAAACACAATGGTGTAGCGTTACTGTTCCACGTATCCGCGAACTTCCAACTCGAGTCTCAAAAGTCCGACAAATAGGGAAGGCTGCTAATGGTCAAGGGCCGTTTAAGGGGTGTACCCTGCACTTTTGTCTCCCTTTATGCACCAAATTCTGGTAGTCTGCATTTCTCTCCCAAGCACTTGATTTAATTGGTGGTTTTGCTGACGGGGTTATTGTGATGTTAGGAGACTTTCATCTTGTTTGGCAGAGCTCTGTGGATAGCACTAGCGCCACCAGGACGCTACTAGTACATTCCCTTGTAGGATACAACAGCATATCACTGATTTGGGTCTCATTGATTCTTGGCGCACACTGAAAACCACCACTAAGGATTACACCCACTATTCCCACGTCCATAGGACGTACTCGAGAATTGATTATATATTTGTCAGCCAGGCTTTGCTAGGGGCTCTTCAGGCTGCCCAGATTATGCCGATCTCAGTGTCTGACCATAGCTTGATCACTTTGGGTCTTCAGTGGGCGGGACCCTCCCCCAGAACCCCTCGATGGTATTTTCCTTTAGCTTTACTCCGAGACCCAGCAGCCAAAGAGGAATTGCGTGCGGCTATCGCCGATTTTTTCTCACAAAACGATCCCCAGGACACAACCTCTCAAAACAACTGGTATGCTTTTAAAACTGTGATTCGGGGTAAGGGTATTCAACTCAACTCAACTTTAAACAGGCAGCGGGCGAGGAAACGGGAGGCCTTAGAGGAAGAATTAGGGGTGGTGGAGCGAGCGCACAAAGCTAATCCGACACGTGTTTTGCAGCGGCAACTCACGGCTATCCGGGGTAAACACTTCCTTTCACACCGCCACCTTCCCGGAGAGCTGGAAGCACGCCGAGCTCAGCGCCCTACTGAAGAAACCAACAGCGGACCCCACCGACCTCAAGAACTTCCGCACCATCTCGCTCCTCCCTTTTCCCGCCAAAGTCATTGAGAAGACCGTCAACAGACAGCTCGCCGCCTTCCTCGAGACGAACGGATCCCTCGACCCCTCGCAGTCTGGCTTTCGAGCCAACCATAGCACCAAGACCGCCCTGATCGCAGCCATCGATGACATCAGATCCCTGCTCAACAACGGGGAAACAGCGGCCCTCATCCTCCTGGACCTCTCTGCAGCGTTCGACACTGTCTGCCACCGCACCCTAGTGCAGCGCCTCAGCAACATCGGAATCCAAGAGAAGGCACTGGAGTGGATCATCTCGTTCCTCTCCGGAAGAACCCAGAGAGTCCGCCTCCCCCCGTTCAGATCTGAGGCCACCGAAGTCACCTGCGGCGTACCACAAGGATCATCACTTAGCCCAACCCTCTTCAACGTCTACATGAGCCCCCTCGCAGCCATCGCACGCCAACACAACCTCAACATCATCTCCTACGCCGACGATAGCCAGCTGATCCTCTCCCTCACTATCGACCCCGCCACCGCCAGAGCCAGCCTACACGAAGGGATGAAAGACGTCGCCGAATGGATGAAGAACAGCCGCCTGAAACTGAACTCAGACAAGACGGAAGTCCTCATCCTGGGATCATCGCCCTCCGCCTGGGACGACTCCTGGTGGCACCACGCCCAAGCCAACGGACCACGCACGCAACCTGGGCTTCATCCTCGACTCCTCCCTCTCGATGACCAGACAAGTCAACGCCGTCTCCTCATCGTGCTTCAACACCCTGCGCATGCTCCGCAAGATCTTCCGATGGATCCCCATAGGAACCAGGAAGATCGTCACCCAGGCACTCGTCACTAGCCAACTGGACTACAGGAACACCCTTTACGCCGGAACCACAGCCAAACTTAAAAAAAGACTCCAAAGCATCCAGAACGCCTCCGCATGACTCATCCTGGACATCCCCCGACACAGCCACATCTCCGGCCACCTGAGAGACCTGCACTGGCTCCCCGTCAGCAAGAGAATAACGTTCAGGCTCCTCACCCACGCACACAAGGCTCTCCACGACCTGGGCCCCAAGTACCTCAACGACCACCTGACCTACACGCCCACCCGCCAGCTACGATCGACCAACCACGCCCTCGCCGCCATACCACGCATCCGCAGAACCACCGCCGGAGGAAGGTCCTTCTCCTACCTGGCAGCCAAGACTTGGAACACCCTCCCTATCCACCTTCGGCTGACCCAAGACCATCTCTCCTTCAGGAAGCAGCTCAAGACCTGGCTGTTCGAGCAGTGACTGACCCCTCTCCCCCAGCACCTTGAGACCCTTCCGGGTGAGTAGCGCTATGCAAATGCCATGATTGATTGATTAAGATCTATTTATTCCAACTGGGCGGAATTCTCCCTATTGAAGATCCGTAAGTCCTCTTTCCTGCAGGGTAATAAGGTGGGCCCCCACTTAGCAAGCCAACTTCGTGTCCAAAGGGAAAATACTTTTATTGGGGGGATCCTAAATCGCCAGGGACATATCATCCACTCAGACGCTGCTAAGGCTGAAGTATTTGGGGATTTGTACAGGCAACTCTATCAGGGCTCTGCGCCGGATATACTACGTCAGCAACAGTTTCTAGATAGTCTGGCCCTTCCGCAGTTATCGAAGGCGTCCGCCGCGGAATCGGATGCCCCTATTACCCAGGAAGAGATTGGTGAGGCTATCACGTGACTTAAGTTACACAAGGCCCCAGGTCCCGACGGCCTTACGGCCCATTTTTACAGATGTTTTGCTGCAGAACTACTTCCTCATCTTACAGCCCTGTTTCAGGCTGTCGCTAACGATGAGCAGGTCTCTCATTCGATGGCGGAAGCAGTGAATTCCGTCATCCCCAAACCTGGTAAAGACCCCCATTCTTGCAGTTTTTATCGGCCAATTGCCCTCCTCAATTTGGATGCCAAGCTTTAGCGGCACGATTAGAATCCTTGATGCCTACCCTCATTCATCTCGACCAATCGGGATTTATCAAAGGCAGACAAGCCCATGATAACATTCGACGCACGGTCCATTTGATTGAGAAGGCCTCGAGATTTCGGATTTCCGCAGTGTTAGTGGGTCTTGATGCGGAGAAGGCCTTTGACCGGGTCAATTGGGCCTTCCTTTTTTTAACTATGTGCAAATTTGGGTTTGGGGACCCTTTTATTAATATGGTGACAGCTAATTATTTTCGGCCTACATCTCGTGTTTGGTTAATGGGTGTTCCTCTTCTCCCTTCCCTCTGAGTAGGGGCACGCGACAGGAGTGTCCCCTCTTGCCCCTTCTTTTTGCGTTAAGTATAGAACCCCTGGCGCTTAGATTTTGCGCTAATGACGAGATCTGGGGCATCCCTTTGGGCGAGATCGAACATAAGGCTTCGTTCTTCGCTGACGATATCCTCCTCTCCCTTATGAATCCAGCTCAGTCGCTGCGCGCAGTGCAGGAGGAATTACGGAGCTTTGAGCAGGTGGCTGGTTTTAAGGTGAACTATTCAAAATCTTTCATACTTAACCTTACTCTCCCATCTGCGGAGGTGTCCCCCTTGAAACTTACGACCCCCTTTCAATGGGCAAAACACTCCTTACTCTACCTGGGGGTGAGTCTTACGGCCAAACTGAGTGATCTATATAACGCGAATTACCCACCTCTTTTAGCTCAGCTCCAACGAGATTGCA
This sequence comes from Lissotriton helveticus, assembly GCF_964261635.1. Lineage (NCBI taxonomy): Eukaryota > Metazoa > Chordata > Amphibia > Caudata > Salamandridae > Lissotriton > Lissotriton helveticus. The sequence continues at coordinate 1,155,524,065 of NC_136067.1, read as the reverse complement.
AACGGTGGTCACCTCTTTATATCTCATGGCTGGGGCGGATTAATGCTGTTAAAATGACGGTCTTACCTACATTTTTATGCCTGTTTCAGGCACTTCCCATAGCGCTAGAGGATTCGCTTTTGCTGACGCTCCGCACGTTGGTTACTAAATTCCTTTGGCAGGGGGGGAGGGCTCGCCTCCCTTTTCACGTACTTCGTCGCTCACGTGATCAGGGGGGACTGGCCTTACCTGATTTTGCATTATACTATCAGGCTGCTCAGCTACGGGTGGCAACTGAGTGGTCTGCCAGGGAATCCGAGAAACATTGGCTTCACATGGACCGCGCTGTTGTGGGGAGGTATATTTGGGATGTGCTATGGAAACCTAAACAACACCGCCCTGCCAACGCTTATACTAGCACTCCCACCCGTACGACTCTCATCACCTGGGATAAGGTTTCTAAGAGGTTGGGTTGGACGTCTTTCCCTTCCCCATACACACCTAATCATTTTAATCCAGAATTTCCACCGGCGTTACGCGAGGGGCCCTTTGATTGCTGGAGGAAGGGGGATTGCCTCAAAATAGCGAATATGTTTCGGGATGGGGAGGTTTTGACTTTTGAGGTTTGCAGGAAGGAATTCTCACTCCCTCTGAGCGAACAGTGCCACTACTTACAACTTAAGCATTGGGTTCTATCACCGCCCGTACGAGAGGTGGCTGTTAGGGAATGTACGGAAATGGAGTAATTCGTGGCTTTGCGGGCGGGGTCCATGAGGGGAGCTATTTCGGCCTTATATGCAATGCTACTCTCCACCACTTTTCCCCCCAGGGCGAGGTACATGCATTTTTGGGAGCGGGTTGTGGGGAGGGATATAGAGGATGGGGAATGGTCTCATGTTTGGAGGGATATTTTTAAACATAATTGATCCATAGCTCTACGGGAGGCGCATTATAAACCCCTCTACGACTGGTATCTCTACCCTACCTAGGCGTATCTTTCCAGACACATCAGATTTATGTTGGCAGGGTTGTGGCCTGCAGGGGGACTTCAGGCATATATGGTGGGACTGTCCTAAGATCCGTCCTTTCCGGGATGAAATCCTCTCTCACATCAAGGATATCCTGGGCTACCCCATTCCTATATCTATAGACTTCGCCCTTCTAGGTCTCCGAGACCCTCTTTTGGTTAAACAAACTAAGGCGGACAAAGCGATCATGTGGACTTGTTTGGGAGCGGCCAAGCTCACCTTGGAAGCTGCATGGAAAAAGCCTGAGGCCCGGCAATTTCTTTATGGCATGCTCGCCTATGGAGGATCATATCCATAGAACGCCTGGCGGACATTCTTCAGACTGATACTGAAGACTTTACACTGTGCTGGGGTCCTCTGGTGTCCTACTTATCCTGGGGCTTGCCCTCAGCGGTTTGTCCGCCAACTGTGTGGGCTATGTATCTTATGTATCTATTTCAGTTTTAGTGGCCTCTGGCCGGAGATGGTGAGCTCTGATGGCTGCCCCGAGTGTTTTCTAGTCTAGTTTGTGCATTGCCAACATTGCCTTTATCACTGTCTTTTTCTGATTCTGTTACTTACTGTTGTATTTCTTTTATTTTTTATCTCATCACCACCGGACGGGGGGGGGGGGGGGAAGGGGGAAGATTTGGTTGGTTTGGAGGGGGGGCTACTTCTTTCGAAATTAGCATCATTCGCCTGGTATGGGACGGTGACTGGCCTGGAGACTTTGCGAAGCTGAACCCATCATAGCTCCTTATGTCACCTCCCGGGCAGTTACACGCTCTTTGGTACTCTTAAGAGTGCAATCCTTTGTATTTGATTGTGTTTGATGCTTAATAAAAAGATACATTTGAAAAAAATACACACGTGGGCTTGGGGTTAGCTCTCTTCATCCATTGGTCAGCTGTTAAGCTGTTATCGAATCTATTGCACTGTGATTGATGGCATTTTTTCTCATTACATGAGATCATAGGCATAGAAAGAAGTGCACTGCAGTGAGAGGGCTGGAGGGCCAAAACTTTACCATGACATTTTGTTTTTCTTTCCATTCTTTGTCCTCTTTCTATTTGTTTTTTGTGATATTTGTGTGCTTAAGCTAAGTCCTTAGGTTGCAGTAATTGAACCAATAAAAATCAGATTTTCATGTGATGTAATTTTAAAACTGGAAAGGGTTTCTGTACCTATTCTAAGTTTAACAGCCTGCTAGAAAGCTTCTTCACGAATATAGTACAATTATTTGCAGTGAATACTTTTTTATTTAAAATGTTTATTGCAAGCATAGGCCGCATAGTATATGTAGTGGTGTGTTTTGTTTTCTCCTTTTTATTAATCTGTGGGCATATGCTTGCAATAAAAAAAATAAACATCACCCTAGCTTGTCAAAGCCAGACCTATTAGCTTTTTCTGTCCTTGTTTTTATATGGGGCTGGCATGAGCTGGCCCGAATATGCATTTTAAACGTGCTTCAAATAATAACTGGAGATGGTCAGTTCTTTAAAATTATCATTCAGACAGTGTAAACACATAGCCTGCTTTCACCTGAATACATAAACCCAATATACACACTCTCATCATGTGTGAAAGTTATACCCACTCCTGCTGTATTTCACAGCATTGAGTCAAAATATAAGGATCGAAAATAAGTTATGGTGCATGAGCCAACACCCTGTCATTCATTTGTAATAAATATGAGACACTGCCTTAGTATGTGGCTGCATGAGGTGGCCTTAAAAAAACATTACTGTGCAAGGAATTAAAGTAATAGTCTGCCCTCATGCATTTAAATTGTTACACAAGTTGACAACTTCAAAGCTTTAATTATTTAATACTATATATGTACCAAATATACATACATAAAGAATTTATTTGAGATTCACCTACCGTGTCTTCAGTATGTTCAAATTATCTTTCGAGCAATGTATAAGTTTGGTCATTTATTTTGAGTATTTATGTACTCAAAAGATGTGTACTTTTTGTTAAATTATGGTGTAATGTGCATGTTTCCATTTCAATAAATCAACTTTCCTACATATTCCAGCATTTCCTTATTGGAATCTGAAATTACATGCATTCTGAAATATACATATTTTCCTAGAAGAAACCCTTATCACAGATTTAACTGGCATCAATGCAGAATAAAAGATCTGTCAGGTCCAGCACCATCCTTAGCCCTGGAAAGAAACGAACCAGAAACCACATACTAATACATCTGGAATGTATCTTGGTGTCACACTGTCTGAAAAGTTTGACTGGGGCCCACAATTAGCTAAATCTAGCCTCAAACGTGCCCAGACGGTAGGGGAAGTATTAAAAACCTACAGGAGTTTCTCTTGCAAACCGGCTGCCACGTGGCCGAGATTTACAAAGTGCAAATTAGCAGTGCTGTAATGCATGGGGCTGAGCTTTGGGGGCATTGCACCCCTGGTTGTCTGTCCAAAACTGAGCACAACTTTATGAGACAGCTGCTGGGTCTTTCACCTAGTACCCCACTCATCCCCTTACGCATGGATCTTGGTATTAGACCCATAGCAGAGGAGATAGGTCTTCGACCATTAACACTCTGGAGCAGATTGTGGGCGACCCCGGAACTCGCAGGCTATCGAATAGGACTAAAGGAGATTCTGGGCTTTCCGGGAGCGGGCAACCTGCCTTGGTTCTCACACATCAGGGACACATGTCACAAGCTAGGTCTTCCAAACCTATGGAGTAACCCGGAAGTAGCGTGCCAGGCCATTTCATGTCTCGCACTAGTTAGAGCTTATAGATTGCTCAAAGTAGCCGACATCCAGAGGAATACTCTATTTGGTCATTTAACAGTCAACTTTCTAAACATCAAAGCGGAGTACCACTTTGAGCACTTATTGGCTATCATCCAACCTTTCTTGGCAAGTAAAAACTATTTCCAGTTTAGAATAGGGACTCTCCCGCTTCGCGCCTTTACCACAAATGGTCACAAACCTTCCCCCTGGGGTGTCCTGCATGTAACTGTACCGATGAGACTGATGTCCCCGTTTTCTGTTTTTTGTCCTGGGCATAAAACAGCTAGAAGGTGGTGGCTAGTTCCACTTTGCAGGAACCTGGGTTGTAGGCAGTATGTGGAGGCATTCAGATTATTGCGAACGGACTCCCACCCACCCATAGTTTTTGCAGTTTCCCGCTTTTTGAACTCTATGTGGCACAACCGGAGGTAATTCTTAAATCCAGTTCTGCAATTCTAAACTTTTCCATAGTGCCCATCCAGTCATCTCTTATTTACTATAGTCTTTTTAATCATTCAATCTATGTTTTATTATCTTTTAACCTGTTAAATTTAAAAAATCCACACTATTGAATAATGGAAATTTGAAGATACCAACTTGATTTGGGGTAATCGTTGGTCGCTGACTAGCAGCACCTTATTCATATTAATTTTTTCCCTGTTATGATGAATTTTATTGAAGTTTTAACTGAGTTCTGTCTTTATTTTATTCTCATATATTGCTCTTTTTCCATGTATTTTATGTATCATTGTCAGTATTGTTCACTTTTTATGGTCTCATTGACCGAAATAAAGTTCGCTGGAATGGAATGGAATGGAATGTATTTTAATGTGAGCAACATTTTCAGTACCAAGCAAATGTGGAAGAAGTCTTGAGACAGGTGCACTGCCATCTTTTGTGAGAGATGCCTGGCTCGTCCAAATTTATAACAAAATTTACAACAAACCATAGACTCCTCATAAGATTTGATGCTACCTTGAACTGGCTCCAAAGAATAGCTTTGTGCTGTGCCAATCAAGATCATGTAGTCTAAGTACATTAACAAACCTTACCATGTGTCCTTCCAGAATCTACCACAGGCATTAGTATTTTTGTTAAACATCACGGTGTAAACTACTGGCTACCTTGAGATGCCTTTTTAGGTCTCTGCCTGCGTAGGCTGCGCTTGCGCAGTCTCGCCGGCGAGATCTTATGTCTCTTAGTGTGGGGCTTGAACCCGCCCCTCTTCTCCATTGGCTGGCTTCCTAAACGGAGGCCAGCCATTGGAGAAGAGGGGTGTCTGTCCGTTTAAGCCCCGTCATTTTGGGATTCGGGGGCGTGTTTTTTCATGTTCTTTCTCTCCTCTTCCCATTGGCTGTAATTTTACTTTCCAGCCAATGGGAAGAGGAGAGAACGAAAAACACGCCCCTCAATCCCGGAATTTTACATTCCAGCCAATGGGAAGAGGAGAGAACGAAAAACACGCCCCTCAATCCCGAAAATGACGTGCGTTTCTCCGAGGCATTTCTGCATGACCTCGGAGAAACATGGTCATGTTTCCATGTTCATGGTGTGGGAGCGGATGAGTGATCGAAGGACGGGGCCTGGTTGCCCCCAGTCTTCCCCCGCCGTACTTCGGCTCTTTCTGGAGCTGCTCAGCTCCGCTCACCTCCCCCCTTCTGTGGTAAATAAATAATTAATTACCTGATCTATTTTTGACTATAATCAATAAACGCTTAGCTCAATAAATAAGAGTCAAGATACGAGGTAGCTAGAGTATACAGGCTTTAATCAAGCATAAAGGACTGGAACAGGACAGCCTGCATGGGAATGGGATGGCAGGGCCCGACAGCTGCCGGGGCAGGATCTGGGAATGGCTAGCAAACTTTTAATAACAGTGCACAATATTTATAGTTAAACAAATACATTGTATTCAATACAGTAGGCGTAGCAGTAGGCGGAGTTTGTAGCAGTCGCGAAAGATAAGGCATAAAGTGGGTGTAACAAGAGGTGTGTACAGGGCGTATACATAGACATGTGATGCAAACGTAACAGAATATGTCATAAACGGGGCGGAAACATGGAGGGGGCTACCTGAGCAGCTGGGACCTCTAACCTAGTGGTGCGCGCAAACTGGCAATGACGTGTTGCTAGGGAGAACTGGGGGGCTATGACTTCTGCGCTAGAAGAGGAGACGAAAGTCTGGAGTGTCAGAGCGACATGTACCCGGGCATATCTAGTATCTCGTGTTTAGGGAACATGTTGATAGAATCCAAAAGTTATCAGGGCAAAGGCTAACAGACATTAAGACTGGTGCATACATAATCCTATATGTAGTGTGTGTGCGAGGAATATTCTATGAATATTAATACAGTATTTCTCTTACATGGAGACATAAAGGCTAGACCATGACGGAAACTATTGATGCGATTCAGTAGCTTAGGAATGCAGAGAAGGAGGGCTGGACTGATAACTAGAAACATAACATACTCTTGGCAGACTGGGAGGCAGAGCCAGGCCGAGCCGGGCACTGCGTGGCAAGAAGTAAGCTAAGGGTCAGGGATACAGGTGGGGGCTGTATCGCTCCTCGGAGAGGGTTCAGGAGACAGGAGCTGAATCTGAGTCCGGGCCCTTTTGAGGCCTAGAAACGGGGACAATTCAATGAATTAACGTGCACACTGTAAGACGTGGCAACGTAGCTTTACATGGGCCTAATATTCGTTGCTTTCACGAAGACTGGAAACTGGCATACTAGAGATGGACACAACTGTAATTGCGTCTTTAATCGATCAGAGGGGAATAAATGCATATCGATCATGCACATATAACATAATATGGGGAACACGTAGGCACATATAACATGGCAACATTTACTTTTCCACATTCCCTCCTTGTGCCCTACGTTTACATCAGGAAACATCAATATTCATGATACCATCTATCATTTCATATAGCATCATTTGCTCGTCTCGAATTGTCTTGGAACGGGATCTAGGACTAGGAATACAAGAGGTAGCACAAATGCCGCAAATCGCAGGGCCACATTGTATACAGAGGCAGCAACTGAATATGATCATTACTGCAATACCTAGAAATGACAATACTTTCCATCCCCAGGCAGATATGATACTCCAGAGCCAACCGGACCATGTCCAGGTGCCTGGATTCTGGTGTAACTGATGGGCAATTTTATGAAGTCTGGTTATAGCTGAATAAACAGACGGCGCGTTATTAGGAATGAAAATGCAGCAACTAGATCCGATGACTCTACATGCTCCTCCTCTATCGGCCAGTATGACGTCAAGAACGAGACGATTTTGGAGCACGACAAATCTCATAGCAGATTGCTCTTCGGTTAAGTTACCTAGAGCAGAAGTAGTCTCATTCACTACTGCTTCAAGGGTTCTGGTTAATCTACGTATTAACTTACTATTCTGGACAGGTCCTATAAAGAAGAAAAAACCTTTATTGAAATCTGTATATTGTTCTAGAGCAGTTTCAGTTTGATCGACAATTGGGGACTCGATCTCCCTTCTATGTCTGACGTGTACTAGATGTGTGTTTCTGTGATAATCGGATGGGGCTAGAAAAACTGGTGGCAGTAGGAAGGCAATGTAACATGTTCCATCCCAATCGAGGGGCAGACGAACATATGCGGTCTGACCACAAACAAAATAAGAATGACGTGAGGCTTTGAAGATAGATTTCCCACTGTCACTATACTCGACAGTAGTAGTACAATCACTATGTCCTACATGTGCGGAACCATTATTTCGGACACATAATTCGCCTTTGACTGGTAGTACTGAAATAGCAGGTAAGTCTGGAGTAGTATCAGACTGAACATTCAGGACCATAAAATTCGAAGAATAATTACCTAAATTATAAACTTCATTTTCTAGATCTAACCCTGTTCTATGGGGGAGACCTTGCTTGTCTGGAAAACATGTTCTATTCAGAAGGGACATATCATTGGAGGATGACGTTAACGTGGACCATGCTCCACACGAACCATTATGTGAAAACGGATAAGGAAAAAGTGGCAGAACTCCCTTCGGTGTCTGGAAAGGGGGGAGTCGACCACACACCCAACAATTAGTAGCATTGCTGGTCTGGTGTGAATAGTGTAACATTCTTATAAATGTATTATTACGCATAGCAAGACGATAGGATAACTCGTGAGGAGGCAGATCACTAAATGTGTGCTCTACTGTAACATTAGCAAACTTGTTTGCATGTGAACTTGGAAAACATAAATGTAATGCATAACTTGTGCAGGTAACCATTAAACTTAGAAACAATAAGAAACTTAGAAAAACGATACATCTTATGGAGTTTTGACTAACTCTCTCACTATGGGGGTCTATCTCATACATGTCAGAAACCTGTCTAACCGTTTCACCCGAGAGGGACTTAGACAATTAAACTGGCTGACTTATTTTACTAGACCGGAGCTTTAACTTATACTGCTGTTGCGGAGTTTTCTCTAACAGAGTAACTTTCAGTTCCGGATTTGAATCAATGTCTGATTTAGAGTCTGGTTTCAGGCAGTCTTTAAAAATGGAACAGTCTTTGGAATCGTCATTAAAAGTCTTTTTCCGGACTCCATGAAATTTCTTGATATGCGACAGATGGACCCAACCCTTGCGGCCTTCCAACTTCACGGCCGTACGGGTGGTCAGAAGGACTAGTCGTGGCTCCTTCCAGCGAGGCTCCAGCGGACTTGAACGATCAAAATTCCGGACCAACACGAGGTCGCCTGGAATGACCTCATGTGGTTTCACTTCAGTATTGTCTGGAAATGCAGCGGCAACCTGGGAACGACAAGAGTGTAGGGCAGACATCAAGGAAGCTAGGTAATCTGTCAACATATTACTGGAAACATCTGTAATACTGCAGGGTCTAGGTGTACCCCACATATTTGGGGGGCGGCCGAATACGACCTCATAAGGGGACAGACCTGATCTGGAGTGTGCAACCATCCTCATGAAGAATAAAGCAACTGGCAGGGCAACTAGCCAGTCTACACCTTTCTCTTTACATGTCTTAGCAATACGGATTTTCAGGGTCTGATTATGTCTCTCTACGAGACCGGCTGCTTCAGGATGGCGCACACAATGGAACTTCCACTGGTACCCTAACAAGAGGGAAACATGTTTCATTAACTCAGATGAGAATGGCTGGCCGTTATCAGAATACACGACCCTAGGGAGTCCATAACGGGGAAAGAATTCACGAACCAACTGCCTAGCAGTGGTCGCTGCTGTATAATCTGGAACTGGATATGCTTCTGTCCACCTGGACAAAGCGCATACAACTACGAGGACATACTTGAAACCTCGACATCGCTCCATCTGAATATAATCCATCTGGAGGACTTCAAAAGGGTGGTCAGGGGGTTGGAATCCACCTTGTTCCACCGGGACACTTTTACCTGGATTGAATTGACAACATATCATACAAGTACGGACTTTCTGCTTGGCTGCAGCTCGTAAGTGCTTGTTGAACCAAAGGTTCTGAATACTATCTAACATGGCTTTTTCTCCTAGATGTGCTGGACTATGTGCGGTATTGATAATGACTTGAACCATAGAGTCGGGGAGAAACCATGTGGCTTTTCCCTTCGTCACCCATCCCTGATCTGTCTGGACCCCTCCTTGTTCGGACCATTTCTTGATTTCTTCAGGAGTAGCATGTAACTGTATGTCTATGACATCTTGTGTAGGGTCCTTAACTGTCATACAAGTAGTCTGTTCTGGAATGCATGTCTGTGTCTTGTTAACTGGAATGTCTGGAGTCTGAGCTGTAAGCTTGGCTGTTCGGTCTGCTAGATCGTTACCTTGGGAAATGATATCAGTAACCTTCGTATGTGCCTTGCACTTCATGATAGCGATAGCTGTCGGTAAATGTATTGCATCTAACAGAGCTTGAATGAGGAGACCATGCTGAATCTTGGTTCCATGAGAAGTCATGAAACCTCTCTCCTGCCAGAGTACTCCGAAGTCATGTACGACTCCGAATGCATAACGTGAATCTGTATATATGTTTACTTTCAGGTTCTTGGCACGTATGCAGGCTTGGGTCAGAGCGACTAGCTCTGCTGCTTGAGCAGACAGGGTGTCAATACGATGTGTTTCTATAACTTCAGTTTCAGTAGTCACTGCATACGCGGCTACTAGTTCTCCTGTACTTGTTCTCATACATGAACCATCCACATAAAGTGTCAGGTCGGGATTAGGTAATGCAATGTCTGTCAGGTCTTGTCTTGGCTTAGTCATAGTGTTAACAACTTCCACACAGTCATGTGTGGCAGGATTTGAAGTAACTGACGGTAACAGTGTAGCAGGATTTAGAACGTTGCAGCGTCTGATTTCTATGTGTGGCTGGAACAGTGTCAGTTCATAACCTGTTAAACGTGCAATAGTCAAGTGTTGAGTCTGTGTTCGGTTTAAAAGAACTTCCACGGAATGTGGAACTTGTACTGTCAGGGAGTGTCCTAACACTATGGAATCACTTTGTCTGATTGCTAGAGCTGTGGCTGCAACTGACTTGAGGCACGCAGGCAGAGCCTGGGCTACTGGATCTAATGTGCTCGAAAAATAAGCACAAGGCTTGTACTGTCCTGCTTGATCTTGTGTGAGAACAGATAATGCAGTACCATCACGTTCTGTGACAAAAAGTGTAAAAGGCTTACTGTAGTTCGGTGTAGCTAGAACAGGTGCTTGGCATAAGGCTTTCTTTAATTCATTAAAACTAAGTGTATGTTCAGATGTCCAAGGGAGGACAGTCGATACGGCTGCCTCCTGTGTCGTTAACTGTATCAGTGGCTTAGCTAGAAATGCGTACTGAGGAATCCATTGTCTGCAGTAAGAAGTAAGGCCGATAAAAGCACGTACCTCCTTCTGTGTCTTGGGCTGTGGAAGACTCGCTATTAACTGGATACGGTCTGGTGTCAACTGCCTACCCCACTTGGACAGTAAGTGGCCTAAGTAGATCACTTGCTGGACACAGAACTGAAGCTTCGAAGGGGACACCTTGTGCCCCATCTCGGCTAGGAAATACAGGACTGTAAGTGACGCACGTTCGCAGTCACGTTCAGAACGGGCTGTGATCAGTAGATCATCGACATACTGGAGCAGGGCAGTGTCAGTTGGCATGTGAATATTGTCTAGTTGTCTTTTAAGTGCTTGACTGTAAATACTAGGACTTTCTGTGAAACCTTGAGGAGCTCGTGTGAATTTATAGCTCCTTCCATTTAAACAAAAACCGAAAAGGTACTGGCTGTCTGGATGTATCGGAACACTGAAAAATGCATTCTTGAGGTCGATTACAGTAAAAAATGTAGCTTCGGGATCAATAGCTGTCAATAAGGATGAAATATCTGGGACTACTGGATACTGGGGTATGATACATTTATTAAGTTCTCGAAGGTCAATCACTAATCGATATACTGGAGGTGCATTTGGATCAGTACGTTTCATGACTGGAATGATAGGAGAATTACATACATTGGAGTCAGTTTCTACAACCACTCCTTGAGCAATGAGCTCATCAATAATTTTGGATAAGGCTGCTACAGCCTCAGGTGGCAATCTGTACTGTCTGATTCGTGGCAAGACTATGCCTTGCTTGAGAGTCACACAATGGGGTGTGATTTGCATAAAACCTACATCAGTTGGACCTTGCGCCCATAAATGCTGCGGTACATTTGACAATCTTGGATCAAAATCACGTAATACATAGTGACCTTTAAAGTCTCTTAAGAACAAACGTATTCCTTCTGGAGAGCAGCAAATAACTGCACCTAATTCTTTTAACGTTTTAATGCCTAACAAATTTTCTGGACATGACTTCGTAAGTAACAAATCAGTAGTTCGGGACAATGGACCAACTTCTAGAGTAACTGGCTTTGATATCTCGTTTACTATAGGCTTTCCTGAAAATCCAAGGGAAACATTTCTAGAGCCTGAGAGCGGAGCCCCTGGAACCTCGTCATGACTGATAGTAGTCCTACTTGCCCCTGTATCAATCAAAAACTTTCTGTCTTTCCCCAATACTTGACTGTGTACATAGGGACCCTCTTGATCTACAGGTATCTCGATGAGAGGCAAGCCTACCTCCCTCTCTAGGCTGTTTCATGAATACTGTTGATACTCTGGATACTCTGTCTGGGCATACTGGTACATCTGCTGTGTAACATGCTGTGTTGCAGCGATAGGCTGCGGTGCTGGAACTGTCTGTTGTGCACTCTGTGGTGGCTGAGAAGTCTGTGAAACTTGCTCTTGTCTAGGCGGACGTGGTCTTTCTTTAGTTTTACCAGTGGCTATGTTGTGTTTCAGAACTGCACACTCGTTTATAAAATGACCTGGCTGTTTACAATAATTGCATGTCCCTTTAACGGGAGTTGCAGGATGACTGGCTTGATTCGGACCCCTCTTCTGACTGTCTTGTGGAACAGATTGTGCAACTAGTACCTTCATTTTCGTGTCTTTCATACGTCTCCTTTCATGTTCTTGCTCTTCCCTGATTCTGTTCTGGTGATACTGGAGCATCTGGAGCATTTGTGACGGGGTACTAGCTTGCCAAGTACTTTCGACTTTCAAAACTCGATTTTTAACTTGTGGACTTGAATTCTCGACTAGTTTAGTAACAAAAAGATGAGGGTATGACTCGCTACCTGTCTTCAGACCACTGTTAATAATGAAACATTTTTCGAATCTAGAATAAAAATCACTAGTATCTTCATCCTGTTTCTGTTTGCATGCTGAGATTGCATCCCAATCTTCCTTTTTCGTGGCTAATAATCTTGGCAAAACCTGAATCAATAACTCTGGCAATTCTTTACATTTGTCCCCAAGACCGGTACCTGGTACTCGTATTTTATCTTCAGCTTCTAGGGCTGTCCAATCAATCTTTTTCTCTCCCACCTCCCATTCTTTTTCCTTGAGTTTCTCATATACCCCTGCGGGCAACAGGACCCTTAACATTTTAATAATATCTGGATACGTGTATTCTCCCATACGGAGCATGTCTTTTAATTCTCGATGGAACCCTGCTGAATCTTTGTCGTGACAGGGAATTAATTTCTTCATCTCTAAGAGTTCCATCTTTGTAATAGGGGTGTAAACAAATACTCGTTGCATTTCACCATCCGGTGTCCTAACTGGATGTACTTCTCGTAACGGATTCTGTCTATCTATGTAAAATGGTTTACTTTCTGGGGGTGAGACATGAACAAAATGCGGATTCAGGAACGTTCTATATTTGTGGCGCTGTTCTAGAATGACACTAATTAAATCGGTACCTAAACCTTTCCATCTATACTGGAGTAACTCGTTCAGAACATCATGTAACGGACCTGGATCAGAATGTTGACCCTCATACAGCGTAATGAGATACTGGATCATATACATACCCACCAGTCGCTGCTCGGCTGGGGGCAGTTTCAGAAACATTTGTGCCACTATTTCATCTGGAAAAGTGGTAGAATCAGTAGTCCATCGGACTGCTGATCGGGCTAATTCTTGTTCATGCATGGTACTAAGTTCACTATAACCGATTCGTGATTTCAGAATGTGGTCGGTAGCTTGAAATACTTGCTCAAGAGAACCTTGTTCTGGTGCTGGAAGAGGAAAAACTTTCTTGTGATCTAGGCGTGAATGTCGGTCGGGAAGTCTAGTTCTACCTACATACGCTATTCTGGTGGGGTTCTCGTCTTCTACTTCTTCAGTATCAGTGTTGTCTTCTTTCTCGCTTACTTGTGCTGCTTTTCGTTTCTCGTGTAACTTTATTATTTCCCTACGGATCTTCTTATACATACTATCTATACAGTTCTGTGTCTTGTGTCTTCCCTCGGCTATATGGTCACTCCACCTGGTCAGGACTTTCATTTCTTCCGGATCTTTATCCGGATAATCTTGTTCTCTTATTAAACAATTAATTAGAAATTTTAAAAGCATGAGCTGGATCTCGACTTTTCTTTGAGACATGGCTTCGCCAATACTTCCTGGATCTACTCCTGTACGGATGAAACGATATATTCTGTCTAGATATTCTTTCATATTCGGTAGGGTGTCCAAATACTCGGTCACCCGTCTTACACGCAATGAGTATATAACCATATTATCATCGCCTGGGACTGGATCATAACGGCATTCGGTAAGAGCTCGCTTGATATCTGCAACGGACTGATATTTGGGCGTACGCTGTAACGCACGTTCATGTAACTCGACTAATGTTACACGTTTGTGTGGCGGCGGGGTACCAGGAGGACCTCCTCCCGCGGCCCCTAAACTGGAATCGTCGACTGATACTCTTCGTGCTGGCAGAGTGACTGATGTGGCGGGAACTTGTACTATGGGCTGGACCGGGGGTACCGTAACAGGTGCTGTAGCAGGTGCCCCGGTGGCTGGAGGAACAGGAATTACATTATTTACAGGAGCTGGCGGAACAGGATTTGTATATTCTGGGACTGTGTCGTCCAAATAGGACGAGAGAAAAATATCAGCTGCGGTCGGTTTGTGACGTAGCTTAATCGGAACTAATGGCGGCGGAAAATTACATGGTGCTTCCGGGGTTGCTTTCGACAAGCCCTCGGCAAGAAGAGGATACATACCCTTAATGAGGGCATTTCTCTGTCTGTCTGACTGTTCGGCTTTAACTCGTTCACCTACTTCGATTAATTCCCTTTCTTGGGCTCTTTCTGAGGATTCCCTACTTAATTCTGATTTTCTGATTTCTTTTTCGGTTCTTTTATGAGATTCTTTGCGCCATAACTCGATGGCATCTTTCTGGGACTGTCTGGCTTTCTTTTTCCATAATGCTTCTTCTACTCGCATGATGCACTCGGCATCCCATGTACCTGACATGGGCCATCTATATTTCTCTTCTAATTCTTTGGTGTACTCCACCCATAAGTCTAGATATAATATGGCACTTATGCCATGCTTATGATACATAAAATGACCTGGACTGTCCCTAGGCGGGACAGGAACTGCTTCTTCGAGCAGACCTTTTCTAGTTCTTAACTGGCGTAACTTCGTGAACAGAGGCATAACTAAGACTGGAATCTGGACACAATACAATACACGATAAACACAATAATAACTTTAAGAAAACAAATCACTCATACCACGACATTGAAAACACATGGAATAACATTTAAAATAACAGTTTGGACAGGATATTACCTGAAATACTGAAAACAGAACACATGAATTTCTCGAGAACAGAACTTACTAGAACAGAAACTTACTAGAATGACTAGATGCACTGCTAAAACAGTACGAAACTTACCGGTCCCATAAAGAGACACGTCAGGACCCGCGCCCACCTAAGTGAACACTTCGTGTTGGATTTGCGTACCCAAACCCACGGACCAGAGACAAATTGATTGACCCTGTCTAGATACTACCCCAGCAACGGTACTCACCGGGCAGCAAGAACGGAAGGCCTCGGACTGGACTGGACTGCTACGACGACGGACGGACGAACTTCGGACTTCAGTTACAGGTGGGCCTCCGGATACCTCGGACCTTGGACTCTCGGCTTGGGCTCTGGTCGGGACTCGCCGCGTTCCTCCACCGCCTCGTCTGGACGCTGGACCGCAACCTCCATCTCCTCCGTGGGCCTGAGGGATACTTGAAGCAGAAATATCTGCACGTGCACGGTATGGTTCCGTCACGGCTGCAGAGGATCAGGGGGCCTGCGTGGCTTCTCCGGCGCGTGGGGAAAGGGCAAGTCCCTATTCGGGCGCCATTATGTGGTAAATAAATAATTAATTACCTGATCTATTTTTGACTATAATCAATAAACGGTTAGCTCAATAAATAAGAGTCAAGATACGAGGTAGCTAGAGTATACAGGCTTTAATCAAGCATAAAGGACTGGAACAGGACAGCCTGCATGGGAATGGGATGGCAGGGCCCGACAGCTGCCGGGGCAGGATCTGGGAATGGCTAGCAAACTTTTAATAACAGTGCACAATATTTATAGTTAAACAAATACATTGTATTCAATACAGTAGGCGTAGCAGTAGGCGGAGTTTGTAGCAGTCGCGAAAGATAAGGCATAAAGTGGGTGTAACAAGAGGTGTGTACAGGGCGTATACATAGACATGTGATGCAAACGTAACAGAATATGTCATAAACGGGGCGGAAACATGGAGGGGGCTACCTGAGCAGCTGGGACCTCTAACCTAGTGGTGCGCGCAAACTGGCAATGACGTGTTGCTAGGGAGAACTGGGGGGCTATGACTTCTGCGCTAGAAGAGGAGACGAAAGTCTGGAGTGTCAGAGCGACATGTACCCGGGCATATCTAGTATCTCGTGTTTAGGGAACATGTTGATAGAATCCAAAAGTTATCAGGGCAAAGGCTAACAGACATTAAGACTGGTGCATACATAATCCTATATGTAGTGTGTGTGCGAGGAATATTCTATGAATGTTAATACAGTATTTCTCTTACATGGAGACATAAAGGCTAGACCATGACGGAAACTATTGATGCGATTCAGTAGCTTAGGAATGCAGAGAAGGAGGGCTGGACTGATAACTAGAAACATAACATACTCTTGGCAGACTGGGAGGCAGAGCCAGGCCGAGCCGGGCACTGCGTGGCAAGAAGTAAGCTAAGGGTCAGGGATACAGGTGGGGGCTGTATCGCTCCTCGGAGAGGGTTCAGGAGACAGGAGCTGAATCTGAGTCCGGGCCCTTTTGAGGCCTAGAAACGGGGACAATTCAATGAATTAACGTGCACACTGTAAGACGTGGCAACGTAGCTTTACATGGGCCTAATATTCGTTGCTTTCACGAAGACTGGAAACTGGCATACTAGAGATGGACACAACTGTAATTGCGTCTTTAATCGATCAGAGGGGAATAAATGCATATCGATCATGCACATATAACATAATATGGGGAACACGTAGGCACATATAACATGGCAAAATTTACTTTTCCACACTTCCCTCTGCCCACAGCCCTCCTCCGTCCCGCTCTCGCCTCACCCACACAATATGGGTGCAAACGGGCTTCGGGCTGCACTCTCTGAGTGGGAGATTTCTAGTTTAAGCATAGTGGTAATAGTGAAAAAATTCGATGACCTGCTCATCCGGCGAAGATAACTCTGGATGCGTTATACATCTGATGGAAGAACATGCACTACACGTGATGCAAAAGTACTGCATATAAAGCATGAAGGATTGAAGAAATAAATGTAGAATCGTCGAGAACCAACTTATCACCTTTGGAGAAATCCGGGAATTGTTTATTGTAGTTATAATGCATATAGTGTTAGATACCGGTATAGTTTGCATTTTCAGCTTTTAACACGTCTCGACAGGTGGTAGAAAGGCAGCCTCTAGGCTTGCGTGCCTTGAGTAAAACCACTCTACAGGCGATAGCAGCTGTGAGAGGCAGGATGTTGGTATGTTTAGTCCCACTAAATGTGCTCCCCACAGATCCCTTCCACTGCCTGCATCTGTAAAGCACAACAATGAAGGATGCAAGCTCTGCTGTTGAAGCATCGAGGTAATCTTTATTTGAAGTTTGCGCGTGTCATTGTTACACAGGGATTTAAAGATTCTGCAGTATTAAATGCAGTCGTTCATGGAAATGGCTCCGACGTAAAGCTCACACGTTCCGCAGTTTTTATCATTTTCATTTCACATTTAATCACAGCTGGGTTATTGATCCGCTTTTGTTTGCATTGACATGGCGGATGGGAGGGCTGGCACGGGTTTCTTCAAAGTGCCTTGCTGTGGAGTGCTCTCAGCATTGCGGTCATCGAGTGATTGTACTTGGAGCTCTGATGCAGGATGAGATGCCTGTCCTTGTCTTAAGAGACATAACCCAGGAGACCGGCGATGCATTATCAGCTCTTCTTGTCCTGGGTTATGACCTGTTGGGCCCTGAGTGAGAAGGAACCGAGGAATGCTTTCACAGATACTCTGTTAAACACTAGAAATTCTCGGAAAAGAGAGCAGTGATGGTGCTCGAGTGAGGAGGAGCCGCGTTCCAGTCGCCCGGCCACCAGTGCATGCTGGGAGATCCCTGGCGATGCTCGGCAGACCCTGTGCAACGAGGAGAGAGCAGACTGCAGGCAGCAGAACGAGTTGTATGATCTGCCCAATATCGGCACTTCAAGCCGCGATATAGCAATACAGCGGCGGATTAAAACACCGAGCGGAACTGAGCTGGAGTCGAACTGTAGGGCGAAGAACCGGGTTACCAACTCCCCGGCACGGTCGCTCTACCCTGCCCGATCGAGGTGCCTCGCAGAGAAGCTCCTTTCCAACCACTATCCATTTCGCCAGCATAAACTGATCAGTGCCGCTTTTTCAGTGTTAGCTGCCGTCGGGGCGATTCTCCCGAGCTGAGGCGGAGGTCTGGCCGTACAACCCGCTGCTATTGGTACCTCCTAACTGTTGGCAAAATGACCACGAGGGGCCAAAAATCCAAGACTAAAGCAATAGCGCCACAAACGGAGGAGGAGAAGGAGAGCGAAAATTCTACCCAGCAGCAGCAACAACAGCAGAAAGGTAAGAGGGACTTGGGGGCTATCAGAAAGACTGCCAAGACTAATGTGGTATATAAATAAATAATACCGGATCTATTTTTGAATGAATGAATGAATAACAGATAGCTCAATAAATAAGAGTCAAAATTCGAGGTAGTAGGAGTTTTGCAGGTTTATTACAGCATAAGGACAGGAACAGGACAACCTGCACGGAATAGGATGGCAAGCCTGGCAGCGCTGCCGCGGTCAGGGTCTAGAATGGCTCACCAACAGGATCGGAACTGGGAACACTTTTTAATAACAATACATGAGCATATATACATAACGCCAACACATAGCATTACATTGCAATGGGCGTAGCAGTGGGTGGAGCAAGAGGCATGACGCGAAACAGTCGCGAAAGATAAGGGCTAAAGAGGGTGTAACTGGGTGTGCACATAGACATGTGATGCAAATGTAACAGAATATGTCATGAATGGGCGGAAACATTGGAGGGGGCTACCTAAGGAGCCGGGACCTCTAACCTGATGGTGCGCGCAAACTGGCAATGACGTGTTACTAGGAGAAGCTGGGGGCTATGAACTCTGTGCTAGGAGCAGAGACTAAAGTCTGGAGGGTCGGAGCGACATGTACCTAAACCCTATCTGGTATCTAATGTTTAGGGAACATGTTGATATAAACTAGAAGTCATGAGGGGAAAAGCTAACAGACTCTAAGGCTAGAGCATGCATTTATTCTACATGTAGTGCGTGATGAAGAATATTAAATGACCATTAAATACAGTATTTCTCTTAACATGGGGCCGAATAGGCTAGACAATGACGGAAACTATTGATGCAGTTCAGTAGCTTGGGAATGCAGAGAAGGAGGACTAAACTGATAGCTGGAATCATAACATAGTCTTGGCAGACTCAGAGGCAGAGCCAAGCTGTACCGGGCACTGCGAGGCAGGAAGTAAGTGAAAGGTCGAGGATACAGGTGGGGGCTGGATCGCTCCTCAGCGAGGCTTCAGGAGACAGGAGCTGAATCTGGTGTCCGGGCCCTGTTGAGGCCTAGAAACGGGGACTTTCAATGAATTAACGTGCACACTGAGAAACGTGGCAACATAACTTTACATAGGCCTGACACTCATATTACTCATGAGGACTGGGAAATGACATACCAGAGGTGGACACAACTATAATTGCGTCTTGAATCGGACATGGGGAATACATATGCATATTTAATCATGCACACATAACATATGATGGATGACACGTAGGGACATAGAACATGACAAAATTTACTTTTCCACATTCCCTCCTTGTCACTACGTTTCCATCAGGAAACATCAATATTCATGATGCCATCTATCATTTCATACAGTACCATTTGTTCATCTCGAATTGTCTTGGAACGAGATTTAGAACGGGGCTTGGGACTAG
This sequence comes from Lissotriton helveticus, assembly GCF_964261635.1. Taxonomy (NCBI): domain Eukaryota; kingdom Metazoa; phylum Chordata; class Amphibia; order Caudata; family Salamandridae; genus Lissotriton; species Lissotriton helveticus. The sequence continues at coordinate 1,155,504,396 of NC_136067.1, read as the reverse complement.
GAATACAAGAGGTAGCACACATGCCGCAAATCGCAGGGCCACATTGTATACAGAGGCAGCAGCTGAATATGATCGCTACTGCGATACCTAGAAAGGACAGGACTTTCCATCCCCAGGCGGAAATTATATTCCAGAACCAACCGGACCATGTCCAGGTGCCTGGATCTTGGTGTAACAGATGGGCAATTTTATGAAGTCTGGTTATAGCTGAATAAACAGACGGCGCGTTATTTGGAATGAAAATGCAGCAACTGGATCCGATGAGTCTACAGGCCCCGCCCCTATCGGCCAGTATGACGTCAAGGACGAGACGATTCTGGAGCACAACAATTCTCATAAAGGATTGCTCTTCGGTTAAGTTACCTAGAGCGGAGGCAGTCTCATCTACTACAGCTTCAAGGGTTCTTGTTAACCTACGGATTAGCTTACTATTTACAACTGTACCTAAATAAGGGAAAACACCTTTATCAATATCAATGAATTGCTCTGCAGCAGTTTCAGTATAGTCGACAATCGGGAGATTTCTCTTGTGTCTAGTATGTACTAGGTAGGAATTCCTATGGTAGTCAGGTGGGGCTAGAAAAACAGGTGGCAGTAGGAAGGCAATGTAACAGGTTCCCTCCCAATCGAGGGGCAGACGAACATATGCAGTTTGACCACAAACAAAATAAGAATGACGTGAAGCTTTAAAAATAGATTTCCCACTGTCACTATACTTGACAATAGTAGTACAATCACTATGTCCTACATGTACAGAACCATAATTACGAACACATAATTCGCCTTTGACTGGTAACACTGAAATAGCAGGTGAGTCTGGAGTAGTATCAGACTGAACATTCAGGACCATAAAATTCGACGAATAGTTACCTAAATTGTACACTTCATTTTCTAGATCTAAACCTGTTCTGTGGGGGGGACCATGCTTGTCTGGGAAACATGTGCTGTTAAGAAAAGACATATCTGTTGAGGATGACGTTAACGTGGACCATGCTCCACACGAACCATTATGTGAAAAAGGATAAGGAAAGAGTGGCAGAACTCCCTTTGACGTCTGGAAAGGGGGGAGTCGACCACACACCCAACAATTAGTGGCATTGCTGGTCTGGTGTGAATAATGCAACATGCGGATAAAAGTATTGTTACGCATAGCGAGGCGGTATGAATATTCATGAGGAGGCAGATCACTAAACGTGTGCTCTACTGTAATATTAAAATGCTTATTTACATGAGGAACTGGAAAACACAGATAAAATGCGTAACTAGTGCAGGAAGTCAAAAGGCTGAGAAATAATATGAAACTTAGAAAAACGATACATCGGATTGAGTTTTGACTGACTCTCTCACTATGGGGGTCTATTTTATACATGTCAGAAACAGTCTAACCGTTTCACCTAGGGGAGGACTTAGACAATCAAACTGGCTGACTTATTTTACTAGACCGTAGCTTTTGCTTATACTCCTGCTGCGGAGTTTTCTCTAACAGGGGAGGGGTTGTGCCAATGTCATTTGCGGGACAGTCCTTAGGAACAATGTTTTGACAAGTTTTTAAATCCTGGGAAATGTTCTTGGAGACCGGCTTTAATCCGTAGAATTTCTTGACGTGCGAAAGGTGTACCAAGCCGCGGCGTCCTTCCAATTTCACGGCTGTACGGGTGGTGAGGAGGACCTGACGGGGCTCCTTCCAACGTGGCTCCAGCGGACTTGATCTGTCGAAGTTACGTACGAGGACCATTGAACCTGGAACGATTTCATGTGGGGCCACCTCGGTATTGTCTGGAAATGCGGCGGCAACCTGTGAACGACATGAGTTGAGGGCAGACATCAAGGAAGCTAGGTAATCTGTCAGCATATTACATGAAACATCAGTAATACTTCGGGGTCTAGGAGTACCCCACATGTTAGGGGGGCGGCCGAAAACGACCTCATACGGGGACAGACCTGATCTGGAATGTGCGACCATGCGCATATAAAACAAAGCAACTGGCAGAGCTACTAGCCAGTCCACACCTTTCTCTTTACATATTTTGGCAATTCGGATTTTCAGAGTCTGATTATGTCTCTCGACCAGACCAGCTGCTTCAGGATGGCGTACACAATGAAACTTCCACTGGTACCCTAACAACAGGGAAACGTGCTTCATGAGTTCAGATGAGAATGGCTGACCGTTATCAGAATATACGACTCTAGGGAGTCCATATCGAGGGAAAAACTCACGAACCAACTGCTTGGCAGTGGTCGCGGCTGTGTAATCTGGGACTGGATATGCTTCTGTCCATCTGGACAAAGCGCATACAACTACAAGAACATACTTGAAACCTCGACATCGCTCCATCTGAATATAATCCATCTGGAGGACCTCAAAAGGGTGGTCAGGAGGCTGGAATCCCCCTTGTTCCACCGGGACACCTTTACCTGGATTAAACTGACAACATATCATACAGGTACGGACTTTCTGCTTGGCTGCAGCTCGTAAATGCTTGTTGAACCAAATGTTCTGGATACTGTCTAACATTGCTTTTTCTCCTAAATGTGCTGGACTATGTGCGGTATTAATGATAACTTGAACCATAGAGTCGGGGAGAAACCATGTGGTTCTTCCCTTCGTCACCCATCCTTGATCTGTCTGGACCCCTCCTTGTTCAGACCATTTCTTGATTTCATCGGGAGTAGCATGTAACTGGATATCTATGACATCCTGGGTGGGGTCCTTAACTGTCATACATGTAGTCAGATCTGGAGTTTGTGTCTGTGTCGGATTAACTTGAATGTCTGGAGTCTGTGCTGTAAGCTTGGCTGTGCGATCTGCTAGATCATTACCTTGGGAAATAATGTCAGTAACTTTCGTATGTGCTTTGCATTTCATAATAGCAATGGATGTCGGTAAATGTATTGCATCTAACAGAGCTTGGATAAGGAAACCATGCTGAATTTTGGTTCCATGAGAAGTCATGAAACCTCTCTCCTGCCAGAGCACTCCAAAGTCGTGAACGACTCCAAATGCGTAGCGTGAATCTGTGTAAATATTAACTTTCTTTTCCTTGGCGTGTATACAAGCTTGTGTCAGAGCAACTAGCTCTGCTGCTTGAGCGGACAGAGTGTCAATGCGGTGTGTCTCAATAACTTCAGTGTCAGTAGTCACTGCATACGCGGCAACTAAATCTCCTGTACTAGTTCTCATACATGACCCATCCACATAAAGTGTCAGGTCGGGATCTAGTAACGGAATGTCTGTCAGGTCTTGTCTTGGCTTTGTCGTAATGTTGACTACTTCCACACAATTGTGTGCGGCAGAATTTGAACTAGCTGATGGCAACAGTGTAGCAGGGTTCAGGACGTTGCAGCGTCTGATTTCTATGTGTGGCTGGAACAGTGTCAATTCATAACCCGTTAAACGTGCAATTGTCAAGTGCTGTGTTTGTGTTCTATTTAAAAGAACTTCCACGGAGTGTGGAACTTGTACTGTCAGGGAGTGTCCTAAAACTATGGAATCACTTTGTCTGATAGCTAGTGCTGTGGCTGCAACTGACTTGAGGCACGCGGGCAAAGCCTGGGCGACTGGATCTAATGTGCTAGAAAAATAAGCACACGGCTTGTATTGTCCTGCTTGATCTTGTGTGAGAACAGATAATGCTGTACCTTCGCGTTCAGTGACGAAAAGTGTAAAAGGCTTACTGTAGTTCGGTGTAGCTAGAACTGGAGCTTGACATAAAGCTTTCTTTAACTCGTTGAAACTAAGTGTATGTTCAGATGTCCAAGGGAGGACAGTCGGTGCGGCTGTCTCCTGTGTCGTTAACTGTATCAGTGGCTTGGCTAGAAACGCATACTGAGGAATCCATTGTCTGCAGTAAGAAGTAAGGCCAATAAAGGCACGTACCTCCTTCTGGGTCCTGGGCTGAGGAAGACTCGCTATCAACTGGATGCGATCGGGTGTCAACTGCCTACCCCTCTTGGACAGTAAGTGTCCTAAGTAAACCACTTGCTGGACACAGAATTGAAGCTTCGAAGGGGACACCTTGTGCCCCATCTCGGCTAGGAAATACAGAACCGTCAGTGACGCTCGCTCGCAGTCACGTTCAGAACGGGCTGTGATCAATAGATCATCGACATACTGGAGCAGGGCAGTGTCAGTTGGCATGTGAATATTGTCTAGTTGTCTCTTAAGTGCTTGACTGTAAATACTAGGACTTTCTGTGAAACCTTGAGGAGCTCGTGTAAACATATAGCTCCTTCCATTTAAACAAAATCCGAAAAGAAACTGGCTGTCTGGATGGATGGGAACACTAAAAAATGCATTCTTAAGATCGATTACTGTAAAGAACATGGCTTCGGAATCAATGGCTGTCAATAGGGAAGAGATATCTGGGACAACTGGGTACTGAGGAATAATACATTTGTTAAGTTCTCGTAAATCAATCACTAATCGATATACTGGGGGTGCATTTGGATCAGTACGTTTCATGACTGGAATGATCGGAGAGTTACATACATTGGAGTCAGTTTCTACAACTACTCCTTGAGCCATGAGCTCGTCTATAATTTTGGATAAGGCTGCTACAGCCTCAGGTGGCAATCTATACTGCCTGATTCGTGGTAACACTACACCTGGTTTGAGAGTCACACGATGGGGTGTGATTTGCATGTAACCTACATCAGTTGGACCTTGCGCCCATAAATGCTGCGGGACATTAGACAATCTCGGGTCAAAATCTCGTAATACATAGTGACCCTTAAAGTCACGTAGGAACAATCGTATTCCCTCGGGGGAACAACATATAACTGCACCTAACTCTTTCAATGTCTTAATGCCTAACAGATTTTCTGGACATGACTTAGTAAGTAACAGATCAGTAGTGCGGGACAATGGACCTACTTCTAGAGTGACTGGCTTTGAAATCTCATTTACGATAGGCTTTCCTGAAAATCCAAGGGAAACATTTCTAGAGCCTGAGAGCGGAGCCCCTGGAACTTCGGCGTGACTAATTGTGGTCCTACTTGCCCCTGTATCAATCAAAAACTTTCTGTCTTTCCCTAATACTTGACTGTGAACATAGGGACCCTCTTGATCTACAGGTATCTCGATGAGAGGCAAGCCTACCTCCCTCTCTAGGCTGTTTCATGAATACTGCTGATACTCTGGATACTCAGACTGTGCATACTGGTACATCTGCGATGTAACATGCTGTGTTGCAGCAATAGGCTGCGGTGCTGTAACTGTCTGTGGTGCATTCTGTGACTGAGGAGTCTGTGAAACTTGTTCTTGTCTAGGCGGACGTGGTCTTTCTTTAGTCTTACCAGTAGCTATGTTATGTTTCAGAACTGTACACTCGTTTATGAAATGACCTGGCTGTTTACAATAATTGCAGTTCCCTTTAACGGGTGCTGCAGGATGACTGGCTTGATTCGGACCCCTCTTCTGACTGTCGTGAGGAACAGATTGTGCAACTAGCACTTTCATTTTTGTGTCTTTCATACGTTTTCTTTCGTGTTCTTGTTCTTCTCTGATTCTATTCTGGTGATACTGGAGCATCTGGAGCATCTGGGACGGAGTATTAGCTTGCCAGGTACTTTCGACTTTCAGAACTCGGTTTTTAATTGGTGGACTTGAATTCTCGACTAATTTAGTAACGAAAAGGTGAGGGTACGACTCACTACTTGTCTTGAGACCACTGTTGATACTAAAGCACTTTTCAAACCTAGAATAAAAATCACTAATATCTTCATCTTGTTTCTGTTTACAGGCTGAGATTGCATCCCAGTCTTCTTTTCTAGTTGTCAATAATCTGGGTAAAACTTGAATCAATAATTCTGGTAATTCTTTACATTTCTCTCCTAGACCAGTACCTGGTACACGTATCTTATCTTCTGCTTCTAGGACTGCCCAATCTATCTTTTTCTCTCCCACCTCCCATTCTTTCTCTTTGAGCTTTTCATACACCCCTGCGGGCAACAGGACTTTTAACATTTTAATGATATCTGGGTAAGTGTATTCTCCCATACGGAGCATGTCTTTTAATTCTCTATGGTACCCTGCTGGATCTTTGTCATGACAGGGAATTAATTTCTTCATCTCTAGAAGTTCCATCTTTGTGATTGGAGTGTATACAAACACTCGCTGCATTTCGCCACCCGCTCCTCTGACTGGGTGGACTTCTCGTAACGGATTCTGTCTGTCTATGTAGAATGATTTACTTTCTGGGGGTGAGACATGAACGAAATGCGGGTTCAAGAACATTCTATATTTATGGCGTTGTTCTAGAATGACACTAATTAAATCGGTACCTAGACCTCTCCATCTGTACTGGAGTAACTCGTTCAGGATATCATGTAACAGGCCTGGATCAGAATGTTGACCCTCATACAGAGTAATGAGGTGCTGAATCATATACATACCCACCAGTCGCTGCTCGGCTGGGGGCATTTTCAGAAACATTTGTGCCACTATTTCGTCTGGAAAAGTGGTAGAATCAGTAATCCATCGGACTGCTGACCGAACTATTTCTTGTTCATGCATAGTACTTAACTCACTATAACCGATTCGTGATTTCAGAATGTGATCGGTAGCTTGGAATACTTGTTCTAGGGAACCTTGTTCTGGTGCTGAATGATGGGAAATTGGCTTGTGTTCTAGACGTAAATGGCGATCTGGAAATCTAGGTTTTCCTACATACGCTATTCTGGCGGTATTCTCATCGTCTTCTTCTTCAGGATCAGAGGTACTTTCTTTCTCGCTTACTTGTGCTGCTTTACGCTGTTCGTGTATCTTTATTATCTCTCTACGGATTTTCTTGTACATACTTTCCATGGCACCAATGGTATTGTGCTTTCCTTCGGCTATATTATCACTCCACTTTGTTAGAGTTTTCATTTCTTCCGGGTCTTTAGACGGATGATCCTGTTCTCTTATTAGACAGTTAATTAAGAACTTTAATATCATGCGCTGAATCTCGGCTTTCCTTTGAGACATGGCATCACTAATACTTTGTGGGTCATCCCCTGTACGGATGAAACGATATATCCTGTCTAGATCTTCTTTCATATTCGGCAGGGTGACTAGATACTCGGTCACTCTCCTTACGCGTACGGAATATAAAACCATATTAAACTCGCCTGGAACTGGGTCATAGACACATTCGCCAAGGGTTTGCCTGATCTCTGCAACAGACTTATTATTTTTAGGAGTACGCTGTGATGCTTGAGCATGTAATTCGAGTGCTGATAAACGCTTGTATGGCGGCGGGGTTTGAGGAAGACCTCCTCCTGCAGCCCCTAAACTAGAATCATCAACTGATGCTTTTCGTCCTGGCAGGGTGGGTAATTGTAACGTGGGCTGGACTTGTATGGCGGGCTGACCCGGGGGGGCTGTTAAGGGCACCCCGGTGTCTGGGGGAGTAGGAATTACCTGATTTACAGGGACTGGCGGAGCGCGGACAGGATTTGCATATTCAGGGACTGTGTCGTCCAAATAGGACGAAATAAAAATATCAGCTGCGGTCGGTTTGTGACGTAGCCTGGTCGGAACTAATGGTGGCGGGAAATTACTAGATGCCTCCGGGGTCGCTTTTGGCAAGCCCTCGGCAAGAAGAGGATACATACCCTTAATGAGGGCGTTCCTCTGTCTGTCTGATTGCTCAGTTCTAACTCGTTCACCTATCTCGATTAATTCCCTTTCTTGGGCTCGTTCTTGGGATTCTCTACTTAGTTCTGACTTTCTGATTTCTTTTTCGGTTCTTTTATGAGCTTCTTTGCGCCATAGCTCGATGGCATCTTTCTGTGATTGTCTGGCTTTCTTTTTCCATAATGCCTCCTCTACTCTCATGATGCACTCGGCATCCCACGTACCTGATACGGGCCATCTATACTTCTCTTCTAGCTCCTTTGTATACTCTACCCATAAATCTAAATATAATATGGCGCTTATGCCATGTTTCTGATACATAAAGTGACCTGGACTGTCCCTAGGCGGGACGGGAACTGCTGCTTCCAGCAGACCCTTTCTAGTTTTCAACTGACGTAACTTGGAAAATATGGGCATGACTGAACTGTAATCTAGACACAATACAATACACAATAAACACGATACTTATTCCCCATTCATACCACGACATTAAAATACATGAAAAACATTTAAAATAACAGTTCGAACAGAATACTACCTGGAAATATTGCGAACAGAACACTTGAAATTTCTCGAGAACAGAACTGACTAGAACAGAAACTAGATGCACTGCTGAAACAGTACGAAACTTACCGGTCTCTTAAAGAGACACGTCAGGACCCGCATCCACCGAAGTGGACACTTCGTTTGTGGGACTGTGTACCACCAACCCACAGACCAGAGTCAATTTAAATTGACCCTGTCTAGATACCACCCCAGTAACGGTACTCACCGGGCAGCAAGAACGGAAGGCCTCGGACTGGACTGCACTGCTACGACGATGACGACGAACTTCGGACTTCAGTTACGGGTGGACCTCCGGATACCTCGGACCTTGGACTCTTGGCTTGGGCTCTGGTCGGGACTCGCCGCGTTCCTCCACCGTCTCGTTTGGATGCTGGACCGCCTCCTCCGTCTTCTCCGTGGGCCTGAGGGATACTTGAGCAGAAATATCTGCCACTGCGCAGAAGAGTTCCGTCACGACTGCAGAGGGTCAGGGGGTCGGCGTGGCTTCACCGACGCGTGGGGAAAGGGCAAGTCCCTGTTCGGGCGCCATTATGTGGTATATAAATAAATAATACCGGATCTATTTTTGAATGAATGAATGAATAACAGATAGCTCAATAAATAAGAGTCAAAATTCGAGGTAGTAGGAGTTTTGCAGGTTTATTACAGCATAAGGACAGGAACAGGACAACCTGCACGGAATAGGATGGCAAGCCTGGCAGCGCTGCCGCGGTCAGGGTCTAGAATGGCTCACCAACAGGATCGGAACTGGGAACACTTTTTAATAACCATACATGAGCATATATACATAACGCCAACACATAGCATTACATTGCAATGGGCGTAGCAGTGGGTGGAGCAAGAGGCATGACGCGAAACAGTCGCGAAAGATAAGGGCTAAAGAGGGTGTAACTGGGTGTGCACATAGACATGTGATGCAAATGTAACAGAATATGTCATGAATGGGCGGAAACATTGGAGGGGGCTACCTAAGGAGCCGGGACCTCTAACCTGATGGTGCGCGCAAACTGGCAATGACGTGTTACTAGGAGAAGCTGGGGGCTATGAACTCTGTGCTAGGAGCAGAGACTAAAGTCTGGAGGGTCGGAGCGACATGTACCTAAACCCTATCTGGTATCTAATGTTTAGGGAACATGTTGATATAAACTAGAAGTCATGAGGGGAAAAGCTAACAGACTCTAAGGCTAGAGCATGCATTTATTCTACATGTAGTGCGTGATGAAGAATATTAAATGACCATTAAATACAGTATTTCTCTTAACATGGGGCCGAATAGGCTAGACAATGACGGAAACTATTGATGCAGTTCAGTAGCTTGGGAATGCAGAGAAGGAGGACTAAACTGATAGCTGGAATCATAACATAGTCTTGGCAGACTCAGAGGCAGAGCCAAGCTGTACCGGGCACTGCGAGGCAGGAAGTAAGTGAAAGGTCGAGGATACAGGTGGGGGCTGGATCGCTCCTCAGCGAGGCTTCAGGAGACAGGAGCTGAATCTGGTGTCCGGGCCCTGTTGAGGCCTAGAAACGGGGACTTTCAATGAATTAACGTGCACACTGAGAAACGTGGCAACATAACTTTACATAGGCCTGACACTCATATTACTCATGAGGACTGGGAAATGACATACCAGAGGTGGACACAACTATAATTGCGTCTTGAATCGGACATGGGGAATACATATGCATATTTAATCATGCACACATAACATATGATGGATGACACGTAGGGACATAGAACATGACAAAATTTACTTTTCCACAACGGGTGCAGGCAGCTCCCCCTCCATTAGCCTCCATTTTCCTGTGGTTAAGCCGGCTAACTCAATCAACTTGGAGGGGGGGTTGAGGGAAATGATAAGATCACACCCACTTCTAACCCCCAAGTACCCTCTCCTGATCCTGAAATATCTACCCCAAGTGGCCGCAGGCAACACCCATAGTTATTAGGGAGAGTGATAACCGGCCTATGGAAATCGGCCCTAGCGAAACCTCAAGTTTGAACCCTGGTCAGGTGTCCGGTGAGGGAGAAGATATCAGCGCAGGGCTTAGTCAGCCTCCAGGCTCTGAACCCAACACCGAAATTTTTTACTCGGTCACTGATGGATCACTGTCGGAATCAGGCTCTTGTAGAGAGGAGACTTCATCTGCAGAAGGGCAGTCAGAAGATAACGAGTCTGAGGAAGAAAGCCTCCCTAATTAAGCTCCTGAATCCGATACCGTACTAAGGAAAAGACACTCCAGGCGAAAGCGAAACCAGCTTAAGGGGGCTCATCACATTTCACCGAGTCTACTTGCTCCTGATGACCACAGAACCTCCAGCGCTTCTAATGCATCCAATACCACCTCACTCCAGAAAGATGACGTAGGAAGCGTTGGGAATGGTGAAATTCCTACCCTGGTATCCATACTAAATTCAATCAAAGCATTTCAGGAAGAGGTACGGTCTGACAATCTGACCGCTAAGATTACTTCCAAAAAACTCCAAAGCGGGATGAGAAAACTTAATTAGGCTTGCACAGACATTGGCGATCGGCTAACTATGGTTGAAACCAGGACCGAGATTTTAGAAGGGGAGGTCGCAGAGGCAAAGGAACAAAGGACCTCACACGAGGCATGCCTGGTAGACCTAATGACTAAGCTGGAGGACCAAGAAAATCGGCAGCGCCGCAACAACCTGCGACTTCTAGGAATTACGGAGGGAGTTGAGGGGGAGGACCCTAGAGGCTACATAGTAAAGCTCTTGCAAGCTGCGTTTCCCTCAGAAACTGCCTGGAACTGGGATTTAGAAATTCAGCGAGCACACAGGTTCCCCTTCAACTTGAAGCATAAAAGGGACGATGGCAACCTCAACGACAAACCTAGGGTCTTCCTGGTATTCTTCGGAAACTTTCTTTTGAGACAATTGGTCTATGATAAAGCGAGACCCAATGCACAGAAATAAGCTAATGGGGTCAAATTTTTCGCTAAACCGGATTTCTGCCATGCAACGGTGGAGCGCAGATGGAAACTACGGCAACTGATAACCCCGTTCCAACAATTAGGCGCCCAGGTCTATTTAATGAACCCTGCCAGACTAAAAGTAATTATTGAAGGAAAAACGAGGGTCTTTCTATCTGAAATCAAGGCCGAAGAATTTCTAAAAGAAGTTAAAGATAGAAGACGGAAGAACTGAATTGAAGCTCTAAGACTGTTTGGTTAGGATACACCGGTGGCTAAGCCACTAAGACATTGGCACATGGGACGTTTCTAATGGGTTTTTGTAAGAATAACCAGGGATTACACATTTCATTACTTTGTTTTTGCAGATTTGGCTGGGTGGCTGGGCCTCACTCGTGAGCACTATCAAAACGAGATATCTCGACTGCTCAATCAGGGAGGGGGGTGGGGGATGCACCTAAGAGAAATACAAGGGAAAGAAACAGGGGCACCAAGAGCACTAATGGCACAAAAGACACGGAGGATATAAAAACACGGGGGCGGCATGCTATAAAATACACTTCAGGGAAGTCTCACGCAAGCAAAGGGCAGAGAAGGGGATCGAGAATTGGCAGGATCTTATAGGGATTGAAACAAATACTAAGATAGGATGAAACAGTTATGCAAAATCAAAATTTTGTCTAGCAACATATGTGGCTTAAATGATCAGGCTAAAAGGCAGAAGGTGGCACACGGCTTACGCTCACTTGGTCCGGATCTGATATGCCTTCAGGAAACACATGTGGTGGGGACACAGCAACATCTTCTTTCCTCGCTGGGCTACAAGGTAGTAGCTGCCACCACACAGGGGGCCAAGATAAAAGGAGTAGCAATACTCGCAAGTCACAGACTCAAAGTGCAGGTGGATAAAGTAAAGACAGACCCTCTTGGCAGATGGGCTATCATAGGATGCACTCTTGACTTAAACTGCAAGTTTACACCATGTTAAATATCTGGTAGTAACTTAGATGAGCCAGGGGTCCTAGATTGGGTATCAGGGGAGCTAGCCCACTGGTAAACGCCCATAATATTGTGCGGCGATCTGAACTTAAATCTACCCGTGGGCTGGAGCTCGAACAAGGACTGGAGATATTCGGGGAGGAAGCCAAGGGTGTTTCAATCTCTACTGAATCTACTAGAGACTCATAGCTTACGGGATGTCTGGTCTGAGCTAAGACCCAAACAGGAAGGGTTCACCTTTTTTTCAGCTCCTCATGTAAAACTCACAAGAATAGATTACTTCTTTATCTCTTAATCGCTGGTTAGCTCTTCTAGTATAGACATGGTACCCAGATTTATGTCAGACCACAATCCACTAATATTGCATCTGGATGGCCTAAACATTGAAAACAAGAGTACAACCTGGTCCTTTGAGAAAGCACTGCTATACGATGTCAAATATCAGACACACATGAAGAAGTGGATAGAGGAGTTCTTGGAGATAAACTTAGACTCCGCTCCTTTGATGGTGGTTTGGGATGCTTTCAAGTCCGGGGTCAGGGGGGAGACTTTGAGTTTTTCTGTCAGGAGAAACAAAGTTGAGAGGATACAGGGTCAGGAATTACAGGAGAAACTAGGGGTAGAAGGAACCAGGCTAGTGCAGGCAATAAAAGCAGGAGGGAATGTCAAGGAAATCCAATATGCAGTCGCTGTTATAAAAGCCGAGATTGCCTCAATTTTTGCTGAAAGAATTGCGTCCAAATGGGCAGCAACCAAAGGGAGACTGTATGAATGTGGGGAGCATGTCGGACACCAATTGGCACTAACGATTAGACAACAAACGACTTTAAACACAATAGCGGAAATTGAGACAATCGCGGGGGGGGGGCTGACTTAGGATCCCGCCTAAATACTTAAAGCTTTCAAAGAGTACTACAGCAAACTGTACACAGAGGAGGATGTCAGGCCCATAGGTGATCGGAGCTTGAACGCTGCAGGCTATTTAGACTCTATAGATACACCTACATTAAATTCAATTGAACAAGAGCAGCTAGAATTCCCTCCTACCTGGGAGTAGATACATAACGCGATCAAAAGTCTTCCAGATGGAAAGGCGGCCGGCCTTGACTCTATCCCTGCTGAATTCAATTTGAAAGTCCGATTAAGGAGATATTCTCTTTAGTAGTAGGGTCAATATTCGGAGGCACGTCACCACCTGCTTCTTGGTCACTTGCAAAAATTATCATCTTTGCTAAAAAGGAAAAATCACCTCTAGAAATGGCATCTTATAGACCGATCACTCTAATTAACACCGACTCAAAAATATTCTCCAAAATATTAGCCAACAGGATCTCACAAAACATCCAGAAACTAGTCTCTAACTGGCAGCATGGGTTTATCCCCAACAAAGGTAACCCAGAACATGTCAGGAGGGCAATTATGTTAATGGATGCAGCAAAGGTAACAGGGGACCCGATTGCACTAATACTATTAGATGCTGAGAAAGCATTCGATCGGGTCTCCTGGTTATTCTTGTGGGAGATACTAAAAAGGTCGGGCTTTGGCCCGAATATGCTACAGGCAATTCAGGCATTATACCAAACACCCAGGGCCCAAATCATGATCAATGGAATTTTGACCACTCCAATTACCATTACTCGGGGCACCCGGCAGGGCTGTCCATGTTCCCCTTTGCTGTTTGCATTATACATAAACCCACTTATCACAAAAATCTGAGCAAACCCAGAGATTAGGCCGGATGTCAGGCAAGGGGTAGAAACTAAAATCATGGCATATGCGGATGACCTGGCAATAGTTACACCCGATCCCGAGAAGTCCCTCAGGGCCCTGGAATATTTTGTCGAGGCTGGATTACAGCAATGCAATCTACCTGGGAGCCCCGGAAGCTATATTCAACACCTTACAGAGAATCCAGAACGTTGCTGCCCGGCTTCTTACGAACACCCCGGCCAGATCATCAGCGAAGCCAGCCTTGAAGCAACTTCACTGGCTTCCAGTCAGAGAGAGGGTGGTTTTCAAGGCCCTCTGCCTGGCACATAAACTCCTTCACAACAAAGGTCCCCCATTCTTAAAAACTTCATCATTCCTTACAAAGCTACCAGGTCTCTCCGGTCAAACCACGAGAACCTCATCACCGTTCATAGAGTGAAAAAAGCCCGCTCTGGAGGCCGCCGCTTTTCTGTAAACACAGCAAAGCACTGGAATAGTCTCCCCCGGAAACTCAGAACAGAACCAAACCTCCTCCACTTTAGAAAAACACTGAAAACTCTCCTCTTCCGCTGATCTTCCCGTCTTTTCCGCCACTGCTCCCTCCTGACTTTCTAGGTTCTAGCGCTGGGATGCTCACGGGTTACTACGCGCTCTACAAAAACCTTAAATAATAAATAAATAATATGAGACACAGGAATTCGGAGAGATAGCTGGCTACTCACTAAAAAGAACAAAAACCCAGATAATTATAAATGAAAACATAAGCTGGTCCAGCCCCCTAGTAGTTACAAAAGCCAAGTATTTGGGGGTAAGCATCACTGCAAATCTAGACGCAATAGTGGGTAACAACCTGAACCCACTTGCCAAGGATACTAAAAAAGCATTAAAAAGAATTGATAATCTACACCTAACAATAGTCGGCCGGAGCAACGTAATAAAGATGACTTACTTTCCAAAACTACTGTACTTCCTTAGAACTATCCCTCTGGAATTCAGTGATGCTGTCCTCCAGCTATTTGAGCAAATTTTCTGCCAGTTCATATGGTCTTACTCTAACATAAGAAGGTCTTACAAATGGCTATCTTTACCAAAAGAAAGAGGTGGTTGGGCGCTACCGAATCTTAAACTCTACTACTGGGCTGTCGTTTTGCAGTATAGCCCTTTGTTACTGCTCGATTACGAAATACAGTCCGTCTCAGATCTCCCATCTCCTTACACAGCTTTAATTGGAGTGAATGCTCGAGGAATACTCTGGAGACAACTCGAATTCGGTTACTTTAAGCGGGTGCGGTTCAAGTCTTTAATAAATATTTACCGGGTTTTTACCAAAGTACGGAAACTGGTAGGGCTAGGTAGACTAAATTACTACACTCCAATTAAAGATAATGCAATACTTCCTGCAATTTTTAAAGGATCATATCTTTATAAATGGTACAATGCGGGGGTTATCAAATTGGGCGACCTGATTAATCAGGAAGGGGTTCCGACCTTTCAGGACATTAAATTATGGTTCCAGATAGAAGAGAGTCAATTATTTCAATACTATGCGATTAAAAGTTTCTTGGATCACAAGACCGGTGGACCGGCTGGATTCAAGAAAAATGATATCATGGATAGACTGCGCTCAAATAATCCGCCTAGGATAGGAACTATCTACTCCAGTTTTAATGATAAAATGCCCGATGATTTAGAAAGGATTGGGCTGAAATGGCAAACAAAACTGAATATGGAGTCAAATATTTTTACCTATGCTCTGGCTCTGAACCAACAGTTTTTACTTTCCACTAAACTGCAGGCACAGTTTTATAAAACGGCTTTTTTCTTATACATTACGCCGGGCAGGATAGTTAAATGGGGGAATGGGGCGGGGACTGTATGCCCTCGATGTCAAGAATATTCAGCAGATCAGATGCATATGTTTGCCACCTGTACAAAACTTAATCCACTCATTCAGCAAATTCAATTCTTTGTAGGGGCGGTTTTAGAGCAAGGGATACAATTCACCCCAGCTGAATTACTGTTAGGGTATGACTGCAGTACAAGACCAGGGAGACCATTTATCTTTGTAGCTATGACTATTTACAGAATTTGTATCGCAGCACACTGGAAAGACCCTAACCCGCCCTCATTCACACAGTGGCAGGCCAGACTATTGGCGACTTATAAACTGGAAAAGGCAATTTATGCAAAAAGAGGGAAAAAGGCTAGGAAGAAGGGCCTCGCGCTCTGGGAACAGCTAGAGAAATGGGCAGATGGTACACAAAGCTGAACTAAGCCGCATGCTGGCAAAAATGTTATTTTCTTCTACCTGCTTTGGAGCATTATGTAGTAGCTTGTCATTAGGAAATGTTTGCTTTTCTCCCTTTTTTTTTTCTTCTCTTTCTCACTACCTTTAAATTTACTCCCGTTCATTGTTTGTAAACATAAGAGGGAACGATTGTAAGTAAATGCTGCGAGATGGTGCTGGGGGGGAGGGGAGTCCTGTCAGAAGTGGAGCAAAAGTATAATCTGTATATTGTTTATCATTGAATAAAAATATAAAAAGGAAAAAACAAAAAAACAAAAATTCTCAGAAAAGGAATGAGAACATGAAAAGACCATATCTCATAGATGTTTTATGATTTGTGTCATTTACTCACCGCCCGATATTTCGCTGGTCTGAAAGGCATTGATCACATCACTACTGCTTTAACCCACTCCACTGGCTGCCTTTCAAACATTACATGTTTAAAACTCAAGGAGTAGTTCATAAGGTCTTGCGGGACACATGTCACATCAACATTTCTAAACTCTGAAATGGTAGCAGCCGACCATACCACTATGGTCAGTCCCATCGTTCCTAGCACTGTGTTTGCGGCAGGTCTCAGCACTACCAGGGTCCTTCCCTCTCAAACTCTCTTTCTTTGCCTCTTTTATGAAAACTAACACAAGATGACCCCACACTCTGAAGACCCACATCCTCGGAAAAGGCGTTGGTCTCAATTGAATTTCCTTCCAGCTCTAGTTCTCTACCACGCCCTCATTTGTCTCTGAAGTGCTGCAGCACCCATTGCTCGCACAGGCATGTGGCAAACACAGTAAATATAATACACAGAAAACATATTCTTATGATTCTAGTCACTATACGTAACGTACATTAAACCGCTGCTGAAACAGCCGTAGCTAGACCCTCTAGACCCAGTACACTAGAGGCTCATAGCAAAGGGATGCACCATGGACAGGCTAAGCAAGAGTGTCGCATGTAAGCCATTTCCACTGTTTGAGCAGATCCTTGGAAAATGCCTAGACTAGTTTCCATCCTAGGTACAGCAGTGAGTCCTGAGAGATTGTCATTTGGGTGACCACAGGTCAACCGCCAACTTGAATGGGGGCCAGCTTTCCTGCTACTCTAGCTCTCAGTGACCTACAACAGTACATCAAGGCGTCCACCCACCCAGGCTCAGGGACTTGCAATTGAAGGCACTGCCTGGGACTGGATGTCATTGTTCCTCGCAGGGAGGCTTCACGTCATTGCACCTCTGCATCGGAATCTATGAATATCAACCTTTCAGCATCCAAGCAGGCATGAGTCGAGACTCTACATTCACAAGCCTTCTTTCAGTACCCTCCTCGGTTGTCTACCAGACACCATCCACACTTAAGGCCTCTCCCGCTGCCAAGCGCAGCGCTCTGATCTCAAGAAGGGTACCCTCAGGGCATGCCTTTTCCTTTCCTCTACGCTGTGCTTGGCACATAGCCGCTCGGAGTGTTTGCGTTGTGGTTGCATGTGGTAAGAGGGGTGCAGGAAGGGCCTCTGATAGGAAACCGGGAAGTCCTGGCAGTGCCTGGCCTTGAATGACAGCTGTCCTGCCCTGACGCTGACTGTGGGGTTGGCCTCTGTTCCCACGTTGTGATTGTTTTTCTGCCCTCTGTTCCTCGTTGTGATTGTTTTTCTGCCCTCTGTTCCCTCGTTGTGATTGTTTTTCTGCCCTCATTGTGATTGTTTTTCTGCCCTCGTTGTGATTGTTTTTCTGCCCTCTGTTCCCTCGTGATTGTTTTTCTGCCCTCGTTGTGATTGTTTTTCTGCCCTCTGTTCCCTCGTTGTGATCGTTTTTTCTGCCCTCTGTTCCTCGTAGTGATAGTTTTTTCTTGCCTCTGTTCCCTCGTTGTGATAGTTTTTTCTGGCCTCTGTTCCCTGTGTGTGGCTGTGTGTGTGTGTTGGGCTCTGTGTGTGTGGCTCTGTGTGTGTGGCTCTGTGTGTGTGGCTCTGTGTGTGTGTGTGTGTGTGTGTGTGTGTGTGTGTGTGGCTCTGTGTGTGTGTGTGTGTGTGTATGGGTGGGTGTGTGTGTGTGTGTGGCTCTCTCTGTGTGTGTGTGTGGCTCTCTGTGTGTGTGGCTCTGTGTGTGTGTGGCTCTCTGTATGTGTGTGTGGCTCTCTGTGTGTGTGTGTGTGTGTGTGTGTGTGTGTGTGTGTGTGTGGCTCTGTGTGTGTGTGTGTGGCTCTGTGTGTGTGTGTGGCTCTGTGTGTGTGTGTGGCTCTCTGTGTGTGTGGCTGTGTATGTGTGTGTGGCTCTGTGTGTGTGTGTGTGTGTGGCTCTGTGTGTGTGTGTGTGTGGCTCTGTGTGTGTGTGTGGCTCTGTGTGTGTGTGTGTGTGTGTGTGTGTGTGGCTCTGTGTGTGTGTGGCTTTGTGTGTGTGGCTCTGTGTGTGTGTGGATCTGTGTGTGTGTGTGTGGCTCTGTGTGTGTGTGTGTGTGTGTGTGTGGCTCTGTGTGTGTGTGTGTGTGTGGCTCTGTGTGTGTATGTGTGTCTGTGTGTGTGTGTGTGTGGCTCTGTGTGTGGGGGGCTCTGTGTGTGTGTGAGGGGGGGCTCTGTGTGTGTGTTTGTGGGGGGGCTCTGTGTGTGTGGGGGGGGGCTCAGTGTGTGTGTGTGGCTCTGTGTGTGTGTGTGTGTGTGGCTCTGTGTGTGTGTATGTGTGTGGCTCTGTGTGTGTATGTGTGTGGCTCTGTGTGTGTGTGGCTCTGTGTGTGGCTCTGTGTGTGTGTGTGTGGCTCTGTGTTGTGGCTCTGTGTGTGTGTGTGTGTGTGTGGTTCTCTGTGTGTGTGTGGCTCTCTGTTTGTGGCTCTGTGTGTGTGTGTGTGTGTGGCTCTCAGTGTGTGTGTGTGGCTCTGTGTGTGTGTGTGTGTGTGTGGCTCTGTGTGTGTGTGTGTGTGTGTGTGTGTGGCTCTGTGTGTGTGTGTGTGTGGGGCTGTCTGTGTGTGTGGGGCTGTCTGTGTGTGTGGCTCTCTGTGTGTGTGTGTGTGGCTCTGTGTGTGTGTGTGTGTGTGGCTCCGTGTGTGTGTGTGTGGCTCTGTGTGTGTGTGTGTGTGGCTCTGTGTGTGTGTGTGTGTGTGTGGCTCTCTGTGTGTGTGGCTCTGTGTGTGTGGCTCTGTGTGTGTGTCTGTGTAGCTCTGTGTGTTTGTGGCTCTGTGTGTGTGTGGGGGGGGCTCTGTGTGTGTGTGTGTGGCTCTGTGTGTGTGTGTGTGGCTCTGTGTGTGTGTGAGGCTCTCTGTGTGTCTGTGTCTGCTAATACTCTCTAATGCTCACCTATTGTCATTGTAAATGACAATACCATTTATTTATGTTTTAAAAAAAATGAAAAAATTGCTATTTGCAATGCCAATAGCTCTAACTTTAACAAAGCCGAGGCCATTGCATTGTAAATGCTTGTTGATGGTTAGCCTCTCCTCCTTGTAAACAGAAGGAAACGAACATCAGGCTTCAGAATTGTGACCATCCTCAAGGCCATTCTGCACCAACCAGCTCCCTCCATGCAGCATGTCCCTGAGAATATCACTGACTTTCATCATTCAGTCCCTGTATATCACACAGTTGTTGAACTCTCTCCGGTTTAGAATCAACCTTACTCCTCTTTTTGCTTTCTGGACCAGGAAGGGGTTGCTGAGGAGATCCCTTGGATGCGCACATGGACACATTGCAATATTTTTTGTCCATTGAGATCTTTCAGGTATTTTCTTTGCTGCCTCTGTGAAAAATGATGTGGGTTTGTTTGGTTGGGAATCCACTTGAAATCTGGAGAATGCAAACCTGCAGTCTGAAACAGGCTGTAGGACCCATGCATCAGACGTTAGACTTTCCCAGTTGCCTAGAACCTCCCTTATCTCGCCTGAAAACGTAGAGTGCAATAAAGAATGTGGGACTCTCTAAGTGGCATCTGCTGCCCTGAACCTGCCTCTGAATGATCATCCTGTATGTATAGCTGTAGCCAAAAGGCAGCAAAGTGCCGTACAGGGTCCAACACTAACATAACATCAGCAAGTGATAGGAGAGGTAGGGGTCTATGAACTGTTAATGCTTTGTTTTGTAGGGTTCTTTAAGGAGGTGCATCCTCAGCTCTTACCTAAATTGGAGCAGTGGGGGGGGTAGTTCTGATGGGTGTGAGTATGTTGTTCTTGGCCCTGGGTCCATATATGGCAAAAGCCTGCTGCCGTGCCTCTTTTATACACTACTTAGTCTGCAGCTTGATAGTGTCCTGGCTGCAGGTGTAAAAACTCAAAAAGGAACCCATTTCAGTTCCGTCAGGCTGCACAGCCCCAACACAATTTGAATCCAATGAATCAGATTCATTTATTTATTCTCAACTGTTTTCTCCTTTATTTCACCATACTTGTCATCCATTTTACTCTTAACTTTAGTTGAATCCATTTTCTCCAAATAACGCTTGTCATCCAAATTCACAGAGACACAGGAGTATAGAGTGGGTTTCACACGCCATGATTTTAATCCAATCACCCAATGCATTTCGGGAAGTACATTTCCCTTCGTCAGGGGCATCTAAAAATAGAAGTACATATTTTATAATTTAGCTTACTACCTTTATCTAATACAACATTTATTCAATGAGAAACATTCCTCAAATTACAAAAAACGAAAGTCATCGTATCTGGACTGCAATTTCATTTACTAAAGCATATTATACACTTATTTACCACATACCCAGAGCCTATGTTAAATTCCATCCCGTCTTCATCATGCAAATGTGTCCCAACACGTAATCTCCCAATTCTTTGAAAACGGCTTGCTCTACTGCATAAACGGTGAAGCTTTATCATAGTTGAAAGCTCCTCTCACTCGTATACACTCACCATGGCCTGCTAACAGATTTGTTCTCTTACAAAATTCATTAAATTCGTCCTTTCAATCCCGGCGCACAGAGACGCTCAAACCTGCTTCTTGTACTAGCTGAACATGAATGCTAAAACATCCCCTTATCCCTCCCCTTCTTGGTTTAAAATCACCTGTTTAATCAATTCCTCGTGTGGACACCAAAGCTCTAAACCAGTCCTCTTACTGGGTTCACTATATTGCACCGTTTGTTTGAACATGAATCTCACTGCATCTCCCAGAATGCCACATTTTCTGGCTGCAGGTGTGCCTCAAACCAGCAGAGATGGTGCACCTAACTGCAAGATAAATGGGGGTTCCGGTCTTGATGTCCTTTTAAAGGATACAGCTGGTTTTGAAGATGATGCGGGTTGGAAAGGTGAGTCAATGGAGTTCCTAAAGGATAAATCCTGATGTGATCATGTTTCTTAAGCCCTGTATGAAATGTGCTGCATGTGCAGGGTGTCCTTATGGGCCGTCAGTGTGGCGTATGGGAGGCCATGGAGTATGGCATTACCACATCCTGATGCAAGAGTAGATGGTTGAATAGAAGGTCCGAAATTGCTTTCTGGAAGAAACGGTTTTGCTTTATTGAAAGAGGCAGCTGCTTTTTTGGCAATGTGTTGCATGAAGTTGAAGTTGGTGTCCAGGGTGAATCACACTGTCTAGGCATTCAGTGAAAGTTGCAATTAGAAGCTGTAATGCCCATGTCATTGAACCTTGTTTGTATTGTTTCCTGTTTGTTTTTCCTGGCACATAACAGGAATTCTGGTTGGGTTGAGCTTCAGCTAGGCTCTAACCATTTAGGTCTAGATGATGTGCAAATAGTGTTTGAAGCTTTGTATGTCTGATGCAGAGGAGACTCTCTGGCATAGTTGTGTAGCATCAGCATATTGATGAATCTTGATGCCGTTATCTTTGAGAAGTGGCTCAATGCAGAGGTTAAAAATAACAGCATGCAGCATAGAGCCCTGGTAGACTCCGAAGGTGATAGGGATCTTTTGGGACCTGGAATTACCCATGTAAACAAACTGTTGTTGGTTGGAATAGTAGGAGGAGAAACAGTGAAGTATATGGTCTGTGAATCTCATTCTCTGCTCTAGAGTGTATATGAGGGTGGAATGGTCCACTGTCAAATGCAGCTGAAAGGTCTATCGATATTAGAAAGCAAGTGTTGTGATCATCTTCCTCAGTAGGGCATCTTCCACAATGTTTAAGGTAGGAGTCTCCATGCTGCAGTGCGATCTGAAGCCAGACTGGTAGTTGCGCAGTAGATCGTTAGCATTAATGTGCTTTTAAAGTTGAATATACACTTATTTTTTAATGAACTTGCTGACGAATGGTAGTTGAGTGATGGTACAGTAGTTGGCGAGGTAATTAAAGTCTATTATAGCCTAATAGGTTTCTTTAGGAGTGGGAGGTTCTGCTATGTCTTGAGAGCTTCTTGGAAGATGCCTTGAGTGCGGGAGGCATTGACAATAGGCATGGGGATGAGAGAGCGCCCCTAGAGGGAACTGTGATGAAAATGTCCTCTGCTTGTTCTGTCTAAGGAAGAAGATGTTCTAGTTATGTTGATATCTCTTTTGTCCCTTTCACTTCCTTTGAGTGCATGTCTTATGCGCTTTGGTTTGGAGAGGTGGGACCAGTGTTTTGTAGAGTAATATGTAAACTAAGAGAACCTGAGAAGAATTCCTCTCATCCCTGACCACGCAAATAGACCTCAAGAAACAGTAACAACACTGACGTGCATGTTACACAGCTGCAGACTGGCAGCCAAGCCTGCTACAGACCTTGCCGAAACAACCATGTATCATGATCTGGACACGTTATTCATGAATCCATTCCATGTGGATAAGCTGTCCACAGGAAAATACATGGCCATAGATATCCTCACAGAAGGCAATTCAACAGCGAAAGCTCACTTCATCTACCGCCCACCACAGGACAGCCAGTTGTTTATCGAACAATTAATGGAAACAATCAAGGTGCACTCCTTACTACACCCAAATGCTATATTCCCAGTAAATTTTAATCTCCACTGGAACAACGATGAAGGCTCATAGGTCCCTGCTCTAAAAACCTTCAGTAACATTCAAACCTTGTCGAAATGTTTACAAAACCAACACACAACAAAGGGGCTACACTTTACCTAATCAATTTGACATTTGAGTCTTAAACGTAGACTCTATCACCTCAAATGACTGATCAGACCATCGCCAAAGGTTATTCCACATCACTAAACAAACACAGCAAGCAAGAGGTCAAAGAAACCAATGGAACGACTGCTCTAAATACAACAACTTCTCTCTCCCTGCTAATCTGCAGATCATACTAGACCACTGAACACTAAAACCACTCAAACCATATTATGGGCCTGATTTAGATGTCAGCAGACAGGTTACTCCTGATGCAGTGGGTTACCAGCATGGGTTCATTTCTAAAATACAATACTCACCTGGGCCCATAAAACATTCATACAATAGGCTGGCAATCTTACGCTGGCGAGCAGGGCTTATTTTACCTTATAGTGAATTACACCTGTACACCAATTCTTACCAATACCTTATCTCTTACTTCTCAGTTTCCTGTGGTCGATAGATCAGGTTGTTAGCATAATAGGCATAAATGACATTTACCTTTATTTGAATGACCACAGATTCAGGAGAATTTTAAAAAACCTTTATCTATGCAATCATTTTGTGAGTCAAATACCAATGCATGTCAAACACCAAACTTTTCGAAAAGAATTAATGATCTAAGTAAAGACATAAAGACGTTGGTACCTGGGATGGGTGGAAAAGGAAAACGGTACAAGGACATACCACACAGATTGATATTTACCTAGAATGGTGTGAGGACCAACCCCTGGCCAAGGAGCTGGAAAAGGGACTCCCGAGTGGTCAGGAGCCAACTGTTCAGGAGAGGTTCAGGACAGGTAACCTCTTCTAAGTGCAATGCCTGCTTCACACCCCTCTCTGGTGCAACTATCCTCAATTCTTCCCCCTTCTGGATGGACAGATTCTTCTCCTTCAGCAATCTCTCCGGCTCTTCTTTCTCTCTGTCTCTCCTTTCTCGATTCTTCTGTCAGAGTACTCAAGCAGCGTCTCTGACCTCCATGGCCTCCGGCGACTTCTGCAGCAATGATGGGTCGGTGACAAGTCTGACAATCTAAGTGACTGAGCCTACCTTAGTTATACTATTCTCAGTGTATGTACCACCCCCCAATGTTTCAATATTCGTGAATCCCCTACTGGTGATTGGACAATGGGATGGGGAGAGGTCATCACACCATACTAATGTAATGTCAAATTTCTTAATTTCTCATTGCTCTATGTTCCCTCCCCTTACTTAATTTCCCAAACTTTATTTCCCACCCGCATGTCCCATTGAAATAGTACAGTGTATGCAAAATTTGTCTTTTTCTCCTTCCCCTCTCCGGGTCAAGAGGTGATGTTCTCAGGCGCGTCTTTTAGTTAAACTGTACTTGGCAGGGTTTTAATGTCATAGCTTGAAGATTGACAGTGTCCCACGCGCCTGCACACATCCAGGCAAGATGGTGATTTCAGTCACCTTCCAGGCCCAAATACGAACTAATAATAAAGTCAAAGAACAACATGTTAAAATTCGGAAATAAATGAATGCACTGTATACCACTTATTCCTACTCTAATCCCCTTACTTTATTTTAACTATTGCATTAGCAGTTTAATAAGACTTGCAAGGTTTAGTTTAAGCATAGCCATGTGCATTAGCATGTGAGGTTTAAAGCGTCCATTTTTAATACTACTGCGCAGCTGCAAAGATTTCCCACCAAAGCGAAAGACGTCATAATACGTAGATGCAGTAGACGCATGCGCAGAAGAGTTCCCGCATTTTCAGCAGCTATTTTTAGTCATTCTGGTTACTTGTTAGTAAAGACATTTATAAGCTTTCTCTAGATAAAATAAATGTTGTGTAATGCAATTATTAGTATTTACAAAACATGTTGGTTACATTATTACACTTTATTTGAGAGGATTGAATCTATGCAAGTTTCTTACATACGAAATCTTGCTCTATCAATCCCCTCTATGATGGCATCTTCACAACATTTTTAAACCAGATGCCAACTTTAGCAATTTTCCATTTCTATTTCTTCTATTACTTTAGAATTTCCCTTTTCCTTTCTCTTTTGAAAACCCTTCACTCTTTTGTAAATGTCTCCTTTTATTTCTTCAAGCTGGATTTCATCATACTTCCTTTTCCTTCCCTTTTCCTTCACTCCATACCATTTTCTTTTCCTGCAGCATTTGCACCGAACCATTATTGTTAAAACTAAAAGTGTTATTTTTATTATTAGCATCAGTACTTGACCTTTAATTCTTCTCCCTATATTAGAAAACCAACTACCTATAGAAGAAATACTATTTGTTAGTTTCTTCCATACACTGTCAACATCTAGTGGTTTCAATTCTTCTTCCAAATTCGTGATGTTTTTGACATTCTTTCCAATTTCAACACTTTTGTCTGGTATGTAGGTGCAACAATATTGCGCCTTCAACATTTTACAGACTCCGCCCTCAATTGCCAATAATATATCAAGAGCAAGTCGATTTTGCAAAACCATGGATCTTACCGCAACCAATTCAGTATTGATCAATAAAAATCCTCCAACAGGGACAGTCGATAAACGATCCACCACTGTTGATAATTTACAAATTCTTTGTGTATTCAGAATTACTCCCACTGAAGGTATTAATGCACTAAATATATCTCCTACAGTTTCTGAAAAACTAGCCCTTTTCTTGGGTGTTAGTCCGTTATTTTCTTCATTGCTTCCAGTGATTCTTTTTACATGATACACCTTTGGGAATACTTTTCTGAAATAGCGACTCCCATAATGTGGTTAGGCAGCTTAAAATACGCTTTGTTCCCACATACATAATAAATTCCAGGAAATACTGGATCTGTTGCACCTTTTAATCCCCCTATTATCAGAAAATTGTGCTCACATTCACTGGAACCAATAAATATATTATTATACTCTGTTTTTAACCTATGGAGACAGATTTTCCCTTTCTTTTCAAGGTCCAGGGACATAGCAGCATGAGTCTTGCCAGTTGCAATAAAGTCTTCTTTCTCAGCCCATTTAAGCATCTGAGGTTTCGGTTCAGTAGCCTTTCTATGGAAATCCTGTCTCCTTTTCTCTACTAAATTCGAAAATATCTTTTATTCTTTATGTAACTTACAAGTTAGATTGTGCTTATGTGCTTCAGCTATATCTATTGTCTTCATAGTTAGAAAATATTCACCCATGAATTGTGAATCTCTACTACTAAGGACAGGGTCATGTTTTTCCGTAAAGGAATTTCAGAAAAAAAATCACATCTACATTAGAATAATATTATTGTAACTTTCTAGTTCTATAAAATAAACTAGCTAAAATACTACATGAAATGCCATATGTCAATGGTAAATGATGCTATGTTACTCCTTCTGCTACAGATGTCAGCATTTTCATACATACATAACAATCGCTAATGTTCATGGTTTCTACATAATGTACTAACAGGTTAGCAAAAACATTTAAATCTGTATTATTTTTGTATATGCTGTGATGTAAACCTGTCTCATCTGGTGCATCTAATTCTACTCTGTCTTGCTTAATGTTAGCTACCTTTCCATGTGCACAACTGTTATTCTGCTTACTTTCATTAGGTAGAGAATGGCTATTGTCAATCCTAACTATACTATAGTACTAAAAATAGGCAACATATACACATTTTACAGCATCTTTCAACACAACTCCGTTTCGGTTTTCCAGCAACTCTTTTATCAGCCATTTTTGACTAAGAAGATTTCTAACCTCTTTAGGTCTCGGCCTGCGTAGGCTGTGCTTGCTCAGTCTGCCTGCGAGATCTTATGTTTCTTAGTGTGGGGCTTTTAACCCGCCCCTCTACTCCATTGGCTGGCCTCCTAAATGCTGGCCAGCCATTGGAGAAGAGGTTTGTCCTTTAATTTAGGCCGCGTCTTTTCGGGATTGAGGGGTGTGTTTTTTCGTTTCTTTCTCTCCTCTTCCCATTGGCTGGAATTTTACATCCCAGCCAATGGGAAGAGGAGAGAAAGAAAAACACGCCCCCCCCCCAGTCGGAAAATGACGGGGCGTTTTTCCGAGGCATTTCTGCTTGACCTCGGAGAAACATGGTGGTGTGGAGCGCTCCTCTCTTGCCTTCCGGAGAGTTTTCCCAACTGGAGCCTTTTGAGGTGTTGTGTTACAAGTCGTTAGTTTAATTTGGAGCTGGCCCTTCTTGTTCCTCGGACGACACCACTGAATATTGTTTTGCATGCTTTGGGTTTCAGAGCTACGTCTATTCCTGTGCTTGATTTAGGGTATACGGCTTCAGGCGAAAGGAAACATGCTTAAATGTAGAGTTCAAAACACGAGACAAGAAAAACTATTCTGCGGCTCGGAATCAAAAGACAACCAATCTTGAAAACGGATACACCTTATTGTAAAGTTCACACTCCGGTAGAATGAACAAAACTTTACTTCTCTGTAGCACTTTCAAGATGGCCGCTCTGCTCCCAATGCTTTGCCCATACTCGCTCCTCGCCGACGTCAGTGCAGGAGTCGAATTCACTTCAGTATCCGCAGATTCCAGGCGGCAACTCGCTACTTTCTTATGGTTAGGATCAGATTCCGCGCTCGCAGCCTTCTTTCTTGTGCTCTCCGGGATAAACCCTGTGTAAAGCGGTGTTCGGGCTCAGGTTTGTCATACTATTTAACGCAGTCTTGTGTGTTCCCAAATGTTGCAGTGTATGTTAAAGGATTCGTAGGATGGAGCATAACCAGTTTCACCTCTTTGTCCAGGCTCCAGCCCAAGAAGCCGACCGAGGGGCGTGTTCAGAAACAGAGCCCTGCAAACGCTGATACCTGGAGCTTCCTCGCAGACAGGCCAGCGAGCATCCTAAACCATGGCTACATTTGTGAGTTACTACCCAGGCTGGTTTGGGAGAGATCTCCTACCCTGATGTTTAGGGGCATATGCAGCATATTGAGTTGGCCGTTTAGACGATGCCGTTTAGACTTGTCCAAGGATCCGCGTTTAATTGCAGTGAGTGCTGTTCCTCGCTCCCCCCCCCCCGATACTGGGCGGCTGTGCACTGCTCATGCAGTGGTGAGGTCTTAGCATGAGCCGTTGCGAGGGCCTTCACCCGCTGGGGCGGGCTGCACGGGGGTCAGTCATTACTGGAGGGTATGACTGAGGTAAAACAGTCACCCGGTCTGACCGGGCTTCCGTCGGGCTGGGGGCACCGGGTGTTGGCTCCCACCTTCGGGTTCTTGATTCTTCCTGCTTTCGGCCCAGCCATCCCCTTTGGGCAAGAGGTGTCTTCCCACGGGTAGCGCTGCCCGTTCCTGGTGCCCCTGGCCATACTAGGCTGCCTGGGAGAGGGTAGGGCCATGAGTTAGTTTTGTGGCGCGCAGGAGGCGAGCTCGCACCCCCGCAAGAGCCCTTGCCTGTCACTGTGTGCGTTCTGGGAGTTGTGGGGGAGGGGGCAGCGCTCCCGGTATGGTTTTCCCCCACGGGGTAATGGACCTCGACCAGTGAGGGGGGGCGCGCATTAGGCAAACCGGGCTTAATAGCTGGCCCAGAGGACGCACTGCCTGGGGTGACCTGCAAGCCTGCCGCGGTCCTGAGTTAGGTAACACTGGGTGCAGGCGAGCTGGCGGAGGCGCGGGTGGCTGCGACCACACAATTAGCATATGCAGGGCCAAGCCGGAACGCCCCGGTGCCGAGGGACAGTGCCAGGCAGGCTGCTGGGCTCCTCGTGTAAAAATGGTGTCCATACATGCCATGCAGAGTCATTTTCACCCAGAAGTGAAGCCAAACAATGTGTTCTCGCCATGTTTGCATCAATTTCTATAGGGCAAACAATGCATTTACGGCAATGGCTAGAGGGGAATGAGAACCCCGAGCATGAGAGGTATTGCTACACTTCGTCCCCTTTTGACGTTAACGCTTTCACACCCGCACTACCTCACAGCACCTCTGAAGTAATTTCTTCCTGCCCAGTACCGCTGTTTTGCTCACCCCATCCCCGCCCATATGGGTAATCACTCTTGTCCACAGTAGAACGGCACTTTCCGTCACTTGTAACGTTGGTTACTTTTTAGGACTCTCGTCTGCCTGTGGCTTTCGTTCAGCAGTATGTGAAATGCGAGCTCATAGGCCCTGGCAATGCCTGGGCCGGGTGGGGTGGCGGCTGCGAGCGGGGTGGCTATCCCAGAGATAAACACTACTGGACCCCTTACCATAACCAGCCTCTTGCTCTGACGGCCGTGCTGTCCATCTGAATTTCAAAACTTGGCAACCTGAGAAGTCACAGGCAAGAGCAGGGCTTTGCGTCCAGGGTAGAAAACCGCACGGAAGGTGTATTGGGAGTGTGTTTTATTGTACGCTCCGCACAACACATTGCATAATCAGAGTGTACCTGGGAGCCTGCCATCCCTGTCTAAAAGCCAGTCTCAAATTTCCTGATACAGTGGACATCTGATGTGCCCGCTTCTAATAAAGGAATGACGCAAGCCACTCAACAGTAATACATATTACAGCTGAGTTCTGAATTCACAGTGCCTGGTGGGTGTCATTCCTATGTCCAGTCCGTAAGAGTGATAAGGGGGTCGTGTAACCTTTGCACTGTGCATATGTGTTCAGCCAGTATCCGGACGGCACCCCCCATTCTTTGTACTAACCTAAAGGTGCATCTAAGCTGCCCTAAGACCTGAAAGGGATATTTCAAAGCAGGGGTCCCTTTGATGTTATTAAAACACGTGCTAGCGGTTTTAGTGGGGGGGGGGCGTGTGGCTCTGTGTGTGTGTGTGTGTGTGACTCTGTGTGTGTGTGTGTGTGTGTGTGTGGCTCTGTGTGTGTGTAGCTCTGTGTGTGTGTGTGTGGCTCTGTGTGTGTGTGGCTCTCTGTGTGTGTGTTGGGCTCTGTGTGTGTTGGGCTCTGTGTGTGTGTTGGGCTCTGTGTGTGTGTTGGGCTCTGTGTGTGTGTGTTGGGCTCTGTGTGTGTGTGTTGGGCTCTGTGTGTGTGTGTGTGTTGGGCTGTGTGTGTGTTGGGCTCTGTGTGTGTGTGTGCTGGGCTCTGTGTGTGTGTGTTGGGCTCTGTGTGTCTGTGTGTGTGGCTTTGTCTGTCTGTGTGTGTGTGTGGCTCTGTCTGTGTGTGTGTTTGTGGCTCTGTCTGTGTGTGTGTTTGTGGCTCTGTCTGTGTGTGTGTGTGTGTGTGTGTGTGTGGCTCTGTCTGTGTGTGTGGCTCTGTGTGGCTCTGTCTGTGTGTGTGGCTCTGTGTGTGGCTGTGGCTCTGTGGCTGTGGCTATGTGTGTGTGGCTCTGTGTGTGTGTGTGTGTAGCTGTGGCTATGTGTGTGTGGCTCTGTGTGTGGCTCTGTGTGTGTGGGTGTGTGTGGCTGTGTGTGTGTGTGTGTGTGTGTGTGGGTGCAAATGTAATAGGTCTCGCATTTGCGAGAGATTAAGCTATTGGCATTGTAAATGACAATGCCATTTATTTATATGTTTTAAAAACAAAAATGTCATGAGCAATGCCAATAGCTCTAACTTTAACAAAGACGAGACCATTGCATTGTAAATACTTGTTTTGAATTTTGTACAGGGTACAGCCTAGGGAAGTCCTTTCCTTCAAGTTGGTCTCACTTCTTCGTCTATTCGATCAGCATTTAATTCTTCATCATTTTCTCCACTTATTTCCAGATTCTCAAAATCCTCTAGAATTACATATGTCCAGTCAGGACCCTTGAATTTATTATTCACTCTTTGCAATCGTGGACTTATCTTTCTTGGCTTTTCAGTGGACGGTCCAGATTGACTTGTTACTTCATTTACTTGGTCAGGTTCTTCATTTATTGTCTTAAGGCGATATTTCAGTCTCTTGATAATACTAGGCCAGGTATCACCATTTCTGAGTCTTTTAGCTTGCACTGTGCTTTCAGGCTCTTCAAGTGCTCTTTTATTTTAATTGATTTGTGGCACAACTTGATTATTTTTGTCTTCTGAATACTTTTCCCTATCTAACCTTGTCCAGGGCTTAATACCTTAGCCGTTTCTGCCTGGATGGGTTCTTCTTCTCTATTCTGACCCTGATCAGGTGTTTGTATGATTTGACTTTGTTTTCCTTCTTCTTCCTAAACTTGTTTTTCTGTACCTAACTGGTCCTGCTCAGGTCTTGTAATTTCTTGATTTTCTTCTGCCTGGGCATTTTCTCTAATGCCTTTCTGTCCCACCTCAGACTCACAGGTGTTACTTTTATTTGCTTCTGTCTGAGTGCATTGCTCTTTCCATATCTGGTCCTCCTCAGATTTGATGTTAGCTTTATTTTCTGTAATCTGAGTGCGTTCTTCTATTCCTGTCTCGTCCTCACTCTCGTCCTGTCTTTCTAATCGAGTTTGACTTCTTGTTCTCACAATAATTTCAGGTATGTCTACCACTGGGATCCAGTCATCCTGACTAGCGCTAGGTTGTTATTGATCCGCTACTTCAGAATCTATTGTCTGTGATCCTTCAGCTGTACAACCATCAGCCCTTTCAACTGCTTGAGCTTGTTGTGAATCTACTTCATCAGGTGCTGGTACTCTCTTCGTATGGCTTGCATGAATCCAATTAGGCAAGCCTGCACATTTTACAGCTGTTGTTGTAACCATGATAACCTGATGTGGCTTTTCCCATCTTGGTGCTAGGCAAGATTCTTGAGTGTGATTTTTCACTACTCACCAGGATTCAGATCATGCGCTTGGTTTGACTGCCTGGCAACAGCGTCTTTCCCAACCTGGTGAGAGATAGAATACACTTGATCAGCCAACTCTTTGCAGTACTCCAGTACCAAATCATCAGATATATTCAACAGCTTGTGTCCTGGTATACATGCTTGTCTCATTGCCCTTCCGAAGAGTATCTCATGGGGACTCAAGCCTGTATTTTTGTCTGGGATGCTTCTGAGTCCCATCAGGACAAGAGGAAAAGCTTCAGATAACATATTCTCCTGAGCACCACTAAATGTGTATTGTGTAATCAGAGTCCGATCTGTCTTCTTTCCAACCCGATGTTTATTCTTGAGATACTCACTTCAAAAATCACTATTCATCCTTTCTTGACACGCTACAATGTTCTTCAAATAGCCAACACGTGTTTCGTCAGACATTATGCGTTTGCATCTCTGACTTCATCGGGGCTATCAAAAATCTCTCTATTCCAGACGTCAAAAGCTTTAATTAGATTTCACCATTCCTTTCTTGTCCTCCATCCAGGACACTAGATACCCACATTAATATCCTTCTGGCCCGAGTAGCAGAGAGTACTCCGCACTCATCTATCTTCGGTGTTCTGCAAGCAGAAAAGAAAGATTTTTGAGAGCCCTGATGAAGTCAGAGATGCAAACGCCTCATGTCTGACGAAACACCTGTTGGCTGTTTGAAGAACATTGTAGTGTATCAAGAAAGGATGAATAGTGATCTTTGAAGAGAGTATCTCAAAAATAAACATCGGATTGGAAAGAAAATGGATTGGACTCTGTAGGAGAGTAGGGTCTGCTATCCTATGGTCACCCCAAATTTTTGCTTTTTGCTTCACTGGTTTTCGACTACTGAGGCTGTAGGCCTGCTAATCAGACCCCCAGCCTGCTGTTCTCTCTCTAAATTATTGATACATGTGCTATAGGTACATACCACAATTGGAAATAGACTCCTTGTCAGCCCCTGTACCATGCACTATAGGTGCTCAGGGCATAGGTGCCACCAAGGCCTACCAGGGGCTGCAGCATATCTTTTGCCACCCCTGGCTGGTTCTTAAATTGACACAACTGGCTGATCACTCAGCTGGGGCAAGGTGGTGTAATCACCTCTTGCTTAGATATAGTATACCTATATCTAAACCTATATCTGGACACATATAAACCTGTGAGCCACTCCTATGGAAGGCCTCATCAATCCTGGAGGCAGAGTGCGTGGTTTAATGTGAGATGGAGCTCTAGCATGAGCTGAGCCTGTCTGCAGCTGTCGTGAACAACTCCCTAAGCTGTTTCAGGATAATGCCATACCATATACTATTAAGTGCATTATAATCCTCGCGGTTATATAGCAACTTTGGTTTGGCTTTATCAAAACATGTCGTGTAAGGTGTCATACGATTTGGAATACTATCCCCTCGCCAGTTCTGGCGACGGGGATAGCATTCCACCCCTCTAGAGGGAGAAGACATGTTACTTTACTGAAATGCGGTTAATTTCTAAAAGAGCCTCAGATCAACAAAATGTATGCTTCTGCCACAGACACGAGTCTGACCCCCTGAAGCTGACCGAAACTCAGCCAAGGGGGCCTGGACAAAGGGTTTCCTGTCGCAGGGAGGTGTCACAGCACCCCAGACAGGAGTTAGTGGATTGTAGCAGGGAGGTTTGAAAGAAACCAGACACTGCATGGGGAGCACAAGGCTGCCCCTTGCATAATCTGGTGAAACCGGTTCTGGGGCACACCAGCCCCAGTCCCAGCACGGCCCGGATCAAAGGAAAGGGGTGTATCCACCCCCTTCCTGGGTCCCACCCATAGGAGGGGACCTAGCAGGTAATCCAGCCCCCCAGTTTCGAATAAGAGTGGGAGCAGTGCCAATGCACTTCAGA
Organism: Lissotriton helveticus; assembly: GCF_964261635.1. Classification (NCBI taxonomy): domain Eukaryota; kingdom Metazoa; phylum Chordata; class Amphibia; order Caudata; family Salamandridae; genus Lissotriton; species Lissotriton helveticus. Next base: position 1,155,470,763 of record NC_136067.1, on the reverse strand, counting down.
TTATCCTGATGAAAGATAAGAAACGAAACTCTGGACCCTTTGACATCCTACTCAACGTAGAAGACTGAAGAATCTCCCTCGTGGTCAAGGAGTGACCACCCTGTGCAAACAGGCACCATCCAGCATATCGACGTCTGCTTTGTTGCAGTTCCCACCGGAACTCGAGCGACAGAGATCGACGAGATCAAGCTTGCCTGCCTTCTAACAGCCCGATCCACAGTCCCTGCAGAGCTGAGACCTGTGGAGGCGACCGGAAGCGTGGGGCACGCCATCTTGGAAAGACCACGAGACGCTGACCGTGCAGCCCACGAGTGACCCTCGAAGCTGTACACCGGGGTTTGAGAAGCCCCAACCCTGAGCCACTCTTGCACCGAAGTTCAGCCCTCCACACTCGACGAGTGCTGCGTGGGGCCCTTCTGCTTTCTTTGGCTCAACGCGTTGGCCGGTCACTTGCCAGCTGGCTTGTGGTCCCTGTGCCGACGAAAACCGAAATACGACTTGTGAATCTGGTTGCTCCAGATTTGCACTTGCTCCCCTGAAAAGGAGAACCCACTCTGACCCTCCTGGTCCGAGTGAGAAGCAATCTTCCAGTTCCGCGTGGATTGCTTTTGCCAAGTGTTGTTTGCTCCAATCTTGAAGCCGGCAGCGCCGACGGCGAGAGCCTTCGTGGGACAGATCGTGACCCGCTCCTGGACGTCGTAGATGCCCCAGAGCCCACGTGACAGCGGAGAGAAGCTCCTCGACAACCACCTGATTGCGCCCGACATTGCCTGGTTCCGTCCTGGTTCCACCCTGGTCACTGCTGAGTGACCCAGACTCTGTCCCCTCTGCTTTCAGGTACTTTTCGACTCTGATCCACCCTTGGATCACACCGGACACTTCTCCTTCACAGCGCCTGCAGCGTCTTCAGCTTCAAGCACCCAGAACCTGCGTGACGAAACCCGACGCCACTTCGACCCTATGCACCCGCTTCCTGTGGGTGAGGTAACATTGCAACGCCGGTGTTCCCACACTGGTACACACCTCTAGGGTCTGTGTCTAAAGTTTTGTCTTTCTAGGTTCATCGGAAGTGTCCTAAAACTCTGTTTACTTAACTTTTACGCACCATTGACTTGCATTGGTGCATGCGTGTGCTTTAAGCACTGCACCCGAATCCCGCTGGCTTTTCCTGACTTCAGCATTGCTTGTCCCGACTGCTCCCAGCGATTCCCTAGGCCCTAGGCCTAACCACTGTTCGATTGGTATCTCTTATACCACTTTCTTAGTATGTGGTCTGAGTTGCCCCTCGCCCTCATCCATAATTGTGCAACTTTGTATGTTATACTGTGCTTTTGATTTAACGCTTGTGCCCCTTTGTTCATAAAGAATACTGGGGATTATTTTAAGTAATAAATGCATATATTTTTATAATATATACTTGTGTGGTGTCCTTTCATTTGATATTACAGGACTGTGAGTGGTAAAACAGCTCGCTTAACACGACCTCTTGAGTTAAGCCTTCAAGGCTGCTTAGTCTATGCTACCATTAAGATAGCTTGTCTACAAGGTTGACTTACAACCAGACACCATAAGGGTTAGCTTGGACTGATACAAGGTGGTTCCAGAATTGGAAACATCATATATCAGGCCAACTTCTCACAGACTCTGATTTCACAATACACATCTAGTGGTGCTCAGGATAATCTGTGTCTTGTCACAGGACTAGATTTATCTAGTACGTTTTTGTGGGTATGAGTGGCTGCCCTCTTCCTTGGAGCACACAATTTGATATTTCTGTATTTGACTGTGGGGATTATTGAGAATTTTGCACAAAGAGCCTTGCCACATTCAGTTTTTGTTGGCTAGGTAAAGCATCAGGCCACTCCAGTGGGGTGGATGCACACACCTTTCCCAGTCTTGGCTTGATTGTGCCATTCAGGAGCCTCTGGACAGTATGCATCGTGCAGTTTTTGTTCAATTTTGAATGCTTCAAAAATTAATCAAATTATTTCATTATTAAAATGAGACCCTCTGTCTGATTCAATAGTTACTGGAAAACCAAATCGTGAAATGAGTTCCCTCAGTAAGAGTTTGGCCACTGTCAAGCTGTCATTCCTTCTGGTCGGGTATGCCTCCACCCACTTTGAAAACAAACAAACAATGACAAGTACATATTTTAATCCTCGATAGGCAGGTAACTGGATGAAATCAATCTAAAGTCTTAATAATCGACCCTCAGCGTTTCCAATTTTCCCTGTGCAAACTACTATTTTCCTACCTGGGTTAATTTGCTGACAAGTTAAGCATCTCTGGCAAAGACTCTCTGCAACATTCCTGAACCTTGCATTAAACCAATCTTGTCGAAAGAGTCTAATCATAGCATCTCTGTCTGTGTGTGTGTCTCGGAAATTGATAAGGATGGGGATCCCAGGGAATTTGTTAAAAGTAATAATCGCCCTCCACTCTTCTACCTGGACTCAAGTTCTGTTAGGGGGGACCCAAGGCCTATCAAAGAAAATCTCTACCCACAATGGGTTGAAGCAGGGGTGCCTCTTGGCCCCTTTACTCTTCTCAATCTACATAAATGACCTTCCAAGCCGGGTAGGGGAGAGTAAAGGGGACCCTCCACAAGTGGGTGATCTAAAATTAAGTTGTTTGCTGTATGCTGACGACGCAATCATCATGGACCTAACTCCAATCGGATTGCAAAGACGTCTGACGGAGCTGGTCAGGTACACTAATGAATATTTTTTTTAAATAAACACTTCCAAGAGTAAGGTGATGATTTTTAGTCAGAAAGGCTGTAAGGTTAGATCAAATTTGAAATGGTTTTTGGGGGATGAAAATATGGAAATAGTGACATTTTATCCTTATTTAGGAATTTTTTTTACAAATAGGTGCTCTGCTAACAGACATTTAGATCACTGCAAAAGTAAAGCTATTTCTCAAGCATCGGCAATTAACCGCTTGGATAAGCAATGCGGGAAAAGACATTTTTCACATACTATTGCAGTGTACAAAATAAAGATTCCGCCGACCTTGAATTACGCAAGTGAAACAATTGACGAATGTGAGTGGGCTAAGTTCGAGAAAGTAGAAGGTAAAATTTGGCGTCAAATATGTAACCTGAGTCATGCTGCATTAATCGCGGCTCTTAGGCTCGAATTTGGCCTTCTCTCAACGTATGTTTTGTCATTAGCAGGGTCTTTAAGGTGGTGTAACGCTTTGATAAATGGTCAAGAAAATCTATTAAGGCTAGCATTGCACAAGGACATTTTTGATAATCTATTGTGTAAAAGTGTAATTTTTAGAAACTATTTAAAAGCTTTAAGCATTTTTGTTTTGGACCTAGTTGGGGCAGCAGTTTTAAACAAAATAGCATTAAAGCAATTAATTAAAAAAACTATATATGTGATCTCACGAGAAAGAGATCTGAAAATATGCAGAGGGAATGGCAGACTGGACTGCATAGCGGAGAGCTCAATTATAAAAAATCCTCAGCCGTATGTTCTTTGGAACTTGAAACATGGTGTACGCAGAGTGATTCTACTCCTCAGAATGAATTTGTTGCCGTTGAGGATAGTAACAGGAGCTTGGGAGGGTATCCCCAAAAATGAAAGACTTTGTGATTTATGCAACAGTGGTATCCAAGATTTTAATCATGATTTGATTGTGTGCCCAGCACTTAGTACAATACGACACAAATTTTTAAGGCATGCTTTTCTACATTATAAAATTTCAACAGCAGAAAAGGCACGCAACTTTCTCCTGCACCCTCCGTCAGAACAGATATGTTTTAAGATTTTCTGCTTTTTAAAGAATTTTTAAATGTATATTAAAAGTTAATAAGTAGGGTGATCAGTGGATTATGTAGTACCTTGTATAATTTCCCTTGTCGTAGCACTTTTTGAGCACTATAAGTATTTTTTCGTAGCAACATACGATAAGTATGCATTATTTATTAGTGTGTTTAACAATCTTGTCTGCTACTTAACTTTCATGTGCATCTTCCGAGGTATTTTGGTTATATTGATGCTAGATAATCATTCTCGGCTTTGTCCAGGATTAGGGCATCCATGCACTAGGCACTTTATCTTAATATACTTGCACCTTCAGTAGCACTTTACAAAATCATCTGTTGTTAACACTGTTCTCTGTCCTCGACTTAAGATATGTTTCAATTGCTTTTGCTTTTGTTAACTGCTGCCTGTATATCGGATAACAATTGTATAAATGTAGTTGAGTTTATTGATCTTGGGCTACAGCCAAAAGGGTCGAATTAGGTACAAGCCCTGGATAAAGATTATGGTTTCATTGTGTCAGCACAATGTAGATTGCATGGGCACTTTACAAGGCACTTTATAAAAACCAGTCGCTATATTCATCTAAAATTCATCTCCCAAAAATAAGATTTTAAAATTTTATTTATTATTTTAGATTAACGTTAACCGTACATTGGATGAACTATACATAATTTCCTAACCATGCGCTGCCCAAATGTAATTGTAGACTAGATTAGATCGCTTTATTAAATTAGAGAGTCAGCCAATAGTGTTCCTTACTAGATAATGATTAGAAGATTTCAGTCCCCCGGAGTGACGTACTTAATGATTAATTGAGATTTGTCCCTTTAGGGAGGAGGTAACTCTAGGAAAATTGTTTATTACAGTATTCATTGGTAACTAAAGATAGGGGTTTAATGAAAAATGTATTATGTACTGTGTGTAATGTAGGATATTTACAGGGTGTAACCTCTTGGGTTTTTAATACTGTTTTTCATGAATTAATGTTTTATTGTAATGTTATGTGGAATTCTTCGGAATTCCAAATCATAATAAAATAAATTGAATTGCAATTGTGTGTCTCGATACATTCTAGCCATTGGTGCAAGCATAAAGTCAGGTAACACAGGTCTTTCATCTAGGTAAATCCATACCCCATCATCAGCTCTTCTCTGACAACCTATTTTCTCCCACTCTTCCTTTTCTTTTGTATCTGCTTCATCTTGTAATTCTCTCACTTCTTCCCATGTTCCTACACCCTCATGTAGCATAAGTTGGCAGATGATTCCACATGCATCAATTTTCTTGTTTACTGCTATTTTGTATTTATCACAACGTCGGGCAACTTGGTCAGCATAACGATTACCAGCTGCCACCGTATAATTTCCTGACTGGTTAGCAGCACACTTGATCACAGCCACTTCTTTTGGCAATTGAATTGCTTCAATTATTTTACGAAATTTCCATTATTAATAGGGGTTCCTGAAGAAGTCATGAAATCCCTTTGCATCCAGAGCTGCTCAAAGTCATGCACAACCCCGTAACCATACTGTCAGTGTAAATGGTTACTCTCCAATTTTTCCCAATTTTGCAAGCTTTAATTAGAGCCACCAATTCGGCTGTTTGTGCCAACTTGACTCCTGGTAAATAGGATGCTTCGACTATTCCAGTCAATGTGCATACAGCATAAGCGGCGCTCAATCCTCCTTCCTCATGGCGCATACATGACCTATCCACAAACAGCTCATGTTCTGCATTCTTTAAGGGTTCTTCCTGTATGTCTGGACGAGGCTTGATACTTAGTTCAGTGACGTCGAGGCATTCATGTTCCACCTCATCTTTTACTTCTTCAAAATATGGATCAGGTAACAGAGTTGCGGGGTTTAAGACAGTGCATCTGACTATTGTTACATTTTCAGCCCCTAATATAACTCGCTCATATTTAGTCAGCCGACTAGGAGTAAGCTACTGAGTTTGAGTTTGTGTTAACAGAATTACGACTGCATGTGGGACATACACCGTTACAGGGTGTCCCATTACAATGGATTCACTTTGTTCTAGACTCATACATGTTGCAGCTACAGCTTTTAGACACCCTGGCAATGCAGATGCCACTGGGTCTAAAGTAGCAGAGAAATCTGCCACAGGACGTCACATTAGGCCATGTCTCTCTGTTAGGACTGAAAGTGCACAATTATCTCTTTCATCATAGAATAACGCAAAATCTTTTGAATAATCTGGCATACCTAGAGCAAGTGCTGCACATGAACAGGTTTGTTGTTTTACAAAAGCATTCATGCTTTCATCATCCCACTCTATTCGATCCTTTGCTCTTTTCTTTGTAATTTGTATCAAAGGTGTGGCTAGTACTGCACATCCCACAATCTACTTCCTGCAATAACCTACGACTCCAAGAAACATCCTTATTTCTTTCTGGGTCTGTGATAACTGCATATGCCTTATTATTTTTTATTCTTTCTGAAGTCACTCTTCTGACTCCTCCTGAACCACTTTTGAGCTGACCTGCAGTGAGTGCTGCTCCCTTCGCCTTCTCATCTTCCTGTTTGCTAACCTACGCCTTGCGGCCCCCGCTCCGCGGGTGCCGCTCGCAGGCCGAGTACTTTGCCAGACTTTTGTTCCTGGACCCCCCCGAGTGCATAGGAGCACCAACGCGACCTCGGTGAGCCTGCATCTGCACCCCAAGGCTTGAGGCGGGACTGCGAGGACCAGCGTGCAGCGCGGCGCTGATCGGCCGCAGCTGGTCCTCTTCCCGCCCCTCCACCCGTCAAAACCATCGCGGTGTGTGAGCAGCCTGGGAACCACTTTTGAGCTGACCTGCAGTGAGTGCTGCTCCCTTCGCCTTCTCATCTTCCTGTTTGCTAACCTACGCCTCGCGGCCCCCGCTCCGCGGGTGCCGCTCGCAGGCCGAGTACTTTGCCAGACTTTTGTTCCTGGACCCCCCCGAGTGCATAGGAGCACCAACGCGACCTCGGTGAGCCTGCATCTGCACCCCAAGGCTTGAGGCGGGACTGCGAGGACCAGCGTGCAGCGCGGCGCTGATCGGCCGCAGCTGGTCCTCTTCCCGCCCCTCCACCCGTCAAAACCATCGCGGTGTGTGAGCAGCCTGGGAACCACTTTTGAGCTGACCTGCAGTGAGTGCTGCTCCCTTCGCCTTCTCATCTTCCTGTTTGCTAACCTACGCCTCGCGGCCCCCGCTCCGCGGGAGCCGCTCGCAGGCCGAGTACTTTGCCAGACTTTTGTTCCTGGACCCCCCGAGTGCATAGGAGCACCAACGCGACCTCGGTGAGCCTGCATCTGCACCCCAAGGCTTGAGGCGGGACTGCGAGGACCAGCGTGCAGCGCGGCGCTGATCGGCCGCAGCTGGTCCTCTTCCCGCCCCTCCACCCGTCAAAACCATTGCGGTGTGTGAGCAGCCTGGGAACCACTTTTGAGCTGACCTGCAGTGAGTGCTGCTCCCTTCGCCTTCTCATCTTCCTGTTTGCTAACCTACGCCTCGCGGCCCCCGCTCCGCGGGAGCCGCTCGCAGGCCGAGTACTTTGCCAGACTTTTGTTCCTGGACCCCCCCGAGTGCATAGGAGCACCAACGCGACCTCGGTGAGCCTGCATCTGCACCCCAAGGCTTGAGGCGGGACTGCGAGGACCAGCGTGCAGCGCGGCGCTGATCGGCCGCAGCTGGTCCTCTTCCCGCCCATCCACCTGACCTTCCCATATAATCTGTGGCAGCAACGCGCACGCGGGACGCGCGCGGGGCTAAGGCCGGGGCGAAGACCGGGCAAAGAGCGGGCCGTTTAAGGCCGTTCAAGGACGGCAGAGGACGGCCCTGGCCCTGAACCCCTGTCTTATTGCCCCCAAATAATTGATAAGGTAGGCGGAATTGTGTTTTCTATTCCACACCTAAACACCGGTGGCCGCCTCCCAGCAACATACCATCTTCTACTGTCCTTGCGCCACAGATGTCAGCCATGCGCAACAGAACTAGAAGTTGTACAAAAAAGCTACGGCGGTAGCACAGGTGACTGGACCCATAGATCTTTTCATTTCACGGGTGAATGAGACCATCGACAAAAGTATTGTTTTATTGGAAAAAAGAGTCTCCTTGGACCTCGCGAACGCTAAGCGTTCGTCTTTGGGTTCTCTTGCAAATGCTAAATCACCCTCCCAGCAGCTATTGAATAACTGTTCTTTACCTTTACCTTTGCCTACTACTGGCGTATTTACTGTGCCGAATGCTGTTGACTTATCAGTTGCCCAATCTGACTCGGATCCGTCTTTTGTCGATCTGGAGGCTACCCCAGACCTAGAAGCCTGTCAGTCACCTGGCAAAGCGGAGCCGAGCCTAGATGGGCTAGCTGATGTGGAACCATCTCCTGTACTTATAGATTTTGGGGGAAGGGATATTATCCTTCCAAAGGTTACGTCCAAGTGTAAGAACAAGGAAAAACCTAAAGTTACAGTTAGGAATCATAACCTGATATCACCTACCCCGCAATTGGCACCAGGTATACCCTGCTGGGTTCAAAATATGGTAACAGATCTTAAATTGGACCTTGAGGCCACAATAGCAGCACAAATTAAGCCTTTAATTTCCAAACTTGACAGACTCACGTCTTTAATGCACTCGAAATGGCCTAATAAGACGAACGGGCCAGGGCCTGTTCAGCCACAAGGGATCAAAGAAGCAGCCCCTAAATGCTCATCCTGTGTCCAGCTTTCTAAAGATGTATCAAATAATGCACAAGTAACCATAGTCTCCGGGAATCCGGCTACACTACATCTGTCCCAAACAAGGAATAACTCTGTCCAATCCCCAGCTTTACCCACTCCGAAGGTGTTGGGTTCTACTTCGGCTTATCAACACTCTGTTGATGGTAATAAAACCACCACCTCACAAGTAAAAGATGTTGTAGGAAAGTCTATCAACCCTTCAGTTCCTCTCCCTACAAATAAGACTGAAGGTTTTAAGCCAAAGCAGGCTCGCTTTAAGTCAATCAGCCTGCCACCAGAAGTCTCCCCTTTTGTGGTCGTGTTGACAGCAGTTCCTCCATTGAAGGAGGGAGTAAAAGAAACTTTTGTTGAGTTAAGAAATAAATGCGCCCAGTGGCTCCACTTACATAAACCTCTACCTAGTAATATGAATGGTGAAATTCTTACTGTGCGTAGAGGGGATTGGGTGGGCAGAAGTAAGAAAACAATAGTAGGGGACGTAATTACAGTTAACTTTAGGGATATAGGGGCAGCTAGTTACATATGTAATGCACCCAATAGTGGTCCTGCTACTCAAATCAATCCACTCCCCCTGTCCTATTTTCTCCCCATGCCATCAAGACCAAATCCTCCTCGTCCTACTTTTCCAAGTAATAGAGGATCTGTGTATCCTCCGCAACATATCATTAAACCTTGGCAGCAACCACCACACCTTTCACCTTTTCTTCCACATCATGTTAGTTTTCAGCAACAACCACCACATCCCTCATCTTTTCCTCCACACCATGTCAGTTCTCAGTGGCAACAACCTCCCCATTATCCACCGCCTTTATATCAGTTTGCTCATCAGTGGCAGCAACCTTTTCAGCCCCTACAACCTGCTAAACCCCAGTGGCAACAAACATGGCAGGACATGCCTCCTTCTCTTGATCCCTCGTACTCACAATTCGCTCATCCCAACAGATATGGTGTGTTAGACGAGGTAGACTGACTCAGCTCTACTAAAGCTTCAGATTCAAACATCTCTACGTCCAAAAAAGATATGGAGAGTGTTTTTCCAGCCATACCTTTTCCTACACCTTCTGAATTCCCAACAGTGGCATCGTTAATACCACTCTTGCATATATTAAATAGGGATAGCCCTGATGCATGTACATCTACCGTTACCCCGAGACTAGGCCTAGATACCAACCTCCAGGAAGATAGTCCTACTCCACCATGTGTAATCCAGCCAGAGTCGACTACTCTTGGCGACACTGGTAAGCCAGCGGGACTTTCCTTTATTTCCTGGAATATTGCTGGCCTTGCCAGTAAAATAGGTTCACCCTTCTGGACCAGATTTATTGGGGAGGGATTAGATCTAATCCTTCTGCAGGAAACGTGGTGTTTGGACCTTATTAATATTGAAGGGTACACATCTCACTGCCTTAAAGCTACTAAATCCAGCTCGGGCAGGGCCAAGGGGGGCCTTTTGATGCTTTTGTCCAATAAGCTGTGTAATTGTACAGTCAAAAGTAGTACGACAGTTGGGACCCACAGTCAAGTTATAAGGGTGGAGTGCAGTAAGAGTATTGACCTAGTTGTAGTAAACTTCTACAACAATATTTTTGATGCCACCAGAGGAGATATTTTACCACCTCTGGAAAAGGAAATTGCCAAGGCCTTGAGCATTTCGAAAAGAAAGGCTGAGGTTGTTTGGGCAGGGGATTTTAATTTACAGCCCTGCCATTTGTCCAATGGGAATATCTGTGGCTTCGGAGCGGCTATGAGCAGTCATTGGGGGGGGCCGGGAGTGAGGGAGGATTTCCTTCACTTCCAACACTGCAGTTACGGTTCTACATTAAATAACATGCTAGTCACACTTGACTTGACCCTGTTAAACTGTAATATAAATAACCAGGCAATAACATGCCCCACATTCACAGGTAGAGACGCAGGATCATTTATAGATCATATTCTTTTGTCTAGCAGTGGAGACTTTACTGACTTGTATGTAAATGAAGAAAGTCTCAGCGACCATAACAGCATCCGTGTTACCCTCCTAGGGCATGGTACCCCGACAGTTTCAGGTGAAAAATGCTCTACTGACCTAGTACCCATTAGACCGAAGGGTCTAAGGATTAGATGGACTGGAATTAATTCTAAGGCCAAGCAGAAGGAGGTTCTTACCAGTTGTAAGAACCAAATTAGTTCCTGTCTAGATAACGAATGTGACCCTGGTTGCTTATTATTCCACTTTGTCTCCATTAATAGTATCATTGATGGTATTTTTACTAAGGCCCCGACATCCAATAGTGGTCCGAAGCAGGGGTGGTTTGACAAGCCCTGTATAGTCGCCCTTCGAGAACTTAAGAACGCTTTAGGTACTAAACCACGTGATAAGGAGGGTATAAAATACCTCAGGTCTAGATATAAAATAGCAATTAATAATAGGAAAAGGGTATTACAGACTGAGGCGTGGGATAAGTTGAAAGAAGCAGCCGAGACCAAAAACTGCAAACTTTATTGGGAAACAATTAATAGTCCTTTTCTCAATAAAGAAGATGTCCCAGAACTAACATCATATGTGGCATGCAGCGATTGGGTCAGTCACTTTTCCAAAATTTTTAATCCAGAAGGGTTAACCCTTGAGTTACTGCCTCCTGAGTCTACCCCTTGGCTACCCCTCCCGTTGGGAATAACATTAGAAGAAAGCCATGAAGGAATTTCTAACAGCAAAGGAGGCAAGGCCCCTGGCCCTGATGGGGTCCCGCTGGATTTATACAAAGATGAACCAGATTTGTGGGCTCCCATCCTGGTGAGGATATTCAATTGTGCGGCAGAAACTAATTTCCCTTCTACCTGGGGTCAATCAGTTATTATCCCCTTACATAAGAAAGGTAACAAATCAGAGGCTTCCAATTATCGGCCAATTTCCTTGTTGGACGCCTCTGTAAAGGTAATGAGTAGGATTTTGCTCAAAAGGCTAGAAAATTGGGCAACTGATTCAAATATTTTAACTAGAGTCCAATACGGCTTCCGGAAAGGTTTGGGCACATTGGATCAATGTGTAAATTTGGACCTTTTAATTAACAAATATACTGTGGCTAAAAATGGCAACCTCTTTTTATGTTTTGCTGATTTGAGTAGCGCTTTTGATTTGGTTAACCACGCTATTCTTTGGGAGGTCTTGCTTGAAGCAGGGGCACCGAGGGAAATCGTCCATTTCTTAGCTAGACTTTATGAAAAACTCTCCTGTAAGGTCCGCTATGGCACCTTAGGCGAATGCACCCCTTTTTTTAAAGTTTCCCGGGGCATACGCCAGGGATGTGTTTTGGCCCCTCTTTTATTTTCCCTCTTTATCAATGGTGTTGACCGTTCTCTGGTTGACATCCCAGCAGACGCTCCCCTGATTGGAGGAAAACCCGTCCCGCTGTTACTTTATGCGGATGACGCTGTTCTTTTATCTCGAACACAGATTGGCCTCCAGCGCTTAATTGATAGTTTTATGCAGTTTATCCAAATTAGGAGGCTTCGAGTGAACAAAACTAAGACGTATGTTATGTCATGCGGTCAGGCAGCAAAGCAGCCAAAGCATACCTTTTTTCTGGATAAAGAAAAACTGACTCATGTTAAATCCTTTTGTTATTTGGGAATTACATACAACAATAGTGGGACTTGGACCTCTGAATTTGACTCTATTAGACTAAAAATGCTGCGGTCCACCAGCAGTATTTTTCGATTTGCCTCTAAACTTGGCTCACGAAGCATTCCAGACATGATGAATATATATAATGTTTGTTGTGTCTCTTCTGCACTGTATGGGGCAGGTGTATGGGGCCACAGCGAGGGCACATCCCTACAGAAGGAGGAAAACAAGTTTCTAAGGAGGTTGTTATGTGTTCCCCCTTCTGCCTCTGTTCAATTGATCCACGAAGAGGTCGGGGTCGAGTTTATTTCTGACTTAGCAGCAGTTCGGCCACTTTTATTGTGGCGTTCTATTTGGGCTAAGCCAGAGACTCGATTCACTCAAGATATTATTCTTGACTGTATAGGTTTGGACTACTCTTCACGCATACAGTGGTTGAGATACATTCATCGCTGGTATCTTCTTCTTTTTAATATCGATGTGTTTCTTGAGCCAGAAGAGGTTGTTTTCATTTCAAAAAAAGAAATTAAGACAACGTTTCTAAATTTTCAAAAGGCAGAGCGAGACAAAATTTGTGGTAATTTAACCACCGTGAAATTTTACAAGGACCTGAATTTAATCTCGGGGTTCCAACCCTACCTTGTGTATGTGACCCGTCCCTCTCATCAGTATGTATTAACACGAGTCAGACTGGGTATTGTTCACCATTTGGTTGCATTCCCAAACACGAAAGCCAGATCAGAGACACCCTGCCCGTGCGACAGTACTTCCCGCCAGAGTAGTTGCCATTTTTTACTTTTTTGTACATTTTTTCATTTCTTTAGGATAAAATACCTTAAACCGATTTTTATAAAGTATAATATTCGTACCACAAAAACTGCATTGATACTTTTATCTTCATTGGAGAATGAGGATATCTGTTTCTTTTTGGCTACTTTTATTTTGAAGTGTACAGCTGCCAGGAAAAGTATTGTACTGTAATATTTTGTATACTTACCTGTCTGTACCCAAGTTATACAGCTGCCAGGAATTGTATTATGCTGCTATTACCTTTTACACCCCTGTCTGTATATGTATGTTTCTAAGTTTTATATTAATCCTTGTAACTAAGGTATAATGTTTACTTGTTGATGTCCACAGTATGCTATGATTATTTAAATTGAAATGTACAGCTGCCAGGAAATGTCTATCAAGTAAACCCTATTGATTTCCTGTCTGTTCATCTATGAATGTTTTGTATTTTTGTAACAGTTTGTTGATTTTAAAAGGAAAGATTACCTTTTAATTATTGCACACTAGCCTTTGCACATCTTCCTACTCCTTTTCTTATTTGTGTTCATATGGCCATTTTAATATCTTAACCATGTATTTTATTATGCTTGTATGATTTGTATGTACAAATCGAATAAAAGCTTTTGAAATTGAATTGAAATTGACTCCTCTTTCTATTTGGTGTCCCAAATATTTAACCGAAGTTGTGTAAAATTGTAATTTTTCTGGCGACACTTTATGTACACCTTCAGGCAAGTGATTCAATAATGCAATGGAATCAATAACACAATCACTTCGAGTTTTTGATGCGACTAATAAGTCGTCAATGTATTGCACCAAAACGAATTGTCTCAGCAACACCAGAGATTCAAGAATGTTTTTCAGAATCTGATTGAAAATCGAAGGACTTTCAGTGTACCCTTGTGGAACATGATTCCAAACGTAAACATGCCCATCAAATTTGAACAAAAATAAAAATTGGCTATCAGGATGCAATGGAATGGAGAAAAAGGCATGGCACAAATCAATTACAGTGAACCATCCTGCGTTCCACGGTATCTGATATAAGATTACTGCTGGATTTGGCACTATCAGACAACATGGTATGACAATTTTGTTAATTTCCCTCAAATCTTGGACCACCCTATATTTTCCGTTAGGTTTCTTTATACCGATTATTGGCGAATTACAAGGGCTGCTCATTATTTCTTTTAAAATGCCTTGCTCAACTAACCGATCAATTTCTGCTGCAGCACCAGCTTTAATTTCCGGGCTCATTTTGTACAGTTGGATATTTGGGTAAACTGCAGATTTCTTTACAGTTTCTTTTACTGGGTCTACATTTGCCATTAATCCTACTTCTTTTCCGGTAAAATTCCACACATCAGGATTTACTGTAGTTTGGACTTTGTCCGGTAGCTCGTCTGGTGTCATCATGGAAAACATGTAATTCACTTCTGTACCTTGTTTAGCTAACATGATCTTGTATACTCTGTCTTCATCAGTCTGATTTGCAACACCATCCGGTGTGCAAAATATTGTGCAGTTCATTTTGCACAATAAATCCCTTCCTAACAAGTTTACAGGACTTGAGTCCCACACAACAAACTTGTGCATTTCTCTAAAGTTGCCAATACATACTTCCATTGGTTCGGTAAATGGGGTCCTAATTGGTTTATTAGAATTGCCCACTACTTGGATCGCTTCTCTCGAGAGGGGTAGGTTTGGAATATCTGCTGTTCTCACAGTATAACGGGTAGCACCAGTATCCAATAAGAAAGTGATATCATTTCCTTCAACCTTACCATCTACATATGGACCTGACTAATCTACCGGCAAGGATGCACCAAGTACGCACTCCTCTTCCTCCCCTCTCAGGCACCGTCATTGTAATTCTGCCTCAAAAATTGAATCCTGTACTGATCCATTGCTCATTGTGTAGTGGCTTCCCTTTGTAACGTATAGAGGGGTTGCACCATAGCGACGTCCAGTCAAAGCGCCTTATGCTGTTGTTCAAGAGTTTATAAATTTTCAGCAAGGCAAGTCTTGTGTTTTTAAAGATGGACTTCGAACAATAGGCCGTACACGCCTTGGCAGTGAGGATGGATGCCGGTGCCAAGTTTCTGAAAATGGCTTTTTCTACATTGAGCCAGACAGGAGTGTAGTCATTGGGAGGCGATAGCCAATAGGAGCCTTGTTTGGCAAGGAAGGCTGTCTGATAAAGTTAGAAATCCGCAAGGTTGACCCCTCCCAGGGATTTATCCAGACATAGTTTTTTTATGCTGATCCTAGCCTTCTTCCCTTTCCATAGGAACTTAGAGAGGATATTATCTAGTTAGTGGTGAAAGTCATGGGTTAGGGTAGGGGAAAGCATTGTAATAAGGTAGTTAACTAGGGGGAGATCATCATCTTGATGGTCTCGACCCTACCCCACCAAGTTATAAATCGGTGCGACCAGCCATAAAGTTGTTTTTTAATTTTATTTAATGTGATGGATTCATTATGATGTAGGGTTTCAAGAAGGGAGCTGCCAAATTCAATACCCAGATATTTAATTAAACCGGTCTGCCATGTGAGACCCAAGCTTCCTAGCATGTCACTGGTGCCATGTATGTTTAGGGGTTTGACCTCAGATTTGTCTTGGTTTCATTTATAACCGGAATGTGTAGAATATTTCTCAATAGACGACATCAGGGCTTCGATAGAGGTCTCTGGGTCTTCCGTGACAACTAAAATATTGTCAGCGTAAGCCGCCAATTTCACCTGTGTGTCCTCGAAATGAACTCCCGCTGTATCTTTATTTTGCTTAATGTCTGCTATTAATGGTTCAAGGGCCAGGAGAAATAGAGCCGGCGACAGGGGGCAGCCCTGTCTGGTGCCTTGTTCTAAACTAAATGGGTTGGAGAGGGTGCCATTGATGGCAATTCAGGCGGTTGGAGAGGAATAAAGTGCCATTACCATATTAATGTAGGAATTGCCCAGATTAAAGGCTCACATCGAGTGCTGTAGGAAAGACCAAGAAACTCTAGCGAACGCTTTTTCTGCGTCCAGGGTGATGGCGACCAGGGGGACAGAGACAGTTTTGGCTTTCTCAAGTACGTGGCGTAATAACCTTGTATTATCGTTGGACAATCGGTATTTTAAGAAGCCCACTTGAGAATTGCTAATTAACTTAGGGAAGACGGCATTGAGTCTGCTAGCCAGTATCTTCACGTAAATCTTGCAGTCCAGATTTATAAGTGAGATAGGCCGATAATTTTTAGTCAGGAGTGGGTCTTTACCTTCCTTTTGGATAACGATTCGCCTTCCTTGCCAAGGTCTTCTCCTTATCCCCTGCCAGAGAGCTCTCCACCCTGGTTTTCGGCTTCCTAAGAGCCGACTCGTTATCTGTTAATGATAAGGCCCTAGTTGACCTTCTCATCGCTGCCGCTGTAAAGATGTTGTTGAATAACTGGAAAGACACTCGTAAGGTCTCCTTTAAATGTTGGATAAACTGGGTAACCAATCTGAGAGGTGCTGACAACATCTCACTCCAAAACACCCCATGGCGCCCTCCTCATAGACAATTGTGGGTCTCACTTGACAATTACTTTAGCGCACACAAACCTCCTTGAACAAACCTCACTCCCTCATCCGCGGGCCCACGTAACTTACATTCCAGCTCTGGGCATGTCCTGCTCATACGCACTTGCTCCTTCAATGCTATTCCAGCTGACCCAACTACCTCCAACTCTGGGCTACATGTGGGTCACTCGTCTTGTGTTGATGCTTCATATATGTTGCTTATGCTCAAGGACACTCTGTTAGTCACCTTCGTATACTTTGTACTCCTTTATAATTTTACTTATTTTACTTTGTTCCTCCCCGATTGTAAATGCCATGCAGATTTTGTGCTCTTCTATGTTTTGTATCGGCCCCTCATTCTGTTGTATCCACCATGTCACGTATATTCTTATTGTATGTTTTGTTTTTTCTTTTGTTCTCAGGAAACAATCAATAAAAAAGATTTGAACAAAAAAAATTGAATCCTGTAAAAGAAACTGTGGTGTTTCAGAATTTTTCTTACCACTTCCCTCTTGGAATTCGGTGCCCACACTGTACTTGGCTTGACTCACAAATTCTGGCATAGAGGCAGGTGGCAATTGACTCTGTAAAACCTGCTGCGGTTGCTTAATTAACACCTCTTTCTGCGTCTGTGGATTTAAATTTTGAGTTTGACATTATTATTCTGTATAAGTTTACACTCGTTTTTCCAATGCCCCAATTTTCCGCACCCGTGACAGGGAAACTTTTTCTTTGCCTCCTCTCTGCTCATTCGCCCTTTTTGTTTGCCCCCACTGTTTTCACCTTGACCTTGCCCCTTTCCTAGGTTTTTTGCCTGATTACTTAACTGAAGTTCTTGCTGTTCTGCTAATTTACCTTGGGTCTACATTACCTTATCTTCTAAATTCTTTTGTCTAGTGTTCATCTCATACCCACAGTACTTTGCGTACTTGTGGATTTCATCTATGGGCTTCGCTTGACAGCATAGCATGTGCTGTTTAATTATTTGTGATATTTCCAACCTTAACCCAGACACAAATCGATACACAAAATGAGTCATGTCCTTGTTTTTTTTTTTTTTTTTTGTTCAAAAACCTTTATTGGAGCAAGCATAGAAAAGTACAAGAATGGGCCTACAACCTCACGGGCTGGCCGCTAATAACAAGGCACAACGCATGAAATAGAAATGTACACCCGTGGTCAGGCACAGCTCGAGCACAAAGCATTACTCTACATATATCACAGAGCAATTTAAATTTTTTATTTTACAAAAAAAATAACAAACACTAAAAGGCGAATGCACGATAATTAAGGTCAGCCCAAAGAACGGAGGGGACGGTCCACGATCAGGAGAACACACCCAGAGCCCAGAGGCTCCAACCAAGTCGGGAGGGGGGGGGGGGAGCAGCGGGGAGAACCGGAAATATAGAAAAAAAAAACGTATGGAAAGGTTCCGGGAACGCTCGTCTAGGGAGATAGGACAATCTCAGCAGTGCCTACAAGGGGAGGGGTGCAAATATCCCCACGATAATCATTCCACTGGCCCCAAACCTTCGTCCACGCCCTGGGTCTGCCCCTGGCCACATAAACCGTCTTCTCACGAAACATGGACCAGTCCATGTTGTCTTCCCACTTCGAGACCTCAGGGGGCCTGGAAGCGCCCCAGAGTTGCGCAACATCCCGCTTCGCAATCATGTAACCCAGGGTAGCCCATCTGGTCTGGGCCACAGAGTAGTCAGTGGGCTCCCACACATTCAACAGACATCGTCGAGGCTCCGGCCGCAGGGCCACACCCGTCACAGCAGTCATCACCTCAAGCCCAGCAGTCCAGTAAGCCGCTACAGCCGGGCACTCCCACAGGATATGTAAAAAGGTCGCACTCAAACCACAACCACGCTTACATAGCCCATCCGAAGAAAAGCCCATCGTCACCAGACGCGGACCCGTGACATAAACTCGATGAAGAATCTTAAGTTGAACCAAACGGAGACGGGCAGGAATGGCCACCTCCTTGGGAGAAGAGAGTGCCGACTGCCAATCCTCGTCGTCCAGCTCCAACCCATCGCCAACCCAAGCCTCCCGAAGTCGGACCAATAAGTCCGCCCGATTATTGATCAATTTCTTGTAAATCAGAGAAATAGTACTATCGGGAAGATGCCCATCAAGGACACGGTCCTCGAGGGGAGAAGATTCAGGCAGGGCCTCATCAGGAACCAAGACTGAGGCGAGGGCGTGCCGGACCTGCAGGTAGCGAAAAAATTCCCTACCACTCAAACCATATTCCGCCTGGAGGGCCTGGAACGACTTCACACAACCGTTCGAGCACACATCACCCACCTTACAAATCCCAATCACATCCCAGCGGTCGAAACCCTTGGTAGACCAAAGTCCGCCCAAACGTTCCGAGGCATAAAGCGGCGTCGCCAACGTCAAGCGATCCTCCCACCCCAAACTCACATTCGCAGCTCGCCATACAGTTACTGCGATCTTGGATGGGCCCACAAGATGGCGCCCGGCCGATCGAGAATAAAGCGCTCTAGTAAAGTCCCCACCCGGAAGCTGGAGTCTATCCATCTCGAATGCAGGATTACGACCCGGGGAAAACATCACGTGATTAATGGCAGACAACTGGGAAGCCCAGTAATATCGCTTGATATCGGGGAGCGCCATGCCCCCGTCATACCAAGGGATGGTGAGCTTTGCGAGTGCGATACGCGGACGCCCATCCCATATCAATTGCCGTTGAAGACTCTCAATCTCTTGGAAATAGGTCTTAGGAATAGCGTCATAGGAGTTTTGGAGCGCGTAAAGGAATCGCGGCAAGGACATCATTTTAAACAGGGCCGCCCTGCCCAGAGGAGACAAAGGAAGCTTACGCCAACGGGCCACATCCAAGCGCAATCTAAGCAACGGTTGTAGGAGATTACGCTCAAAGCGGAGCGTCGGGTCCAACGTAATAAAAATCCCTAAATACTTGAAACCCGATTGGACCACCTGAATAGGAAGTCTGCTCGGCAAGGGGGGCAGAACACCCGAAAGAACATATACACAGGACTTGGTCCAGTTAATAACAAGGCCCGAGTTGGCTCCAAAGGAAGCAAGAACGTCAAACAGAACAGACAGAGATTTACGCGGGGAGGTGAGATATAAAAGGATATCGTCCGCGTAAAGCGAAACGCGGTCCTCAAAGTCCGGAGACCAGCGGATCCCCTTGAGGGAAGGTTCCCACCGAAGCCAAGCAGCCAATGGTTCCAAGGCGAGAGCAAACAGTAACGGAGACAAGGGGCATCCCTGACGGGTACCCCTACCAAGGGTGAAAGGAGCCGAGACCCTACCATTCACCACTACTTGCGCCAGAGGTTCCGCGTACAGTAACTGGACCCAACCAATAAACTCAGGCCCAAAACCAAATTTCTCAAGAGCCGCCCAAAGATAAGGCCACTCCACCGTGTCAAAGGCCATGGAAGCATCCAACGATGCCAAAATGGCCGGCTCCGTCAGAAGCCCCGCCCTCGCGACCGCGCCGTGAAGACGACGTAGGTTCAGAGCCGTGTTGCGATGCGGGATGAATCCAGATTGATCCGGATGGACCAAGTCACTAATGACCGTCAGGAGACGGGATGCCAGGAGTTTCGCCAATACCTTGGGTTCAACATTTAGCAGGGATATGGGCCTATAGGAGGAACAAAGATCACGTGGTTTACCCTCCTTGGGGATGACAACTATTGTGGCCAGTCTCTGATCATAAGGTAGAATACCCCGTTCTCGGGACTCCAGAAACATGGCGCGAAGATACGGAGCCACCCTATCGGGACGCAACTTGTACAATTCGATTGGCAACCCGTTCGGGCCCAATGCTTTGCCCGAACGGAGAGAACGGATGGCAGTAGCTATCTCGTCAACCGTAAAGGGGGAGTCCAACGCCACACGGTCGAAATCGGAAACAATGGGCAGGGCTATATCACGCAAGAGAAGGCGAGAGTCAACCACATCCCTCACAGACACAGGGGTATACACCACACGGAAGTAATCGGCAAACCGGTCAACTATTCCAATCGGGTCCGTTACACTCACACCACCCGCAGACTGAATCACGGGTACCACACGATTAGCTCTCTCCTTCTTATCCAGCCATGCCAGCAATTTACCCGCTTTGTCACCCACATCATACAAACGTCCCTGTTGCTCCCGAAACATCACTTTGGCGGCATCTGTGACCATGGACTTATAAGCAAATTGTTTCAGACCCAGGGCATGGAGCTTCTCAGGCGTGACACCAGATTCCAAACCCTCCTCCAATGCAGAAATCTCCCCCTCAAGATCAACCACCTCTCTATTCCTCGCTCTCTTAGCCTCAACAATAAGGGAGAGGGCCTGCCCACGAATCACGGTCTTAAAGGCCTCCCATAGGGACACAGCAGAGGAAACCGACCCCTCGTTATCCAGAAAATACGAGTCCAAGGACTTAAGCAAAAGGGTGCGGGTCTCGGGGGAGGTAAGGTACCACGGATTAATGGGGGCCACCCGGCCCTCTGCCTCCACCCCAACCTCAAAACGAAGCCAGAGCGGAGAGTGGTCAGAGATACCCCTGGGCAGATGCACAATCTCACGCACCGCTGGGGACTGAGCCGCAGGCATCAGGAAATAATCCAGCCGAGACAGACTCCCATGGGCCCCAGAGTGAAAGGTGTACTGAAGCTGCGTAGGATGCAAAAGCCTCCAGCAATCCACCAGGCCAAAGGTATCCAAAAATCCACCCAACCACTGCTGAGCCGCCGGGGTATCCCTAGGGGGGTGGCGATCGTGTAGGCCGGAGACTACCGAATTAAAATCACCAGCCAGAAAGAGAGTACTATCAGGGAGGTCCAACAAGACACGGCCCAAATCTGAAAAGGTAGAAGTCTGCAAGCCGGGGGGCACATAAACAGTTAATAAGGAGAGGGCACGGCCTTCATATCGACCCACAAGAACAGCATACCGCCCCCGGTCATCCCGAATAATATCATCAATAGCCAGGGGGAGGGAAGCCCGGATAAGGATACCCACACCCCTGGAACCCGAGGTAAACCCCGAATGTGCTACGAGGCGATAGCCCCACCTATTCATTGCATGACAAACATTGCCTATCAAATGAGTCTCCTGCAGGAAAACAATGTCAGGAGATAAACGTCGTATACATTTCAACACCACACTTCGTTTGATACGATCTCCCAGACCGTTAACGTTCCACGAAACAAATCTCAACCCGCTACCCCCCATCCCACCCGAAAAAGCCCAAACCCCCCACCAATGAGCATGACCATAAAAAGCAGTCCAAATACAGAATAAAGTCGCCTTGAACACAGAACACACAAACAACGAACTTCCCAACCCCCCACCCCCCAAGTAACAAGAAAACACCCCCCACCCTGCACCCCTGCAAAAAGCTAAAAAGCCACCCCAACCTGCAGTGTGCCTGTCGCCCAAGAACCCCTATTCTACACAAAGACCCCGGAGGAGGAAAGGCTCCGTCCCACCCGCCCCCCGATCAAACCAATGACGAGAAAAAGATCATACATCAAAACACATGTGAGGTAGAGGAACACAGGCTTACATCCCTGGAGAAGTTATACAAAACAAGGCATCAGTCAAAGATGAAATGTTCAGCTCTCTACACCACCTTCAGCACCGCCCGGGTGGGCTTCGGACTCAGTCTCAGGAGGTCGATGAGGCAGGGAGTCCAGCCAGTCATTCACAGCATCTGGCCGATCAAAGAAGAAAGTTCGATCATTATACTCCACCCGCAGCCTGGTCGGAAAGAGCATTGCGTAACGCATCCCCATGTCTCTAAGACGCTTCTTGGCACCACGAAATCCCATACGCTGCTTCTGGACCTGTTGGGAAAAGTCCGGATAAAAGTTCACCGTGGCATTCTCAAAGGCCACCGGGCCCTTCACCCGCGAGGCCTGCAGGATAGCGTCCCGATCTCTATAGTGGAAAAGCTTTGCAACAATAGGTCTCGGCGGGGCGCCTGGCTTGCCCTGGCCCCCCGGAACACGATGTGCGCGCTCCACTGTGAAAAATTTACTAAGGCCAGACGGAGAAAGGTGGTTCTGGATGAGGTCTTCAACCAGGAGATCAACCGAGTGGGGTTCTGGATTCTCCGGCACACCAACCACGCGAACATTACAGCGACGTGCCCTGTTCTCAAAATCCTCCAAGCGCCGGGTCATGAAATCGTTCACCCTACGGAGATTGCCAATCTCCGTCTGAATATCAGAGACGTCCGTCGTGAGGCTGGATGATTTGATATCCAACGACTTCACCTTTTCGTTCGTCTTGGAGAGATCGGCTCGAATCAAATTCACCTCAATTGCCACAGTGTCAAGTTTGTGGGCCAAGGTTTCGTACTGTTGGCCTATGGATTCCCTCATGCCAGAAATGGCGCCCATGATGTCCTGCAAAGAGGGCTCCGTCGACGCATCCACTACGTGGTCGGACGCAATGGGACCGGGCAGGGCAGCTCCGGGGGACCCTTTAGAGTGGGTATAACGATCCATAACATTAGATTGAACCGGACCCCCGCGCAGAGGTGTCTTCGTCTTGCGCGTCTCTCGGTCCCCTCTGCCCGCCATTTTGAAGATGCGTCACGAGTAAAGCCACCAGGGTCGACGGACCGGGCACCAGAAATGGAGGCCCCGGGACCAAAGGACTACAAGAGGGGTATCACCAGGATAGAGGCAGCCCACTCCAGGAACAGTGCAGCCAAGGGCCAGACAACCAACTCGTGTCCCGGCCGCAGCTCTGGCCCGACCCTCTCACCAATGTCCCAGTCTGAGGCAGAAACGAAACCGAAACTTAAGAAGGGGACCCACAAGACCAATACCCCTGCCGTTGTTGTTCAACTCCAAGACGGCCACCGAACCTCACCCAGTCCCGGGCGCACTTCGAGGGCGGAGCCCAAAAGTTCAGTTGAACATAATTCAGGCACCCGATGTCCAAATCAGTTTCTGAAAGGTCCAGGTAGATCAGCCCAACGTCCTCTATATGAATCCTCGCAAAAATTCAGGATTAAAGCAGGATATTAAGCCGGGAGCGGCGGGGGTCCGGGGAGCGCTGTGCTCACGCGGCCATCTCGGATGCCCGCCAAGCTCCTCCTCCATGTCCTTGTTTTCAATGTTTTCAAACCCACTGTACTGTTTGAACACCTGTGAGAGACGTTTGTAATATGCATGTACTGACTCATCTTTTTCCTGGGTAGTTCTGTACTTTTTTATCAAATCAGTTTCTTTTGGTGGAATTTTCCCTTTCAGAAAAGTAATCACCTGATGATATGTTTTTATCACATCGTCTGAAGGGGCTCCTGTTTTTGCATCTCTTGGGTATTCATTGTTAGGCCAATCTATTGTAATTTTACATTCTGCCCATAAATCAGCAGGAACAACTATGTCAAATAAACAATCTAAATCCTCCAATAAAACTTTCCAGACTCACAAACCTTTCAACTTGCCTATACCATTCTACGGGTTTTTCTCTAAGCTTTGGAAAATCATTTGTAAACGATGAAATATCCTGTCGGGTCCACGGAACATGTACATAACCTCCTCCTGGTGGAACTTTTCTCATTGGGTACAACCTTTCATCTCTTTCTGTTTCTTTCATTAAATATTCAGGCACTGTTCGATTTGCCTGTGCTTCTTCCTTTTTCTTTGTCCTTCTAATTTTCCACCTGTCGAAATCTCCCCATTTTTGCAACAATGTCAAGAATTCTTTTATCTGTGTCACGAGGAGGACCCGGACTCGGGCCCTCCTGGCCTACCTGTTAACGTCTCCCCTTTTTTCGCACAGCATACAGATGCCTGGAAGACGCCAGCGGACGCGACCTATGACCCAGGGATGCAGACGACAGACCCATGTTTCTTTAATTGGGCGGAGTTGGAGACAGACACCGCCCATACACTGCCGGTAAAACCCAGCCCGAACTCAGCACAGGTGTGTGTTACACCCGGAGGTGGAGAGGAAGAGTGTTGGGGAGAAGACGGAGCGGAAGCAGCGGACTGGAGACAGAGGAGAGAGGACGACTGGTGGACTGCAGAGGAGAGGCAGGAAGAGAGAAGATCGGAGGAGCTGCGAGGAGAGCCGAGGACAGAGTCGAGGACGGAGGAGGTGCGAGGAGAGTCGAGGACAGAGTCGAGGACGGAGGAGGTGCGAGGAGAGCCGAGGACGGATTGGAGGACGGAGACAACCAGGGAAGGAGAGCGGAGCCCGGAAGGAGGAGGAGACGGAGACCGAGACTCCAACGACAAGCCGGGAGGCCAACGGGACGGCGCAGCGCCCAGCCACACTTCCCGAGAAGTGTGGCTAGAACAGGTACGGGCTCGCTTCACGGGCTGGGCGGGACGGAGGTAGAGCAAACCACCCTGAGGAGCATTCGGCACACCTAGTGTAAATAAACCCCGCCCTCACGCACCGGCACTGAGATAGGGTTGTTTAGTAATAGCACGTGTGTGTCCTCACTACCCCTTCCCTTTACTACCCACATGAGGGCGCCGCCCTAATACTGGTGTCTTTTTCCTTCTTGGCGTCTGCTGTACCGGCGTGGACCACGGCGGAAGTTCGGCCTACGACTCCCAGGAGACACCGGGAGCGGAGACTGGAAACAGCGAGGAGCTCATCAGAAGAGGTCGACGACCCCCTCCCCTTCTACCGCCTACCAATTCAGAAGCGACGCCTGTATAAAACAATAAAACCCTCTTTGCCAAGTATCCCGGTGTCAGTGAGCCTATTTGAAATCCCAGGCACAGTGTCACAATCTGTAATTTTCTTCCTGACACATTCATGTTTTCTAAATCTTTGTCAGAAAATTCGGCTCTATATGGTTTCTGCAATACTTTAGAACTACCTATGTCAATTCCCATTTCTGAAGCCAATTTCATTAGTTTTTAAAGAAATATTTTTGTATTTCTCGTAATGCTTCTGCATATGAATAACAACTCTTCTTCACTGAAAGTATTTAATCTTTCTATGCCTACATTTACAGCTATAATTTCTTCCAATTCTACTTGCAATTTAAATACATAGAATATTTTTGGCTGTGATTTTGGCTTTTCTGTCATGTGTCCATCTTTTTATTTCTTCGGGGGTTACTACAGCAGCACTTCTTGTCCCTGTGGATGTTTCAACCTGTACCTCTTTTGAGCATCTTGGTGTAACTTTTCTAAATGAATCTTTCATTGGCTCTCTTATTGGCAAATTCATTAAAGAAATTGTCGACTCACACTCACTTGCCTGGTCATCAATTATTATATTTTCTTTTCTAGGTTGTACGATCGGTGTAGTCAGAACAGGAGTTTTAGGATGGTTTGGCTTATCCCCATATAAGGGAACAACGGGACCTATAGTCACTGGTATCGTTAGTGCTTCAAGATTTGAATTGAACTGGGTTATTTTCTGAATTAATTCACTTCTATTTTTATTTTATTGCTTCCCTTTCTTTTTCTTGAAATACCCTTTCCATTGTAGTCTCATGTACAACCTTCTGAACCAAAGGTGTTTTCAGAAGCGGGATACTAGGGGTAATTCTATTTGATTCTTTTTGGTAAGGTGGAGGATTTTTCATTAATATATCTTCAAAATAATCATCTTCTGAATCTCCACTACCAGTCATTAAATGTTTTGTTTTCTCTGTACATTTACTCCCTGTTGTTTCTTCTGTGGTCAGCACAGGATATAATCCTTCCACTACCATGGCCTGTCTCCATTGTTTCATCGACGATCTTGAGTTTCTCGAGAACACCTAGGATAAAATGTACTCATGTTTATTTTTACTCCGTGATCTGTCTCGCTCAAAAGCCCATACACTGCCGGTAAAACCCAGCCCGAACTCAGCACAGGTGTGTGTTACACCCGGAGGTGGAGAGGAAGAGTGTTGGCGAGAAGACGGAGCGGAAGCAGCAGACTGGAGACAGAGGAGAGAGGACGACTGGTGGACTGCAGAGGAGAGGCAGGAAGAGAGAAGATCGGAGGAGCTGCGAGGAGAGCCGAGGACAGAGTCGAGGACGGAGGAGGTGCGAGGAGAGCCGAGGACAGAGTCGAGGACGGAGGAGGTGCGAGGAGAGCCGAGGACGGATTGGAGGACGGAGACAACCAGGGAAGGAGAGCGGAGCCCGGAAGGAGGAAGAGACGGAGACCGAGACTCCAACGACAAGCCGGGAGGCCAACGGGACGGCGCAGCGCCCAGCCACACTTCCCGAGAAGTGTGGCTAGAACAGGTACGGGCTCGCTTCACGGGCTGGGCGGGACGGAGGTAGAGCAAACCACCCTGAGAAGCATTCGGCACACCTAGTGTAAATAAACCCCCCCCTCACGCACCGGCACTGAGATAGGGTTGTTTAGTAATAGCACGTATGTGTCCTCACTACCCCTTCCCTTTACTACCCACACGAGGGCGCCGCCCTAATACTGGTGTCTTTTTCCTTCTTGGCGTCTGCTGTACCGGCGTGGACCACGGCGGAAGTTCGGCCTACGACTCCCAGGAGACACCGGGAGCGGAGACTGGAAACAGCGAGGAGCTCATCAGAAGAGGTCGACGACCCCCTCCCCTTCTACCGCCTACCAATTCAGAAGCGACGCCTGTATAAAACAATAAAACCCTCTTTGCCAAGTATCCCGGTGTCAGTGAGCCTATTTGAAATCCCAGGCACAGTGTCACAATCTGTCATTTTCTTCCTGACACATTCATGTTTTCTAAATCTTTGTCAGAAAATTCGGCTCTATATGGTTTCTGCAATACTTTAGAACTACCTATGTCAATTCCCATTTCTGAAGCCAATTTCATTAGTTTTTAAAGAAATATTTTTGTATTTCTCGTAATGCTTCTGCATATGAATAACAACTCTTCTTCACTGAAAGTATTTAATCTTTCTATGCCTACATTTACAGCTATACTTTCTTCCAATTCTACTTGCAATTTAAATACATAGAATATTTTTGGCTGTGATTTTGGCTTTTCTATGTCATGTGTCCATCTTTTTATTTCTTCGGGGGTTACTACAGCAGCACTTCTTGTCCCTGTGGATGTTTCAACCTGTACCTCTTTTGAGTATCTTGGTGTAACTTTTCTAAATGAATCTTTCATTGGCTCTCTTATTGGCAAATCCATCAAAGAAATTGTCGACTCACACTCACTTGCCTGGTCATCAATTATTATATTTTCTTTTCTAGGTTGTACGATCGGTGTAGTCAGAACAGGAGTTTTAGGATGGTTTGGCTTATCCCAATATAAGGGAACAACGGGACCTATAGTCACTGGTATCGTTAGTGCTTCAAGATTTGAATTGAACTGGGTTATTTTCTGAATTAATTCACTTCTATTTTTATTTTATTGCTTCCCTTTCTTTTTCTTGAAATACCCTTTCCATTGTAGTCTCATGTACAACCTTCTGAACCAAAGGTGTTTTCAGAAGCGGGATACTAGGGGTAATTCTATTTGATTCTTTTTGGTAAGGTGGAGGATTTTTCATTAAAATATCTTCAAAATAATCATCTTCTGAATCTCCACTACCAGTCATTAAATGTTTTGTTTTCTCTGTACATTTACTCCCTGTTGTTTCTTCTGTGGTCAGCACAGGATATAATCCTTCCACTACCATGGCCTGTCTCCATTGTTTCCTCGACGATCTTGAGTTTCTCGAGAAAACCTAGGATAAAATGTACTCATGTTTATTTTTACTCCGTGATCTGTCTCGCTCAAAAGCCTCTGTTTCCCATTCTTCTAAGGCTTTGTACTGGGTTAATCTAGGTCTTGGTTCTAACTCATTCATGCGAGTTCGTAAATTATGTAAAATTCTCCCATTAAATGTTCCGTACTCGGGGAATGCTAATGCTCCATCATCTTTTGTGTATTCTATCCAATTTTCTAACCATACACAAGTGTGGTAGCCTCTTTATATCTTCATATAGGATGCAGGTGTTTTCGGGGAAGGAATAATAATTCCTTCTCTAGTTTTAATGGGTTTATCCTTTTTAAAATAATTCTTAATTTTCTGCATAAATGTCATTTTTCTTTTCTCTCTGTACATGTTGCGAGGATTCCCGCTCATATATTGCTCGTAGGCAAATCCTAAAAATCTTCTGTCTGGATGAGTCCCTATTATAGTTGGATCGTGTCTCCACATACAAAACCCACTGTCTATTAACACCGAAACTTCTATTTTAGCAATTATTTATTTGTTTACTTCTACTTTAATGCTTCTCCAATACTAGTTCGCCTTCTGTTCTGGTGACCAATCAACGTTTGGTTTACTGGTTTACTTTCAAGCCTATCCCCATTCCACATTCTGCCAGTTACCATAGAAACACTTCAGGAAACACCTAACTGAGCACACAGGTGAAAAGTTCATCATACATTGTTGCAAATCAAAACAGCAAGTGTGCTTGACTTGTCAATATACAAGCTTATCTTAAGTAACATTCTTTTCTATCACTTTTTGTTAATAAATAACAAGCTTTTAAAAAACAGAAAATTGCACCCTAGTTTTCTATGTAAAATGTTTTCAAGCAACCAATCATTTCTTTGCTTTTTTCAAAACTCCACTTATCCACCATTTAAAAAAACTGCCATTTTAGTTACAGAGACCATCTGAGTGCATCAAGACCTCTCTTCAAGATGCTTAGAGTGTGGATTGTGGGACACAGCTATATTTTCTGGAGTCAAAGGTACGCAGAACAGAAAGGATTTCACAAAAACGTAGGTTTACCAAATGTAGACATTAAATGGATTGGACAGAGAGGATTAAAGTGGCACCAATTGATCCCATTGGTGAAATCCTTTTTGCATCTCCAACACCCTGACCTCATAATTGTGCACTGTGGTGGCAATGACCTAGGCACTTTGACTGGGGTAGGTCTGAAAATGTTTATGAAGGACATCTTTACAGAACTGATGTCACTTTTCCCCCAAACTACCTTTGTCTATTCTAATATATGCCAAAGGCAGAATTGAAAGTGGTCCAATCAATTTTGTCCACAGATTGAGAAAGCTAGGAAACATGTGAATAAATCTGTTTCTGCTTTTCTCCGAGACTATAGAATGGGGTCCATTTACAACAACAATCTGCGTTTCAATATGCAAGGCATCTATAGGAAAGATGGTGTCCATTTTACAGATGAGGGGAACAGAGTCTTCCTCTTAATCCTTAGACTCTGCATTGGTACTTACTTGCGTAGGTACTAAAATCTCCCAATAAACACAAGGGCTCTTTTTAGAGCCATCCAACATCTAAACACATACACTTCATAAATATCTGAAAATTTTTTTTCTTTTTCTTGCTTAGGTACGCCTACCGGACGACTTACAAACTTTGCAACGTACGTCGTACGTACGTGCATGGTACGCGTACGCTAAATCTACCGTACAAGAAAAATAGCCTCTATCACTAATTTTTATAATCCCCGGGGACCCTATCCCCCGGGGCTCAAATATAACGTGGGGACCGTGGGTGGAGCCCCAAAGCCCCCACGGTCCCAGCCGGCTCCCCGCGTCCTTCGGGAGCCAGCATTGCTTTTCGTCAGAGAGAGCAGCTAACATGCTGCTCTCCCTAACGAAAAGCAACCTGCTCTCTCTTTCAAATAGGAAAGCAGTTTGCTATGGTAGGGTGGGAGCCACGAGGCTCCCGCCCTACCATAGCAAACAGCAGTGTCCCGGGGGTAGGCACCCCGGGACACTGCAGGAGCTGGCCCTGGGGGGTGGTGGTCCCCAGGGCCATCAAAGGCTCCAGGAGGGGGGCCGCGCAGCCCCCCTCCCAACATTGAAAAGCCCCGGGGGGGTGGGGATCCCCGGGGCTTGCGTTCCGTAACGGACCCCCCTATTTTCAATATTAGAGCCCAGGGGAGGTGGCGGTCCCCGGGGTATGTGAGGGGGCTTGAGCCCCCACACAAGTTTTTTTTGTTTTTTTTTAAATAAAAAAGAAGCCCCAGGGGGTGGCTGACCCCGGGGCTGCGGGGGGGCTCATGAGGGACCTTTAGCCAGGGCTACAGCCCGAACGGCTGAACGGAATTACACAAAATTTGGCAGAGAGGTAGAGTTCGGTTTGCAGATTGTGCTTTTTGTTAAATGGTTTAAATCCGTTCAGTAGTTCCTTAGAAAATTACAAGTAAAAGCATTGCGATATCTAGAGACAGAGTACAGCACGGGTACGGAAATCCGTACAATTACGAGCACGAGCTGCATGCTGATTGGCTGTCAAATGTGCGTGAACACTCCAAGCCAGAAAGTGTTGGCAGCCATCTTGTTCGTCACTAGAAGCGACTCACAAGAAAACAGTAAAACAAAGTTGAGAAATAAGGAAAGGGGGTAGGGTAGAAACATCCTGTTCCTCTAGGCTTGCTCAGGGGATCGTACATGGATCTTTAGCCCCAATTTTAATTTTTTTTAAAAATAAAAAATCGGGGTGTACACGTATGGACGTATGTACACGGTGGAAAAGGGAAATAAAAAATAGAAGTCCGTTTTATTTATTAGGTCCCGGGGGGGAAATTTCGGGGGCAATTTTTTTCATAGTGGGGGGCTTGTAAGGTGCCCCGAGCACCGGGGAACGCCACCCCTCTGTGGTTTTATTTTGAAGTATGCGGGGGGTTCCGATCCTCTTCCCCTCAGTCGCGGGGACCGTCGGGGCGTTTTTTAAAATTTTTTTTTTTTTAAAGTGTGTTTTCAGCTCTCCCTCTCTCTCTCCCCGTACACGTCGCGGGGACCACCACCTTCCTGGGGCAGTAATATGTAAAATGACCTTCCAGCCCCGGGTACCTGCACTCCCCGGGGTTTTTTAATGTTGGTAGGGGGTCGCGGTGCCCCCCTCCTGGAACCCTTGGTGGCCCTGGGGTCCACCATCTTCCAGGGTCGGTTCTTGCAGTGTCTCGGGGTGCGTACTTCCGGGACACTGCTGTTTGGTATGGTAGTGCGGTACCGTCGCCGCTTTCACTTTACCACAGGAAACCGCTTTCCTATTTGAAAAAGAGAGCAAGTTAATCTGCTCTCTCTTTCAAGTAAGAAAGCAGATTGTTTTTCGAAAGAGAGCAGTATATAAGGTGATGTCTCTGATAAAGCAATGCGGGCTCACGAAGGACGCGGGGAGCCGTATGCGATCGTGGGGCCATTGGGGCTAAATTTTTTTTTCAAAAAGTTCTTTTTAAGAACTAACTTAACTGGTCAAAAAAAGAGCTATATTTCTATGATAGTATGTAAAACTTTCCGTTTTTTTGTGCACCAGTTGTACTCCACATGCGCAGCCTTGTTTCCAAGCCCACGTTTTTTTTTTTTTCTTCAAGTTCGCAAAGCAAACCTCTCCTCATTTCAGGTATTTAATTTGCCGCTTTCTTTTCCCGGGCCGCATGTGTCATCCGCTGCTATACTTTTGAATTATATTAATAAACATATTGTATCTATATTTATTTGAAGTGTAGTGTCGAGGTGCCAAACGTTGATTACATACTCCGTCCAGCGCCATTTTACTAGTTTTCCTCCGTTATTTTTATTATACCTGTTACTTTCATTTTACCTTTCGCATATTTTCTCTGTGATCGATGAGATTTCCTGCCACAGACACCACAGTGTTTGTCCTCGGCCTCCGATCTTATCAGACTTGGTTACACGTATACCTAGAAACTAATTTGAAGGAAGTAAGCCACAGCCATTACAACGCGTGTTCGTCAACACAAAGACATTATTAAGATTATGCGTTTATCATGTGTGGTAAATGCATACTAGTTGTAAAAGCGTGTGTGGTAATGCCATATGCGTGCTAATGGCTTTGTGGTGACGATCAGGCGTTGTAATGGCTGTTTCCCCCAGGACACTGCAGAAACCGGGTCTGAGCGTGGTGGACTCCAGGGTACTAGGCGGAGGGCCACGCAGCCCCTCTCATACAATATAGGAGTGTTTGTGGGGTTATTGTTTCCATGCTTTGAGGGTCGTCATTGAGGCGCACACACTTAATTTTGTAGGGGGCTAGGCATTGCATGGGGAAATGTTGCAAGAGGTTTATAAATGAGTGTTTGATTGGTTCGGATGCTCCGTCCATCACCACCACTTTTGTACCGCTTTGTAAATGTGGTACACATTGTTTCGTATTAGTTTGATTTCTTTACCATGTTCTAGCATATCCAGAGAAAATATAACTCGGTACTTTTCAATCCTAGCCTTCAACATCTTACTATAGTACTTCAACATTTTAAATATTATTTTTATTGTGGATCGTCACCCCCCCCACAAAGAAAAAGTAGTATGTACTTTTTTTAATTAAGTTTTATTAATGAATAACTGTAAATGAAACTTAATGATAACTATATAATAAAGAACTAGAAAGATAACTTTAAAAAAACAATAGTATAAACAAATTGTGAAGTTGACTCCAAAAGACGTACGATTGCTAATTTGCAAAGCAAAAAAGAAAATTAGAGTTTAGAATTATGTAGATGTGACTAAATGAGCTGAAGCATTACAAGTCAAGGTAACACTACGATTTTACGTGTGCAGTGTGCCTGGTACAGTTCACTTCTGTTATAGTGCCGCGTTCAATTGGTGTCTATATGGAAGTGCCTACTGCGTCACTGACACAAATGTTGCACAACGGGATTGTAAATATGGCGACTTATTTCTAATGCATTGTAATGAAGGCATTGTAGATCTAGGCCTTTGTGCTTACCGTCGTATAAACACTGCGGCCAGTGGAATTCAAAACTTGAAGACTGCTTTTACATGTGAAAGCAGACAGCATTTTCTATAACTTTAAAAGAAAAAGAGAAATGATGTCACAGAGAGTGAGAGAGAGAAATAGAGAAAACAACAATAAAACTATCTTGCAGAGTCTGGAGTTGAGATTTTTTCTTGAAAAGTTAGACGTAGATTTACAAGCTGCTTGCGTCACTTTCCCCATGTTAAAAGTGACACGAAAGTGGCGTAATAAGTTTGTAGATCTGTTTGTCAGACTGTTGTAACCTATCTGTTGTCACTGCTCGGAGGTAATTATACATTTCAACACAGTGAAGCTGGTGCACACTACTCACTGTCTCGTTTCACAAATGAAGGTAACACTATAGTTTTACGTGTGCTAGTACATTTCAGTTCTGTTATAGTGCTGCGATCAAGTGGTGTCTATAAGGAAGTGCCTACTGCGTTACTGACACAAAAGTGGCGTTACTGACACAAAAGTGGCAGAACGGGATTGTAAATACGCCAACTTATTTCTAATGCATTGCAATGGAGGGATTGTATATCTAGGCTGCTGTGCTTACCTTGTATAAACACTGCGGCCACCGGAGTTCATAACTTGTATTCAACTGTGCTTCTACACGTCAAAGCAGACAGCATTTTCTATAAGTTTAAAAGAGAAAGAGAAATGAAGTCACAGAGAGTGAGAGAGAGAAAGAGAGAGAAAACAACATTAAAACTGTATCGCAGAGTCTGGAGTAGAGATTTTTTCTTGAAAAGTCAGACGTAGATTTACAAGATCCTTGCGTCACTTTTCCCATGTGAAAAGTGACAGAAAAGTGGCTTAATAAGCTTGTAGATCTGTTTGTCAGACTGTTGTAACCTATCTGTTGTCACTGCTCGGAGGTAATTATACATTTCAACACAGTGAAGCTGGTGCACACTACTCACTGTCACCTTTCACAAATGAAGGTAACACTATAGTTTTATGTGTGCAGTGTGCTAGTACATTTCAGTTCTGTTATAGTGCTGGGATCAAGTGGTGTCTAAATGGAAGTGCCTACTGCGTTACTGACACAAACGTTGCACAACGGGATTGTAAATATGGCGACATATTTCTAATGCATTGTAATGAAGGCATTGTATATCTAGGCCTCTGTGCTTACCGATGTATAAACAGTGCGGCCACCGGAGTTCACAACTTGAGTTCAACTGTTGTTCTAGACGTCAAAGCAGACAGCAGTGTCTATAGGTTTAAAAGAGAAAGAGAAATTATGTCACAGAGTGTGAGAGAGAAAGAAAGAGAGAGTAAACAACATTAAAACTGTCTCGCAGAGTCTGGAGTTGAGATTTTTTCTTGAAAAGTCAGACGAAATTTACAAGACGCAGGGTACGCGTTTTGTGTGAAAAAGAAAAAATAATCGTGAAGCCCGCTTTATTGTTAATTAGCCTCCCGGGGGGGTCAAATCTCTGGGGCTATTTGTTTTTCATAATGGGGGGCCTAGAGTGTCTCCCCTGCGTGGGGATCGCTACCCTCCCGGATGTTTAACTATATGTATGCGGGGGGACTCATGGCCCCCCGGAGTTCCGGGGACCGCTTTCTCCTCCACTCGATTCCCTCCCCCACCTCCGGGGCCTCTTTTTGTTAAAAAAAACTATGCAAAGGTGTTGCAAATGTGGTATTTTGGTTTTGTTTCTGTCTTGTAGAGCAGTGGTTCCCAAACTTTTGACTCCTGAGGACCCCCATTGAGTCACCACTGGAAGCCGGGGACCCTCAAGCAATTTGTATGAGTTAAATTTCAAACATTAAAACAGTAATTCGAAAAAAATACACACGTGTGCACAAAAAACAAATACTCAAAGTACTAAGGGTTTTGGGGCCAGATGTACGACCATTTCATTTAGCGCCTCGCAATTGGCGACACATTGCGAGTGGTAAATTGCGAGTCGCTAAATGAAATGTACAACAGTGTGTTTAACACTGTTTGGGATTCCCAATGGGGTCGCAAATTGCGACGTTCATTAATATTAATGAGCCTCTCGCAATTTGCAGGCCCATTGGGAACGCCAGCCGTCCCAGCGATGGTGGCCTGCTGGGCTCTGCAGGCCACCATGTCTCGGACTGCGTTTAAATAAAGCAGTTTTTTAAAAAAAATGCAGCCTGTTTACCATACATTAAAAAAAAAAAAAATGAAACGTTTTCGTTTCATTTTCTAAGGGCAGGCAGAGGTCCCTGGGACCACTGCCTGCCCTTAAAAAATAATTTTGCATGCATTTGCAAAGGGGATGGGGTCCCCTGGGGACCTTTTCCCATTTGCGAATGCATTACCATCTACTTGAAGTAGGTGGTAATTGTGACTGTTTTGCGACCGCAAAACATTTGTATATGGTTTTGAGACTCGCTATTTGGAAGGGAATGCCCCTTCCAAATAGCATGTTGCAAAACCTATTTAGAGAGGCGCAAACAAATTGCGACTCGCGAAATAGGCTATGTACATGGCCCAATAGGTTTTTGCATGCGCATGTACATGGCCCAATAGGTTTTTGCATGTGCAAACAGATTTGCGAACCCATTCGCGCATATAAAAACAGATCGTACATCTGGCCCTTAGTATTTTATATTGAAGTAATAGCCCCTCTGTCACATGTATTTCATTTGTTTTATAGCATCTCTCATACCATTGTAGGATGTCAGAGCACTTTACATCACACACATATAGAGAAAATTAATCATACATGTAAATCAGTGTTTATATAAAATGTTTAAAGAGTGCTTGGTCTGGAAAAGCACAAACTCAGGATTCAGAACATAACACAGTTGCTAGCATTGACTTTAACATTAAAAATGTATTTCTACCCAAATATATAATTTTAGCAGCATCAGGTTAATCAATAACTGGGACAAAATATAAGTTACTAACTGGTACCATGCAGTTTGCAAGCAGCTCTTTGATGACAGTTTATAGGTCCCTCTGCTAGATTACGATTGGCACTTATGAAGTGCACAGTAAAAAAAGAAACTCTGTGACAAAAGCAGTAACCACGAACCTAGGCACATAAAATACTGCTTTTTAAGATGCATGTTACACGTTCTTTGCAGTAGACACATTAACCCTCTGTGCTACATTAGTTAAATCAAAGCTGCCACTGAACAAAACTCTCCTGCTCTCCAGCAGGTACATTAATCACTGGCATTCTCTTGACACTTTTATTGTTGCTGGAAAGCTGCTAATTATACAAGAAACGTTTC
Source organism: Lissotriton helveticus (assembly GCF_964261635.1). NCBI lineage: Eukaryota > Metazoa > Chordata > Amphibia > Caudata > Salamandridae > Lissotriton > Lissotriton helveticus. Next base: position 1,155,434,401 of record NC_136067.1, on the reverse strand, counting down.
TGTGCTTATAAAACTGTTGCCTACGGACCCCCTGGGAATGTGTCACGGACCCCTGGGGGTCCGCGGACCACAGTTTGGGAAACACTGTTGTAGAGGATCCAAGGGAAATATAAAGTTTTTTTGTAGAGCCACTACCTTTGTGCCTGTTACCATAGTAACAGTTCATGGATCACTTGCGTGAGTAGAGAGGTTAGAAGTTCACCACAATATGTTGGTAATTGAAATACTTACTGTGCTGGAGATTTATATTTATTTTTTTCATAGGAACCGTTAGTGGTAGAAGAAGTTTGTGGAAAGGTTTTATTAACGATTCCTTCCTGTTTGGGGAGTATTAGGGTAACGTGCTCCAAGCGGGACTTTACGAAGTTTAATGTTCATTGGCAGTAAAGTATTAAAAGTAGAAGGTTTGGCAGTCATTCCTTGCTCGTCTTTGTAGAACATGGACATTTCATTAGCTAAAGTGTTCCGAACACAAGTTTGCTCCTTATTTGGTGAGAACGGTTCACTGTTGTCAGTAATATTGTGATGCATTTTCCAAAGGAGTATGGGGAAAGAAAGTAGTAGAGGGTAAGTTAGGAAAACTATTAACTGTGTACAGTGCCCATAAGGTGGTGGAGAGGAATTATGAGGTAAACAATTTATTTTTTATATATGTTTCAAGAGCCATTTATAGAATTTCCGTGTGGTGTATAAATCACGGCGGAAAAATGTCCGTGTTTTGCGCTGTTTTCTTTTATCAAGTTTGTAGGTGACATACTTCTTAGTACTACTATTTACTTATAATGTGGTGTTTACTTTCATGATGGGGAGGTGTGGTTGCGTAGTTAAAAATTCAGTCTAGGTTTAAAACTGTTTTTATTAAGCAAATACAAATAAACTTTCTTCAGAAACTGTTGCAGTATATATGAAAGGGGTGACAATTAAAAATGGAATTTCATAAAATATCAGTTAAGCGTGGCTATATAGTTAATTTTTGTGCTACAGTTTGTAAAAGTGTAGACCCACATTCTTGTTGATGTAAGAGGGCATCAGTTACTTTTAGATTAAGTAGAATAGAAGTGCTATAACAAATGGGCCAGAAAATTGGGTAACCCAGACATAGACGTTGATCAGGCCCTTCTATTGAATAAAAAGATTTTTAGAGCCACAAACTTAAAGGCCCAACACTACAAGACGGTATTTAACCTGTACTATACCCCGGCGAAATTATTTGCTTGGGGGGTCAGGACTGATGATACGTGTCCAAGGTGTGGGGATGGTCAAGCTGACTTATTACACATGTTTTTTAATTGCAACCTTTTAACCCCTGTTAAAAATGAGATTGAAAAATTTTGGGAGGGGCTGCTAGGTCTTAAGATCGACCTATCCCCTACCCTAATGATTTTGGGTATGGATTCCAATCTAAAACTAGGAAAAGAGGAAGAAGCACTGATTTTTATATCTGTGGCTGTATTTAGGCTTTTAATTTCGGCAGGATGGAAGGATACTGTGGCCCCTCCTTCCAAATGTGGCTATCTAGGCTGCTGGGAATCCATAATATTGAATCCTGCCTATATGAACAAAAGGGATTAAAAACACGGGATTTTGGAAGAAGGCTCTGGGCACCTGTCACAGACTGGAGGAGGTTGAAGTTGTAGGAGCATTGATGACATTTTCCCATTACCACCATGACAATACTTTTAAGATCAAACTTTCATGAATTGTAAATAAGATGTATTAGGTCCTGATGTATTTGGTCCTGTCGTATTGTGCTGCCAGAATATTTTTGTACTGTCGTATAACCCTTTGATTGTGTATTTGTGCTGAGTCTGACTTTTTAAGAACTACTGCTTTTATGTCCAGATTTTATCTGTATTGTTATTTTTATTCATTGTAAATGCATTAATATTTCCAATAAAAAAAGTGCTATAACAAACACTTCCCGCACTACATTATCTCAGATCAAGAAAACAAGTAAAACAGTAAAATCGAAATTGTTTCATATTACATAGAAATGCATGCATTATTATTGTTAAAATTTGTATTCTGTACAATTCAGAAACATGCTGTCGTAGTGTTTACAAGATGCAGACTGTTCCGCTAATAAATCACATACTCACCAAAGAATATATAGAATGTTACTTTTATAATATATAGTACACGTCCTATATATTCTTTAGGGAAAAGGTGAATAGGAATCGCAAATAAGAATAGAAATTAGAAAATAACATTCAGAAATGTAGGGTTTATTAAATATTTAAAGTAAGAAAGTATGCATGATAGCTATATTTTAATACATATAAAAATATCTGATCAAGTTTTTATAAATATTTGATAATTATTTTACAGATGGCGTTGAAAAATCTCCAATTCTTCTTCTGTAGCAATAGTAAAATCTATTATAATATAACGATTGATACCATTGTTACAGTCAGTACAAAGAAAGGGAAAATAAAGTTATGTATTTAACAGAACATCCATAATTAAATAGTTTTGAGCGGTAATTATTTACTGAACTTCTTTTCTCCGGGAGGTGAAAAAATGTGATGTTCGTGGCGACGGGGCATAAACTCCTTTAAAATCATGACAGTGAGAATAATAATATGCATATATTCTCACAGCATATGATCACAAGGGGAAAATAGACTGAAAGCCGCAAGTCGGTAACGTTGCTTACTTATCGTTACTCTTTGTGACGACAGATCGTGAACTCCACTAAGATCACCAAGACTGTTAATGTTATATTATACATATTAACAGTATGTGATCTATAGGGGAAAACACAATAATAAGTGGAAGATGGTGACATTGATTGTAAATGTTTAGGGTTTGCGTCGACGCGTCACTACCACCTCTCGAGCGAAGTACAGTATCAATATCATAATATAAAAAGTCACTATATATAAGGTAAAAGGAACCAGAAAAGGAGTAATATTTGTTATAATATATCTGTTTCTAAGAACAAGCAGCTGATGTTACAGAGAAAAAGGGAAAAACATGCAATAACATTTTTTTCTACATATAAATGTTTAAATATTGATAAATAGTCACAATTTATAACTAAGTACTTTGCCTATGCCATCTTGAAACAACTTACAACTCCGGAGTATGTTTGTTGACGCAAAAAGAGAATCTGATGCTGGAGAACGGAACCTGCAACAGAGATTGGTGATTAGAATTAACTCGGGGAAAACGAAACTAATTGCACAGTAGGTGTGGTTTATATAGTTTTTTGTTGTTTAGTAGTCTATGGAAGGAAGATGTGGCCCCGCCTATGTAGCTGGCACGTTTTGCAGTTTACACATGCTCACGTTTTAACTGTTTTTCGTCTGCACGTGTTCAGAAAAGCTTCAAACTGTGAAGCTGTAAAGGTTTCGATTTTGATAGTAACACGTGTAAGGTATTATTATCTACATACGATGGAGAGTTTAAAAAGTGTTACTCGGAAAACTGTGTTCTTTGCATTTTCATGGTTAAAAGCATCTAAATAGAAGACGTATAAAAAATATCGTTATCATTAGAAGAAAAAAAAGGTTTAATATTTGTTATTTTTATGGTTCTTAATTTAAAAAATGCTAGCATTTGTAGATCGTAATCCTACCCTCGGAAAGGTGTGCTGGCGCTTGGGGCTTTGGGAAGGTTATTAAATAATAAATGCCCTTTTCTATGCACCTGTAGACTTGGCTTTTAAACTTTCAATTGCCTAATCTGTATATTTACACTTCCTCCAAACATTTTGGTACTGCTATTTTAGTATTGCAGTGAGCCATTCAGCAGTATGTGTTTATGTATACATTGTTCTAAAAATGAAGCTGCTGTACATTTTACCAGACACTCTCCTTGCAGAATTGTAATAATTCAGCCAGTACCCAAGTAGTCATGGTGCAAAGTGGGCCTTAGGGCATTGACTGCTTCAAAGTCCTATACACAATGCATGCACTCTTCTATGCACGGGCAAACTTGTCTTTTATAGCTTTTATTATCCAGTCTATGTTCTTACACTTCTAGCAAACTCTTTGTGATTGTTGATTCAGTATTGTAGTGAAGTATTCAGCAGAATGCCCTTATGTATGCACTGTGCTAAAAATGAAGCTCTTCCAAATTCAGACAGACGCTCTTGTTGCAGAACTGTAATTATCCAGTCAGTACTCAAGTATTTATGGTGCAAAGTAGGCCTTAGGCCATGTACTGCTTTAAACCTCTTCTATGTAGTTGTACATTTGTTTTTTATACATTCAATTGTCCAATCTGTATCATTAGACTTTCACAATCACTCTCACTCTACTGTTTCAATATTGTAGTGAGCCATTCAGCAGTATTTCCTTGTATATGTACTGTGGTAAAACTGAAGCTCTTATAAATTCAGTCATGCACTGTCTTTGCAGAACTGTAATCATGCAGTCAGTACCCAAGTAATTATGGAGGAAACTAGGCCTTAGTATATGGACTGCTTCAAACTCCTATTTACTATGCATGTACTGTTTCCTTTTATATTTTGAATTCCCCAGTCTCTATCCTTACACTTCCAGCAAACACTCTGTCATTCCTCTTATAGTTTTGTAGTGATTCATTGATCAGTGTGTAGTAATCTATTCTCTACATTCCAACAGTAATCAGGAGATGTACAATAAGTGGTACATTCCCAGAGATATGGCAGTTATTGTGCACTCTGATATCAGCACAATGGATGCACCATATTTACAATGTAGTGTATTATGGAGCAAAACGGCACAGATATGTGATGTATTTGTGTTGTGAAGGTGGTGCATTGCTTGACTTGTGTTCCAAGTGCAATGCAGCTCCAGCAATGCTCTTGGGGTTCTATGCTCACAAAGCTGTGTCAATCCTTACACCTGTTTCAAGCAGGAGCAGGGTTTTGATGAAGCATAGCACTAAAAGTGACTGAATGAAATATTATAGATATTCACTCAGTCACTTTTAGGAGGTGTTCCTATGCTAGAACACTTTCACTCCCTCCCCCCTCTCTGCGCAGGAAAGTGTCTTTCTGGCGCAGGGCTTTAGAATATGATGCACCTTCCATATGCATCACATTGTAAATATCAGGTACTATGGTACATCTTTTGCAACACTGCAGCATCACAAAAGTGACGGAAAAGATGTGTAAAAGAGGTACAAGGCGGCTGTAAATTCGCTCCTAACACATACAAATTCACCCAGGCAGTTTCGCTAGCAGTGCAAATTGAAGTATAGACTTCTTACATATTTATATGGATGTGTTACAATAAAGTGCTTCTAAGGTACTACAGTATAGTATAGGTAAACACCTTATACATTTATGCTGTAGCACTCTCTTATACTTTTTGCACTTTCACATTCACCTTACACTACTAATTCATTCGTTCATCTATGCACTACACATTCATTCTGAGAAAGTGTTAAACACTAATATAGAAATATAATTATTTTTTAAGCCAGTGGAGGTAGTTCTGAAAATAAGTGTTTTTTTTCTTTTTAGTTTTCTATTTATTTTTTATTTTTTCAGGAAGTTTTTAGGTTTGTTTGTTTTTTAAACCAAAAAATGAAACTGGAAACAAAAAAACTGTGGAACAGGAAGAAAAAAGAAAAAAATATTTTTGTTTTGGGCAACGGTGCTCTTCTTTGCTCTTCACAATGAGGTGAATAGACTGCTCACCGTAACAAAGGAGTTCTCTGCAAAATTTACAATGAATTGTAAGATTTGCAAACTGAGGCACAAAAATAGGATGCGGAATGTTCGGAGGAGGTGGTGGTGCTTTTGAGGTAGAAGGAACTGCAGGTTGAGGGCTTTCCTGGAACCTTTGTGTTGTCATCCTTCCATAATTATTTGATTGCAAATTTTTTACATGGTGAACCATTGAGGCTGTCCCGAAAGAGTACTTTTTAGTGGGGTCAGCCCTGGAAAGTGTAACCTCACAGATCTTGCATGTTACTTTCTGTACATTCACGTTTTTCTGTCCCTCCGGAAATGAAGAAAACTTCCAAATGAAAGCTTCTTTTCTCTTTTTCTGAGGTAGCTGAGTAACACAATATTTCTTAGAGGAATGTACTGATGAAGTCTCTAAAAGAGCAGCCATTGTAGAGTTTGGTTGTAAAAGACTACAGATCCACAGAATAGATGTTTTTCCTGGGAAAGTTGAAGTCGGATAATCAAAATGAGAGGGGTCTTTCAACAGTTGGAATAGGAAGTATTATGAACTAATCAAAACTCTCCTTTTATAGTCAGATGACTTGGCGTACGCTTACAGTGCTCTTACAGTGACGTACCTTTGCGATTTGCGTAATTGCTTTTAAAAGTAATAATTGCTTATTGAAAGTTAAAAAAAAGTATTTTCATGTTTGACCTAGATATTGTCTTCCCTTAATATGTACATTAAATACATAAATATATGTTTTTGAACAATTAGAAACTTTTGCGCCGTATGCTTACGGGGCGCCGAATATATCGTCACGCAGAAGCGTTGATGCGATGCGCAAGGTCAAAGTGTATCTGTAACGTTTGCGTGGCTATGCGCAGAGGACCATTTGCCGTACAAAGTGTGGTGAGATCACTGTACGCGTATGGTGCGATTATCCCAAAAAATATGAAAAAGGAATTATAGAGATTCTAATTGTAAAAAATGGAGAGAAAAAATTGGGATTTAGTTTTTTTATTATTTTACATTAAGAATATGAAATATAATTTAAAAAATAAAATTAATATAAATATTTTTCATAAAAATGTAAGAAATTAGTATAAAAAGAAAGAAATGTAATAATGTATACATTTAAAAGTTATCATTTACTAAACCTTTGAAATTCACTGAAAAAACATAGGTTTCAGCCACGTTATAGTTAGGAATTAGCATTTAACCCCTTCGCTGCTAGGCCTTTTCCCCTTATGTGCTAAGCCTTTTTCTTGCGATTTGGGGTCGTGCGCGCTTAGGCCCCTGTAACTTTTTGACCACATAAGGTTTCCACGCCATATTTGCGTCCTTTTCTTTCAACATCATGTGGATTCTAAAGGTGCCCAGGGTTTGTGGATTCCCTTGGAGGGGTCCCAGAAATTAACCAAAATGTCATTTGTAGTCTTGAGTTATGGTGTGGTGTGGGCGATATGGAAATTAAGGGTAGATTAGAAAGCGATCATAATCCCCTTTGTGTTACCCACTCATGGTGGAGGGCCGCGCCTGACAACACAGAGTCATGTAGCGAGATCGTACCTGTTATGGCTAACGACTCACGAAGGGTGAAATGGCCAAATGTGTTGGCTAACCTGGCTTCCTTGGACCAAATAAACTTGGAGGTGGATAATGCTATCGCTGCCATGGAAACAGTAAATCCTGTAACACCTGGTTCCTCCTTAACAACAGACATACATGACACATTCTTTTCTCTGATAAAACCGCATTTTATTAAATTAGTTAAGGCGAATAGAAAAGCACCCATTAAATTGGCGAGTTGGTTTAACAAACAGTGTAGGTTAACCAGATTGGAGTTGGGTAGGGCAATCAAAAGCAGGGATAAGGCTTCGATTAGTATAGCCAGGAAACAATACAATGATAACATCCGTAAGGCTAAGAAACAGTGGGATGAGGAGCATTGGGAGGAGCTACTCGAAGCTTCTGGGTTAAGAGATTCCAGACTTTTTTGGAAAATCGTGAAGTGGGGCAGAGGTGGTACCCCCAATAACCCAGATAACAATGTTAATGAGGCATCATGGGTCGAGTATTTTAAACCCCAGTATGCAGGAATAGGGATACAATGGCCATAGAACCTATCCCAGTGGTATTTTGCAAGGGAGACTTATTCTCAAATAAAGAAGCTGAACTAGTAATTTTAACACTACAAGGGGGGAAAGCACCGGGGTTAGATGGAATTCCCTCAGATATATTTAAACACGACAAGGTTCGGTGGGCAAGGTATGTGACCTTACTGGGAAATGCCCTAGCTAAAGGGGCTAATATCCCAGAAATATGGAAGGGGGCAATAATTATACCGATCTATAAGAAAGGCGATCGGTCACTCCCGGCAAACTATAGGCCGATAAGTTTGATAGCCACTATCCAAAAAGTGGTGGGGAAGATGGTGGTCAACAAACTTATGGCTTGGGTAGATGAGAATAATGCTCTATCCCCCTACCAGGCAGGATTTAGGCGGGCAACGAGCACGGTAGATCAAATATTTCGATTTACCATGCTACGGTGGGGGACTGTACTTCTTGGCGAAGGCAGCCTTTATGTAGCATTTGTAGACTTGAGGGCTGCCTTCGACTTGGTGCCTAGGAGCAAGTTGTGGGTAGTTCTGAGTAAGATAGGGGTCCCACCTGAGTTGCTTACATTAATAATGCGTCTCCACGAAAGCAACTTTGCCAAAGTCCAGTGGGGGAGGAACGGGGAATCTACCATTAATTTTCCAGTCGATCGGGGTGTACGGCAGGGATGTGCTATGGCACCCCTGCTGTTCTCCTTGTTCATTAATGGTATAGTGGATAGGATGTTGGATGCAAGGGTAGACGCACCATCGCTAGCGGGCATCAGGGTTCCGATCCTGATGTTCGCTGACGACACCCTGATTGTGTCCAAAACCCCGGCAGGACTCCAGCGAGCCTTGAACATATTTGATATGTTTTGCAAGGAACAAGGTCTCGAAGTTAATGTTAGTAAAACAAAGCTGATGGTTTTCGGACAAAAGCGCCGATCCCAACCAAGGGTATCTCTGAATAATACTAAGCTGGAGGTAGTAAATGTTTTTACGTACCTAGGGGTAGAGATATCGAGCAAGTCTGGTTGGTCGCGACACATTGAGAAGGCGGTACTGAAACACCAGCAGATTTCAGGAGCACTCCGGGTAGAACAAGCAAAATCCAAAACTAGGCCTATAAAACCGGTCCTCATGGTCTACGATGCTAAAGCCTTGGGTGCAGCCCTTTATGGGGCTGAAGTTTGGGGCTTTGAGTGGCTCAATACCCTACAAATATCTGAGAACAGGTTCCTGAGAGGAATAACAAGTCTCCCCCAGAGTACCCCACTAATACCACTTGGTTTGGATTTAGGAAGGAGATCGGTTACTGACCGTGCCCGACTAAGGCCTATCCTTTATTGGAGACGGCTTTGGACGACCCCAGAAATTAGACACTATGCTGATGGGTTTTTAGCCCTAGTTAAATCAGATGTCTTTCACAAAATTACATGGCTGAAGATGCTCAGGGATGTTCTTGCTGAGCTCGGTCTCTCTAAGCTCTGGGAAAATCCCCTTGGGGAAGTATTCCCTAGTAAAAATACTATAAAGGCCACATATTGGGATTATATTGAACAGAAGCTCTGGAGGAGTGCAAACTCAGAAACAATGGGGGGTAGATTTATGGAAATTAAAATGAGACCTGCACTAGAACAGTATTGGGACAGTATAACCGTTCCGTTAGATAGGAAATTATTTTTCCAGTTAAGGGCAGGTTCCCTCCCCCTGAGGTCATTGACGTGTAGTTGGAGAAGTAGCAGTAGCTCGTGTTGCCCGACATGTGGTGCCACCAACGAAAGTATTGTTCATTTTTTATTTTTGTGTGAGGCCTATGCAAACCCAAGGAAATTATGGCTGGCACCTGTTTGTAGAAATCTTGGGGTACTAAGTGGTGTCGAGGGGCTGAGAATTATTTGTACCTCCACCGAAATGCCCATTGCATTAGGAACAGCAAAATACTTGGGGTGGGCATGGTCCATTAGGCGGAGGGCTCTATCTCCCAACATGTACTAAATTTTATTACTCTTTGAGAAAGCTTGCACAAGCTATTATTATTACGTATTTTTTGTGTACGAAATATGAATTTTAATTATAATATGCTTTTAAATGTATGTAATGTGCTTCGAATGTATGAATTTTAAATTTCATGTTTGTGCTTTTATGAGTGTACAACTCGAATAAAGTTTTCCAATCATTAACCAAAATACAGTGAAATTTTTGTTTTTTTCAGAAAAATGGGAAAAACGGGCTGCAAATAAAAGCCTCTGGGTTTTTCCCTGCAAATGTTATCAAAAAAGGGTTTGTGGGGCTGAAATCTCCATTTTCACAGCTTTTAGGGAATGACAGTCTTTTGTCAGAGAACCAACATTTTTCACACAGTTTTGGCATTTTTCTGGGACATAGCCTATTTTTGCTATTTTTTAGAGCTTTCATCCTCCTTCCAGTTAATGGTAGAAATGAGTTTGAAAGCAATAATGGATCCTGGAAAGCTATACATTTTCGAAAAGTAGACAAAATTCTGAATTCAGAAAGGGGTCATTTGTCTAAATCCATGAAGGTTTCTTTATAGAAACTAACAGTTAAATATTGGAATAATTGAAAATTTGTTGAAACAAACAGCCTTTTGTCTCAGCTCTTGGAAAGCAATATACCGTTACATCCGTTAGACCTTCCTGGTTGTGGGGATATATAGGACTTGTAGTTTCACCAAGAACCCGCGAACCCAGATCCAAAAACTGAGCAGCAACTTGCAATGGTATTTTATTATTTACTGGGTATAGAGCACTTATTCTTGGAAAATGTATACATGGAAAAATCTGTATGAAAGACACCTATGTATTTCTGAATTGGGTACAAATTATAGAGTTTAGAAACAGTATATATTTGCACATTTTCAAAATTGGGAATACTCATACTAGCATAAGAATTATTGGTCATTTTTCAAATAGATTTTTTTTTTTTACACAATGTCTTTCATTGGGAAGGGAGAAATGCATGAAAACTCAATTGGTAATAACAGTTGATTTACAAATCTGAATTACCCTAAGTCTCCCGATAACAACGGTACCTCACTTGTGTGGGTCGGCCTTGTGCCTGCGACAGGAAACGACGCAAAATGCAACGTGGTCACACCTCAATTTTGCAGTTAAAAAGGGACCCTTTTATGGCAAAGTGCCTAGATGTAGTTTTTGCACCCTAGCTCTGCCGGCACCTAGGGAAACCTAGCAAACCTATACATTTCTGAAAAGTAGACACCCTGGGGAATTCAGGATGGGGTGACTCGACTGCCTACCACCAGGTTCTGTTACCCAGAATCCCTTGCAAAGCTAAGAAATTGACAAAAAAACCACATTTTGCTCACATTTCTGTGGTGGAAAGTTCTGGAATCTGCGTGGATCAACAAATTTCCACCCACCCAGCGTTCCCCCGGGTTTCCCGAAAAAAATGGTACCTCACGTGCCTGGGTCTGCCTAGTGGCTGCGACAGGAAACAGCGCAAAACGCAACGTGGTCACACCTCAATTTCGCAGTGAAATTGTGCCCTTTTTTGGCAAAGAGCCTACCTTTTATTTTTGAACCCTAGCTCTGCCGGCACCTAGGGAAACCTAGCAAACCTATACATTTTTGAAAACTAGACACCCAGGGGAATTCAGGATGGGGTGACTCGACTGCCTACCACCAGGTTCTGTTGCTCAGAATCCCTTGCAAAGCTAACAAATTGACAAAAAAACGCATTTCCCTCACATTTCTGTGGTGGAAAGTTCTGGAATCTGCGTGGATCAACACATTTCCACCGACCCAGCGTTCTCCCGGGTCTCCCGAAAAAAATGGTACCTCACTTGCCTGGGTCTGCCTAGTGGCTGCGACAGGAAACAGCGCAAAACGCAACGTGGTCGCACCTCAATTTCGCAGTGAAATTGTGCCCTTTTTTGGCAAAGAGCCTTCCTTTTGTTTTTGAACCCTAGCTCTGCCGGCACCTAGGGAAACCTAGCAAACTTATACATTTTTGAAAACTAGACACCCAGGGGAATTCAGGATGGGGTGACTCGACTGCCTACCACCAGGTTCTGTTACCCAGAATCCCTTGCAAAGCTAAGAAATTGACAAAAAAACGCATTTCCCTCACATTTCTGTGGTGGAAAGTTCTGGAATCTGCGTGGATCATCACATTTCCACCCACCCAGCGTTCCCCCGGGTCTCCCGAAACAAATGATACCTCACTTGCCTGGGTCTGCCTAGTGGCTGCGACAGGAAACAGCGCAAAACGCAATGTGGTCGCACCTCAATTTCGCAGTGAAATTGTGCCTTTTTTGGCAAAGAGCCTACCTTTTGTTTTTGAACCCTAGCTCTGCCGGCACCTAGGGAAACCTAGCAAACCTATACATTTTTGAAAACTAGACACCCAGGGGAATTCAGGATGGGGTGACTCGACTGCCTACCACCAGGTTCTGTTACCCAGAATCCCTTGCAAAGCTAAGAAATTGACAAAAAAAACACATTTTCCTCACATTTCTGTGGTGGAAAGTTCTGGAATCTGCGTGGATCAACAAATTTCCACCCACCCAGCGTTCCCCCTGGTCTCCCGAAAAAAATGGTACCTCACTTGCCTGGGTCTGCCTAGTGGCTGCGACAGGAAACAGCGCAAAACGCAACATGGTTGCACCTCAATTTCGCAGTGAAATCGTGCCCTTTTTTGGCAAAGAGCCTACCTTTTGTTTTTTAACCCTAGCTCTGCCGGCACCTAGGGAAACCTAGCAAACCTATACATTTTTGAAAACTAGACACCCAGGGGAATTCAGGATGGGGTGACTCGACTGCCTACCACCAGGTTCTGTTACCCAGAATCCCTTGCAAAGCTAAGAAATTGTGAAAAAAAATGCATTTTCCTCACGTTTCTGTGGTGAAAAGTTCTGGAATCTGCGTGGATCAACAAATTTCCACCCACCCAGCGTTCCCCCAGGTCTCCCGAAAAAAATGGTACCTCACTTGTGTGGGTAGGCATAGTGGCTGCAACAGGAAAAGGTCCAAATCGTACGGTGGAGAATTTAAAATAACCTATAGCAAAACTACCTTGTTTTTTGGGGTGGCACCTGAGTTTTTGGCCCGGGGCTCGGCGGCCATCTTTGGAAACTACCAAACCCAAACAGTTCTGAAAACTAGACACCTGGGGGAGTCCAGGGAGGTATGGCATGCGTGAGTCCCCCAATGTCTTCCTACCCAGAATTCCTTGCAAACCTTAAAATTAGGTAAAAAAATCACTTTTCCAAAAATGTTTGCGTGGGATTTACGTGTGACACATGCAAAACATTCACACCGCCAGCCGCTGACCCATCACATTACAACACTCACACCAGCAGACAGCGCCATTCAAGGGCCCTTCACTTTCAAACGCCCACATTTCTGACACTGCAACTACACAAAATGATGGACTGCGTGGAGTGTCACTCAACTAGCAGTGTGTGTAGTGACCAACAGAAAGTAACTACTCACACACCGCCAGCCGAGCTCCAGTCCACCCACACCACCATCCAAGCACCAGACCATGCACACCGCCAGCCAAACACCACTCCGTGCTCAGACAGCCAAGTACCACTCCACGCACACCACCAGCCAAGCGCCACTCCACACACACCACCAGCCAAGCGCCACTCCACACACACCACTAGCAAAGCACCACTCCGTGCACAGACAGCCAAGTACCACTCCACGCACACCATCCAGCCAAGCGCCACTCCACACACACCGCCAGCCAAGCACCACTCCATGCACAGACAGCCAAGTACTACTCCACGCACACATCCAGCCAAGCGCCACTCCACACACACCACCAGCCAAGCACCACTCCGTGCACAGACAGCCAAGCACCACTCCACGCACACCATCCAGCCAAGCGCCACTCCACACACACCGCCAGCCAAGCACCACTCCATGCACAGACAGCCAAGTACCACGCCACGCACACCACCAGCCAAGCGCCACTCCACACACACCACCAGCCAAGCGCCACTCCACACACACCACCAGCCAAGCACCACTCCGTGCACAGACAGCCAAGTACCACTCCACGCACACCATCCAGCCAAGCACCACTCCACACACACCGCCAGCCAAGCACCACTCCATGCAAAGACAGCCAAGTACCACTCCACGCACACCATCCAGCCAAGCGCCACTCCACACACACCGCCAGCCAAGCACCACTCCGTGCACAGACAGCTAAGTACCACTCCACACACACCACCAGCCAAGCGCCACTCCACACACACCACCAGCCAAGCACATCTCCGTGCACAGACAGCCAAGTACCACTCTACGCTCACCATCCAGCCAAGCACCACTCCACACACACCGCCAGCCAAGCACCACTCCGTGCACAGACAGCCAAGTACCATTCCACGCACACCATTCAGCCAAGCGCCAATCCACACACACCGCCCGCCAAGCACCAGTCCGTGCACAGACAGCCAAGTACCAGTCCACGCACACCATCCAGCCAAGTATCACTCCACGCACACCACCAGCCAAGCGCCACTCCACACACACCACCAGCCAAGCACCACTCCACACACACCACCAGCCAAGGACAAATCCAAACACAACACCAGGCAAGCGCAAGAGCACGCATACCGCCAACCAAACACCAGACCACGCACACCGCCAGCCAAGCACCAGTCCACAGACACCGCCAGACAAGCACCAGTCCACAGACTCTGGCAGCCAAGCACCAAACCATGTACACCGTCAGACAATGGACACTACACGCAAACCAACATCATACTTTAGTTTTTTTTTTTTAATAAAACAAAAACAAAAACAAATTGCAAATTGATACAAATCTACTAACACAACAACTAAATCTAAAAAGACTACACAAATGCCAACTTTGAAACTGAACAATAAGTTTTAAAGAATAAAGACCAACCAGTTCACTTTACCACTCATGGATGCTCCCAAAAATTATTTTGCGTGTGGTACAATCTAAAACAAGCAGGTACACACAGCCCGGGGTTTGAAGGGCAGTCGGGGCAGTACATACGAACCTCCTTCCGCAAACCTCTTCGCCAACAGACTCTACATCTCCGACTGGGAAAGTCTTTTGAGGTTGTAGGAGGAATTTGATCAGGAAAGTGGCGATCTTTCAATCTGGCAACATCCTCCACCACTCCAACTCTAGGAACACTTCCCTGTTCCACTATAACAAGGCTGCCTATTACAGACTCCTGAAACTTTACAAAAGTCATCTTTGACTGGAGACAAGATTTCTGGAACACAACAAAAGCATTAAAGGTTGCCAAGTGGAAAAGATGGATAGCCAACTTCTTGTACCAAATGTAAGCCTTACGAAGAGCAGCATACGGTTCCAACCTCTGATCTACTCTGTCAACACCACCCATGTGCCTATTATAGTCTAAAATGCACACAGGTTTGCGCACTTCTGCAACCTGACCCCAAACAGTCACCGGTTCAGTGCTTTCATCATGTATGGAAGTCAACATGTAGACATCTCTCCTGTCTGAAAACTTCACAGCTTGAAGCTCCTCACAACGCAATGCACTGCACTGTCCCCGAGCAAGCTTTCGACAAACAAGTTCTTTTGGGAAACCTTTACGGTTTGAGCGGATTGTGCCACAAGCAACAGTGTCCACTTTGGCCAATTCCCTGAACAACCGCACACCAGTGTAGAAGTTATTGACATACAAATGATGGCCTTTGTTAAAAAATCCACGACCAAGTTCCCACACAATTTTCTCAGTCACTCCAAAAGTCGATGGACAACCAGGGGGGGTACTCCTGGATTCCTTACCAGTGTACACCCTGAAATTAGAGACATATCCAGTCTCACTGTCACACAGCATATAAAGCTTAATTCCATAGCGTGCCCTCTTACTAGGAATGTATTGCCGAAAAACCAAGCGGCCCTTGAACAACAGCAAAGACTCATCCGCTGCAATTTCTTTCCTAGGATAAAAGATCTCAGGAAATCGATCAACGAAATGATCAATGACAGGCCGAATTTTGAAAAGACGGTCACAATCAGGGTGATCTCGTGCCAAAGCAGAACTATTGTCAACAAAATGCATCATCCGAAGCAGAAGCCAATACCTATCATGACTCATGACTGCCGGAAAAATAGCTGTTGCCATCAAGGGACTAGTAGACCAATATGAAGCCATTGATGGTTTCCTAAGCAAGCCCATCAAAAAAGTTAAACCCAAAAACTTTTTCATCTCCTCCAAATTTGTGGGAGTCCACCGGGTAGCTCTAGCGTGGGGCTTAAGGCTGGCACTGTTCACCCTCAAAAAAATTTCAGCATACAAATTAGTCTGCTCTACAATCTCTGCCAAAAACACATCATCCATAAACAACTTGAAAAAATCAATAGGCAAAAAGTTTTCAGTGTTCACCCTACACCCTGGAACACCAGTAAATTCAGGCAATGCCGGCTGCACCATGCCTGGTGCAACCCAGAGGTCAGAACTTTTAACGTCAAGTCTTGCAGCCGCAGGCTGCCGCCCAGCTGCCTCTTGTCTCACTACACCAACTGGAAGTCTAGCAGCCCCAGGCTGCAGCCCAGATGTCTCTTGCCGCACTATTGGCACAGCAATGTCCTCCGCAACCACAGGCACTTCATCTACACCAAAAGTAGCTTCATCAGCACTCAGAGTGTCTTCATCATAAGATGAAGCCATGTGTAGAGAAAACTCACTACCTGAATCTTCACCTCCCACCTCTGGCTCAGAATCAGAGTCAGTCTCTGGACCATGGTCAGAGGAAGAATCAAAAAGCATTCCAACAACTTGCTGAGCAGTAATCCGGTGGCTAGCCATTATCCCTACAAATAAAGGAGTCTGCACAAACAACTCAACAACCCCAACACTGTGCAAAGTAAGTTAAAAAAATGTAAGCCTTTATCACAAATATCTATATTTAAAAAAATATACAATTCACTTACAAGGGACAACTACACTCACCAGCACCTACTCTGCAAAGACACAGCAAATAGGCAACGATATCCCACTAGAAAGAAGAAAAAAAACTTACATCTACAGAAGTACACATCAAAAACAAATGCAAAACATGTTTTACAATCACAAAAAACAGAAACCAAACATACTCGTATTACTACACACTTTGCAAAATAAACAATTGCATTACAATTGAACAAAAAAAGTCTCTTACCAAACACATGCAACTACAGAAACAGCAGAACAACAGAACCACCAGTAACGGAACCGCACACTGCAACAATCTAAAGAGAAAATAAAACAATACACATTAGAAGAAACAAAAACAACACACATTACAACAGACTATGTCACAGGGTATGTCACAAATGGGGTGTCTGTCCCCATGGGGGGCAGAATATAAATCATTATAAATGTGGGCCCCCTGGAAGCAACCCTACGGAGGGCAGAGAGGCCAAATAAAGACACGACAGAACATACTTTTGAAAACAAATGGGTCCAAGGAAGCAACCCTTGACCAAGGGGTCGCTCCCTATAAAAAAAACAATCCCTGGAGTCTAGTGGGCTTTTCTATCCCCCTCTGGGTCCAGAAACGGTAAGAAAAACAGCCGATCTACCCCCAGGGGGGGCAGAACAGTCTACAATATTTATATTGCCCCCTGGAAGCGACCTTTGCCCAAGGGGTCGCTTCCTTTATAATTATAATCAAATCCCTGGTGTCTAGTGGGTTTTTCTGCCCCCCCCCCCCGGGTCCAGATAAGGCCCAAAAAACGGGCGATCTGCCCCCAGGGGGGGCAGGGGGCAGAAAAGTCTAAAAAAAAATATGGGCCACTAGGAAGCGACCCTTCCCCAAGGGGTCGCTTCCTTTATAATTATAATCAAATCCCTGGTGTCTAGTGGGCTTTTCTGCCCCCCCTGGGTGCAGATCGGCCAAAAAAACGGCCGATCTGCCCCAGGGGGGGGGCAGAACAGTCTACAATATTTATATTGCCCCCTGGAAGCGACCCTTGCCCAAGGGGTCGCTTCCTTTATAATTATAATCAAATCACTGGTGTCTAGTGGGTTTTTCTGCCCCCCCCCCCCGGGTCCAGATAAGGCCCAAAAAACGGCCGATTTGCCCCCAGGGGGGCAGAAAAGTCTAAAAAAAATTATGGGCCACTAGGAAGCGACCCTTCCCCAAGGGGTCGCTTCCTTTATAATTATAATCAAATCCCTGGTGTCTAGTGGGCTTTTCTGCCCCCCCTGGGTGCAGATCGGCCCAAAAAACGGCCGATCTGCTCCAGGGGGGGCAGAAAAGTCTGAAAAATAATTTGTCCCCCTAAGGAAGCGACCCTTGCCCAAGGGGTTGCTTCCTTTATAAATATAATTAAATCCCTGGTGTCTAGTGGGCTTTTCTGCCCCCCCCTGGGTCCAGATACGGCCCAAAAAACGGCCGATCTGCCCCCAGGGGGGGCAGAAAAGTCTAATAAAAAATATGGGCCACTAGGAAGCGACCCTTCCCCAAGGGGTCGCTTCCTTTATAATTACAATCAAATCCCTGGTGTCTAGTGGGCTTTTCTGCCCCCCACTGGGTGCAGATCGGCCCAAAAAACGGCCGATCTGCCCCAGGGGGGGCAGAAAAGTCTGAAAAATAATTTGTCCCCCAAAGGAAGCTTCCTGCACCGAAAAAACACACACAAACATAATCCCTGGTGTCTAGTGGGGCATTCCTTGTGCACGATCGCGACGCTGTGCGCGATTGTGCACCAGGAATGCCCTGCATTGGGACATCAGGGGAGAGGAAACACAGTTTCCTCCCCCCCCCCCCCCCGATGCCTCAAGGCACCGAAAAACCGCCCCCCCCGCCCCACCGGAGACCAAACACGAACCTGTTTCCTGGACGCGCTGGAATGAAATGGATTCCAGTGCGTCCAGCGCTTCCTGATGACGTCGGCGCGCGCTGTGCGCCCTGACGTCACCAGGAAGCGTGGGGGGGGCCAGGGGGTGGCAGCGGAAAGTCTTCCGCTGCCACCCCTGCTACAAAGACCACGATCGATGCCCCAGGGGGGGGGCGCCAGCACTCCCCCCCCAGGGCTGTACTGATGACGGAGTGGTTCCGTCATCAGCACAGCCCAACCAACGCTGATGACGGAACCGCTCCGTCATCAGCGTCGAAGGGGTTAAAAAACCTTGCAAATTCACTGAAAAAACCATAGGTTTCACACATGTTGTAGTTAGCTGGACATTTCACTCATACAAAACCATTAAAATTTCCCCGCTATAGTTAGTTGACATGGTCAGTGACATCACTCATGACATCACTGATGACATCTCAAATAACATAATTGATGACATCATCCTTGTGTAAGAATGGCAGACCTCCTCTCACCCTAATATAACCTTTGATAGACACATTCAAAAATAGAAACTAACATTTTTAAAAAAAATGGAGATACCAATACCAGTTACAACAACCTATTCAGTAATTCCAACATCTACATACACATCCACTCATTCACCAACAGTTCTATATAGTCACTCATACATGTACTCACTCATCATATGTACTCGTACACATCCTGTTACACACCGATACTCATCCATAGAGTTACTTACACACATACTCACACATGCAAATAAACTATCAAACATCCATTTAGTTGCATATACAGCTATACACACACCACTACACTTACTTCTACAGAAACATACACATACTTACTCTCTTAAACAATCACTTATAGAAACACATACTTATTTATACAGGAACTCTTCCAATCTCTCACTCTCATATATGCTCACTTATAAACATTAATACTCAATTATTTTTTTTTTAACTGTTTATTCGTGACTGTAACAGATATTACATGATACAATTATTCCATTTACAGTATACCAGTCTTTTCCGTTTTCTGTAAAGTAACTGTGGCATATTATCTATCATGCACGTAGTTCTCATCCTATCTTATAATTTTCAAGTAATTTTCCGTTACATCAGTTACCATTAGTGTACAATTCGTAATAACGCCTGTATGTGAACTATCCCCGAACTCCCTCCCTCTCCCACCCCGTCTCCCAGCTGCATCCTCCGCACTCACTGTAAGTTTGGATATATTGGCTTATAGCTTCTCCAAAGAAATACTGTCCACAGGCCTAGTTAACCCTTACAGTAGTCTAATCACCCATGCTTGTAGGCAATCCTTACATCTGGCACACAATCCACAGACACCTCACTGCGTCATTTCTAGGTTTACATCATCTAGGTCTAACAGCATTCGTGCCCATTCCTGCGCAACTGGATACTTGCGTAGACCCTTCTCCTCTTCCCTGCGCAGCGCGGCATCCTCCGCCTTTCCCCATTTCAGCAGATCTGATCGCCATGTTTCTGCGTTCGGGGGTCTGGGCGATTTCCATCTCATGGTGATCACTCTGATGGCCAACAAGAGGGCTAGATCCTGAAATTTCAGTTGCGCCTTACAATTCTTAGGCCTCTTCCTGTGTCCTATCAGGCAGGGTAGTGCCCCCGCAGGGATCTGCAGGGCCGTTATAGTGTACAATATATGTCTAATCGTCTCCCAGTAGTTGCGGATTCTCGGGCATGTCCACAGCATATGGAGAATGTGTGCCTCATCTTCCTGACATCTAGGGCAAGTGTGGGGGGTGGCAGGGAACATCCTATGGAGCCTTTGTGGGGTGAGATACGCCCTATGTAGAACCATGGCTTGTATAAATTTGAATTTAACATTTCTGGACACCCTCCTGTGATGACCCAGGATAATCTTCCAATCCCCGTCTGAGATGGCCTCCCCTGTGTCTGTAGCCCAAGTTTCCCTAAGTGCGACGAGGGGCAAAGCTGCATGTTCCCTGATACCCACATAGAGCCACTTCACTAGATGTCCGCCCGTCCCCATGTAATAAAGGAGATGAACTAATTCATGCTGTTCAGGCTTAGTGCGTTGTGGGGCCCAGGTGCGTCTGACATATTGGGTCACCGAGGCGTGCAGGAGATATCAACGTTGTGGGGCACCCGTGTATTGTGCGAAAGCGGCATGATCAAGTAGAGTGTCGTCCCCAAACAGGTCTCCCACTCTATCAACCCCGGCCGCCAACCAAGGTTGTAGTCTGCGTCGCGTCAGGGTCCCATGTGGCGTCGGAAGTCCCAGGAGGGGGATGTTGTCTGCGTAAGGAGTGGTTCCCGCCGTATACGACAGCGCCTTATGCCAGCATTTCAAGGCTACATGCAATAGGGGGTGGCAGTCTCTGGGGATCTTAGCCGTAGGCAATAAAAGGGAGTGAAGAACTCCACGTTCCAATTGGTCTGCCGTGAGAGCAATCTCATGTAGGTTCCTGCCCGCCACCCACCGTGACAGCCATTGAAGTTGGCTTGCGTAGTAGTAGCTTTGTAGGTCAGGTACCCCCAGGCCTCCCTGTCTGGTGTTTAGTTGTAATTTCTTAAGGCTCATCCGCCGCCTTCCCGACCCCCATATAAGGTTTATTAATAGTGTATTTAGTGTGGCAAAAATGCGTCTCGGGATTAATACTGGTAAATTCACGAAATGATACAGAATCCTAGGGAGTAGAACCATTTTGGAGACCGCCACTCGGCCCATTACAGAGAGGGGCAGGGATGTCCAAAAGTTCACGCTGCCTCTAAGGCCATTGACTGCTTTCCGTATATTACCATCAATCTGGTCTTCCGGGCTGCGAAATACGTTAATGCCAAGGTATTTAAACGTGGTTGGCGCTACCTGGATCTCGTGAGTTCCGAACTGTATTTGGGTGGGTCTCTGCCCGTTCCGAAAATAGAAACCCAGTGATTTTCTCGGGTTTATGGCCAGGCCAGATATTTCCTCGAATCGGTCAAAGATGCTGCTAGTTGTGAGTGGTCATCCTGCAAACTACGGAGGAACACCAGGATATCGTCGGCGTATATAGAGAGCAGGTTATGGCTATCCCAATTACTATTCCCGACTCCGCCGCCCTATATCGGAGTGCAATCGCCAGGGGTTCTAGCGTAAGCACAAACAACAGTGGCGACAGCGGGCATCCCTGTCGGGTGCCCCTGTGGACAACGTAGCTATACGAGGTAAATCTGCCCGTGCGTGCCCTAGCCGTCGGGTTCGTATATAGCAGGGGAATCCATTTGATCAGGGCATCCGGGGATCCGAAACGACGCAGAGCTTCAAACATAAAATCCCAGGCCAGGGAGTCAAACGCCTGCCTGAGATCTAGGGCTATGCAGACAGCGTGTGGCAGGTCTTGTAGGGTGGCCGACATGAGAGCGTGGAGTCTCCGCGTATTCTGGGAAGTGCTTCTCTCCGGGAGGAAGCCACATTGATCAGTATGAATCAGGCCAGGGAGATGGGCCTGTATACGCAAAGCGATGATTTTACTGAGGATTTTATACTCCGAGGAGAGCATGGAGAGGGGTCTATAGTTGCCCACATCCAGGGTGTCCCTGCCGGGCTTCGGAATGGATATTACCAATGCCTGCATAGTCGTGACTGGCAGGTGGCCGATTTCATAAGCTGTTTTATAAATTTTCTCCAGCACGGGTGTCAGTGTCTCGGAGTAGACATGGTAAAACTCCCCAGGCAGTCCGTCCATGCCCGGAGTCTTTTCCCGATTAAGTGAGCGGATAGCTATTTTTATTTCCTGTTGTGTTACGGGCCCGGCTAGGGCCATCTGGGTCTCTGGGGCCAGGGTCGGGATCGGCAGATCTGCCAAGAAGCCAGTTACTGCAGCACTATCCGTTTCAGGGGGGGGAGCATAGAGTCCCTCCAGGTGGGACTTGAACACGTTGTTGATTTCTAGTTGCGTGTGGACTTGTCTGCCTGTTGCATCCCGGACGCATGTAATGACTGGGGCGTCTGGGGCATCTCGGATCAGCCTGGCAAGCAACGCGCCGGATCTATCCACTTCCGCCTACTGTCGCCTCAAGTACTCCCCATAATCAATGACCCGTAAGGTCTCTAGCAATTCTGCATGTTCTATGTTACATAGCTGCAGGTCGCCTTTGCGCTCTGGGTCCCGTCCCACCTCAGTCTCAAGCTCCTTCAGGTGAATCTCTACGTCACAGAGTTTCCCGTGGATTTCTTGTCTGGCTCCTACCAGTCTACCAATCGCAGCCCCTCGTATCACGGCCTTCATAGAATCCCACACCACTAAGTTCGAGGACGTGGAGTCCCAATTTTCCCTGAAGTAATTGGATAATGTGTTGTCAAGGTGTGAGCGGAACGGGCCGTCGTCAAGCAGGGAGGGGTTGAGCCGCCAGGTTGGGACAGGTGAGGGCACCCTACCCCAATACAGGTCTAGTGTTTGCGGTCTATGGTCTGAAAAGGTTTTTGCAAGGTAGTCTGAGGATATGCACTTAGTCAATGTAGGGGCGGTGCATATGAATCTGTCTAGTCTGGTATGCAGGTTATGTAGTGGGGAGTAGTATGAGTATTCTTTGTGTTCTGGGTGCAGCGCGCGCCATACGTCTGCCAGTCCCCACCCCTGTATCCATGACCTAAAGGAGTCAGTCAGTTTATGCACCCCTGTCGCTTGTAGGGGAGGGTGTGGTCTGTCCAGTTCCACGTCTAATACCATGTTCCAGTCACCCCCCAAAATCCAGGGAACGTCCACCCAGTCTGCCAAGGCCCGACCGACGGTTGTTAGAAACCTGTCCTGGTCGAAGTTCGGGGCGTATATACTGCCCAACACCACCATTATACCATCTAGTGTGCCCTTGATCAAGACGTACCACCCCTGTTCGTCTACTCTTCTTTCCAATTCCACAAAAGGGGTGCCATATCTCACCCATATCGTGGCTCCTCTGGAGAAGGCAGAGTATGTTGTGGAATAGATAGTGCCTCTCCACTTTTTCCGTAGTATGTGCGCTTCAGCCTGTGTCAGGTGTGACTCCTGCAGGAACACTATGTGTGCTTGCTGTCGAAGCAGAAAGGCATGAACCCTATGTCTCTTCTGTATCGCCCCTAACCCTCTCACATTCCAGGTAACCAGCCTGTATTTACCTTTCGCATCAGCCATATCCAGAGTCAGGTATTAGTAGAAACAGTAGTTTACATTTCAGTGTGTACATCTTTGTTGCTAGCCAGGAGACATTACCCCCCCCTTCCCAACTACAAACTCTATAGGCGCAGCCCCGGAACCTTGCTGTGCCGAACATGTAACAGTAAAACATAACTAAACATTCTATGTTGCATTCGCTTTTGGGGGGTCGGCTAAGCTTGGGCCGTGTCCGAAGAGCCATATCCGTCTGTGCCGCCGGCTCAACAGTGCCGCCGGGAGAGGAACAGACAATCTCTTATGTCTGGTAGCCGTGGTTATGGAGGGGGGGGGGTGTCCCCCCGGTGTCCTGTTTATGCAGTACTATAGTCTTGCGTGATACAGGGGCCCTGGGAGCATGAGGGCCTTGTGTCAGAAACAGTAAGTAGAGAGCTCGACTCCGTCACCGCCGGAGTCAGCGTATCACCATGTAATTCCAGTCCTGCACCCTGCCCATGAGCCCCCCCCGCCCACCAAATCGCTGCAGAACCTTCAGGTTACACTAAAGAAAGGATACCAGTTTGACTCGGGGTGCCGCGTCCTATCCATAGTAGGAGTCATTCTTGGGCATTGTCCAGGAGATCATCCGCCGCTCTGGGTGTGACAGTCGGGAATAGAACCATACTGTTTTCTGAGTCCGAATGAATCGTGCTGTCCTCAGTGTCCGTGGGTATTGTTTCATGTTCCTCCCTGAAGGAGCCCAGCGCTGCAATAGCATCCTCCTGTCCTTGTTTCTGTTGCTGGGCCGTAAGTTTTCGCCGCCTCGGTTCTGCGCTCCGTGCGTCCAGGTTGCCCCCCGCGCGATTCAGTCCCCCTGTGGAGCCGCTGGCCGTCGAGTCTTGGGTCGGGCCGGGTTCTCTGCAATGTCCATCACTTCCAGCCACTCTTCCACGTCCGTGGGACTTTCAAAGAAATGCGTTTTGTTGTCGTGGATCACCTTGAGACGTGCAGGGAACAACAAGGCATAGCGAAGTTTGGCTCTCTGGAGTCTCTTTTTCACCTCGTAGTAGGAGGACCTCTGCTTCTGTACCATGTTGGTATAATCCGGGTATAGGGAGATACGTTTATTTTCGTATTCAATGACGGATTTCATCCGGGCCTGTCTGAGCAGCGTGTCCCTGTCTCTGTAGTTGAGGATCTTTACGATCAGAGGCCGTGGTAGCTGTCCTGATCTCGGTTGGCCCGTGGGTATCCTGTGTGCTCTCTCCACACAAAAGAACGGCGATAGCCCCTCAGCCGCTACATTCTCGCGGAACCATTGCTCCATAAATTCCGTCGCGTGGGACCCCTCACATCGTTCCGGAAGCCCAATGACGCGTATGTTGTTGCGCCGATTGCGGCCTTCTGCGTCCTCCACGCGTTCCGCAAGAGTTTTCATCTGGTGTTGGAGTTGGTTGATCGACGCAGTGTGGTCCGCCACCGTCGGGGTGAGTTCCGTCAACGTCAGCCCCTGGTCTTTTACTTTGTCCGCCAGTTTGTTGTGGTTGGCTTTAAGCAAGGAAAGGTTAGTGGTAAGAGTGCCCATTTGCGTTTCTATCGCGGCTCTAGAGTCTCTGATTTCTTTTAGGATTAAGTCCAGTTTGTCAACATTAATACTCACATATAGTAGTTTAAAACATATGTACTTACTTATAAAGATAGTATTGAGACAGTCATTCACTCACTAACACACCCATACACACACTCATCTACCCATATAGTCCTGCACACATGCTGTCTTCAAAACACATACAAACAGTGTGTTACTCATTCATGCATCTATGCGCTAAGTAATATTCCCCACCGAACCATACAAAAATTCATACTGATAGTTTAAAAAACAACTAATAACCCATATAGACACTCATGTAGCTACTCACCATCCCATGCAGCCACCTATAGACAAAGTGAGACACTGATACAGATATCTAAATATTAAAAATTACTCGGTAATACTTGTATTCACTAAGATACACTTAATCAGTGTGGTATATAAATAAATAATACCGGATCTATTTTTGAATGAATGAATGAATAACAGATAGCTCAATAAAATAAGAGTCAAGATTCGAGGTAGTGGGAGTTTTTGCAGGTTTATTACAGTATAAAGGACAGGGACAGGATAACCTGCATAGGAACAGAATGGCAAGGACTAGCATGGCCCGGCAGCTGCCGGGGACAGGATCTGGAATGGCTAGCTCTAACATTTAATAACATTACATGAGCATATATACATAACGCAAACACATAGCATTACATTGCAATGGGCGTAGCAGTGGGTGGAGCAGTAGGTGTGACGTGTAGCAGTCGCGAAAGATAAGGGTACAAAGGAGGTGTAACAGGGCGTATACATAGACATGTGATGCAAACGTAATAGAATATGTCATGAAATGGGCGGAAACATTGGAGGGGGCTACCTAAGGAGCCGGGACCTCTAACCTAATGGTGCGCGCAAACTGGCAATGACGTGTTACTAGGAGAAGCTGTGGGCTATGAACTCTGTGCTAGGAGCAGAGACTAAAGTCTGGAGGGTCGGAGCGACATGTACCTAAACCCTATCTGGTATCTAATGTTTAGGGAACATGTTGATATAAACTAGAAGTCATGAGGGGAGAAGCTAACTGACTCTAAGACTGAAGCATAAATTATTCTACATGAAGTGCGTTGATGAAGAATATTAAATGACCATTAAATCCAGTATTTCTCTTACATGGATCCAGAAAGGCTAGACAATGACGGAAACTATTGATGCAGTTCAGTAGCTTAGGAATGCAGACAAGGAGGACTGAACTGATAGCTGGAATCATAACATAGTCTTGGCAGACTCGGAGGCAGAACCAAGCTGCACCGGGCACTGCGAGGCAGGAAGTAAGTGAAGGGTTGAGGATACAGGTGGGGGCTGGATCGCTCCTCAGCGAGGGTTCAGGAGACAGGAGCTGAATCTGATGTCCGGGCCCTTTTTGAGGCCTGGAAACGGGGACTTTATAATGAAATAACGTGCACACTGAGAAACGTGGCAACATAACTTTACATAGGCCTAACACTCATATTATTCATGAGGACTGGGAAATGACATACCAGAGGTGGACACAACTATAATTGCGTCTTGAATCGGACATGGGGAATAACATATGCATATTGGTCATGCACACATAACATATAATGGATGACACGTAGGGACACAGAACATGACAAAATTTACTTTTCCACATTCCCTCCTTGTCACTACGTTTCCATCAGGAAACATCAATATTCATGATACCATCTATCATTTCATACAGTACCATTTGTTCATCTCGAATTGTCTTGGAACGAGATTTAGAACGGGGCTTGGGACTAGGAATACAAGAGGTAGCACACATGCCGCAAATCGCAGGGCCACATTGTATACAGAGGCAGCAGCTGAATATGATCGCTACTGCAATACCTAGAAAAGACAGGACTTTCCATCCCCAGGCGGAAATTATATTCCAGAACCAACCGGACCATGTCCAGGTGCCTGGATCTTGGTGTAACAGATGGGCAATTTTATGAAGTCTGGTTATAGCTGAATAAACAGACGGCGCGTTATTTGGAATGAAAATGCAGCAACTGGATCCGAGGACTCTACAGGCCCCGCCCCTATCGGCCAGTATGACGTCAAGGACGAGACGATTCTGGAGCACAACAATTCTCATAAAGGATTGCTCTTCGGTTAAGTTACCTAGAGCGGAGGCAGTCTCATCTACTACAGCTTCAAGGGTTCTTGTTAACCTACGAATTAGCTTACTATTTACAACTGTGCCTAAATAAGGGAAAACACCTTTATCAATATCAATGAATTGCTCTGCAGCAGTCTCAGTATAATCGACAATCGGGAGGTTTCTCTTGTGTCTAGTGTGTACTAGGTAGGAATTCCTATGGTAGTCAGGTGGTGCTAAGAAAACAGGTGGCAGTAGGAAGGCAATGTAACAGGTTCCCTCCCAATTGAGGGGCAGACGGACATATGCAGTATGACCACAAACGAAATAAGAATGACGTGAAGCTTTAAGAATAGATTTCCCACTGTCACTATACTTGACAATAGTAGTACAATCACTATGTCCTACGTGTACAGAACCATAACTACGAACACATAATTCGCCTTTGACTGGTAATACTGAAATAGCAGGTGAATCCATAGAATCTGGAGTAGTATCAGACTGAACATTCAGGACCATAAAATTCGACGAATAGTTACCTAAATTGTACACTTCATTTTCTAGATCTAAACCTGTTCTGTGGGGGAGACCTTTCTTGTCTGGGAAACATGTGCTGTTAAGAAAGGACATATCCGTCGAGGATGACGTTAACGTGGACCATGCTCCACACGAACCATTATGGGAAAAAGGATAAGGAAAGAGTGGCAGAACTCCCTTCGGTGTCTGGAAAGGGGGGAGTCGACCACACACCCAACAATTAGTGGCATTGCTGGTCTGGTGTGAATAATGCAACATGCGGATAAAAGTATTGTTACGCATCGCGAGGCGGTATGAATATTCATGAGGAGGCAGATCACTAAACGTGTGCTCTACTGTAACATTAGAATGCTTATTTACATGAGGAACTGGAAAACACAGGTAAAATGCGTAACTGGTGCAGGAAATCAAAAGGCTGAGAAATAATATGAAACTTAGAAAAATGATACATCGAATTGAGTTTTGACTAACTCTCTCACTATGGGGGTCTATTTTATACATGTCAGAAACAGTCTAACCGTTTCACCTAGGGGAGGACTTATACAATCAAACTGACTGACTTATTTTACTAGACCGGAGTTTTTGCTTATACTCCTGCTGCGGAGTTTTCTCTACCAAGGGAGGGGTTGTATCAATGTCATTTGCGGGACAGTCCTTAGGAACAATGTTTTGACAAGTCTTGATATCCTGGGAAATGTTCTTAGAGACCGGTTTTAATCCGTAGAATTTCTTGACGTGCGAAAGATGCACCCAGCCGCGGCGTCCTTCCAATTTCACGGCTGTACGGGTGGTGAGGAGGACCTGACGGGGCTCCTTCCAACGTGGCTCCAGCGGACTTGATCTGTCGAAGTTCCGCACGAGTACCATCGAACCTGGAACGATTTCATGCGGGGCCACCTCGGTATTGTCTGGAAATGCGGCGGCAACCTGTGAACGACATGAGTTGAGGGCAGACATCAAGGAAGCTAGGTAATCTGTCAGCATATTACATGAAACATCGGTAATACTTCGGGGTCTAGGAGTACCCCACATGTTAGGGGGGCGACCGAATACGACCTCATACGGGGACAGACCTGATCTGGAATGTGCGACCATGCGCATATAAAACAAAGCAACTGGCAGAGCTACTAGCCAGTCCACACCCTTGTCTTTACATATTTTGGCAATTCGGATTTTCAGAGTCTGATTATGTCTCTCGACTAGACCGGCTGCTTCAGGATGGCGTACACAATGAAACTTCCACTGGTACCCTAACAACAGGGAAACGTGCTTCATGAGTTCAGATGAGAATGGCTGACCGTTATCAGAATATACGACTCTAGGGAGTCCATATCGAGGGAAAAACTCACGAACCAACTGCTTGGCAGTGGTCGCGGCTGTGTAATCTGGGACTGGATATGCTTCTGTCCACCTGGACAAAGCGCATACAACTACAAGGACATACTTGAAACCTCGACATCGCTCCATCTGAATATAATCCATCTGGAGGACCTCAAAAGGGTGGTCAGGAGGTTGGAATCCACCTTGTTCCACCGGGACACTTTTACCTGGATTAAACTGACAACATATCATACAGGTACGGACTTTCTGCTTAGCTGCAGCTCGTAAATGCTTGTTGAACCAAATGTTCTGGATACTGTCTAACATTGCTTTTTCTCCTAAGTGTGCTGGACTATGTGCGGTATTAATAATGACTTGAACCATAGAGTCGGGGAGAAACCATGTGGTTCTTCCCTTCGTCACCCATCCTTGATCTGTCTGGACCCCTCCTTGTTCGGACCATTTCTTCATTTCATCGGGAGTAGCATGTAACTGGATATCTATGACATCTTGTGTAGGGTCCTTAACTGTCATACATGTAGTCGGATCTAGGGTTTGTGTCTGTGTCGGATTAACTTGAATGTCTAGAGTCTGTGCTGTAAGCTTGGCTGTGCGATCTGCTAGATCATTACCCTGGGAAATAATGTCAGTAACTTTCGTATGTGCTTTGCATTTCATAATAGCAATGGAGGTCGGTAAATGTATTGCATCTAACAGAGCTTGAATAAGGAGACCATGCTGAATCTTGGTTCCATGAGAAGTCATGAAACCTCTCTCCTGCCAAAGCACTCCAAAGTCGTGGACGACTCCAAATGCGTAGCGTGAATCTGTGTAAATATTAACTTTCAGGTTCTTGGCATGTATGCAGGCTTGTGTCAGAGCAACTAGCTCTGCTGCTTGAGCGGACAGAGTGTCAATGCGGTGTGTCTCAATAACTTCAGTGTCAGTAGTCACTGCATACGCGGCGACTAGATCTCCTGTACTAGTTCTCATACATGACCCATCCACATAAAGTGTCAGGTCGGGATCTGGTAACGGAATGTCTGTCAGGTCTTGTCTTGGTTTTGTCATAATGTTGACTACTTCCACACAGTCGTGTGTGGCAGAATTAGAATTAACTGATGGTAACAGTGTAGCAGGGTTCAGAACGTTGCAGCGTCTGATTTCTATGTGTGGCTGAAACAATGTCAATTCATAACCTGTTAAACGTGCAATTGTCAAGTGCTGTGTTTGTGTTCTATTTAAAAGAACTTCCACGGAGTGTGGAACGTGTACTGTCAAGGAGTGTCCTAAAACTATGGAATCACTTTGTCTGATAGCTAGTGCTGTGGCTGCAACTGACTTGAGGCACGCAGGCAAAGCCTGGGCGACCGGATCTAATGTGCTAGAAAAGTAAGCACACGGCTTGTATTGTCCTGCTTGATCTTGTGTAAGAACAGATAATGCTGTACCTTCGCGTTCAGTGACGAAGAGTGTAAAAGGCTTACTGTAGTTCGGTGTAGCTAGGACTGGAGCTTGACATAAAGCTTTCTTTAACTCGTTGAAACTAAGTGTATGTTCAGATGTCCAAGGGAGGACAGTCATTGCGGCTGCCTCCTGTGTCGTTAACTGTATCAGTGGCTTGGCTAGAAATGCATACTGTGGAATCCATTGTCTACAATAAGAAGTAAGGCCAATAAAAGCACGCACCTCCTTCTGGGTTCTGGGCTGAGGAAGACTCGCTATCAACTGGATACGGTCTGGTGTCAACTGCCTACCCCTCTTGGACAGTAAGTGTCCTAAGTAGACCACTTGCTGGACACAGAATTGAAGCTTCGAAGGGGACACCTTGTGCCCCATCTCGGCTAGGAAATACAGAACCGTCAGTGACGCTCGCTCGCAGTCACGTTCAGAACGGGCTGTGATCAGTAGATCATCGACATACTGGAGCAGGGCAGTGTCAGTTGGCATATGAATGTTGTCAAGTTGTCTCTTAAGTGCTTGGCTGTAAATACTAGGGCTTTCTGTGAAACCTTGAGGAGCTCGTGTAAACATATAGCTCCTTCCATTTAAACAAAATCCGAAAAGAAACTGGCTGTCTGGATGAATTGGAACACTAAAAAATGCATTCTTAAGATCGATTACAGTAAAGAACATGGCTTCGGAATCAATGGCTGTCAATAGGGAAGAGATATCTGGGACAACTGTGTGGAAAAGTAAATTTTGCCATGTTCTGTGTCCCTACGTGTCATCCATCATATGTTATGTGTGCATGATTAAATATGCATATGCATTCCCCATGTTCGATTAATGACGCAATTACAGTTGTGTCCACCTCTAGTATGCCAGTTTCCAGTCCTCGTGAATACTACGAATATCAGGCCTATGTAAAGCTACGTTGCCACGTTTCCCAGTGTGCACGTTATTCTATTATAAAGTCCCCGTTTCTAGGCCTCAAAAGGGCCTGGACACCAGATTCAGCTCCTGTCTCCTGAAGCCTCGCTGAGGAGCGATACAGCCCCCACCTGTATCCTCGACCCTTCACTTACTTCCTGCCTCGCAGTGCCCGGTCCAGCCTGGCTCAGCCTCTGAGTCTGCCAAGAGTATGTTATGAGTCCAGTTATCAGTTCAGTCCTCCTTCTCTGCATTCCTAAGCTACTGAACTGCATCAATAGTTTCCGTCATTGTCTAGCCTTCACGTCTCCACGTTAGAGAAATACTGCATTTAATGGTCATTTAATATTCTTCATCACGTACTACATGTAGAATAATGCATGGTCCGGTCTTAGAATCAAGTCAGCCTTTCCTCTCCTGACTTCTAGTTTATATCAACATGTTCTCTAAACATCAGATACTAGATACTGTTTAGGTACATGTCGCCCTGACTTTCCAGACTTCAGTCTCTGCTCCTAGCACAGAGTTCATAGCCCCCAGCTTCTCCTAGTAATACGTCATTGCTAGTTTGCGCGCACCATCAGGTTAGAGGTCCCGGCTCCTTAGGTAGCCCCCTCCATGGTTTCCGCCCCATTCATGACATATTCTGTTACGTTTGCATCACATGTCTATGTATACGCCCTGTTACACCTCTTTTTACCCTTATCTTTCGCGACTGCTACGCGTCACGCCTTCTGCTCCACCCACTGCTACGCCTACTGTAATGTAATGCTATGTGTTTGCGTTATGTATATATGCTCATGTATTGTTATTAAAAGTCAGCGCGCTCATCCCAGATCCAGCCCCAGCAGCTGCTGGGCCCTGTCATCCTATTCCTATGCAGGTCTGTCCTGTTCCTGTCCTTATGCTGTATTAAACCTGCAAAAACTCCTACTACCTCGAATCTTGACTCTTATTTATTGAGCTATCTGTTATGATATATGTCTAGTCAAAAAGAGAGGTATTATTTATTTATTTACCACATAATGGCGCCCGAATAGGGACTTGCCCCTTCCCCACGCGTCGGTGAAGCCACGCCGACCCCCTGACCCTCTGCAGTCGTGACGGAACTCTTCTGTGCACTGGCAGATATTTCTGCTTCAAGTATCCCTCAGGCCCACGGAGGAGACGGAGGAGGCGGTCCAGCATCCAAACGAGACGGTGGAGGAACGCGGCGAGTCCCGACCAGAGCCCAAGCCAAGAGTCCAAGGTCCGAGGTATCCGGAGGCCCACCCGTAACTGAAGTCCGAAGTTCGTCGTCCGTCGTCGTAGCCGTCCAGTCCAGTCCGAGGCCTTCCGTTCTTGCTGCCCGGTGAGTACCATTACTGGGGTAGTATCTAGACAGGGTCAATCTAAATTGACTCTGGTCCGTGGGTTGGTGGTACACAGACTCACAAACGAAGTGTTCACCTAGGTGGATACGGGTCTTGATGCGTCCCTTTATGGGACCGGTATGTTCCGTACTGTTTCAGCAGTGCATCCAGTAACTCTAGTCTGTTCCGTTCTCGAGAAATTCTTGTGTTCCTGTTCTCAGTATTCCAGGTAATATTCTGTCCGAACTGTTATGTTATGATGTTGTTCAATGTATTTCCAATGTCGTGGTATGCCTGAATTGTTCTCCAAATTGTTATTGTTTCTCGTGTATTGTATTGTGTTCCGATTCAAGTTTACAATGTCTCTCTTTTCGAGATTACGTCAGTTAAAAACTAGAAAGGGTTTGTTAGAAGAAGCAGTTCCTGTTCCGCCGAGGGACAGTCCAGGTCACTTTATGTATCAGAAGCATGGCATAAGCGCCATATTGTATCTAGATTTATGGGTAGAGTATACCAAACAGTTAGAAGAAAAGTATAGATGGCCCGTATCGGGTACATGGGATGCCGAGTGCATCATGCGAGTAGAAGAAGCATTATGGAAAAAGAAAGCCAGACGGTCACAGAAAGATGCCATCGAGTTATGGCGTAAAGAATCTCATAAAAGAACTGAAAAGGAAATCAGAAAGTCAGAATTAAGTAGAGAATCCTTAGAACGAGCACAAGAAAAAGAACTAATCGAGATAGGTGAACAAGTCAAAGCCGAACAGTCAGACAGACAGAGGCATGCCCTTATTAGGGGTATGTATCCTCTCCTTGCCGAGGGCTTGCCAAAAGCGACCCCAGAGGCATCCAGTAATTTCCCGCCACCATTAGTTCCGACCAAGCTACGTCACAAACAGACCGCAGCTGATATTTTTATTTCGTCCTATTTGGACGACACAGTCCCAGAATATGCAAATCCTGTTCGCGCTCCGCCAGTCCCTGTAAATCAGGCACTTCCCGCTCCTCCAGACACCGGAGTACCTGTTACGGTACCCCCGGTCCAGCCCGCCATACAAGTCCAGCCTGCATTTCCATTTCCCACTCTGCCAGGACGAAGAGCCTCAGTAGACGACTCTAGTTTAGGGGCCGCAGGGGGAGGTACTCCTCAAACCCCGCCGCCACGTAAGCGTTTAACGACAGCCGAATTACATGCACAAGCGTCACAGCGTACGCCCAGACATCAGACTGTAGCAGAAATAAGAAAATCCCTTGCCGAATGCGGCTATGATCCAGTCCCAGGCGAGGATAATATGGTCTTATATTCATTCCGCGTAAGAAAGGTGGCCGAGTATCTAGTCACCTTACCGAATATGAAAGAAGATCTAGACAGAATATATCGTTTCATCCATACAGGGGATGATCCAGAAAGCATTAGCGAGGCCATGTCTCAAAGGAAAGCCGAGATCCAGCTCATGATATTAAAGTTTCTGATCAATTGTCTAATAAGAGAACAAGATTATCCGTCTAAAGATCAAGCCGAAATGAAAACCCTAACAAGGTGGAGTGATAATATAGCCGAGGGTAAGCACAAGACCGTCGGTGCTATGGAGAGTATGTACAAGAAAATCCGTAGAGAAATAATAAAGATACACGAACAACGTAAAGCAGCACAAGTAAGCGAGAAAGAAAGTAACTCTGATACTGAAGAGATAGAGGACGAGAATCCCGCCAGAATAGCGTATGTAGGAAAATCTAGATTTCCAGATCGCCATTTACGCCTAGAACACAAGTCTATTTTTCATTCTCCAGCACCAGAACAAGGTTCACTAGAACAAGTGTTTCAAGCTACCGATCACATTCTGAAATCACGAATCGGTTACAGTGAGTTAAGTACCATGCATGAACAAGAACTAGCCCGATCAGCAGTCCGATGGATTACTGATTCTACCACTTTTCCAGACGAAATAGTGGCACAAATGTTTCTGAAAATGCCCCCAGCCGAGCAACGACTGGTGGGTATGTATATGATCCAGCACCTCATTACTCTGTATGAGGGTCAGCATTCTGATCCAGGCCCGTTACATGATATCCTGAACGAGTTACTCCAGTATAGATGGAAAGGTCTAGGTACCGACTTAATTAGTGTCATTCTAGAACAGCGTCACAAATATAGAACGTTTCTGAACCCGCATTTTGTTCATGACTCACCTCCAGAAGGTAAACCATTTTACATGGAAAGACAGAATCCGTTACGAGAAGTCCACCCAGTTAAAGGAACGGGTGGCGAAATGCAGCGAGTGTTTGTTTACACTCCAATTACAAAGATGGAACTCCTCGAGATGAAGAAATTAATTCCCTGTCATGACAAAGATCCAGCAGGGTTCCATAGAGAATTAAAAGACATGCTCCGTATGGGAGAATACACGTATCCAGATATAATTAAAATGTTAAAGGTTCTGCTGCCCGCAGGGGTGTATGAAAAGCTCAAGGAAAAAGAATGGGAGGTGGGAGAGAAAAAGATCGATTGGGCAGTCCTAGAAGCTGAAGACAAGGCACGAGTACCAGGTACCGGTCTTGGAGATAAATGTAAAGAATTACCAGAATTATTAATACAAGTTTTACCCAGATTATTGACAACGAGAAAAGAAGACTGGGATGCAATCTCAGCCTGTAAACAGAAGCAAGACGAAGATATTAGTGATATTTATTCTAGGTTTGAAAAATGTTTCAGTATCAACAGTGGCCTCAAGACAAGTAGTGAGTCATACCCTCACCTTTTTGTTACTAAATTAGTCGAGAATTCAAGCCCACCAATTAAAAATCGAGTTTTGAAAGTCGAAAGTACCTGGCAAGCTAATACCCCGTCCCAGATGTTGCAGATGCTCCAATACCATCAGAATAGAATCAGAGAAGAACAAGAACACGAGAGAAAACGTATGAAAGACACGAAAATGAAAGTACTAGTTGCACAATCTGTTCCTCAAGACAGTCAGAAGAGGGGTCCGAATCAAGCCAGTCATCCTGCAGCTCCCGTTAAAGGGAACTGCAATTATTGTAAACAGCCAGGTCATTTTATAAATGAGTGTGCAGTTCTGAAACACAACATAGCTACTGGTAAGACTAAAGAAAGACCACGTCCGCCTAGACAAGAACAAGTTTCACAGATTCCTCAGCCACAGAATGCACCACAGACAGTTACAGCACCGCAGCCTATCGCTGCAACACAGCACGTTACATCGCAGATGTACCAGTATGCACAGTCTGAGTATCCAGAGTACCAGCAGTATTCATGAAACAGCCTAGAGAGGGAGGTAGGCTTGCCTCTCATCGAGATACCTGTAGATCAAGAAGGTCCCTATGTTCACAGTCAAGTATTAGGGAAAGACAGAAAGTTTTTGATTGATACAGGGGCAAGTAGGACCACAATTAGTCACGCCGAAGTTCCAGGGGCTCCGCTCTCAGGCTCAAGAAATGTTTCCCTTGGATTTTCAGGAAAACCTATCGTAAATGAGATTTCAAAGCCAGTTACTCTAGAAGTAGGTCCGTTGTCCCGCACTACTGATCTGTTACTTACTAAGTCATGTCCAGAAAACCTATTAGGCATTAAGACACTGAAAGAGTTAGGTGCAGTCATATGCTGTTCCCCAGAGGGAATACGATTGTTCCTACGTGACTTTAAGGGTCACTATGTATTACGAGATTTTGATTCAAGACTGTCTAATGTCCCGCAGCATTTATGGGCGCAAGGTCCAACTGATGTAGGTTACATGCAAATCACACCCTATCGTGTGACTCTCAAGCCAGGTGTAGTGTTACCACGAATCAGACAGTACAGATTGCCACCTGAGGCTGTAGCAGCCTTATCCAAAATTATTGACGAGCTTATTGCTCAGGGAGTGGTTGTAGAAACTGACTCCAATGTATGTAATTCTCCGATCATTCCAGTCATGAAACGTACTGATCCAAATGCACCCCCAGTATATCGATTAGTGATTGACCTACGAGAGCTTAATAAATGTATTATTCCTCAGTACCCAGTTGTCCCAGACATCTCTTCCCTATTAACGGCCATTGATTCCGAAGCCACGTTCTTCACTGTCATAGACCTCAAGAACGCATTTTTCAGTGTTCCTATTCATCCAGACAGCCAGTTCCTTTTCGGATTTTGTTTAAATGGAAGGAGCTATATGTTTACACGAGCTCCTCAAGGTTTCACAGAAAGTCCTAGTATTTACAGTCAAGCACTCAAGAGACAACTAGACAACATTCACATGCCAACTGACACTGCCCTGCTCCAGTATGTCGATGATCTACTGATCACAGCCCGTTCTGAACGTGCTTGCGAGCGAGCATCCCTTACAGTTTTGTATTTCCTAGCCGAGATGGGGCACAAGGTGTCCCCTTCTAAGCTTCAATTCTGTGTCCAGCAAGTGGTCTACTTAGGACACTTACTGTCCAAGAGGGGTAGGCAGTTGACACCAGACCGTATCCAGTTAATAGCGAGTCTTCCTCAGCCCAAGACCCAGAAGGAGGTACGTGCTTTTATCGGCCTTACTTCTTATTGCAGACAATGGATTCCTCAGTATGCATTTCTAGCCAAGCCACTGATACAGTTAACGACACAGGAGGCAGCCGTATCGACTGTCCTCCCTTGGACATCTGAACATACACTTAGTTTCAATGAGTTAAAGAAAGCCCTATGCCAAGCTCCAGTTCTAGCGACACCGAACTACAGTAAGCCTTTTACACTTTTCGTTACTGAACGCGAAGGTACAGCATTATCTGTTCTTACACAAGATCAAGCAGGACAATACAAGCCCTGTGCTTATTTTTCGAGCACATTAGATCCTGTAGCCCAGGCTCTGCCTGCGTGCCTCAAGTCAGTTGCAGCCACAGCACTAGCTATCAGACAAAGTGATTCCATAGTCTTAGGACATACCTTGACAGTACAAGTTCCACACTCCGTGGAAGTTCTTTTAAACCGAACCCAGACTCAGCACTTGACAATTGCACGTTTAACAGGTTATGAATTGACACTGTTCCAGCCACACATAGAAATCAGACGCTGCAACATCCTGAATCCTGCTACACTGTTACCATCAGTTAATTCAAATCCAGCCACACATGATTGCGTGGAAGTAGTTAACATTACGACAAAGCCAAGACAAGATCTGACAGATATTCCGTTACCAGATCCCGACCTGACACTTTATGTGGATGGTTCATGTATGAGAACAAGTACAGGAGAACTAGTCGCCGCGTATGCAGTGACTACTGACACCGAAGTTATTGAAACACACCGTATTGACAACCTGTCCGCTCAAGCAGCAGAGCTAGTTGCTCTGACACAAGCCTGCATACACGCCAAGAACTTGAAAGTTAATGTTTACACAGATTCACGTTACGCATTTGGAGTTGTACACGACTTCGGAGTGCTCTGGCAGGAGAGAGGTTTCATGACTTCTCATGGAACCAAGATTCAGCATGGTCTCCTTATTCAAGCTCTGTTAGATGCCATACACTTGCCGACATCTATCGCTATCATGAAGTGCAAAGCACATACGAAAGTTACTGACATTATTTCCCAAGGTAATGTCTAGCAGATCGCACAGCCAAGCTTACAGCA
This sequence comes from Lissotriton helveticus, assembly GCF_964261635.1. Classification (NCBI taxonomy): domain Eukaryota; kingdom Metazoa; phylum Chordata; class Amphibia; order Caudata; family Salamandridae; genus Lissotriton; species Lissotriton helveticus. Next base: position 1,155,395,863 of record NC_136067.1, on the reverse strand, counting down.
CAGACTCCAGACATTCAAGTTAATCCGACACAGACACATACTCCAGATCCGACTACATGTATGACAGTTAAGGACCCTACACAAGATGTCATAGATATCCAGTTACATGCTACTCCTGAAGAAATCAAGAAATGGTCCGAACAAGGAGGGGTCCAGACAGATCAAGGATGGTTAACAAAGGGTAGAGCCACATGGTTTCTCCCCGACTCTATGGTTCAAGTCATTATTAATACCGCACATAGTCCAGCACATTTAGGAGAAAAAGCTATGTTAGACAGTATCCAGAACATTTGGTTCAACAAGCATTTACGAGCTGCAGCCAAGCAGAAAGTCCGTACCTGTATGATATGTTGTCAGTTTAATCCAGGTAAAAGTGTCCCGGTGGAACAAGGTGGATTCCAGCCTCCTGACCACCCTTTTGAAGTCCTCCAGATGGATTATATTCAGATGGAGCGATGTCGAGGTTTCAAGTATGTCCTTGTAGTTGTATGCGCTTTGTCCAGGTGGACAGAAGCATATCCAGTCCCAGATTACACAGCCGCGACCACTGCCAAGCAGTTGGTTCGTGAGTTCTTCCCCCGTTATGGACTCCCTAGAGTCGTATATTCTGACAACGGCCAGCCATTCTCATCTGAACTCATGAAGCATGTTTCCCTGTTGTTAGGGTACCAGTGGAAGTTTCATTGTGTACGCCATCCTGAAGCAGCCGGTCTCGTAGAGAGACATAATCAGACTCTGAAAATCCGAATTGCCAAAGTGTGTAAAGAAAAAGGTGTGGACTGGCTAGTAGCTCTGCCAGTCGCTTTATTTTATATGCGCATGGTCGCACATTCCAGATCAGGTCTGTCCCCGTATGAGGTCGTTTTCGGCCGCCCCCCTAACATGTGGGGTACACCTAGACCCCGAAGTATTACCGATGTTTCAAGTAATATGCTGACAGATTACCTAGCTTCCTTGATGTCTGCCCTCAACTCATGTCGTTCACAGGTTGCTGCCGCATTTCCAGACAATACCGAGGTGGCACCGCATGAAATCGTTCCAGGATCCATGGTGATGGTCCGCAACTTTGACAGATCAAGCCCGCTGGAGCCTCGTTGGAAAGAGCCCCGACAGGTCCTCCTCACCACCCGTACAGCCGTGAAGTTGGAAGGACGCAAAGGCTGGGTGCACCTTTCTCATGTTAAACTTTTTAATGGACTGAAACCCGTCTTAAAGAACATTTCCCAGGATTTGAAGGATTGCCAAAATATTGTTCTCAAGGACTGTCCCGCCAAAGACATTGCTACAACCCCTCCCCTGTTAGAGAAAACTCCACAACAGGAGTACAAGCTAAAACTCCGGTCTAGTAAAATAAGTCAGTCAGTTTGATTGTCTAAGTCCTCCCCTAGGTGAAACGGTTAGACTGTTTCTGACATGTATAAAATAGACCCCCATAGTGAGAGAGTTAGTCAAAACTCAATCCGATGTATCGTTTTTCTATGTTTCATATTGTTTCTCAGCCTTATGATTTCCTGCACGAGTTATGCATTCTACTTGTATTTCCCAGTTCTTCATGTAAATAAGTCTGCTAATGCTACAGTAGAACACACGTTTAGTGATCTGCCTCCTCATGAACTCTCTTACCGCCTCGCTATGCGAAATAACTCATTTATCCGCATGTTACATTACTCACACCAGACCAGCAATGTCACTAATTGTTGGGTGTGTGGTCGACTCCCCCCTTTCCAGACACCGAAGGGAGTTCTGCCACTCTTTCCTTATCCATTCTCACATAATGGTTCGTGTGGAGCATGGTCCACGTTAACGTCATCCTCAACAGATATGTCTTTTCTCAACAGTACATGTTTTCCAGACAAGCAAGGTCTCCCCCACAGAACAGGGTTAGATCTAGAAAATGAAGTGTATAATTTAGGTAATTATTCGTCGAATTTCATGGTCTTGAATGTTCAGTCTGATACTACTCCAGACTTACCTGCTATTTCAGTACTACCAGTCAAAGGCGAATTATGTGTCCGTAATTATGGTTCTGTACATGTAGGACATAGTGATTGTACTACTATTGTCAAGTATAGTGACAGTGGGAAATCTATCTTCAAAGCTTCACGTCATTCTTATTTTATTTGTGGTCAAACCGCATATGTTCGTCTGCCCCTCGATTGGGAGGGAACCTGTTACATTGCCTTCCTACTGCCACCTGTTTTTCTAGCCCCACCTGATTATCATAGAAATACACATCTAGTACACATTAGACATAGAAGGGAGTCCCCAATTGTCGATTATACTGAAACTGCTCTAGAACAGTATACAGATTTCAATAGAGGTTTCTTTTTCTTTATAGGACCTATCCAGAATAGTAAACTGATCCGTAGGTTAACCAGAACCCTCGAAGCTGTAGTAAATGAGACTGCCTCTGCTCTAGGTAATTTAACTGAAGAGCAATCTGCTATGAGATTTGTCGTTTTACAGAATCGTCTCGTCCTTGACGTCATACTGGCCGATAGGGGCGGGGCCTGTAGAGTCATCGGATCTAGTTGCTGCATTTTCATTCCAAATAACGCGCCGTCTGTTTATTCAGCTATAACCAGACTCCATAAAATTGCCCATCTGATACACCAAGACCCAGGCACCTGGACATGGTCCGGTTGGTTCTGGAATATAATTTCCGCATGGGGATGGAAAATATTGTCCCTTCTAGGTATTGCAGTAGCGATCATATTCAGCTGCTGCCTCTGTATACAATGTGGCCCTGCGATTTGCGGATTTTGTGCTACCTCTTGTATTCCTAGTCCCAAGTCCCGTTCTAAATCCCGTTCCAGGATAATTCGAGACGAGCAAATGATACTGTATGAAATGATAGATGGTATCATGAAAATTGATGTTTCCTGATGGAAACGTAGTGACAAGGAGGGAATGTGGAAAAGTAAATTTTGCCATGTTCTGTGTCCCTACGTGTCATCCATCATATGTTATGTGTGCATGATTAAATATGCATATGCATTCCCCATGTTCGATTAATGACGCAATTACAGTTGTGTCCACCTCTAGTATGCCAGTTTCCAGTCCTCGTGAATACTACGAATATCAGGCCTATGTAAAGCTACGTTGCCACGTTTCCCAGTGTGCACGTTATTCTATTATAAAGTCCCCGTTTCTAGGCCTCAAAAGGGCCTGGACACCAGATTCAGCTCCTGTCTCCTGAAGCCTCGCTGAGGAGCGATACAGCCCCCACCTGTATCCTCGACCCTTCACTTACTTCCTGCCTCGCAGTGCCCGGTCCAGCCTGGCTCAGCCTCTGAGTCTGCCAAGAGTATGTTATGAGTCCAGTTATCAGTTCAGTCCTCCTTCTCTGCATTCCTAAGCTACTGAACTGCATCAATAGTTTCCGTCATTGTCTAGCCTTCACGTCTCCACGTTAGAGAAATACTGCATTTAATGGTCATTTAATATTCTTCATCACGTACTACATGTAGAATAATGCATGGTCCGGTCTTAGAATCAAGTCAGCCTTTCCTCTCCTGACTTCTAGTTTATATCAACATGTTCTCTAAACATCAGATACTAGATACTGTTTAGGTACATGTCGCCCTGACTTTCCAGACTTCAGTCTCTGCTCCTAGCACAGAGTTCATAGCCCCCAGCTTCTCCTAGTAATACGTCATTGCTAGTTTGCGCGCACCATCAGGTTAGAGGTCCCGGCTCCTTAGGTAGCCCCCTCCATGGTTTCCGCCCCATTCATGACATATTCTGTTACGTTTGCATCACATGTCTATGTATACGCCCTGTTACACCTCTTTTTACCCTTATCTTTCGCGACTGCTACGCGTCACGCCTTCTGCTCCACCCACTGCTACGCCTACTGTAATGTAATGCTATGTGTTTGCGTTATGTATATATGCTCATGTATTGTTATTAAAAGTCAGCGCGCTCATCCCAGATCCAGCCCCAGCAGCTGCTGGGCCCTGTCATCCTATTCCTATGCAGGTCTGTCCTGTTCCTGTCCTTATGCTGTATTAAACCTGCAAAAACTCCTACTACCTCGAATCTTGACTCTTATTTATTGAGCTATCTGTTATGATATATGTCTAGTCAAAAAGAGAGGTATTATTTATTTATTTACCACAACTGGGTACTGAGGAATAATACATTTGTTAAGTTCTCGTAAATCAATCACTAATCGATATACTGGGGGTGCATTTGGATCAGTACGTTTCATGACTGGAATGATCGGAGAGTTACATACATTGGAGTCAGTTTCTACAACTACTCCTTGAGCCATGAGCTCGTCTATAATTTTGGATAAGGCTGCTACAGCCTCAGGTGGCAATCTATACTGTCTGATTCGGGGTAACACTACACCTGGCTTGAGAGTCACACGATGGGGTGTGATTTGCATGTAACCTACATCAGTTGGACCTTGCGCCCATAAATGCTGCGGGACTTTAGACAGTCTGGGATCAAAATCTCGTAATACATAGTGACCCTTAAAGTCACGTAGGAACAATCGTATTCCCTCAGGGGAACAACATATAACTGCACCTAACTCTTTCAATGTCTTAATGCCTAATAGGTTTTCCGGACATGACTTAGTAAGTAACAGATCAGTAGTGCGGGACAATGGACCTACTTCTAGAGTGACTGGCTTTGAAATCTCATTCACGATAGGCTTTCCTGAAAATCCAAGGGAAACATTTCTAGAGCCTGAGAGCGGAGCCCCTGGAACTTCGGCGTGACTAATTGTGGTCCTACTTGCCCCTGTATCAATCAAAAACTTTCTGTCTTTCCCTAATACTTGACTGTGAACATAGGGACCCTCTTGATCTACAGGTATCTCGATGAGAGGCAAGCCTACCTCCCTCTCTAGGCTGTTTCATGAATACTGTTGATACTCTGGATACTCAGACTGTGCATACTGGTACATCTGCGATGTGACATGCTGTGTTGCAGCAATAGGCTGCGATGCTGTAACTGTCTGTGGTGCATTCTGTGACTGAGGAATCTGTGAAACCTGTTCTTGTCTAGGCGGACGTGGTCTTTCTTTAGTCTTACCAGTAGCTATGTTATGTTTCAGAACTGTACACTCGTTTATGAAATGACCTGGCTGTTTACAATAATTGCAGTTCCCTTTAACGGGTGCTGCAGGATGACTGGCTTGATTTGGACCCCTCTTCTGACTGTCCTGAGGAACGGATTGTGCAACTAGTACTTTCATTTTCGTGTCTTTCATACGTTTTCTTTCGTGTTCTTGTTCTTCTCTGATTCTATTCTGGTGATACTGGAGCATCTGGAGCATCTGAGACGGAGTATTAGCTTGCCAGGTACTCTCGACCTTCAAAACTCGGTTTTTAACTTGTGGGCTTGAATTCTCGACTAATTTAGTAACAAACAGGTGAGGATACGACTCACTACTTGTCTTGAGGCCACTGTTAATACTGAAGCACTTTTCAAACCTAGAATAAAAATCACTAATATCTTCATCTTGTTTCTGTTTACAGGCTGAGATTGCATCCCAGTCTTCCTTTTTCGTTGTTAATAATCTGGGTAAAACTTGAATCAATAATTCTGGTAATTCTTTACATTTATCTCCGAGACCAGTACCTGGTACACGTATCTTATCTTCTGCTTCTAGGACTGCCCAATCTATCTTTTTCTCTCCCACCTCCCATTCTTTTTCCTTTAGCTTTTCATACACCCCTGCGGGCAACAGGACCTTTAACATTTTAATTATATCCGGGTACGTGTATTCTCCCATACGGAGCATGTCTTTTAATTCTCTATGGTACCCTGCTGGATCTTTATCATGACAGGGAATTAATTTCTTCATCTCTAGAAGTTCCATCTTTGTGATCGGAGTGTATACAAACACTCGCTGCATTTCGCCACCCGCTCCTCTGACTGGGTGGACTTCTCGTAATGGATTCTGTCTGTATATGTACAACGGTTTACTTTCTGGGGGTGAGGCATGGACAAAATGCGGGTTCAGAAACGTTCTATATTTGTGACGCTGTTCTAGAATGACACTAATTAAATCGGTACCTAGACCTTTCCATCTATACTGGAGTAACTCGTTCAGGATATCATGTAGCGGGCCTGGATCAGAATGTTGACCCTCATACAGAATAATGAGGTGCTGAATCATATACATACCCACCAGTCGCTGCTCGGCTGGGGGCATTTTCAGAAACATTTGTGCCACTATTTCGTCTGGAAAAGTGGTAGAATCAGTAATCCATCGGACTGCTGACCGAACTATTTCTTGTTCATGCATGGTACTTAACTCACTATAACCGATTCGTGATTTCAGAATGTGATCGGTAGCTTGGAATACTTGTTCTAGGGAACCTTGTTCTGGTGCTGAATGATGGAAAGTTGGCTTGTGTTCTAGACGTAAATGGCGATCTGGAATTCTAGGTTTTCCTACATACGCTATTCTGGCGGTATTCTCATCGTCTTCCTCTTCAGGATCAGAGGTACTTTCTTTCTCGCTTACTTGTGCTGCTTTACGCTGTTCGTGTATCTTTATTATCTCTCTACGGATTTTCTTGTACATACTTTCCATGGCACCAATGGTATTGTGCTTTCCTTCGGCTATATTATCACTCCACTTTGTTAGAGTTTTCATTTCTTCCGGGTCTTTAGACGGGTAATCCTGTTCTCTTATTAGACAGTTAATTAAAAACTTTAATATCATGCGCTGAATCTCGGCTTTCCTTTGAGACATGGCATCACTAATACTTCCTGGGTCATCCCCTGTACGGATGAAACGATATATTCTGTCTAGATCTTCTTTCATGTTTGGTAGGGTGACTAGATACTCGGTCACCCTCCTTACGCGTACTGAATATAAAACCATATTAAACTCGCCTGGAACTGGGTCATAGGCACATTCGCCAAGGGTTTGCCTGATCTCTGCAACAGACTTATTATTCTTAGGAGTACGCTGTGATGCTTGAGCATGTAATTCGAGTGCTGATAAACGCTTGTATGGCGGCGGGGTTTGAGGAAGACCTCCTCCTGCGGCCCCTAAACTAGAATCATCAACTGATGCTTTTCGTCCTGGCAGGGTGGGTAATTGTAACGTGGGCTGGACTTGTATGGCGGGCTGACCCGGGGGGGCTGTTAAGGGCACCCCGGTATCTGGGGGAGCAGGAATTACCTGGTTTACAGGGACGGGCGGAGTGCGGACAGGATTTGCATATTCTGGGACTGTGTCGTCCAGATAGGACGAAATAAAAATATCAGCTGCGGTAGGCTTGTGACGTAGCTTGGTCGGAACTAATGGTGGCGGAAAATTACTGGATGCCTCCAGGGTCGCTTTTGGCAAGCCCTCGGCAAGAAGAGGATACATACCCTTAATGAGGGCATTCCTCTGTCTGTCTGATTGTTCAGCTTTGACTCGTTCACCTATCTCGATTAATTCTTTTTCTTGGGCTCGCTCTTGGGATTCTCTATTTAGTTCCGACTTTCTGATTTCTTTTTCGGTTCTTTTATGAGCTTCTTTGCGCCATAGCTCGATGGCGTCTTTCTGTGATTGTCTGGCTTTCTTTTTCCATAATGCCTCCTCTACTCTCATGATGCACTCGGCATCCCACGTACCTGATACGGGCCATCTATACTTTTCTTCTAACTGTTTGGTATACTCTACCCATAAATCTAGATACAATATGGCACTTATGCCATGTTTCTGATACATAAAGTGACCTGGACTGTCCCTGGGCGGGACGGGGACTGCTGCTTCCAGCAGACCCTTTCTAGTTTTTAACTGACATAACTTGGAAAATATGGGCATGACTGAACTGTAATCTAGACACAATACAATACACAATGAACACGATACTTATACCCCATTCATACCACGACATTGAAATACATGAAAAACATTTAAAATAACAGTTCGAACAGAATACTACCTGGAATACGGAACACAGAATACATGAATTTTCTCGAGAACAGAACTGACTAGAACAGGAACTAGATGCACTGCTGAAACAGTACGAAACTTACCGGTCTCTTAATGAGACACATCAGGACCCGTATCCACCGAAGTGAACACTTCGTTTGTGGGACTGTGTACCACCAACCCACAGACCAGAGTCAATTAGATTGACCCTGTCTAGATACCACCCCAGTAACGGTACTCACCGGGCAGCAAGAACGGAAGGCCTCGGACTGGACTGCACTGCTACGACGACGGACGACGAACTTCGGACCTCGGACTTCAGTTACGGGTGGACCTCCGGATACCTCGGACCTTGGACTCTCGGCTTGGGCTCTGGTCGGGACTCGCCGCGTTCCTCCACCGTCTCGTTTGGATGCTGGACCGCCTCCTCCGTCTTCTCCGTGGGCCTGAGGGATACTTGAGCAGAAATATCTGCCACTGCGCAGAAGAGTTCCGTCACGACTGCAGAGGGTCAGGGGGTCGGCGTGGCTTCACCGACGCGTGGGGAAAGGGCAAGTCCCTGTTCGGGCGCCATTATGTGGTATATAAATAAATAATACCGGATCTATTTTTGAATGAATGAATGAATAACAGATAGCTCAATAAAATAAGAGTCAAGATTCGAGGTAGTGGGAGTTTTTGCAGGTTTATTACAGTATAAAGGACAGGGACAGGATAACCTGCATAGGAACAGAATGGCAAGGACTAGCATGGCCCGGCAGCTGCCGGGGACAGGATCTGGAATGGCTAGCTCTAACATTTAATAACATTACATGAGCATATATACATAACGCAAACACATAGCATTACATTGCAATGGGCGTAGCAGTGGGTGGAGCAGTAGGTGTGACGTGTAGCAGTCGCGAAAGATAAGGGTACAAAGGAGGTGTAACAGGGCGTATACATAGACATGTGATGCAAACGTAATAGAATATGTCATGAAATGGGCGGAAACATTGGAGGGGGCTACCTAAGGAGCCGGGACCTCTAACCTAATGGTGCGCGCAAACTGGCAATGACGTGTTACTAGGAGAAGCTGTGGGCTATGAACTCTGTGCTAGGAGCAGAGACTAAAGTCTGGAGGGTCGGAGCGACATGTACCTAAACCCTATCTGGTATCTAATGTTTAGGGAACATGTTGATATAAACTAGAAGTCATGAGGGGAGAAGCTAACTGACTCTAAGACTGAAGCATAAATTATTCTACATGAAGTGCGTTGATGAAGAATATTAAATGACCATTAAATCCAGTATTTCTCTTACATGGATCCAGAAAGGCTAGACAATGACGGAAACTATTGATGCAGTTCAGTAGCTTAGGAATGCAGAGAAGGAGGACTGAACTGATAGCTGGAATCATAACATAGTCTTGGCAGACTCGGAGGCAGAACCAAGCTGCACCGGGCACTGCGAGGCAGGAAGTAAGTGAAGGGTTGAGGATACAGGTGGGGGCTGGATCGCTCCTCAGCGAGGGTTCAGGAGACAGGAGCTGAATCTGATGTCCGGGCCCTTTTTGAGGCCTGGAAACGGGGACTTTATAATGAAATAACGTGCACACTGAGAAACGTGGCAACATAACTTTACATAGGCCTAACACTCATATTATTCATGAGGACTGGGAAATGACATACCAGAGGTGGACACAACTATAATTGCGTCTTGAATCGGACATGGGGAATAACATATGCATATTGGTCATGCACACATAACATATAATGGATGACACGTAGGGACACAGAACATGACAAAATTTACTTTTCCACATCAGTCCGTTATGCAATACATTTTACAAAAAAAATCATCCATTTAGACACTTATATACCCATTTATTCTTCCATCGACCTTGAGATGTACATCTATAAAACATATTTAATTTACTGAAAAACACACATTCACTGGATTATGTCATCAGTGATGTCATCAGTGATGTCATTTGAGATGCCATCAGTGATGTCATGAGTGATGTCACTGACCATGTCATGAGTGATGTAATATGTGACGTCTTCAGCAGTGCATTGCGGGGGCGTGAGTTATAGTTAGCTGAACTAACTATAACGGGGGAATTTCAATGGTTTTGTATGAGTGAAATTTCCAGCTAACTATAACATGTGTGAAACCCATGGTTTTTTCAGTGAATATATATATACTTGTTATTTTTCCCAATTGATCTCCAGTTTCTTCCTGAGTGTATCTCATTTATTGACTCAGTGTGTGTTTAAAATATGCTTAACACTACCCTCTGATAACCCTAAACTGCTCGCCCACACTACCACAAAAGAGTTCATTTGGGATTATTAATTTAAGCCCTGTAAGCCAATAAGGGTCGTCTGGACTTTCTACATACTGTACCTCTTTTTGGTACACTACATAAAAAAGCCAGCTTCCGCCAGTCATTTTAAATGTTCAATGTTCAGTGCAAATCAGTGTGCAATATGAGTAGTGTTGGCACAAACCTTAGAATGACACATTAGTGGGGGGCTTGGAATCAGAAATAGCCCTTACTATGTCATTCTTTGGGTTTATACCTTCAAGTGTTAAATAATGACCCAAATACTCAGCATGCTATGTAAATTTATTTTACTGTCATCCCATTTTTTCAAGTTTATTTAATATTTGATCCACTATACTCTTGTGCTCTTCAGTGGCATTAGCATGTATTAGTATGTCGACCTGAGAGGCCTGATAAAAGTACTTGCTAGGGTGTAGCAGAGGACAAGGGTAGGTGCGACGACGAGATCGCACTCAGAAACCTTTAGCACAGCTGAGCGTGGCACCTCTGCCACACCCTAGGGAGTACTTTTATCTCCAGTTGGAGGTTGGAAAGCCAACATCAAAAAGTAGGTGCCACTCAAAGGGTACCACTTTCGACACATTTGTGGGGTAGGAAGATTCACTCACTATTCCTGTCCTGACGAAGCTCCACGAATCCTCATGACCACTAGGGGCGCGAAAAATGTTGACTGACTCGAGTTGGACCCTAAAGAGGGAACTCGCATCAGACTATCAGGGTACTTTATGACCCCATTAGTAGCATTTACCTATAAAGGTGTTTAATCTGACAGGGCGGTCCAGTTATTAAAAGTAGTTGGTGGCCTCTCTGACCAGTTTTAACCCACATCATCAAACATGAGATACCACCCCGCATAGACTCTACCTTGCATTCATCATAAGGCATACCAATAAAGGGTCTCCGCCAAAGTGACCATTTGGGGGATCCGTTGGGCATTGCAGCGCCGGCCCAGCGAGGAGCAATAGCCCTATGATGAAGCATTACATCACTTTGGGATGTGTGAGGGCAACATTAAACTCTCCTTTTGACTGCCACCGTGCATATGCCAGAGTCCTGAACAACCTGTTGATATCTCCTCTTTCTCTTTAGGCCCAGTAGCAATATTTTTTGTTTGTGACATAAACAAAGGAGCACAGGCACTAGACCTCTCATCCAGCTCCTAGTCCCCTGCCTCCTCTCTCTAGGAAATCCTTTGATACATTAAAATTGCAAGACACAGCCAGGATTCTTTATTGATACACGGCCAGAATTCTTTGTTCAGCCACATGTTGATGAATAGGCTCATATATCATTTGCCAGTGTCTCTCAACTGGAACACTTGGTTCCTGTAAAAAAAATTCATCCAAGTCTAGCAGCCTCTGAATATTCATCCCAGTGACTAAAATGTACATTGTCAGCTTCAGTTTCAGTAAGATGATAAAAAAGTATCTGACCATCACTACCTAAGAACTGTATAATAGGGTAAACGTACGTTCACTGTAACATTATTACCACCCATGGCTATCACCAACCTCTCAAAACCCTTAAAACATTGTTTCCATCGCAGATCAGTATTAGATTAAACAGGTAAAAATTATTGAGGCGAGTTTATTCCTTTCATTTTCAAAATAAATACTCGCGATTCGTCTTACCAACAAATGTGTTCTTCGCTTGAGTTACCATAACAACCAAATGTCATGAAGGAAAATGTCATTCAAAGAAAAGTACTGTTGCTGCTTACTTTAAATTCTTCAACAAAAAACAGCAAATGCAGTTTGCTATTAGTATTGTACGATAACACTTTCTGAGCGTTTTGGTTTCAGTATAGGTCACGCCTGTTTTGAAATGTAGACACGGGAAACAACCTTTACAACGCAAATTTTACAACGCACTACCATTACAACAAAACTTTTATAACGCAACATCCATTACAACGCATGCATTTACAACGCAACCATTACAACGCATGACACTACAACGCAACCATTACAACGCATACCATTACAACGCATAACATTACCATCCAACACTTACCCTACTGTTGCACCCCCTGGAGTTAGAATAGTAATTTTTACCCCTACACTATCCAACACTTACCCTACTGTTGCACCCCCTGGAGTTAGAATAGTAAATTTTACCCCTACACTATACAATACTTACCAAACATGCAATGTAATGTAATGCGTTGTAATGGTATGCGTTGTAAAGGTAGTGTGCGTTGTAATGGAATGCGTTGTAAATGTAGTTTTAAAAATTTCGTTGTAATGGCGTGCGTTGTAATGGAATGCGTTGCAAAAAAATGCGTTGTAAAAGTGTGCGTTGTAACGTCATACATCCGTAGATACAATAACTATATTGACCATATGCAGCCAGATCATGTTGTAAGACAACGGCCGCCTGCCTGACTTTGTCTGAGCTGTCCTTGAGTGTCCATTGTAGGCTTTGCGCCTGATTCTGCCCTGCTCATATTTCATTCACCAGCGCTCAGACCTATGAGTCATACTTGCCATATTTGGCATGTTGCTGATAAATGGTCGAGTTGGCTATCCGACCCGGAATCTCATCAAATAACAGGCACTGAAATAACACAAAGACCAGAGTATACTGACGCCAAGGTCTTGGGAAGTGCCGCCTATTGCAGGCATTATACATTTCGCCTTGTAGCGAGTAGACAGACTCAAGTGGACAACCTCACAGAATAACAATCAAGACTTGCATTTTCAGTTATACGCCAAACTGGCAACGCTTGTTTCAATTGTTTCATGCAATGTAAATGATGGTATTAATGAAAAGCAAATGTGAAACTTTCGCTAGTAGCCTCTGGGTTCTACATGTATATTTTATAAAGTATGGAAATTCGGTGTGATTGTAATGTCCATCCAAGAAAATCGATTGCTTTCAAATAGACATTGGAGAGAGTGTCACAGAATACAGTAGTAATGATTTTGCTAGACATTTTTTCATTATTTTTTTGACTTAAGGTGATTAATGTGCAAGGACAATTTATGAAGCATTCTTTTCACACTTTTGTAGTCTGGGTTAGGTTTTATATGAATAGTGTCCCGTTGGAAATGTGACGTGTATGAAAAAAGTTGCGTGAATGATCCTTTACATGTTTTTCTGATAGGCTTGAACTTTATTTTGAACAGACTAGTACTACCAACATTATATGTATTTTTGTCTTAAAAAATAAGTGACTAGTACAAGTAATTTTCTTTTTGTTAATAGGATATCTAATTACCAATCCTGACACTGTTGTCCGGATTTATAAAGAAGAGTCCTGCGCCCTGGATCCAGACAGAAAGGGAGACATCAGGGATTGCTTCCCTTGTGAGTACAGCTTTCATCACACATTGGCAAAGCTCATTCTTGTATTGTATTTTCATGGTTTATGCAAAACTTTATTGTTCAGGAAGTTGCCGGGTGTTCATAGTCTATTCAGCCAGTGGTTAAAATGAGTGCATTTGAGAAAAATGTGAAAGAGACAGCCACAGACAAATAAATGAAATCTGGCTGAAAATTCCTTTAAGTAATTATGTCATACACATAATAGTAATATCAAATGGTTTTGGCTAACAGACCTAAAAAAGCCAATCGTTCTGCCTTGGCTACCAGCCTCTTGAATTTGAGAACAAAGTTAAGGAAAGAAGGAAAGCAAGAATATAACAAAGAAAGAAAGAGAAGACAAATGGAGAAGAGGGTAGAGGGAAAGAAAGAAGGATGAAAAGACGGATAGAAGGGAGGAAAGAGAAAGAAGGAAGTAACGAAAGAAAAAGAAAGGTAGGAAGTAACGAAAGAAAGAAGGGAAGAAGGAAAGAAGGGAAGAAAAAGCAGGCAAGAAAGAAGGATAAAAAGACAGGAAAAAAAGGAAAGAATGAAGGAAAGAAAGCAAGAAAAAAGGAAACAAGGAAAAATGCAAGAAAGAAGAGAAGAAACACCGACAGAAGAAAGGAAGAAAGAAAAAAATGAAAGAAAAACAAAAGAATGAAAGAGAAAGCAAGAAGGAAAGATAAAATGAAAGAGACAGAAAGAAAAGGAAGTTAAAAGAATGGAAAGAAAGATTAAAAGAAGGATGGAGAGAAGACCAGCGTGAAGGAAAAAGAAGGAAAGAAAGAATAAAGAAAAAAGAAATAATGAAGGTCAGAAGGGAAAGCATTTTTAAAAAAGTGAAGCAATTGCTACTTGTTAAACTTGATAAAGGTTTATTTTCCTCCTGTGCAAAGTTTATTAAAGAATAATTGGTGAAATAAAGTCCAGAATAGATGTGTTCTGAAGAATTGCCTACTTATAAATTCAGGAAAAAGCGCCGTAATAACTGCTTTCTTAACGACTTAGAACACCAAAATCTCTGGGCACTGAATGGAAGATTTCCGGCAAACTCCCCTCCAGTCAACTCCTTCTACTCGACAAAAACAAGCTCAATACGGTATTATACATTCGCAAGCCTCGTGCTGTTTCCTCACATCTTGGGGTTCACAATGGGCGACAAGGGCGATAGCGATCATCGCCCCCAGGAATGTCACATAAGATCAAACACGCCAATCCCGATCAGGCCTGACACAACACCGGGCCGATTTATCTCTTGAACCAAAAGAGGATCAAATGCACGATCATTAATTCGAACAGTCAAGCTGAAACTGCTCTTCAACTCTTCGATGTCCAAGCATCCACTGCAGTCGGGCATATCACCTACTGGGCTCAGTACACGGCAACACTGTTACAGAAGCTCGCAGTCAACTACCCCCCAAAAGTCAACTTTTGCACAGAGGGTAGCAAACACAATCTAAACAAAGGTCAGAGAGCTCAACTAAGGAACCTCAAAAGATCAGCAAACACGACTCTACGCAAACTGAGAAAAGCTCCAGCCTACGAGTAATGCTGAAACAACAAAGAGTAGCGCTTAATCGATTTAAATAGATCACCAAAAGAGAGGGCAATAACTAAGCATGGGCCAAACTCTTACACGACATCAATAGCAACAACAGCGCCCGTTTCTGGGAAACAGTAAATGGCTTCATGCGCCCGCAGCACAAAGAAATAGGATCCCATATCTCTGAAGAGACCTGGACAAAATAGCTCTCCAGCCATTTCAACGATGACACAGAGCACCAAGGACCTCACATGGGGATTAGTAAGAGCCCAGAGAGAATTTTGAAAACGGGCACGCCAGAGTCAAGGGGACAGGCCTTCCCAGGCACCAACATCACCCACTCAGAGACAGTGAGGCGCCTGCAGTCCGACTTAACCAAAAATCAGATAGCAAAAGGTAGAAAAGAAGGTGCCCGGTCCCAAACGACATACCACCTGCCCTGTATAAAACAAAGAACAAAGAGTGGTCCGACATCATGCAACCACTATTTTTGGAAATTAGATTATCAAACAAAATTCCAGAATCCTAAATTTATGGATTGTCCCAATCCATAAAAAGGGAGATAAGGCTGTACCAAACAACTATTGCTTAGTAGCCCTCATTGACAATGAGGCACTATATTAGAGGAGCTTACACTTTGGGCTGAGTCAAATCAGATACTTCCGCTGAATCAGACAGGCTTTAGAAAAACAACTGGAATATCAACAAATATTCTTGCTATGTCAGTAATTATTGATGCAGCAAAAACATCCAAGATTCCCTTACACCTGTGTTATATTGACTTCAGCGCCCCATTTGATAACATAGAGAGAGGCAGGCTTTGGGGGAAACCAGCGCATGCTCCTCCACATGGACACCTGGTTGCAAGTGAAATTAGGAAGCGGCACTCACCTGTCCTTAAAAGTACCAACTACTAAAGGCCTAAAACAAGGGTGCGTGCTTGCACCAACCTTGTTCAATCTTTTTATGGGGGATCTATCGAAAGCGCTCGATGCCTGCAATTCTCACTCCCCAAGGATAGGCGGAAAAACCTAGAGCAACCTTCTGTATGCAGACGCCGTTGTGCTACTCAGTCACACTTATATCGGCCTTAAACGTCTTCTTACTGAAATGCAGAACTACGCCAAGGAAAATAATTCAAAGATGAATCTTAGCAAGACACGTACAATGTCTATAAACGCCAACAAAAAACAATGCAAGTGCTGGCTGCTCGGTGACACAAAAATTTACCCAGCTCGCGAGTATAAATACCTGGGAGTCATATTTGATAAGGAAGGATCTTTCGCGTACCAGAAGCAGGAAATAAGAAGGAGAGGCGCACTGATTGCCTTGACGATGAAAAATCTGGCAACCAAACTGATGGGTCTGACCATGACCCCGCTTCTGAAGGTAATCAAGGCAAAACTGCTGCCCTCGATCACTTATGGCAGCGAGGCGATGAGGGGAAGGGACTCCAAGGATCTGGACAGCATACAGGTGAAGGCCTATAGAACAATGTTCTCGCTCCCGACTTATACATCTCCAGCTCAAATAAGACTGAAATTCAGCCTGCAGAAACAAGATCTAGCCAGGCAAGGAGTTTACATCATTTGCTGCCACAAATTAAGAAGCGCTACCACAAACACACTAAACTCTCTGTTATGGAGTTATATACAAAGCAGAGACGCTTCAGAGGCAAGAAAGTACCTCCAGTCAGCTTTGGAGGTCACCAAACTCTCCAAGATCTGGGACAAACAGCTTGGGCATAGCAACTTCAAAAATATAGTCTGGAAAAATGTCAAATCACTTTCCTTACTAGAGGACAATGTCTTATTTTCAAAAAGATCACATGCATGGATGACTCTAAACTCCTACAAATCACTAATGCCACAAATATACTTTAACCAGGGGTACTCCAGAGCCATAAAAAGGAGCTTTTTAAAGTACAGACTAGGGATTCTGCCATACCCGCGGGACTTACCACCATGGCTGAGGAAGGATGGCAATGACACCTGCAGGCTATGTAACTCCAGCAATGGTAACATCCTTTACGTAATCTGCTTATATCAAGACTTGAAACTAGCTCGTCAATCGCTTCTCAAAGACCAATTTAAGCAGAGAGGGATTGGTACCAGAAGGCAAGCTTGCCTGTTTGAATCCATCAAATACGCAACTAAACTGCAGATTTGTGAAATTCTTGAGAGTGGCCGAACAGAGAATGCCAAAACTGGCGGAGAATACTACAGAAGTAGGCCAATCAACAGATGGACACTGAATAGCATCTTACTGAACATGAATGTCTAGCACTAGTGCTACATCGTTGAGCAAGTAGAACCCTTGGGGCAATCACTGTAACTGGCTGAACAGGACTAGAACTTCCTAACATAGAGTCCAGGACTACAGATAGTGAAAAAAGGAAAGCACTCTATCCTGCTTTGCTGAGGTTCTTCATAATGAATTTTCTATTTTATGACCTATTTTAAGTGTTTTATAAGGATGTTTTAAGAATTTTGATACCTGTGTTGCAATGGTTTTAATTAAATACGCAAATAAAATGTTTTTTCTTCTTTCTTCTTCTTCTACTTATGAATTCACATGTATAATATTGAGCATAACTTAATATGGAACCATTTTAAATAGACGCAATCTGTTATGCTGTGAAATAACAGCAGTCTGAAAAACAAAGGAGACTCCAAGAGGAATTTACAACAGCATTGACTGGAGACAATAACTGATAAAACATGAACTGTGGCCTGTGCTCATAACTGGAAGAAAATGCCTGCTTTCACATCAGGCTTTAAACACAAAGGCACCACTAACGTAATTATAAAGTAAAAACAAAAACACTGGCACTGAAGGGAACTATTGTGTGTTCTCCTTTATGTTGATGTTCTCCATTGTCAAGGAACAAAATGCAGTCACTCAAAATAAAGTTAGCAATGGCTGAAGTAGGCTAACCCTTTGCCCCATGCTTTATGCTGTAGGAGACATAAGCTAAATGTGAATGATACAAAAACCGACCAATAGAAGAAGAACGGTGGCTGAAAGCCCCTTTAAGTATATTATACATATAACTTTAGTAAATTCAAAAGGTCTTGGCTAACACCAGACCTAAAAACAATGTGGAGGCAGCAAAGATGCTCTTATCCAGGCATCTGTTTTGATATGTTCCTAGAAATTAATAATATGTGCCAGAAATGACTGCACTAGTCCTGCCATTCTTAATTTTTTGAGTTCTGTTGACCACCACCACCGTCTCACTGCTGGAAGGCAGGGATCCCTACTTAGCAATATCTAACATTCAAACCTCAAAACAATACAGACAATTACCGAAACAAGTATACAACACACAAATTATGAAATATTTAATAAAATAAAATATTACACAAAAGTCTAAATTTTAATGGGAAGGTTGGAGCTTTTTAAAGTTATTTCTATAATTCAAAGCAAAATGCTAAACTTACCACTTCGTCTTTTTTGCTCCTAATGCGGGTTCTTTTATTTATTTACTTGAGTTTTATATAGCGCTGGCTAGACCAGGAGGTATCAGAGCGCTTTACATGAGGAGAGTTACATAGGTTACAAGTTACACATTGTTACAGAAGGTACGTAAATTACGAGTTACATCCGTTGGTTCATGCGAGTAGAAGGGTGAGGGGGCGACGGGGAGGGAGATTAAGTGGAGAATTGACACAAGGAAAAACACGATTCAGAAAAGGGGGAGGTGATGAACAGAGCGTCTGAATTAAGCAGACCACTCTTACCCAGTCCAAAGATCAGGGCTTGATCCATCACCGTTATTTATCTCACTGCCCCATCCCAGCTCAGAACCTGGCTATATGCAAATTAGTCTGTCCCTGGCCCAGTGCATCATGGGAACAGGGCAGACCAAACTACCAAGCCAATTCTTCACCAGAAAGGAGACAAGCTACCGGGGACCGGTTTCTGGCATTTCAGCCTCTTCGGCCCGGCTTGCTTGAATCCTGATGGAGCAGTGAGAAAGGGACTCATGTCTGAGTATACCCTGCCACACCTATAGTGGCCAAAAACGATTCAGAAAAGGGGGAGGTGATGAACAGAGCGTCTGAATTAAGCAGACCACTCTTACCCAGTCCAAAGATCAGAAACGGTGTTGGATCTAGCCCTGATCTCTTGACTGGGTGAGAGTACTCTGCTTAATTCAGAGACTCTGTCCATCACCACCCCTTGTTGTAAATACAAGGAAAAACACAGCAGGCAGGGGGAGAGAGATTTAGGGGAGAGAGGAAAGGAAAGTGTTCTATTTCTTATTGATGTTTAAGGGTGCTTCAGTTAAGGACACTAATCTTCCATGCCAGATTTCATTTCCTGAATGTGCCCCGCTCCTGTGAATCACGCTTAGGGCACCAACTTAATTTTCAGCATCCATTTGTACACTCCTTCACATTTCCAGAGCTTTTTAAAAATTGTATTTTTCATATTGCTTTTTGACGTGTATATACTTTATGAATCTGCTAATATTATTTAATTGTCTACATAGTTGTGGGCCCACTAAGTAGGAGTAATAGACTAGAGTTTAAGAACCAGTGCACTAGATTTACCTGCCCCTGTGGTCTCATCTTCACAGCTTGCTATGCGAACGTCTGCCCAGACATTTTACTGCGGATTAAACAGGAGGATGATGAGAATGGCAGGGATGTGCAGTGTGCAGAAGAAACGGATATCTGTAACAGTGGTGAGTTGCATGTTAGCAGCGTTCGCAGCTTGGGAATTGATGTGAATATCATTTCAGAATGAAAATGTCTAATTTTTCCTAGAAGGGGCCTGAGTTCAGATGAATCTGTCGTATACATTGTTATGTCAGAGCCGCAAAACACTCCAACGTAAGTTCAGAAGCCTTTATGAACAAAGGTAAAATAAGGCCTTCACGCAGGCAACAAAGCAAAAGACACAAAATTGATGGACGGAATGCAGAACAAATCAAAACACTCACCCCCAGTCAGGAGATCTGGGTTAAATCCATCATTCTTTTGCTCACCATGCCACCCCAGTTTAGACCTGGCCATATGCAAATCAGTCTTGACCTTGTGCCTCATAGGAACAGTCCAAGCTGAACTGCCAAGCCAGGTCCTTCCTGGACTGGAAACAAGCATCCTAAGACCGGTTTTGGGGTTTCACCCTTCATCAGCCAGGATAGCTTGAATCTAGTGGCACAGTGAGCCTGTGATCCACGTCTTGGCATTAACCGCGCACTTAGGGCCAGAAAGCAAAAGACACACAATTGATGGCAACAGCAGAACAAGTGGATGTATCGACAGCCAAAGACTCACCTGGCTTAAACATTCTATGACATCATATTAATAGTACAGTAACTTTCTACAAATGTCATAAGGTTCTCATGCATGCAGAGTAAGTGATGGTGCAGACAAACGTGTTTGAGAGATCTTGAAATGAAAGACTACGACGTTAAAGCAACACATTATTTACACATATACAACATCTCCCTTTCTTACAAAAAACAGAATTATTATAATAAAATATTCTTCAAATTTGTTTGGTAATTTTGAAAACCTGCCCGATGAAGTAGATGCTCCTTCATTGACATTTTGTGGCATAATTACAATGACTAGTTGTTGAAATGGGTCTGGTAATTTACATTTAATCTGAACAACTGTTTTTTTCTTGAATTACAACAGAATCTCTAATGATTTGAATTTCATTCTTATCAGAATTTTTTTTTAAAGTGAAGTATTAATATTGACATTCGTACTACAATTCTCATTATTGGTAATGGCACTTTCTTTGCTACTTGCAGTGTTGGTACCTTTGTAGAAACTCCTAACATAAACAATAGTTTATAGTTTATAGTTCTGTCGGGTAAAAAATAATTCAAGCTTTAGAAAATGAATTCATACACTTTTTGACAGGTTGCAGTATTAACTTGCTCTAAAACGACAAAAAACACAGAAATGCAAATCCAAAACAACAGATAGGGTGAATTTATGATTTTAGTATCATTCATAATTACCCTGTATTCAACATATACATTAGATAGTTTTACAAAAATGGCGCATCAAATTAAGGTGATAGTGATATTTCAGTGCAGTGATCCATCGTGCAGTGGTGAAATAAAACCAGTGACTTATATACAAGTGAAGGAAGGGATGGGGTAGACTGTTGGCCAAAACGGTATTCAATTGGAGATATTCCTCTGTGCCACTGTGGTTGGCGATTGCTATGGAATACTCTCTGTTGGTCCAAGGGGTTCTTTGTCAAAGGGTTTCTTTCAACTCATTTTCAATATTATATATTCAACTGTTAGTTTCTATAAAAAAAACTTGCAGGATCTACAAAAAATGACCCCTTGCTGAATTCAGAATTTTTTGTATTAATGTTTTTATTGGCATTTGAAATTACAGCGGCATTATAATGCATATAATTAAACATTTAGATAATGATTATACAGTTCTAGTTTCTTCTGGAATGGTCATCTGACCCTGAACAATCCATTTGAGTATTCTTACTATGCACAGTCACAAGACACTCTCAAAGAATACCCGCTTATCAACCCAAACATGTAACTCCCTTGCCCACCCTCCACCCATCCTCCCTTGTGTGTCTGATGTCTGTCTTTAAGTCTAGATTAATTCCTAGTCCGGCTCCACTACTTATCTACTCCTGCCGTGTCGGGTGTGTTAGTCAAATCTCTGTTCTCTAATGATTGTTCCTGGTATCAGTGTTCGGGGGGGATGGAGCCCCGGGGGGTTGTCTCCCCTAGGTCTTTCAAGTTTTCATCATGTAGTACCTGCTTCATCTGCACTGCCTCTGCTTTTGCCCATGCGTACACATCCTTCGCCCACATTACTACTCTTGTTGGGTATGGCCCATCCAGGAGATTGCTATGGGGCGCTTTGCAAGGACTAACCCCAGCATTACGAATTTCCTACTCTGGTTCCTTCCCTTCGGAGTAGGGCGTAATCCCAATAGGACTGTGCCGACCTCCCCTGGAATCACCCACCCCGTGGCTTCTTTTAGTTTGGCTGAAATTCCCGTCCAGTAAGAGGCCAAAGTTGAGCAGGCCCAAGTCATATGTAGAAAATCTGCTTCTCTTTCATTACATCGGGGACATCGTGGTGACCTATCTGGATATATTTTGTTTAATGTTTTGGGGGTGAGTTAGGTTTGATGCACAAAATTGTATTGTATTAGTTTAAACTGCGTGTTCGAGCTAACTCGTTTGACCCCATCGTGTATTTTGAACCAATCTTTTTCAGTTAGGGGAGCTTCCACCACTGCTGCCCATTTATCAAACTTCTGTTTATTAGAAGAGTTTCATAAATCATTTCCAAACATTCACAACATGTTGCCATATCAACATTCACACCTGCCAACCTCCTCTAAATCAATCACAGTTTCCTACATTGCTGGAATGATAATCTTTTCGAAGCTCAGAACAAGTCGTTGTCTCATTGGCACATCCAAATTTTCAACTAACAGAAAACAAAAAACACCCTCTCCTCCTCCCTCCCCCGTGGTGTAGAAGCACTACTCACCTGTTCCTTGCCTGCTGCTCTACTCTAGCTTGTGGAGGGGAATCCTCTTGTGCACTTCCAGAGTTTTGCTGTTCCCTCTATTGCTGAGTATTATCTTTGCTTTCCCGGTTATGAGTCTTAACACTGAAAGAACTGTAGACCGCTTAATGTAGGTGGGCATACTCCCAGTGGGAACCCCTTTGTAAAATAAGACACTAAAGGACCCCACTTATATTAAAAATTCTTATATTCATCTCTTAAAATGTCAGACATACGCTCCATCATGAGTATTTTCCATAAGTGTGAGTGCCATTGCGCCAACACCGGAGCTTCTTTCTTCTTCCAATTAGCTGCTATAGCCTTCTTGGCTGCCCCCTAACATGCCCACATAATTGCCTTGTCTGCCTTAGTTTGGTGCTATAGTGAGGTGTCCCTTAGACTAGGAGGATTGCATCTATAGAACTCAGCATGGGGTATACCAGCATGTCTTTCATTTGGGCCCGAATTTCTTCCCAGAATGGCTTAATGAATTGGCAGTACCACCAAATATGGCGAATTTCCCTCAATAGGCCACATCCCCTCCAACAGAAATCGATGGTCAGGGAAAAGATTTTTTTGAATTTGGAGGGGTATAGGTACCAGTCGAATAATATTTTGTAGTGCGCCTCCCTCAAATCAATTGAGTGGTTATGTTTTGTGATGTCGGACCACAGGTGTTTCCATTCCCCCTCGGCCACCTCCCTTACTAGGAACTGTTCCTATGTAAATATGTATTGGGGCTGCGGTGCGGTCGTAGTGGAGACCAACAGCTTATATAAAAAAAGAGATAGTGCCCTTTAGGGTGCTTGCCCCTGCACAAAGGTTTAATTGGGGTCAGATCTCTGGTTGCCGCCTCCCGAACCGACGGGTGTAAAGCCCAAAGCTTAAGTTGCATAAAATGAAAGTGTTCAATGGGTAGAACCATAAAGTTTCGCTGACAGTTTTCAAAGGTGAGAATGTCATAGCTATGGAATACATCTGAAAGTATGGATTAAAGTGTATAGGTGTATATGGGGAAGGAAAGGAGGTCCATCCCAGGCTCCTATCCACCTCGTCCCAAATCTTGAGAGTGGTCCTTGTAGGAAGGCTTAAGTATGGGTTGGTGGGTCTATCCCTTTTTTGTTTCCATAGCACGTCCCATATTGTCCTCCCCACAATGGCATGGTCCATATGGAAAAACACACCTTGTGTGTTTCGATGGTCCATATGGAGCCAATGTTTGTCTGATTCTCTCATGGACCATTCTGCCACTACCCTTAATTGTGCCGCCTTGTAATAAAGCCAGGTGTCTGGGAGCGACACCACCCCCCCCTCCCTCCGATTCCGATCTAGATCTCCGTAAAACATGAAAGGGTAACCGCGCTCTTCCATCTTGCCAGATGTAGCATAGTATCATGAAGCAAAGCCCCTTTAGAAAGTCTTTTTCAACATATGTGTAGTCTTTTGTAGTTGGGTTAAGAAATCGCCACGCGTCGAACAGCCCCAAGTCCTGAAATGCATGCTATAGGGATTTAGTGAAAATATTTCATGTGGACCTATGCAGGTGTAAGCTATCATCTGTAGAATGCCAAGTGAGGTTGAATTCCCCCATGAAAATTATTTGTCTTTCGGCAAAGCCCCACCCCATATTCAAAAGTGAGTTCACAAATGTCACTTGACCTGAGTTTCTGACATAGGCCAAGACAAACGTACCAGTTCTTCCCTTAAGCTTCCCTTTTACCATTACAACCCGTCCCTCCTTATCAGTCTTAATACCTTCAGGCTGAAATTTAGTGCTATTATGGAACATTAATGCTACCCCCTTTTGTTTTGTTTTGGCACGATGATCTGTATAGGAGTGCATAGTTTTTGTGTCGGAGCCTCAGCTCTTCTGATCTCTTAAGGAACGTCTCTTGGAGAGCCACTACATTGAATTGATGATCTGCTAGATACTTCCAAATTTTTTGTCACTTGATCAGCGAATTGAGGCCCTTCCCATTCCATGACGTGATTGATATCATTTTATTGGGTAACCCCTCCCTCTCGCTACTTGTGTCCCTTGAGGTCTCTCTTTCTTCCAGCCATTCGCCCCCACTACATTCACATTCTGACTTTCTGCAGTGCAGTGCCCCCAGTTTTCCTCCCCTCCGCTTCTCCACCACCCACCCTTAACATAAACCTCCCCATTGAATTCAAAACATAACCGACAGTAAAAATAAATCTTAGCCGCGTGACTGTCACGTGTCCCGCTGTAACTTTACTCCACTTTGCGGGCATTGATTAGGGGTTTTGGCCCTCACCCGTCACCTTGCTGTCCATGTAGCATTATACAACGTAGCCTTAGTCCTGTAGAGGCATATGTCCTTTCGTCAAGGCTCCCTAGTTGAAGCGTAACCTTTTATTAAACTTTTGCGAATACAAAGTCATGTCATATAGTCTCACTGTCGTCTACTGCAGCCTCTTTTCTATTACTTGAGTCAGGTCTTGGTTTGGCGCCCTTTAGCGGTCGTTTTCCAGAGTATTGTTTTCAATCGAGGGATTCCCCTGTTCCAGCCTGCGAGCTGGAGGCTTCATCCTCTGGCACCGGTAGCCCTAGAATCTCCATGCCCCCCTTAACTCTGTGACATGATGTTGTCTGTTTTTAAATTCGAACGCCAGCTCTAATGGATATGTCCATTGGTATCGTATTCGCTCATCTCGTAATTTCTCCGTAAGAGGACGGAAGGCCTGTCATCGCTGAAGAGTCACCTGCGGCAGGTCCTGGAAGAGTGCACAGTGAAATCCCTTGAACTAGATGGAGTCTTTCTTTCTGGACTCTTGAAGTATGGCTTCCTTGACTTTATAGGAATGGAGCTTGACCAAGATGTCTCGAGTGCGACGTCGTTCACCAGGCATTACAGGACACACCCTATGGGATCTTTCCATTTTGATTGTCAATTGTTTGGGCCCAAGAACCTCCACAAACAAGCCTTCCACAAAAGCATCTAGGTCAGGTCCCTCTGCCCCCTCCTCCAGGTCTCTGATGCGAATATTGCCTCTCCTGGATCTGTTTCCCAGGTCTTTGTTCTTCAACAGGGCCAGTTGGAGCTGTGAGTGTAGAAGTTGTACCTTGTCACTAGTTTCCTTCACTCTTTTGTCGAGATCGTGGGTTTTGGTCGCCGTTTCCATCAGACATGTTCCAGTGGAATCTACGTCTTGTTGTACTGAGGCCATTCTCTCTGATCGGTCTGTTTTCCGTTGGTCCATGGAAGCCTGGAGGTCTCCTTTTAGGTTTATGCGTAGTTGTAGCTTGAAGTCTTTTAGAGATGATAATTAATCCTCCTTGGTCAAAGCCATGGTGACCATGGGACTCCCTCTCTCCTGTGCTTGTTTCTTTTCTGCAGGCACGAAAAAGCTGGATACCTTAGAAGTCAATTTCTTTGGTGGCACAGATTCTTTCTCTGCCGTGTCCAGGGGACTCCACCGTTTCCTTGCTCCTTCAGTGTACTCCCACCCCGCCTCTGTGCTTAGCCGTTCTGCAAGCCCACTACTATTCACTGGGCCTTTAACCTAGGTAGTATGGGATACTTCTTATAAGGAATGAGCTAGATGGCAGCCATCTTAAGGTCAGGCAACAGCCATTGCTCCTTTTTTTAGTGGTGCGGTTTGCTTTCATCTGTCAATGTCCACAATATGATCTCCAGACATCTCGCTGGTTCTTTTGTTTGCGTCAGACCAGTTTCACTAGTTCTCCTTTTAAAAAGATGCCTCTTTAGGCCGCAACACTGATCACCGAAAGCTGGCTTACCCAGGATTCTACGCCAGACATACTGGCGGCCCTCCCCTCAGACTATTATATCTTAACGGTCAATCGACCCTCAGGGAAGATGGGCGGGGGTGTCGCGGCCATAATACACAAGAATCATAAATTTGATACTTTGACCTCCCTTGAACTGCCAGAAGTTGAGAATCTGGTAATTACATTAGGCACTGATATCGGATCTCTCGCGCTGGTGCTTTTATACCACCCTCCCCAACCCATGCCCTCTTTTCCACTTTTGTTAAGTGAACAAATGGCCAACCTTGTCATGATCCATGCAAGGATCTTGCTTATCGGTGATCTTAACTATTGGTTTAATGACACCCTCGGTGGACCACATGCAACCGAACTTTCTGAACTGCTCTCCAATCTAATCCTGTCCCAGCACTTATCTTCTCCTACCCATATAAAAGGACATACTCTGGACCAAATCTGGACCCACAATCTCACTCTATCAGTGACTTCTATCTCTCCCTGTATATGGTCTGACCACTATCTGATCTAATTCACGGTTACTTTTAATGGCAGGACCAAGACCCTTTTAGCACCGGGGGGCACGACAAGAAAGTGGCGAACCCTTGATAAAAACGATTTTATTAACACCTTAGCCAGCACCACACCTATCTTTAATCCCATGTCAACACTATGGAACAGGACATTGCGGACTGGTTGCTGTCGGCCAGTGACATACATGTCCCTCTCACTAAATTTTCCCGGGCTAGACACTCCGATGCCCACAATTTGTTCACTATTGAACTAAAGGATCAAAAACGTAAGCTCCGCCAATCTGAGAGGAAATGGAGGCGTCACTATTCAAGCGCAGACAGACAGCAGTACCTGCTAGCTCGCAATGATTATAAAAAATATGTATTGACAGTTAAAGCTGCATACTTTTCTACTAAAATTCTGAATGCCCAGAGCAGCGATGAGAGAATTTTACCCACCCAAGCTCCAACCCAAGAATTGTGTTATTCCCTAAACAATTTTTTTCTGGACAAAATCGCTGCTATAAAGGCGAGCATTCCACCCAATGTCAACTGGGATCCACTGGATGATATCTCCAGAAACCCATCTTGCCTGAGTCACTTGTCCGCTATATGTCCTAACACGCTACTAGACCTCTTGACCCGTGTTAAATCTGGCTCCCCTAGTGACCGCTGTACTCCACCCGGTCCACAGAGATGTCTTCTCTGCACTGCCCCATAGTATTCTTCCTTTTCTGAACGAGTCCCTCAGTAAAGGGGAGGTACACACCACCTTCAAAAATGCTACAGTAATTCCACTGCTAAAAAAACCTGGGGCTGACCCCACAAACCCCTCCAATTATCGCCCTATTTCCCTTTTACCTTTCCTAGCCAAGATTATGGAGACCCATGTGGCCAGATGCCTCTCTAACTTTATAGAACAATCTGAATACCTGGAGCCTAATCAAGCTGGCTTCCGACCTTCGCACTCAACGGAATCAGTAATCCTTGCGGTTATAGATACGCTGAGAGCTAATGCTGACACGGGGGCTTCCCAGGCGCTGGTGCTCCTGGATCTGTCGGCCGCGTTCGGCACGGTTGATCATAACATCTTATTGAACCGTGCCGAACAAGCAGGTATACAAGGCCCTGCTTATAACTGGATTAAGTCCTTCGTCAGGCTGGGCGGGAATGATCCTCCACCCATCTTGTAGGTATCTTGTGTGTCTCCCAATGCCTCCCTTTCGCCGGCACTGGGTCCCCGTGGTTGTGGCTCAAGGTTAGGGACCTCCTCTTACCTCCTCTTTGTCCCCGCTCCTCCAGGTCCTCCCACAGAGTTCAAAACTCACCGCTGCGCCTCCCAATGCTTACTTATGCCCCTGCCAGTTTCCTGCGGACGCAGACCAGCCAGTCCGCTCACCGCCACAAGGCCAACTGCAGCATTCCACACTCAGGGCCCACAGCAGCAATGACAAGCCCTGCTTCAGGGTTCCTGTCTGGTCAGCGCCATCTTGACTCACGGCTCCTATCTCCGCATACGGTTCGTTCTCCTGCATTGGGGGCCCAGTAGGAGTTTCTGCTGTGCCTCCTTAGGTCTCCGGACCTTAAGTCAGTCATTAATTCACTTTAAGTGCTATGTTGGGGTTGCAAAGACGTCCTCAACAGCTTCTCGGTGGCGGAGCCGACACGGATCACGTCCGGTCAGCCATCTTGCGTTGCCATGCCCCCCACTTCTGCCCATTTAGATTGAAGTTGTATCCCCCTATCCTCCCGAATCGCCAGATACAGGTGCGAGATCAGGCGGCATCCCTGGGCCATTCTTAAGATTATTTGTAGTATGTTTGTAATGGGGGGTTCCTCTGGGAACGTGGGCCATATCTACCTGGCTATCTGGGATGTTTTCCTATATTGCAAGAACTGTCCCCTCCCCAAGTCAAAAGCTGCCCCTGCCTTTTCTAGTGTAATAAATGGTTTGTTTTCGAATACATCACCCATTGTTCAGGATCCACCCTCCTTCCATCTGCAGACGGACATGGAGGTCGCGATTTTAGAGAATGGTTGAACCACCTAAAGTGGCATCTCCGGGGCATATGGTGCATGACCTTCGACCTTTCAGACTCTATGTCCCCAAAGCTCTACGACGTGCCGTATTATATAGGGGCAATCTGTGTGACTCCCCTCCCCAGCATCAAAAGTTCAGAGAGGGAGCCCCCAGAGAAGTTACCCGCCAACAATCTGTTCTCCCAGTTCTCTGCATCATCCAGCCAATGAACCGCATGCTGCAGCTGTGAGGCTAGATAATACAATTTGAAACATGGTACTTCCAATCCCCAGGTCCGCCAAGTTCTCTGTAGAGTGGTCAGGTGCACCCTCTTACGTTTGTTATGCCATAATAGATCTATTAACAGGATATCTGCAGGGATGATGAATTCCTACAGCCCGACGCCCAGGACATATGGTTTGGGGTCACGGGCAACAAGTTTTCATGATTATTTTGTCCTTGGGACAAGTAGGCCCAACCCCCTGGGGCACAAACCCTTTGGCTGCCAGTTTACAGTACCACATTATGGATCAGGGAAGGTCACTGTCTGCAGTTAAGGTAACATTTTTGCCCATACGTGAATGCTGTTCAAACTTGTATTTATGGTTCATTCATTGAAAGCCTTTATTATAAGGGTGAGCTCTCTAAGTAAATGTTGTAAGCTCTGGCTGCTCTACTGACAGTGGTTCCAGTACAAAAATGTGTACACACGTTTTCGAAGTTTAGCAATATAAGTCTATGTGTAATGCTCCGAGAATGCTCTCTGATTTGATGCAAATATTTGCAGAAGCTTGAAAGCAAGATTGATGATTCTTTGCTTTTAAAATAAAATGTTCATTAAAAGTGAAATCAGGGAAAAAACATTTTGCTAAACTACTGTAAAATTTCAAGTACCATTTCTTTGCAGCATCATTTAGTAACGTGTGATGCATACTAGTATTTCCCAGAAATATTCATAATGGAAAATTAGTGTAACCCAATAAGATTATGGGAAACAAAAATAGACAAGCATTGGCAAAGCCAGTAGGTCTGAAATTGGTGGTGAGCTTTTAAGTTTTGTAAATGTGTGACTTGTTTTTGCATGGATTTCGTAAAACCTTATTGGTGGCGGAGCTGCCGGACCCTCGCCATTATAATGAACTTTGGCAAAAGCTAAAATAATTTTTGGGGTCTCAAAAAGGACACACTGCCACAGTAGTTACTGGCACTAAACAAAACTATTTTGTGGGCTTATATACTCTTTGTGAAAGAGCAGAATGTGGTCACTCCCAGTGAAGCCAGCCAATACAGAGAGAGAGAGAGAGAGAGACAGAATTTTAATAAACACAAAAGATCAAGGTCAACGCCAGACCAAATTAGGGGCCCAATTATTAAGGAAGTCTCAAAAGTGCACCCATTGTATTTGTTCTTGCATTAAGTGCAGTTATATAGCTTTCGTGAATTCCCAAGAACTTACATAATTAGGACAAGAAATAGTACTCCTGGAAAATATTTGTGAACTGCGTTTTAGCATGAGCAATATGCATGTGTAGATTTGCTCATGCGAAGATCTGTGTTTGCAAGTTCACTTTCCCTCCAACCACTTTTTTTCCCCAACTATAGAAGAAGGTTTATGTCTGCCATTGTCAGAAGTGAAATTCTTGAGTATGGAAAAGATTATAGAAGAGTTGTTAACACCCTTAAAACATGCAAGTTTGTACGTCTGCACAGACTCAAAAGGGCATTCTAACCCTGGAACTATTGCTTACAACTACCTACCTCTCCAGTATGCAGATGTGCAGAAACGTGGAAACATAAGGGGATTGAAAGTATTCAAACACTACTATGGTATGAGTCCTGGCATAATCAGAGAGGCTATGTCAGAGCTTTTATATAATTAGATTGCTTACATAATTTGTCGGCACACTATATGGCACCAAAGGGGCAAGTGGATTTTTTTACAGGACAAGTATATTTTTTAAGCAACCTGTCCCATGGACAAGTAGATATTTGATTAAATTCCACATCCCTGTATCTAATTTTTTTTAAAGCGTTGCAGGATTCTATACAGGGAATGCTGCATCGCATATAAGCATCATGGCAAAATTATAATTTTTGTAATGGTGATTCTTCCCAAAAGGGACAGAGACAGTTTGCACCAGAACAGCACCAAGCCTCTTATTCCTTCTATTACCTTTCCTATTTTAAAGGTCAGAAACCTCTCTTGCGTGGCCACCTGCCTAATTCCTAGACATCTAGGCTCGGTCTCCACCCATGGGAGTCCCACCCCTGGCAGTGTCTCCCATGGCTCCAAGGGCAGCCGCCCGATCAGGATCAATTTTGATTTGCCCTGATTTACCTTTAACCCGTACAGATCTCGAAAATCCATGCAGCGTATCTAGAAGTATAGGAATCAATAGTGTATCGTCCGCATACATAGAGACAACATGGTTGGTATCTCCTAGGGAGATCCCCCATGCGCTCTATTTATTCCTCAGAGCCAACGTCAACGGCTCCATTGCTGTTGCGAATAAGAGTGGAGACATCGGGGCATCCCTGTCTGGTGTCTCTTGATTTGGCACAAAGGCCTTCAAGATCAGTCGCCCCACTCTCACTCTACCATGGGGAGCCGTGTTGAGCAGTTGTATCCGTTTGAGGAATCGCTCTCCCATTCCCATTAGTCTGAGAACCTCCCAGACACAGGACCAATTTACCGAATCAAAAGCTTGCTCTATATGTAATAGCGCGAGAGCATGGTCATCCTGATTTACAGTGGGGGAATCCCTTACGTGGGCCAATCTGCTTAGATTATGAGGCGTGTTACGTTGTTGGATAAACCCCGCCTGGTCGGGGTGTATCAGGTATCGCAGGTGGGGCAACAGCTGAGCCACTAGTATTCTGCTCAGGATTTTTATAACTATATTTCATAGGGAAATTGGACGATATGAACTCTGTATCTGAGAGTCTCTGTCCACCTTAGGGATCATAATAACCATAGCCTCTCTCATAGCGGCTGATAGAATTTGCAGCTGAAAGGCCTCGTTATATACTCCTACAGGCGGTGCAACGGCGCAAATCTCTTATAAAACTCTGGTGGTGTCAGGTTTCTCCCCCTTGATTAGTTTGGTGAGAAGATCCCCAGATCTTTCCCCCTCTATATGCTGACGCTGCTGGTATACTGTACATTGGTACAAAAGGGGGTGGTGATGGACGGAGCATCTTAACCAATCAAACACTCACACCCAGTCAACAGATCTGGGTTTAATCCATCACCGTTCTTTAGCCCACTCTGCCACCCCAGTTCAGACATGGCCATAAGCAAATCAGTCTGACCCTGTGCCTCATGGAAACAGTCCAGCCCGAACTGCCAAGCCATGCCTTCCCTGGACCAGAAACAAGCTTCCGACGACCGGTTTCTGGCATTTCAGCCGTCTTTAGCCCGGCTTGCTTGAATCCAGTGGCAAAGTGAGCAAGGGACTCACGTCTGAGCATACCCTGCCAACTTATGGCGAACAAAGTGGTACAAAAGGGGGTGATGATGGACGGAGCATCTGAACCAATCAAACACTCACACCCAGTCAACAGATCTGGGTTTAATCCATCACCGTTCTTTAGCCCACTCTGCCACCCCAGTTCAGACATGGCCCGGGGTCACAGACACAGACACTCCGGGCTGAGAGCCGCCACTCTTGGTAGCACCGCGTATCTCCCGGTACCTCCTCTGCGCGTCACCCTTGCTGTTGGATCTCGGCTGCCTCCATATGTACGAGGCCCTCCGTATCCATCTAAAATGACGCACCAGTCTCTTCATCTGCTCTGCTAGACCACGCATCTTGTGATGTTCATGGGGCCGATCAGCTACATCTAGTGTGCCACGAAGCAGTGCAGAGTTGTGCTGATTATCGTGGGGTTGATTCCTCACGACATTGCAAGATTATAGCGGATCTCACAATGTCCTTCGGGAGCACCGAAGAAGCACGTCCTATTCCGTTATCTTGTTGGCAACTGCTGAATTCAGAATTTTGTCTTCTTTTCAGAAATGTATAGCTTTCCGAGATCCATTATTAGTTTCGCACCCATTTCTACCACTAAGTGGAAGGAGGTTGAAAGCACAAAAAGTAGCAAAAATAAACTATGTCCCAGTGCCAAAACTGTGTAGAAAATGTTGGTTTTCCGCTAAAAGTCTGCCTGTCCCGAAAGCTGGTAAGAGGATGATTTCAGCACCACAAACCCTTTGTTGATACCATTTGCAGGGAAAAAAACAGACACTTTCTTCTGCAGCACTTTAAAAAAAGAAAAAGTACCTGTACTTTGGCAAATTTCTGGGCCCCTTCCAGGGGAATCCACAAACCCTGGGCACCTTTAAAATCCCCATGATGTTGGAGGAGGAAAAGGACGCAAATTTGGTGTGGATACCTTAAGTGGACAAAAAGTTACAGGGGCCTAAGCACAAACTTCCCTAAATAGACCAAAAACGTTTAGCACATGTGGGGAAAAGGCCTAGCAGCGAAAGGGTTAAGTGATATGAAGCTCGAGGTCGCACTTGCTTCAACTTCAAGGTTTGACCATTAGCATTACAGTCAAAGTCGGGCTCCCTGATTTGCGAAATGGAGCCATGTTACATTGAATGCGAGACATGCGTACAACCGTGTCAGCTGATGGGGTTGTCTCCTTTCAACAAGTGTGTCACAAGTTTTACCACGTAATCAATGCTGCGGGTTCTGAACTGCGCACGTTCAGTGGACGTCACAGTGTGGCAACGATCATTTAAAGATGTTCATCTACCAATTGCTAATTATGATAAATTGCATTAGTTATAGCAAACTTCATCTTGAGTACCGTTTTTTGTTGGAACAACTAATCTTCCACTCATTTTCATGCAGCCTTATCCTTCCGTAAACTCTGGGTAGATCCTGAATGAAGTTGTATACTAATTGAGTGTGATCCTGGTTGAGTGGCTGTGCTGCAGCCTT
Organism: Lissotriton helveticus; assembly: GCF_964261635.1. Classification (NCBI taxonomy): domain Eukaryota; kingdom Metazoa; phylum Chordata; class Amphibia; order Caudata; family Salamandridae; genus Lissotriton; species Lissotriton helveticus. Next base: position 1,155,362,024 of record NC_136067.1, on the reverse strand, counting down.
TCCGGTTTTTGAAAATTGTCACCAAATTGTTATGTCAGAGCAGCAAAACACTCCGGAGTAAATTCAAAAGACTTCAATAACATAAAGGTAAAATAAGGCCTGCACACAGGCAACAGCAGTACAAGTGGACGTCTTGACTGCCAAAGACGTATCTGGCTTAAACATTCAATGACATCATTTTAAAAGTACAGTAACATTCCACAATTGTCATCACAAGGTTCTCCTGCATGCAGAGTGAGTGATAATGCAGACAAACTTGTTTGAGAGATCTTGAAATGAAAGACTACAATGTTAAAGCAGCACATTATTTACACATATACAACATACATATTTATCAAAACTATGTTCAAGTATGGATGGGGGCATGGTCTGAGCCCATGGAAGATGGCCGCCTAGACTGGAAGCTCCCTCCAAAACGGGCACATTGAAGGTGAATTACTATGCATTTAAACACACCACTGCTTGTTGAACAGAACATACCATGCTACTGAAATTCCCTGGACTACTCAAGTGTAAGAAGATAGCTGTATTGTGAGCTGAGCATCCTGTTAAAGCAATGTGCTTGCTCCAACTTCTCTCCTCACAAAATGGCGCACTGCTAATGTCTCGGAGCGCCGAGTAGCGAACTTACAGTTCTTGATGATAGAGGTAAGACAGCTGCATCGTGTGGCAGGCAGCTTGCATGATTTCTCCACCTCTAATTTCAAGAAAACAGTCCGTGTTGCTACAGCCATGCTAATTTTGGATATCCGCGCCCTTATCACTGTGCTGCATTGCTAACAACACGTCTCCTGTCTGAGCCTTCATACTCACAGCTGATCCAGAGGCAATCAGGGATCGATAAACAACAGATAACACAAACTCAGGCCCATACTCAATTCAACAAGTATCCATGAAAACCCAGTTGACGCTGGTTTAGGTTCTTCCAAGTTGAAACCAAATCAGTTGTTCAAAATACAGACTCGTATCTAACACACTAAATACATCACTGAGCCTGTATATCAACTTCTTTCCTCTTGTCGATGGACCTAAAGTTGAGAAGTTGATGGTAATAATTAGTACTATCTATCTATCTGCACTGCTTAAATAAATCACAAACTCAGGGTAAGGTTAACAATGTTTATCTCAAAATAATGTGAAAGAAAATGCTCATCATGTACCGATTCACAAGGCAAACAAAGAATCAATCACAGAGAGAGAGAGAACATTATCAATGCAAACAGTGTCAAACTCATATCAATAATAAACAAATGCAAATGAAGGAGTGAATAGACGAAGAGACAAAGGTTTCAGAGACAAAATACAATTGCTAATGATTATACAAAATACGAATCATTTAGCTATACTATCCTAAGGAAATTAGAAGAAAACAACACCCCTGGCCAAAGGGATAGCGGGGGTTCCCCATGTAAAGGTACGGAGAACAAAGAATAGATCAGGATAAGGCATTCCGGTCAGGAGCAGGAAAATAGATAGGCCTCTATCTGCAAACCAACGGACAGCAACAATCTCCCGCTATCCCTGGGCACCGCATCACCTTGCTACCGCAAATTGCCTCACAACACCCCCTAGGAAACCTCATTATACCCAAAAGTACATGTCCAACCCACATTTGTTGAAACATTTTCAGAAACTTAATATCTCATTGACTAATTTAGGGGGTGTTCTATCCCACCACCATAGTCACCGTCATAATTTTTACTGCGTTCTTTGTTTATTCATTTCACATTACATTAGCTATGTCTCATGGATACACGTTTCCTCCACCAAGTAACATGTTTGTCAGTTTCCAGCGGAAGAAGTTTATACATTTGCACTTGATCCCACGGCCATCCTTCCGTTACTTGGCAGACACACAATAACCCTTGAATGTTATTAGCCTTTGTCTTCTCCATTTTCTCTCAGCTTGATTTTCGGCTTATTTATTCATATTTAATTTTTTTTAACCCTCGACGGACATGCAGAGATGTAGGCCTACGCTTGCTTCAATACAATGAACGAAACACAGACATTATTAATTTCATGGAATATATTTCTCACTGTTTACCACCCACCATCGCACTATGCCACATTATATTCCTAGCAAGAACATTAATGTGCAAAACCGGCATTATTTTTATTTTGTTCCAAAGCAGAACGCAAATACAGCCTAGTTTTTCATGCATTAGTCCATGCATTAGTGCATGCGTGCTCAACAGCATTTTTCCATGTGTTTGTGTTTTTACACGTTATTTCCACATCACACTGTTAGTAAATGTTACGGAGGACCTAATCCGAGCAGGTTTTATTTTCTCAAAACCCTGCTCCATCACAGCTTAACATAATAAAGGGTGTTTGCTTACTGTTATTCTACATGACTGCTCCCTGCTACCACCTGGAGATGGAGTGCCCAAATAAAAGAAAATAAAAGTGGAGAAAATAGGGTAAAGGAACAATAAATAAAATAGATCAAAAAGTAGTTCAAGAACAAATAAAGCCACAATAACTGACTTGTACTACATAAAATACTAGGAAGAAGACAATTAGTTTACCTGCGCTTATATCAAGACACAGCACATTATAATTTCAATATTGTAAATGTTTGACACAGCCACATCAAGCAATCACACCATTCTTTGCTGTATCATCATTGAGATAATCTTGTGTAATTCTTGAGTCAAACAGGTGATAATTATGCGTCATCCTCCCAGGAGGTCAATCCCCTCAATATTCATCCCGAGATACTGTCCTTAATTTCTGTGAGGCTATCTGTTTTTTTCTTTCTGGTGTAATCCTATACCATAGGAGACTCTTGCCTTATGTACCTGTTAGTCTGCATAGTATTACTATCTCAGACGCAACACTGCAGTCATATTGATTTGCTTTTTATGTTACAGATTGGCTATTCAAGGTTTGTCTGCTGTTAGTCACACTGTACATTTTGAAATTGTTATAATTGCACAAACCTAGAAAAAGCAACCTGGGCTATCTAGAAAGAGCTGTGCAATGCTTCATATACAGCCTTCTTATAGTCTAATACATACCAAGTTAAACATTGTGACATGCTGTTAGAAAATATAATCTGATATAATCCACCATTTATTTTTTTAAGAGATAGAAAGAGCAATCTAACACTTTAGGTTCAATTATGGCAGACAAAAAATCATAAAGGGAAGGATCAAAAAAGGACAGTAAAAAATAATAAAGAACAAAAATTGTCTCTTATAGGGCAAAGCACGATCCACCCACTAGATACACCCACCAAAAATAAGTAAGAAGCTAACACCAACTCTAACATGGATTTAAGCTTGCAATGCCTATCTGCTTTCTACAACTAACACAAAGCACTAAAACGAATACAGACCTCTTGCAAGCAGAAATGGCAGGATTCAGAAACAACATTAAATGCCTTTCCTCAGGATATAGGGATTTTGAATACTTGTCTGTCAGTAAGATACTCCTATCCTCGACCTATACTATGGTCTCTGTACCTTCATCAAATCCTCCGTACCTTAAACTCCTGCCGACATGTTTTATGCAGCAAATATAATCTATTTCTATATACGTATCAACATCTTGGTGCACAAATCAGTCAGTCATATTCTCTTAACTGAGCTTCAATACCTCTTGCCTACACATCTATTTCCTAAACATGTACCAATCTTATAACAACCCCCATACTGTAAAATGATTTTATACAATTCTGCTAGACACATGCCTTGTATCCCTGTTAAAACAAGAAACAAGAGCAACCCATATGTCCCTGTGAATTGGGTATAGCTAATCAGCCAACAAACAATTGTTCACAAGGAACTCATTTTAACAACAAATGTGAGGATAGAACAAGGAGTCTTACTTTCTTGCGTACAAGTCAGAATTTGTAGTTAGAATGGCAAATTATATCCTTCTAACACTGTTATTTTATTGGTTTAATAATGAACTAATCACCGTTTATAGATATTAAATCCCACAAACAACAAAAAGATTCTATCCAGCCCACTTTAGCCGAAAGTGTGCGTAATCTTTATTTTGCATGGAACAATTATACGAAAAAAAGAGTAAAACAATTACTGTTTATTCACACTATATACAAGATGAAAAGTGATTGTGGTGACTTATGAAGAGACCCCCTAACTTGAGAGGGTCGAAACGTCTTCAGCTACAAAAGGAGGGAGAGTTCTAGGACATTAGAAAAACTTCTGATAAAGCGGATTGAAACTTTATTCCATAGGGGACCTCCCCCTCCATTCCAATAACCAACTGTTTCCCCCTTTTTTTTTTATAAGTCACTGTATAAATACTTCACTGTTGGTTATGGTCACTATTCTGGGTCACATAAGTCACCACAATGTTTCTTTTCAACTAATGAACATAATATGTTTTAACAGGTTGTCTATCAGGGTACACCGTTGCTAGGTACCAGAGTAATGTCTATCTTCCACATTTCAGATATACCTATGATGGTAATCCACTGTAAGCACCACAACTTCGTGATGAATGACATTGCAATTTATTTAAGATGTTTAGCTTATGTAGCTACGTATAGTACTGCGGTTGAGAGATTATGTTCTTTATTCAATATCATACCATTCAAATATGGCCGATTGTTCTGTGTGAGAAGCAATGAGCTCCTTCACTATTTTTCATCCGTGTAGAGATTGGGTTGTCTATTTTGTTTGCCACAACAGGTCTACGGAGATGTTGTTTTCCAACCCACCTGAGTATGGTCTTGTTTCTCAACCCCCTACTCTGCCCTTTAAATATGGCTGTCATATCCAGTTGGAGTGTAGAGTGACACACTCATAGCTCGCCAAAACATGCGCTCTTTGTAGCGGTTTTGACAGATTCACTACGATCAATTCCTTGCAGCAATTTATTAAGCTTCACGATATCACTGCCATCTGTGTTTGCAGGCTTTTGAATTTTTTAGCACTGCGGTTATTATTAGACACCGGCCATTCAGATCCAAAGAGGGCTTTGGAGACTATAGCAGTATCTTTCTTAACCAACTTATACGTATTACCCCCTTCCTTAACTCCTATAATATGGCTACCATTTCTATTTGCAGTTGGAGTAACACGAGCATTACGAATCTGCACATGCGCTACATGCAGCTGCTCTGCCCAAAGACCACACTGGATTTGTTACAACAGACTTTACAAGTTATTGAACTCAATGTCATCGCACATTTTGTTCTTTCAATATTCTAAGATTACGGAGGCCTTTTTAGCATTGGGGTCAGTGGCAGACAGTGTCTTCATCAATATCCCTAGCACCCCCAATATGGCCGCCACACATACATGATTTCCGAGGGTTCCAGAGGTGACGCGTCTGCACGCTCGTACCTCGCACCACATCACTGGCTTACTTAAATGTATTGGAGCAGGTTAGAGTGTAGCAGCTCCGCATCGTGGGACGAGATAATCGAGTACTAAGGTGAGATTGACCACACTGTTGGTTAACCCCTGACAGCCTTTGGGATAATATTACCTCCGTAGTGTATTGCTCACCACTCGTGCCTATTTCAGACTCATCTACGCTGATTGCAGCACTAGGAAATTACTATATTTCCCTTGGGTGACCAGTGCCTCTTCCTGACTGACTCGAGTACAATTCTGCAATCGAATTGATAGGGTGACCACTGCCCTATACATATTTACCATCTTTCCTGACACCTGGTGAGTACAGGAAAGGCTTTTCTTTCTACATATTGTCTGTTAAATGATGCATACCAATCTAATTAAGGTACTCTATTAATAGGTACCCCTCAGACTTCAGACAAATAATTGAAAGCCACACTGACGGATTCCTTGTGGGAGTCTGCATGACCCATGAAAGGGTAAGCTCATCCCGCTTTGTTCTGTTTCACATCCCCTAGTTGTTTTAATTACCATTTCCACGCATTTTAAAATGCCTAATTCTATTTGGTCACTATACATTGACCATCTACATCAAGAAGATTTTTCCTAAACCTCCTGCCAATTTTAAATACCTGGGGTATGCCCACTTTAGGTAATTTTCCTAATCACAGCTCACTTTAGCCTTCGTAATTTTATTCAACTGCCCCCTTGCAGTCCCCAGAACCCCTTGTCCTGAAGGGACCCCGTAACTCGAGAGGGTCGAAACGTTGTCGGCTACAAAGGAGGGAGAGTCCTAGGACATTAGAAAAAACTTCGAATAAAGCGGATTGAAACTTTATTCCATAGGGGACCTCCCCCACCATTCCAATAACCAACTATTTCCCCCTTTTTATTTTTATAAGTCACTGTATAAATACTTCACTGTTGGTTATGGTCACTATTCTGGGGCACATAAGTCACCACAATCACTTTTCATCTTGTATATAGTGTGAATACACAGTAATTGTTTTACTCTTATTTCGTATAATTGTTCTGTGCAAAATAAAGATTACGACTACATTCGGCTGAAGTGTGCTTGATAGAATCTTTTTGTTGTTTGTGGGCTTTAATATCTATAAACTAGAAGGATATAATTTGCCGTTCTTACTACAATTTCTGACTTGTATGCAAGGAACTAACACTCCTTGTTCTATCCTCACATTTGTTGTTCCTTGTGAACAATTGTTTGTTATATACCTGATAGTCTGCATAGGATAGTATTACTACATCAGGCGCAACCCTGCAGTCATAATGTTATGCTACTACGTGTTACATATTGACTATTCAAGCTTTGTCTGCTGTTAGTCACACCGCTCATTTTGAAATTAGTTTATAATTGCACAAAGAAAATGAAACCTGGGCTATCCAGAATGAGCTGTACAATGCTTCCTATACAGCCTTCCTAGAAGCTAATACATACCAAGCTAAACATTGTGACATGTTGTTTGAAAATATTCCAATATGTAAGAATATCGTCTTTGTTTCAGGGGCGAGCGACCATCGGGGAGAACTAGAGGCTCCCATAGCTCTGCAGTACTGCATTCGATGGGCGGGTGGGTTGGTATGAGGTTTACAATTATATTGCCTCTGCTTTTCTATTCATGTTTCTCTTCTCTGGATCAGGAAAGATCTTATTTTCTCTCTTCACTCCTACCAATCCCCTCTACACACCTGCCCACATTATCAATTTAGAAGCTATGACCAGAATGCCTTGTTCCACAGGCCCTGCATACTTTGGTAGTGACACACATTGCCACTCAAATGCATACAAATTGACATTATATAGACCAACACCATAACTTGCCACTCCTATCAACCCCTGATGAGTATTGTGCCTATTAAAAATAAAATAGCTGAGTACTAACGGGATGAATAACCCGGTCATGAGAAAGATAATTATGGAATATTGCATAAGTTGAAAGGGGACATTCTTTTCTTGCAGGAAAAGAAAATGGATGACACAACTGCACGGAGTATGTTAGGACAGTGGTATTCTGTCCTTACACGCTCCCAAGATAACAAAAAGAAGAATGGGGTGCTCATCCGCTTTTCCAAAAAGGTGATTTTTTTTTTTACAAATCAGTAACACACGACATGGAAGGTAGATGGTTGATTACCAAGACAATGAAGTATGGCATTAAACTTTATGTTGTGAATGCTGCTGATGGTCCTCAATTCTGGTTAGAGCTTAGTAAGAAAACTTATGAAATACCGACCAACACCAATGTTATACTAGGAAGCAACTTCATTTTACTGATGCCTATTGTCCTTGACAGGTTATCTGCACAGGAAAGCCTACAAGCACCTAAAACAGTCAAAGCTTGCTTAACACATTTTCAGACATTTGGAGACTACCTAACCCCACTGGAACTGAATTCACTTTTTACTCTCACCCACAAAATTCACTTTCTACTATTGACTACATCTTTGCAAATGACATTTTCACCCCGAACTGCTCCAATCCTAAACCAGAACCAATACTGATCTCAGATCATGCCTTTGTCTCCTTAGAAATAACGATTGCGAAACCAGCTGAAAAGGAGAAAATATGGAAAATGAACTAGGGAATTGTGAATGGCCTAGACATCAAAGAGAAGATTACACAAGCAATCTTTTATAATTTTACAGATAATGAATCCCTTTTTCTCTCACCTGACACTATTTGTGAAGTGATGAAGGCTACTGTCAGGGGACAACTAATAAGCCTAACGTCAAATACAAATATAAACCCTAGCAAAAGGTTAAACTGATTGGACTCTGAAAATAAACAACACTAACATCTGTTAATTAAAGGAAAATCATTGTAAATTAAAAATCTTAAAAAAAAACAAATGCAAACCCTAACAAAAGGTAAAGCTGATTGGAATCGGAAAATAAACATCTATTAATTAAAGGAAAATCAGTGGAGACACTAAGTGAATTAAAAACATTTCATAAAAATACAACAAACTGATTAGTGGTAGAGGTTACATATGGGTAACCTACCCAACGGCAAAAATGTTGTGGCTTCAATAAGGCTGAAAAAATACTTGCCAGTTACCTCAAATGAAGAAACACAAACTGCTGTATTACAGCAATAAAAACAGAACGGGAAGGAACTGCGACGGACATTAAGGAAATTACAGCCAGATTCATCAACCAAAATTGCGATCGCAATAGCTGCGAATTAGCTATTGCGATCGCAATTAAAAGAAAAGCAATTCTTGATTAGAAAAAGTTAAAAATTGCGAAATCGCAAAAAAATTGCAAAATCGCAAATTAATTCGCAGAATCTAGGAGGAACCCCTATAGCGATTTGGATTTAGCGAGAATCCATGGATTCTGCAAAATATATTGCGAACTCGCTAAATAATCGCTAACGCAATTCATGAAAACTCGCAAATTGCGAAAAATCACAAAATCGCTATTTGCGACGCGCAATTTAAGGAGAACCCAAACCAGGTGGTAAGCATGAAGATTTTTTTTTTTTTTAAATTAACTAGCCACAGGTGCAGACCTGATCAGACACACTTAAGGAGACACAGTAGGAGCATGAAGATTCTCACAATGCCAGGACTCTACATGGTGGTCAGGCGGCGAAGGCTCCCGGCTGCAGCAAGGAACAGACGCAGGATCCAGGAGCGAATATTCCGCCAGCGGATCACCCTTCTGGGCCAAACTGCTGAGCAAATCTACTCCAAGTACCGCCTGAATGGGGCAATGATCACTAAGCTGATCCGGGACCTAGACCCCCTGATGCAGCACCCAACAAGGAGGACCAATGCCGCGCTCACCCATGTCCAGGTCTTGTGCAGCCTGCACCTCCTGGCCTCCGGAAGCTTCCAGGGGATAGTCGCTGTTGCAGGGGGGATCTCCCAGAGCATCATGTCCCGCTGCCTAAGGAGTTTCCTGGAGGCAATGCTGACCCGGCTACACCATTACATCACATTCCCGACCACCCAACAGGACTTGAATCAGACCAAGCTTCATTTCTACAACATTGCGCAATTCCTACATGTAATAGGATGCATTGACTGTACCCACATCTGCCCACATGCACAATCAGAATACATGTACCGGAACCGCAAGTCCTACCACTCCCTGAATATCCAGATGGTGTGCAACGCTAAGACAATCATCACGGACATAGTGGCACAATACCCGGGGAGCACACATGACTCCTTCATATTCCGGCACAGCGGCATGCACACACGACTGGCCAGGGGAGACTTTGGCGAAGGACACCTACTAGGTAAGTACACATGCCACCAAATAGTACACTGTGACCATGTAGCTGCGCACAACAGGCACTCACCCTCTGCTCCTTTCATTCAGGTGACAGCGCCTACGGTCTCCGTGAGTACCTCCTCACCCCATACCTCAACCCTGCAACACCACAGCAACGGCGTTACAATGCTGCACACATACGCACAAGAAATTGCATTGAGAGGACATTTGGGCTTTTGAAGAGCCGATTCCGCATACTTCACAAGTCTGGTGGGGCCCTCAAATACGAGCCTGAGGTCTGCTGCCGCATCGTGGCCGTGTGTGCAATACTCCACAACATTGCTACGAAGCGCAGGATACCTGTAGAGATCTCTGGCAGTGAGTCGGAAGGGGACAACCGCCCACCTGCACATGTGCGTCATGCACGCGGGGAGAATCCTGCAGAAGGACACAGGTGCCGCAACCAAATCACTATTAACTGTTTCTAGTTCACCCACTCCCCTCACCCAACACTTCACTCATGCATGACAATTGAAATAATGACATGAGTCAGATTTACTGGTACTGAATATATATTATTGTTTTTTTCACAATAAAGTGGCATTTTTTCTCACAGTTACATGAGAGCTATATTGAGTCATACGTCCCCATGTATGTGAGGAGGGCATGCTTGTCTCAGCAGCATGGCCCTTCATGGTACAAAATAAATAGTCAATGGCGCCTCTGGGCGGACGCTCCCAGTCGCCTTTCCACATCTTCCTCAGCATTTGCCCGTGAGGCAGCAGTGGGCCTGGTGCTGCGGCGGGGTACTATCACCAGTGGCACCGATTGGCTGCTGTGGCTTGAATTTCCCTCACTTGCGTCATCCCCCCCCATCTGCCTGGCCATGGCCAGTTGCCTGCAGACCCAGCTCTGCAGTGGTAACTTGCTCCAGTGCCCTAGCGAACAGGAACTGCCCTCTGCTGCTTCCTGGGACATTTTCTGCAGTGGGGTGTCTCCTGATTTTGAGCTGGAGGTGGTCTGGAGTGGAGCTCTGGACAGTGCTGCTTCCACTTCAGGCTCAGTATGCAGAATGAGGGTGGGAACTGCCTGCTTCCTGGTTGTGATGTCATCACTGTGCTCGAAATGCGACTTCCCGTTTTTGCGATCTCGCAATTAGCGAGATCGCAATTTGCGATTTCGGTAATTGCGATATCGCAATTTCAACAAGGAAAACAGCCGATTCTGCGATTTTTATGCGATTTTGGGTAAATCGCAATCCGCAATTGCGGCCTATTGCGATTCGCTTTTTTTAATCGCAATTTTTCATGAATCCCATTCTGCGATTTCTAAATTGCGATTCGGTATTTCTCACAATTTAGAAATCGCAGAATTTGAGTTTGATGAATCTGGGGGTTGCTGAGCTTCTCCATGATTAATATAAAAATCTTGATAATCCGGCATCTAATAAAACTCATGCTCACTGCCGGAACTACCTTAATAATATTCATATCCCAAATTCATGAGGCACAATCAAAACTCGGCAAACAGATTACAAAATCAGAATTTATCAAGGTTATTAACTCCCTTGAGAAAGGAAAAGCGTCTGGACGGGACAGATTTCCTGTCAGCTTCTACAAATCCTTTATCCCCTAGCTAGTGAACCACATGGAGAAGTTATTCGCACATTATGGAATTACTGGGTCTACAGGACCTAACTTCTCGTAAGCAACAACAGTCGTGATCCATAAAGACAGTAAAGACCCCCTAGACACCAACAATTTCAGACCAAACTCTCTACTGAATCAGATTGCAAAATATATGCTCCAATTTTGGCATTCAGACTAGAGAAACATCTTCTATCCCTAATTCGTCCATCCTAAACTGTTTTTTATAAAGGGTAGAATGACTACAGTTAACATCCGATTATTTTCACATGGAATTGAAAAGGCAAAATTACTATCTTCAGCAAAAATAATAATAATGATGATGATTTAGTTTATTAGTTCATAAAAACCATAAGCAGAAAACATTAAATAAAATGAATCACCAAAACAATACATTAACAATTCTAATAGCACATTATGTGTTCTAAAATGGACATGTCTTGACATTTCCATATATAGGTAAAGCTAAAATACATTAAACAAATCATAGCGGCAGATGGGAAGCAGAGAACATAGATGGCGTTGTAATTTTGCTAAACATAAGGGGAGCTTGCTGTACAAAAAGGTAGTACATCACTCATAAAATAACAGGAGGTATCAAGCAAGAGTGCAAACTAAAGTGTCACTCAAACCATAGGAGCAGATAGAAAACAAAGCATAGATTGCCTTGTGGCTTATCTAAGTAATAAGAGATGCGTTTCGCTTGCAAAAAGATGGTACCACTCCCATTATATAGCAACAGATATCAAACAAGGTGCCACAACAGCAGAAAATAGCAACCTAACCTAAAATATAGCCATAGGTAGGTTGAGCAATAGGGTGTAACAATGCAATGGAGCAGTATTAATAACCGCATAAAGTACAAGGTGTTACCAATTCCCAAACTTGAACAAATTACCCATTATTGACTGGGTCCAAATCTATTCTTTTACACTTCAGGGTCAAGGCATAGAACAGAAAATACTTCAACCTATGGGGTCCAGATATCATGTTAGAGCTGGCATGAAACGTATTTAATTCTATGTCAGGATCGGAGGCTCCGATTATGATTTTCTTCCTTCGCTTTATTCCAATACCAAAAAACACAGCAGCCAGAAAAGCAATAAAATTACTTTTTCTTACAACAGATAGAAAAAACGTCATTGCTCTCATAAGTAATGAAAAATCCAGTGAATAAACATCAAATCCCATAAGTCCAAGGGATAACATCCCAACTGAGTCCTTCTACAATGTCCATAACTCCTAGAAAACTCCACCATTTTGTGAAGACCTCCTCTTTCTTCTCTGCTGCGCAGCTAGATAAGTGCCTTTTTTCTCTCTCGTGTTGTGTTTACTGTAAAATTATTACTTGCCGTTTTGTATGCTGGGGGGGGGTGTCATTGAAGGGGGCGCAGTGTTTTGCGAGCTGTGTTGTCTTCCCTTCACAGGTTCTCCTCTTGTGTGGCCGTGGGAGTGTTTTTCACTCCTTACGCGGCAGGCTAATGTTGCGGTGCTTATCGGGCCCGCCAGGGGGCGCTCGCGCGTCTCATTGCTCCCGCAGCGCGGCGTCTTCAAAGCGGAGCCGCGCTGAGGGAGAAACGAGTCTGCCGGAGCCTGTCCCCCGAGCCGCTAAACCTGAACGCCCTGCGGGGTCCGTATTGTCCCAATTCCTGCATTATTTACGCCCAGCTGGGGTCAGTACTGAAGGTATCCTTGTTTCCTCGCAGACTGCGAGATTGTGCACCTTCTCACGAAGGCACGCTTGGTGGCGGCTAGGTCGTGTCAGTTCTGTCTGACGGCCTGCGCGCCTAGGGCATTGTGCACAGCCCATTGCTGAGTTTCTCCCTCGGCACAGGAGGAATTTGCAGATCTCCGGTCTGCCCATAGACCCCAGGATAGTGGGGGGCGGTTCCTTTTCTGCCTGTTTGCCCACCATTCCTCCAGATTTGGTAGCTAGGGAGGTTAGGCCTGCACTGAGGATTTCTCTTTTGTGTTCAGATGCCAGGTGATATTACTGCTAGCTCGTTTATTCCCTGAGTGCTGCCAGAAGTATCTTGGGTGGGTGACCCTTAATTTTGGTGCATAAATACCTGGTCAGTTTTGTCTAAGGGGCCATGGAGCAAGATGTGTGACGGAGGTGGTGGCTCTGATGGAGGAGCGCCTGACTAACCGCATTATTGATGAGTGCGCTAGGTTGGCTCAAGCTCACGGGGGTCCTCCGGCTCCCGCGCCTCTACCCGCCTCGGGTGAGGATCCCCCACCACCCAAGAAGGTTTGTGGGGAAGGTGGCGCGGAAGGGGCGGACAAGGATGCCTTTGAACGCTTGAAAAGTGCGTTCCTGGCCAAGTCCATGCCACCCTCTTCTGCGCCTCCCCCGCCACCTGAACCCACAGTGTCCACAGCACCCCCTTCCCCGTCCCAGGATGGGGGTTCCCCAACTGACACTGACGACGATGAGGGGTCTTCGCGGTCTTGGCGTCCAACTAGTTCCTCAAGCACTTTGGCCCAGGATGCCTCTGGCATGCTAGATCCGGATGAAATTGTTCATCCACGATCCGCAGCCTGGGCACCTGGGGACAAGGTGGCCAAGTTTGTGGCGGGACGCCTCCGCAAGCCTCTGGAGAAGGAAGCGCGGGGGTGCCTTAGAGCGGAGTGTCCACGTCTCACGTTGGAGGGGAAAGTCGCCCTGACGTCCGAGTTAGATTCCAAAATGGCGACCTTCCTCGCAAAATACATAAAGGACCCTCGTAAGGGGCTATATCGTTCCTGGCGATTATGCCAGGATACGCTCCTGGACGCCATTGGTCCAATGACCAAGATCTTGGACATGGCGGATGAGGCGAACGCGACGTTCTGTCCAACTGTGCCCAGAGGGCAATAGCCTTTATGGGTAATGCCAACTGCGCCCTGTCAACAGAACGCAGACGCTCTTTACTCATCAAGCTGGACCCAAAGCTAGGTGATTTGGCGTCCTCCGTTGCAGGAGCCGGGGCTCAGGGGAGCCTGTTTGGGGACCCTTTTGTAAAAGAGTTGGGGAAGTTCGTTGCCACATTCACTTCACTTGACAAGGCCCAATCGAATATCAAGAGGGTCTTCCTGACCCGTTTTTCCCAAGGGGCCGGTCGCGGGAGGGGCCGCTCGACCGGCCGTGGTGGTCAGCAGACCAATAAAAGGGGACAAGGCTCCGGCAGGGGCCAGTACCAGACCTCAGCCAACTTTAATAACTTCTACCCCACCAAGGGGCAACCCTTCCGAGGCCGCAGCGGCTGCAAGAACAACTCCTGAGGTGGTCAGTCAGAAGGTGAGTGTTATCCCTGCAGAGCAGGTGCGCATTGGGGGACGCTTGGCGGATTTTCAGGACGCTTGGTCAGTGTTCACGACAGATGCCTGGGTTCTGCAGTGAGAGGGTTTCATATAGAGTTTTACGACCAGCCCTGGCAGGCCGTGCATCCACATCCCATTTCTTTTTCCGTTCCCGATGCCCATTTGATCGACGAGGAGGTGTCCGCTTTGCTTAAGAAGGGAACCATCTGTCGATCAACGCTGCACCCCAACGGTTTCCTCAGCAACGTCTTTCTGGTGAAAAGACGGACGGGGGTCGGCGGCCGGTGATCAACCTCAAAGAGTTCAATGGGTGGTTGGTTTACCGACACTTCAAGATGGAGGGTATCCATCTTCTACGGGATGTCCTCTTACCTCAGGATTGGATGGTCAGGTTGGACCTAAAGGATGCGTATCTGGTGGTCCCGATCCATCCTCCTCATCGCCGTTTCCTCCAGTTCTTATGGAGGGGTCAGGTGTACGAATTAACCGCCCTTCCATTCGGATTTTCCTCAGCACCTTGGTGTTTTTCAAAGGTGCTACATCCGGTGGTGGAATCCCTGAGGAGTCACAGGGTAAGAATGATCGTGTATCTGGACGACATTCTCCTAATGGCACAGTGTCCGAGGACGTTGTTGTCCCAATTGCGGCAGACGATTTCCCTTTTGGAAAGCTTGGGGTTTGTCATCAACAAGGACAAGTCTGTACTCTCTCCGACCCAGAGTCTAGTTTTCCTTGGATTCGTCGTGGACTCCATGAATTCTTCATTGAGTCTGCCGGCCCGCAAGATGGCCAAGATCCGTCACACCTTGAAGCAGACTATCTCAAGCCGAAGACATCGCTCCGCCAGATAGCGGGGGTGGTAGGTCTCCTTTCTTCTTCCATACAGTCGCTACCTGTTGGGGCATTATTAAAATTCTTCGCAAAATTAAGCATTACTTGTCCCCGCAGGCTCGCAAGCAAGTCGTCGTTGCATTGATGGCTTCGCGACTTGACTATTGTAAAGCTCTTTATGCTGGTGCTAACAAAGGTCTTATGCAGCGCTTACAGACAGTCCAGAACGCGGCGGCCAAATTCGTACTGGATGCTCCTAGACTATCTTCCGCCACGGCTGCCAGGAAAACCTTACACTGGCTCCCCATTGAGTCTAGGATTGCCTTTAAGACTCTTTGTGTGACCTATGGGGCGCTTACCGGTAATGGGGCGAAGGGCGTGAGGAAACTGCTGCATCCATATGTACCGGAGAGAGCTCTCCGTTCCTCAATCAAGAGTCTGCTGGTGGTCCCCGCGTTCGTAGAACCAAATGGGGTGGGAAGGCGTTTTCAACAGTAGCCCCCAAACTGTGGAACAGCCTTCCTCTCGAAATTAAATCCCAACCGTCAGTCCAGAACTTTCGGAAAACCCTAAAAACGTGGCTATTCTCCAAGGCGTATCCGTAGTGCTGGTTAACTGGTTATTTTGATCTCTTTTTTAGGCGCCTTGATGCGTCCAGGCTTAGTAGCGCAATATAAGACTCCTTTCATTTCATTTCATTCATTTCAGGTGCTCTTCCCGGGCCCGCTTCATTACCGGACTTTGCAGCGCCTAAAGGCACACCATCTCAGGAAGGGGCTGTCGTACGATCAGTCTGTCCCCTTGTCGGAGGACGGCAGAGAGTAGATGGCATGGTGGTTGCAACACATGGAAGCCTGGAATAGCCGGGCAATCTTCGGGTCGTCCCCAGATCTGGTAATAGAATCGGACGCCAGCAGGTCCGGTTGGGGTGCCCGTTGCGGAGAGTTCTCTACCGGCGGCGTTTGGTCGTTAGAGGAACAGAAGTTGCACATCAATTGCTTGGAGCTTCTCGCGGGTTCTTTCGCCGTCCGCTGTTGGACCAGGCATCAGGCGACCTTGTGCGTGCTGCTGAAAATAGACAACGTATCAGCGGTACGTTACGTCAACCACTTGGGGGGCCCCGCTCCTGTGCCTTGGCAGACCTGGCAAAGGAGTTTTGGGAATATTGCCTGGCATACCAAGTCTCAGTGACGGCGGAGTACCTACCTCGTCAAGCCAATCAGGTGGCAGATATCTCAGGGACTCCAGCCTGTGGAAGCTGGATGTTTGGGTCTTCGAATGGTTGTACAACCTCTGGGGCCCGTTTTCGGTGGAGCTCTTTGTGTCCCGCCTGGACCACCAGCTCCTGCGCTTCTTCAGCTGGAGGCCAGACCCCCATGCGGAGACCACAAGCGCTTTTCTCCAAGACTGGTATCTGGAGAAGGGTTACGCCTTTCCTCCGTTTGCGATGGTGATTCGAACGGCGGCCGGAATCCGCCTCTTGAAGGCGGAGGCGGTGGTGGTGACACCTTATTGGAAGTCTCAAGTCTGGTTTCCAGTACTTCTGGAACTTTCCTGGGATTTTCCAATCCTACTCCCCCCGTTTCCTCATCTCCTTCAGAATCCGGACGGGGAGCACCACCACCTCATTCTCCAGGGATCCCTCCGCCTCATGGGATGGAGACTTTCAGGAGACGCTGGTCGCTCCCGGGCCTTTCGGGACAAGCTCAAGGCCTCCTGGCAAAGGCCTGGGAAGACAGCACTTCTAAGCGCTACAGGTCCGCGTGGACCAAGTGGATGCGTTGGTGTCTTCAACAGGATTTGGATCCTGTGGTCGTGGGCGTCTTTCCCATGTTGAATTTTCTGGCCGAACTAGCTACGGATGGCCTGGCTTACAGATCTATCAACGCGATAAGATCGGCAATATCAGCAGCCCAATGCCCGGTGGACGGTGCCCCGATTGGTGAACACCCGTTTGTTTGTAGGCTCCTGCGAGGTATTTGTTTGTCTTTGCTTCCGGAGCCTCGTTACTCAGTCCTTTAGGACGTCAATTTGGTCCTGAACCTTTTTTTTGTCCTGGCAACCTAATAAATACCTTTCCTTGAAAGAGCTTTCGGCAAAATTGGCTATGCTTTTGTGCTTGGTTTCCTGTCGTAGGGTCGTGGACGTCCGAGCTTTGGACATTACAGCGAGAGTCTTCTCCCCAGAAGGGGTTACGTTTACACTTGGTCGCCGCACCAAGTCAGATTCCAGGACGATCTCTTACACGGCCTTTGCGTATGTGCCCAAGCTCTGTGTGGTAAACGGTCTGAAATCCTATGAGAAAATGACTATTGAATTCCGCCTTCCGGGCGAACGGCAACTCCTTATTGCCTTGCGGAAACCGCCCCATGCTGTCTCTTCCCCCACGATAGCGAGGTGGGTGAGATGCGCAGGGGCGTAACATAGGCCCCCGCAGCCCACACGGTGTGGGGGGGGGCGCTAGCTCCAAGAGGCCTCCTCGGCACTGCACTCTGGCCAGAGAGCTCCTGAGTGAGCCCAGAGGGGCCCCCCTAAGTACCGTGCAGGGAGGCCTCCTCACTTTTTGTTATGCCAGTGGAGATGGGTCATGCAAGAGGCGGGTATTGATACAAAGCAGTTTGGTGCACATTCAGCTAGAGGTGCGATGGCCTCGAAGGCTTTCTCTTTAGGAGCTCGGTTAGAAGACCTTATGCACGCAGCAGATTGGTCTACCGATTCCACCTTCAAAAGGTGTTATTTCAAAACAGAGGTGGAGGTTGCCCAGTTGGTGGTAGGTAAGCTTTGAACTAGCATAATCGGAGCCTCCGGTCCTGACATAGAATCTAAATTTGCCTAGCTTAGTAACGGTAAGTTTCAATTCTATTAAGGACACGGAGGCGAGGATTATCCCACCCGTTGCAAACTTGGTGCGAACCCACCCGTACTTACTTAAGTAAACTGGTTTAATTTTTCTGGTGCAATACTTGTTACCTGCATACTACTGTTCTTGAAAGATGTGGTGTTAACTTTGGAAAGGTGACATGAAATAAACTCAAGGGCTGTCCTTACATTGCAGGACAGGATGGAGCCAAGCAGGACAAATTAAGTGACTTGCGCGAAGAAAGAGGAGGTCTTCACAAGATGGTGGAGCTTTCTAGGAGTTATGGACAGTGTAGAAGGACTCAGTTGGGATGTTATCCCTTGGACTTATGGGATTTGATGTTGATTCACTGGATTTTTCATTACTTATGAGAGCAAATTATGTTTTTTCTATCTGATGTAAGAAAAAGTCATTTTATTGCTTTTCTGGCTGCTGTGTTTTTTGGTATTGGAATAAAGCGAAGGAAGAAAAGCATAATCCTCGCCTCCGTGTCCTTAATAGAATTGAAACTTACCGTTACTAAGCTAGGCAAATTTCGATTCACCAGCCAGGATAGAGGGCGCAAGGCTCTCCCCACTCTCATGTGAATGTGCCCTCTAGCAGCCCGACCAGCAAACCAGCACCATTCCATTTGTTCAATTCCTAACTTAAACAGTTCAATGACCCCAATTGGGATACTCCATAGCCGTTAAGTTTTTGGAGATGTCAAAACGATGAACCAGCCTTTTCAGGCATGCTTTCTTTCCTGCTTAGACAGACGGGGAGCTACCAACTTATTAGGGTTTTCCAGCAGTGCTGTGTTAATTCATGCATTAATCTCCTGTTGACACAACCAAGAATTCCACTTATCTCCTTGTAGGGAGGGTTCCCCCCTCAGCCCCTCGTCGCTTGTTAATGTTAACTTCTATAGATTTCCAGGTGCAGATGTATTGTCCGTGTCCATGACCTGTCTATTTTGATTAGACTACCTGTTTAACTTAGAAGATAGTTTTGTTTCTCCCAAAATGTCTTCTAAGACTGTTGGTAGCTGCACCAATTTGTTGAACACTTCTTTACATGACCACCTGGTAAAGTTTGTTTTATTCTTAAATTGGACTGACGTTATGAGGTCGCTTAATTGCTCCACTTTTTGTCAATACCTGAAACATGGACAGCTAATGTATTAAATAGGTCTACTTGAATATCCATTTTATTTGCATAATGGCTTAATGCCATCACCATTGTTTGCATGGAGTTTAAAATGGGCCCCCAGAGTTTGTTGGAGTCTGTTGATGTATCTTTTGTTTCCTTTTCCCCGGTACACTTGTGGGGTTCATATCCAAGGCTCTGGGTTGAACTGCCCTCCCAGAGTCTTGGGTTGTAGCTTGGAATTTCCTTACTGTTGAATTTACTCTTTCATTGACACCTGTCTCCTTGTCAGTAATTGAAGCCTTTCCTCATCCCTACATATGCTGCTGTGAGCTTGTGCAGAAGTTATTACATAGTTGGAAGGTGTTTCCGTGTAGGCCGGGAACAAACTCCTAGAGGTCTGGAAAGCTTCCAGGCCTAATGTTGCAGAGGTGTTAGCATTGACTCTGATATGGTGATGGACAGTTTTCCATGCAAGTGTGTCCAAGGGTTGCTCTCCCTGTTCCACATGATCCTGGATAGGTGATGTAATGATCCCTCTTTTGCAATCATCACTGTTGGTGACAAGGGGATTGATTGAAATCCCAATTTAGGTTTTAATATGCTATCTTCGTGATCCTCCTCTCTAGTTTGGATTGCCCCCATAGAATTGTCTTTATCTTTACCAACGCTGAGATCAAGGCATTTTGCATTATTCCTAGTTAATGTTTTAAAGAAGTCTGATATTTTTCAAGACTTTGGGCCCCCAGTTGTCCCTGCTCAGTAACACTGGCCCCATTCATAAGGTCACTCCCTTCATTCACTTCGGATGTTAGGGGCTTGTGATGGCTTATTTATTTATTTTCTTTATTTATTTAAAGAGTTTTATATAGCGCTGGCTAGACCCGGAGGTATCAGAGCGCTTTACATGAGAATCAACAATGTAACAGAAAAAGTTCAACAATTACACAATAAATCCCCCAAAAAATAGGCAATACAATTAGCAGAGGAGAGAAAGGAGAGAGAAAGTTAGTGGAGGGGGCAGGGGAGGTGAGAAAGGGAGGATAAGGGAAGAGACAATACGGAGAGACGAAAAGAATTCTGTCTAAAGACAAACTGGGTAGGGGATGACCAAGGAGGGAATCCACGGCCCATCTCCCCTATAGCAAAACCAGGTAGCTCCATCGGACATCAGACAAAAAAGTTCAGTCTCAATACATTGAGAGAGGGGAGAAGGAGATACATAAATAGAGGGAGGATGCAGGAGGAGACGACAGGAGGAATGAAAGGAAGTGCAACAATGTGGTTTAACAGTATAACAGAAAAAGATCAACAATTACACATTACATCAAACAATCATCAATACATTAGGAGAGGAGAGAAAGGCGAGAGAAAAGAAGTGGGGGGTAGGTGAGGTGAGAAAGTGAGGATAAGGGAAGAGACAACCGTAGAGATGAGAGGAAGTCTGTCTAAAGACCGACTGGGTAGGTGACGACCAAGGAGGGAATCCACGGTCCATCTCCCCTATAGCTAAACCAGGAAGCTCTATCGGGCATCAGACAAAGTAGTTCGGTCTTAAGTGTCGAGGGAAGAGGTTTTGCCATTTTGTGCTTTGCAGGCCACCTCTGTGTGCACCGCCTCGCATTGTTCTTTTTTTGGGGCCGATTTGTACACGGGTCCTTATCCTTCCTGATCTCATCTTTAAGATGCAGCTTCTTCTGGAGCTTGAACTGAAAGATGTCACTGGCCTGGTTTATCACTCTGTGACCTACGACCCATTCCTCGCCATGTGCGATCTAAGGCCTCCACAGTGTTCCTTTTTACAGCCCCACATCTCCAGTCCATTTGCTGCTATTCACTACTGTTTAATGATGAATTGTTGATGCTGAGTGTATAAAGCTGTATGCCAGAAAAAAAGCAGAGAGTATGGGGTTGAGGTAGTACCACACACTGCACCCCGACCTGGCGGGGCTGCTTTCGCGGTGACACACACCATCCTAATGACGAGCTGCTAACGCTATAGTTCTCTCGTATTGTCTGTACAGGTCCAAGGCTCCTACTTTGTTTTCCATTGTACGCTCTGGCTCACCCGCTTCGCTGCATGCGCTCCTTTGTGCTGCACTGACTGCCACTAGCCTCTGAACTTCAGGCTCCAGCTCCAGGCCCCGCCTCACGCTCCGAGCTACCCCTAGCTGTCTGAAAGCGGTGTATGGTGAACAATGTCCGAAGGATTAACAGGCAGGCAGGCATAGTGAAGGGGCCAGTTTAAAGACAGAGCTTCAGCTATAACTTCACTGTAACTGCTTCAAGTAGTCCACAGGCCACTAGCCTGACCCTGCGTTCTAGTAGCGTCAGCCACACCGTATTGTTCGCCTGTGGCTCCAGGCCCCCTGGGAACCTTGCAGTGCCCGATCCGCAGCCACCGCTGCTGCTCTGAAGAAGGCATGTCTAAGCAGCTGCATCTACGTCCTTGCCTCATCAATGGTGGCAATGGTTTATATGCCAAGAAAGCTTTTGATAGTCTCTTGGACTTTCCTCAGAGCTGTGTTAAGATAATTTAACTTCAGTCCTAAATTAAAATGCATGATTTTTATGCTATATGCTATCCACAATTAATGGCACCCTCTCCGACAAATTCGAACTGTCCCAAGATACATGGCAAGGTTGCTCCTTATTGCCATAACTCTTTCTATCAAAGATTGAGCCGCCACATATAAATATCCGCAGAAATACGATGATCAAGGGTATTCCATCACCTACTGAACTGAACGATAATGGCGTAATCGTCTTCAACCCCTGTGCTGGGGTGTTGTGATAAACGGTCCCAATGCGGGATCAATTTGTGTGTCAAGATCATCGACCATGAAAGATATGCTGTATGTTATAAAGGAAAAAATGCCAATAAAAAATGTTTTACAAAAAAAAAATCAAGGGTATCCCATTTGACTCCAGAATACAGAAGGTTGCTGCTTATGCAAATGATGTCTCAATATTTTCTGAGGAGACAATTGAGGTGATCCAAGTTATACTAGACATAATTACATTGCATGCTAAGGTTTCAGGTTACACACTAAATATGAACAAACAGAGGTTTTCCATTGAATATTCTTAGTACCTCAGCTATCACAACTCTCTTCAAGTCACTAAAGATAATATTGAAAAAGAAACTATAAATGAAATTCATAATGTGATCAACCCTTGGTCTCCTTAATATATTACTTGGTGGGCAGTTGAAGTGGGCAGTATCAGAATAATGAGTCCCTCTAGATCAACTTTGTCACTAGTGTGTTCCCACTGTATAGACAGATTAAGTACAATCAAATTAGGTAACTATGCTTTCACATGTTTATGGGACAACCCTCATACTAAAATTGAAGGTAAATTGCCATTTAGGCAAGAGTGGATTACAAAAGGTATACACTATGTTAAAGATTTAATAAATAAGGAAGACATAGTTTCCTTCTGCCATTTTACTACTGCAACACAATCTCCCAAACACTGTCTTTTATGATATCCTCAATCTTAAAGTGGCCTTAAATAAAAATAAAAAAATAAAAAACCCACAAAATACCTGATTTAATCAAACTAATTAAGCAATTTCACTTGCAAGATCATCAAGCTACAAAAATATACAAACTGCTATCCTAAATAAACCTAAATGTAAGCCTAATATCCCAAGAAATGTGAAACCATCTGCAGTAACTCTGGAGAAAAGACTCCCTCTGATTCACCATGGGCTAATGTATGGCATTGTTACTAAGTCAGAAATTTCACCCATCATCTTAGAGGTTTTTGGCCTCCGTACAAGCTATGTAAACTAGAACTAAGTTACTCAAACAAATGCTGGAGTTGCCTAGAAGACTGGAGTTGCCTAGAAGACCCAAACACGTGTTTTTCCATTGCAAATTATATACACGTTTCTGTGATGAAATAAACAAGATACATAATAAGAGAGATCTTCCTTCTTACATTGTACTCGATCCTTTACACATAGCTCTGGGTTATTGGTGTTACACCTAGGCCTTTTAATTACCCTGGGGATTAAAACATGTTGGGCTTGGGTCTGTATCCTGAGGAAACGCAAATAATATTGTACTCAATAAAGTATATGAATATGATTCTTCCAGACGCCTGTGGTGTTCCCTCAACCTCTAGCTACACAAATCAAAACCCCTTAATCCTTTCAGGTAGAAAAAGGCAACATTCATCCCTGTTGCCTTGTCTTCCTAGCCAGCCCCCTCACAATCTGTTGCTCTTATTATAACGCTTTGAATCTTCTTCTAAGGCCCAATTCCAATCTAGGCCTCCTTCTCGCTGTACTTTTCTATTCTTTTTTAATTTTTTATATAGAAACATTACACAATAACAGTAAAACTTTTGTCTTGCCCAATATCAAAGCCAAATCACAGTGTATCGCTGTCATTTCACAATACGGGATTTAGTCAAGATCCATAATGTCCACATTGTTCCAATTCGACCATCTAGTATTATCTGTTCGACAGGCCATGGTAGTTCTACTTTTCTATTTGTATATTCTCGCCTCTCTAATTTTTAGTTGGCTTCCGGAGAAGTAATCTAGGTACGTGGTTATCAAAACTCATGTATGACTTTTACTCTATTTTGTGTCAAATTAGATATCGATTAACTATCATATAATTCTGCATAGGACTTCTCTGGAAATCGTTGTTTTCTCATTCTGAAAATGTCAACATATTGAAATAAAAAAATATGTTGAAGTATTAGAAAAGCTTTAATACATTGAATTAGTTGTGTGTCATAAATCTCAAGCAATACATCTTCTGAGATGTATATTGTCAATTAAACTTTTTGTATGCCACAAAATGAGTTACATCTGTATTTCCGAATGAGAACAGAAGTGCTCATAGAATTAAGAGGTCAGTTCATCATTGTGTCCGACTATAAAATGATTACATGAAAATGTTTAATGGGAAAAGTTTTTAGGTCTCGCGTGGCGTACTGCGCACATGCGCAGTCGAGCTCGCAAGATTTTGTCTCAGAGTGAACTTCACTAGCGAGGGTTAAGCCCCGCCCCTCTTTTGCATTGGCTGGCCTCCTAAACGGTGGCCAGCCATTAGAGAAGAGGTCTTAGTGACGTTCTTCTTTCTCTTTAAGCCCGTCCTTTTCAGATTGGTTTCCTTGACTTACTGCCTAAGTAAAAGGTTTCTTATCTTCGTTATGGGTCCATGTGGCCCCATAAAGAAGATAAGGAACCTTTTACCCCAGCAGGAAGTCGGGGCGCCCAGTCTGAAAAGGACGGGGCTTAGAGACTAATGGCGGAGCTTGTTTTTACAGCACTGGGTTGCCTACAGCACTGGGTTGCAATTACCCTAAAAAACAAGTATTTGTTAGACGTGTTTGATACGCGACAGCAGTAATAAGCCGAACAGTTTTGTGAGCTCGTAGCATTTCTTGCTCACTTTCTCTGCCAGCTGTAAACCAGGTTTTCGGTTTCGCTGCGTGGGATTAACATATACGCCGCACTAAGTCAAAATATTAAACAGGGTAAGAACCGATTTGAGACGTGGGCTGGTTCATGGACTCAAATTCTGATGTTACTACAATGTTTCATTCACCGCTTATATTGGTGCTTTAGAAGCGCCGCAGATCATGAATCGAAGGCTTGCGTGATGGTTTCTCCTAGTAATGTGCGAGTGTAGAACTGACTGTTTTCAGGGGTTGCCCTGATCGTGCGTATAGCGCTTGTGCCATCCCTTGCCGTTCCAAAGCGCTGACTAGACAGAGTTCAGTGTTGCTGTCGGTGGGTCAGCTGGAAGTCCGTATCGCTTTAGAAAGGAGCTAGTGGCTTCAGTACTGCTTTACTATTAGAAACCGGTCGCTTTTGCAATGCTCTAATATGGGTCTCAACTCGGCAATTTCATTTTTATTTCACTGCTTATAAAGCTCAAAAAGTACCAATAGGCGTCTTAGTGCTGAAAAACAAACCCAAAGATAAAATAAATAGACAACCTAGAAGAAATAGAAGCAATACAGAGCCACGAGCAGTCTAATTATCAATCTTGCACCGTTAGGTTTGCACCTTGCCCTCGAGAGCAGGTCCAAGGGCTAGGGATGAGATGTAGGATTAGGAAAACATTTCTTTTAATATATAGCCTAAACGTGGTCCGAAGGTATCAAAGCGCCTTACACGAACACCATATTCATTACACACGATCAGATTTGTTTCCTGTATTCGTTTTTCATGCATGGGGAGATTAAGGTATTTGCCCAGATTCACAAGATGCTCAGCCGACGCTGAGACTCGAACTCTGTCCCCCAAAGTCTGCAGCTGTTGCTGCTTGGCCCCATCACCACCCGTGTTCCTTTACGGTTCTCAAGGGTGCTGTGCCGCTGCTCATTTTATAAGAATATGGTCTTGAGGGGTTTAGTGTTGCTTCTGTACAGTATGTGAAAGACTCCTCATTACTATTACCCTACTATTTGCAGTGAAAATAGTAGTGGCGAGTCCTTTCATCCCTTCAGTGTATAGTGTAGCGGTCTAGTCATCCATAATGCCGCCAGCCCTCCCTGGAAGACCCTTCTCACTATGTATGAGCTTAAATAAACGGGCCGAAGTCGCTTGTGATGTCGGGCCGACACCAATAGCCGATTGTGAGGTGTCCATTACTTGAGCGCTGTGTGCCTGGCTGCGGCGAGCAAGAGTTTGCTGCGACTCCCTGTGGTGCAAAGGGGATCCGCCACACTGGCGACGAGGGTGGGATCACCCTGAAAACTCGCACCTCACCTGAAGCCCCCCAGCCATCGGTATCGTGAGCCGGCACTGACGAAGACGACATCGCGGTCAGCAAAGCGGCAGAGGGGTGGTGCGATCTGCGCCTGTCGAGCAGACCATCGCGTGAGCCCAGCGGGATCAGGTCAGGCGCTGCTGCAGTGAGTGAAGCGCTGCACTCGCACCGACAACAGGCCCAGCAGCCCAGCCAGCGATCCGGCCCGGGGCCTGCAAACGTGACGTAGAAGGCAGCGATCAGGAGCTGACGCCCTGAACCAACGCGCGAGGAGACGCGCAAAGGTCTAGCAAAGCCTCACCCTCAGAACGAGCCTGTCACAGGGCACAGAACTGACAAGTGCTTCGAAGCAGAAGCAAAGAAGCACTGACCAAACCAACTGCAGGGGTCACAGAAAAGGGAAAAAAAAAGACACAATAATAAAACAAACAAGCATTGGCAAACACACCTGAGGGAAGACAAGCACCCCACCAAAGAAAAGGAAAAGGGAAGGACTGATTACAAAACAACGCCAGTGGGAGCAGAGACAAGTGTAAACACAGTATGTCAAACCCGGCAGGGCAAGCAGCCCAACAGGTGGTTCAACCTGCAGCCCAACAACAGGTGGTTCAACCTGCGGTCCCAGCCGTGCCAGCAGGCCCGCAACAGGTGATACTCATTGGCCCTTCCGCCACCCGTTCACATGCAAATCACGGCGCTACCGCCGTTCAGTGAGTTGATAGATCCAGCAACAGCATCACCAAGGTGGAAAGTATGGGTGAGTCGCCTCAACAACTACTTCATCGCGACGAGGGAGACCGATGGAGCCGTGAAAAGGTCACTATTGCTACATTTCGCAGGCGATGAGATATACAAGTTGTTCGCACACCTCCCGAATACCGGCGCTGCCACGGACTACGATGCTGCTGTCCGAGCGTTGGACTCAAGCTTCAACATGCCAGGCAGCGTGAAGGCGAGACAATGAATGCCTTTCATGCGCGCCTCAGAGAATTAGCGAGCACGTGTACCGAAAATGATCAGACAAAGGAGGTCACAACACAACTCAACTAAGGCTGCTGCAACAAAACTCTGCGAACGCTCATCCTACGGCAACCCCGAATAACCCTGGAAGAGATTTTAATCCTTGCCCGATCCCATGAACTCTCAGACATAAGAGCGACAGCGATGGAGTCGGCCCTTAACCAACAGCCTGAGCAGGCGGTGGCTGTGAAGACGGAGCGAGCAGATGCAATACGCACGTCATCCCGGGGCGGACGAGGTAGATGGCCAACCAGGACACCGCGGCGATCGCAGTGTGGATACTGTGGGAGAGAAGAGCACCCGCCAGAAAGCTGCCCAGCAAAATGAAAGTCGTGTTCTAAATGTGGAATTCCTAACCACTTTGCGAGTGTATGTCGCGGAGGTTTAAGAGGGAGATACAACTCAGGAAGAAAGCCACCGACAGGGGCTGTGAGACACCTGACGCTGGAAGAACCAATGACGTCACGGTCAGCCAGGACATCAGCCCACCACGCCCAGTGCCTTGAAGATTCCTCCACTGAGGAGGATGAAGAATGTTATTTCGTGTCATTCGCTGAAGACCTGAAGAAGAGACGGTGACCACAACCCAAATGCAATATTGACATAGACGGAT
Source organism: Lissotriton helveticus (assembly GCF_964261635.1). Lineage (NCBI taxonomy): Eukaryota > Metazoa > Chordata > Amphibia > Caudata > Salamandridae > Lissotriton > Lissotriton helveticus. The sequence continues at coordinate 1,155,334,296 of NC_136067.1, read as the reverse complement.
CCCCTGTCACTGGTCTGATTGACACCGGAGCCACGGTCAATGGGCGCACAGCACTACAAGCAGCTACAGCCAAAACCCGTGCTGACCACGTCCAAAGTCCGCATATTCACGTATGGGAGTCAAACGCCACTTCCATTGAAAGGGAAGATGCTAGTTCGAGTCAGGTCCGAAGGGCATGAGGTGATGACCACATTTCATGTCGTGGATAGAGAAGCAGACATACTGGTTGGAAGCCACACAGCTGAAGACCTCAATCTCATCGCGTTTGCCAACGCGGTCAAACTCCTCCGGGTAGATGACATTCTAGACATGTTTCCTCAACTCTTTAAAGGACTTGGACAGATCAAACGACCCCCAGTGAAATTACACATAGGTCAAGCAGTCCGACCCGTGGCATTGAGACACCATCGGATCCCGTTTCATCTACGACCGCTGGTAGAGCAGGAACTAGTGAAACTTGAGCAGCAGGGAGTCATTGGAAAGGTACATGGGCCCACACCATGGGTGTAGCCCTTGGTAATTGCCGAAAAGCCGAAGCAACCAGGGAAAATCCAGATCTGCATTGACATGAGAATGCCCAATAGGGCCATCAAACGAGAGAGGCATTTGACGCCAACCGTCGACGATATCCTAGCTGATCTGAATGGCTCGCAGTGGTTGTCAAAACTTGATCTTAATGCTGGATATCACCAACTAGCGTTACCTGAGGAAAGCAGGTGAATCACAACGTTTTCAACCCACCTGGGGCTGCGCAGATACAAAAGACTAAACTTTGGAATATCCTCTGCAGCAGAGATTTTCCAAAACACTGTAAGAGAGCTACTGTCGGGTCTCCAAGGAGTGTTAAACGTGAGTGATGATATCCTTATGCACTCCAAGACCCTTGAAGAACATCACAAGAGGCTGCGAGCCACACTTCAGAGACTGGCCACCCATGGGGTGACACTCCACAAGGAAAAGCGCTAATTATTTTGCAAAACAATTGACTTCTTCGGTTACGTCTTTAGCTCCGAGGGTGTCAAGGTGGACCCCCGCAAATCTCAGGCAATACGAATGGCTCCAGCCCCAACCAATGCGTCTGAAGTACGAAGTTTTTTGGGAATGGCGACGTATTGCGGGCGGTTCATCCCAAATCTGGCAACCATTGCTGAACCACTAAGGAACCTAACGAAGAAGGAAGCTCCGTGGGTTTGGTCCGAAGAAGCGGACAAGGCGTTCAAACAGGTGAAGGCAGCCCTGCTAGACAGCACAACAATGACCTATTTTGACACCACCCGCACCACCGAATTACTAGTGGATACCAGTCCAGTGGGCCTTGGGGCATTGCTGACCCAAGAAACTGAGCCAGGGACCTGGGTTCCCTTAGCATTCGCGAGCAAAGCGCTCACAGCCACCGAAGCTCAATACTTGCAGATAGAACGCGAAGCGCTTGCCATCAAGTGGGCATGCAAGCATTTTCATTTATATGTAAGCGGACACCCGTTCCGAGTTATAACGGATCATCAGCCTCTGGTTCTGTTGTTCAGGGTTACAGCACCCAATCCGCCTCCACGTATTGAATGTTGGGCAATTCAATTGCAACATTATCAAATGGAGTTAGCCTACCGACCAGGTGCCAAAAATCAGGCGGATTTTCTGTCCAGGCACCCAGCACCACTGGATGGTGAAGCGGATGAGCAGGAGGCGAGAACAGAGGAGTTTATCCAGATGGTCACTCAGTGGTCGTGCTCGCGAGCCCTCTCGCTAAACGAAATAAGGGAACAAACAGGACAAGATGCCATCCTCCAGCGGGCGACCCGCGCCCTGTCAAGCGGCTCGTGGGACGGATTCCTCAAAAACACATCAGCGTGGAGTGAGTCTGAAAGGAACCGTCTAGGAAAACTATGGAGAATTCGACACGAGCTCAGCTCGGGGGAAGAAGGCATAGTACTGAGAGGAATACCACACAGCCTGCAGGAACGAGCAACAATACTGGCCCACGAAGGGCACCAAGGCGTCAGGAAGATGAAATCCAGGATGAGAGAGAAAGTGTGGTTCCCCGACCTTGAAAGCAGCGTGGAAACAGTTGTGCGTAACTGCAACGCCTGTCAAATTACTAGCGGTGCAGAAGTTGCAGCTCCAGTAATCACCGAAGACCCTGCTCCATCACCGTGGTCATGGGTAAGCCTCGACTTCGGAGGCTTCCCGGATGGGAGAGTGACCGCGGTCCTCATGGGCAGTTTCACAAAATACCCTATCGTCGAAATTCTGCCCTCCACATCATCCAATAACCTGCAGCCGGTCCTGGCAAAGGCATTCGCCATGTTCGGACTACCACACCTCATCAAGACTGACAACGGGCTGCCGTTTCATGGCAGTGAATTTAAGGAGTTCATGACACGTCTAGGAATCAAGCATCACCGGATAACGCCCCAATGGCCACAAGCAAATGGTGAGGTCGAGAGGTTCATGCGCACCGTTAACAAAATACTGCGCATAGCTCTAGCCGAGGAAACCAACCAGAAATGGTGCTGCAACAGTTCCTGAGGGAGTACTGCAGTGCACCTCACTGCACGACGCAGCGGTCCCCGTGGGCGCTGATGTTCAATGGTAATAGGCGAGATCTACTACCGACCACACCAAATTGGAAGCCAGAGCCTTATGACCCGGCGCACGCCCAAGCCCGGCGGCAGCCAACCACTGAAAAAGCTAGTCGCAGACGAAGAGCGAAAACTAGTGAGGTCCCACCGGGGTGTAAGGTGATACTGCAGAATCGATGGGGAGGCGGAAAATTCCGAACGCCCTATGAGCCTGGCCTGTGGACCGTCCAGTCGACCAAAGGAACAGCCGTCACTGCCGAACGGGATGGAGAAGTAATCACCAGGAACATTTCGTGGTTCAAAGAGGTCCCATCCCCTGTCGAGCCAACTCCGAGGAAGGGCTTACGTGCAGTTTCTGAACAAACTCCGACCACAGCAGAAGGTGACAGTGTTAACGGATCACGTCTGGACCCAGCTGAGCCAGGGTGCCAGATCAGCATGATACTCACCACGCAGAGGGCAGTCCCAACTTGAGGGATCCCCGACATGAGCAAGAGATCAGCCTGCATCAGTACAACCTTCGCCCAAACCCAAAGCCTAACCGGAGGCTAGCTGACTTTGTGTGTTGATCTGAACTACATCGTCTGGATGGCAAAGGAAGGACAAACAAAAGAACCAAGTTGGGATGGGGTGTAGCGGTCTAGTCATCCATAATGCCGCCAGCCCTCCCCGCAAGACCCTTCACACTATGTATCACTCTCTGGCCAGGCGTGGCCAGAGAGCTTAAATAAACGGGCCAAAGTCGCTCGTGACGCCCGACCGACACCAATAGCCGAGTGTGAGGTGTCCATTACTTGAGCGCTGTGTGCCTGGCTGCGGCGAGCAAGAGTTTGCTGCGACTCCCTGTGGTGCAAAGGGGAGCCGCCACATATAGTATAGCTTCAGTGCTGTGGTTAACTTAAACATGACATTTTATTCGTTCCCTCAGTTCGCTTTCGCGCCAGTACATAATTTTCCGTATGGGTTAGCGGGCTCTGCTGCCGTGGAAGGATGGGCTTTCATTCAACTTTACAGAGAGCTTAAATGCTTTATTAGCACTTTCTGTGGAATGCAGACATTAGACCAGTCACATTGCAGATGCCATCTGCCAATGCACCCCAAGTTCATAGTGAAGCAGGGAAACGGTGAAGTTAGCCTATCTTTAGGACAACGGTAAGAAAGATCACTGAGCAACTAGGTAATAAAGTTAAATACACCTTATCAAAGCATCCACCAACCTCAAACTATCAGCATAAAGATTACACGGAAGAGAACTCGTACTTCAATCTTGGGGAGCACGTGCAGTGCCCTGCTTTCATTGAAGAACCACAGAGTAGCCTCGAAGCGCTACGTGCCCTCTGCAGTGCCAGGAGATCTGTTACCAGGATTCCCAGAGGGGAGGGGTGTCCTTTGTAATGCGATGTAATAGTAACTACAGCCTCAGCCTCCCCACAGGTTGCAAGGAAACTAAGACATACGTCTTTTATTCAGTACCAATAAATCCAGAGAGTGACAGAGATAGAGCGCAAGAGAGTGCAGAGATGACTCGGAAGGCTTGTTTCCCTATTTCCAAACTAGGCGAGTGAACAACTTGGACCCTACCGTTGTGACTGCTTAGTTGAGATGAACTGATCCTGACTCCACCATCATGCACACGCTTTATACAGCTGCCCCAGCTCCCTTCCTTAATCCCACCCTGCTGCCTCTCAGCTCCTCTTATCACCCTGATCACGACTTTTAAAAAAAACATGACCCAACCCTCTTCAATATATCTTTCGAGTGTTTATTTTTCTTTCTCACTTTTTTTCTCGATTTCTTATTTTTTTGTCCGCACCCGTGGCTCCTGTCCTTGTTTCTCACCGTCCTTACTTATCTCGCTCCATTTTGTACTTTCTCGCTTTTATCCTTCACTGTTCATCCCCTCTTCATTATATCTTCTTCTGTGTAACCCTTCTCGTTTGGTATGATGAATTGAATTTTAGCATTTGCATAGCGCCTCATACCCCAGCATGACCTCAAAGCACTTTTGGTAGAACGAGTAGGAGGCCACTTTATTTGTTGGGAGTGATTGGTAGGCAGAGGCCTACGAGGGAAGACTTTTGGTGTTATGAGAGGTTTAGAGGGGTGTTCCTAACGTGGTAAAAGTAGCTGCATATATGTACGAGGGAAGTGAAGAGGAGTATGAGGGCTACAGTCACATCCTGTGTCTACTTCCGAACTTGCTGCAAAGTAAACAACACCCGGGGGAAGAATACCGAGAGCTGGGTGATAATTGCCAACGCAGATAGGACACACCAAGAGCTTCGTGGTCTATGGCTCTGTGTATGTGTCTGTGTTTGTGTGTGGATCTGCGTGTGTGTGTGTGTGGCTCTGTGTGTGTATGTGAAAATGCAATAGGTCTCGCATTTGCGAGAGATTAAGCTATTGCCATTGTTAATAAGAATGCCATTTATTTCTATTTTTTCAAAACCAACACATACATAAAAAGTTTGTCATTTACAATGCCAATAGCTCTCACTTTTGCAAAGGCGAGACCGTTGCATTGTAAATGCTTGTTTTTGTGAGTAACAGATGATGCTCTTTAAACAGAGCGGAAAAAGTCTATCTCAGCGATAGTCAAAATGATAAAGAAGCAGCCAAGAACAAGGTCCGAAAGAGGTTTTGAAATATGTGTAACTTTGTTATTCAAAAGCACAGTAGCACACCCTATGCTATTTCCTTTACAAACAATCATAGATTTCCCTGCCGCCATCATGGAGAAAAGAAATAGTCTAGAGATAAGGTATGAACCTTCACTCCCTGAGCTTCTTAAGGCAGCGACTTCTTCCTAGGTAAAGTGAAAGAAATTCTGCTTTCATTAATTTTACAGATGAATTAGTAAACTGTGTTGGATCACAATATGTGCATTCCTATCCACTCTTCACACAAGGATTCCAAATCTCACAAACATTAATTATTTGATCCTGCAAGCTTTCTTCTTATGCTTCTTATTGGTAAAGAAGAGTGAGCAGCCATGACTGTAGATAAGTGCAGCTCATCAAGAGGGACACAGTACTGCAGAGTAACATTAGTTTAAATCAGTCAGGGAAATACTCTGGGTTCATGTTACAGAAGCTAGCCATCCTTTCAAAAGGCTCTCAATATCCTTTGCACCACTACATTGTAGCATTGTAATTGAGAGAGTGCCATTTGGGAACAAGCTTGGAAGACCACAGGAAACCTCTGGAATCCGACCCTTTGGAATGTGTGATCACAAATATCTCTTGTTGTATGGGGGATCCTGCACTCTACAAATTGTGGCCTGGGATGCACAAGTGCAAAGCCCTGTCACTGTGCTTAAGCCTGCGCTAACAGGAGTTGCACCTTAACCCCTGCATTTTGTACTTTAAATGCGGAGAAGCAGCTTCCCTAAGGGAGGGTGCAGAGGTTTAAATAGTGATTAAGTCAAATGTTTTTTATTTCGATTCAAGGAACCATAGAAACGTCTGGGCCGGTGACCTGGGGGTTCTGGATGAAGAGGACTGGCAGGAGGCACTACAGAGCCCTAGAGAAGAGGCTATGCGCGTCAGATTCCGATTGGTGCAGCTCAAGGTCCTGCACGGGTCTACTATCCTCGCACTCACCTATTCTCCTGGGGCCGGGTTCCGTCTGCGTAGTGCATTAGGGGATGTGGAGAGGAGGGTACCTTCATTCACATATTATGGGACTGTCCTGAGGTTTCCGTGTTCTGGCAGAAGGTTACAGAAGTCATGTCGGAAGTGGTGGGAAAGCCTGTCCCACTAGACCCAAAATGGCTTCTTCTGATGATTAGAGGTGAGGTAGACTGGTCCAGATATGTGGTCATATGGCTGGCATTGTCTGCGGGGGTGGCGAAGCGTAATATTGCCAGAAACTGGGGGGCGCTGGCACCCCCCTTGATTGAGGAATGGAAACGTGACCTCGACTGGTGCTAGAGGGCAGAGGAAACAGTGTATAAGAGTAGGGGATGTGTCAAGAAATGGGAAAGGGTGTGGATGCCGTGGAGGAGGTACAGAGGGCTGTGGGGTGCAGACTAGTAACATAATGAGGTATAACAAGGGGGCCTGCTCAACCCGAGAATGTTTTGATTTAGATTTTCTGTACATGGCAACTAATGTCCTCATGATATTGTCTCTGTATAATGTGGTATTTCGAGCTTTTGTTAATAAAAATACTTTTAAAAAAAAAAGAAAGCATAAAAACAATATAAATAAAATAATTCCAATTCAGTATGTTGGGGAAAAAGACATCATGCCATAATAGAACTCTGTAATTTCAAATATTTAGTACAAAACTTCAAAGAGCATACTACACATTCAGTCATAGCAAAATCTATGGGAAGAAAGGTGCCAACTTTACGTTAAATTAAAGCTTTGAATATAATTTCGTGATTTGAGTCCTTTTTTTCTCAAGATTGGCGGACAAAACAGTAACACATGTGTACCAGTTTCTTTTAGTGTTCTACAAACATTGTAAATTAGTTAAGTGAAGTAGGTTCCCACGCCTTTCGTTTGTGGAACCACCCCAGTAAACACGAGGAATCTGAACTTTATAAATAGTACTTTAGTGCTGCAAGGCTGCAAGGCTGTACCCATCCATGTAAATTCCATGAGCCCAAACTGTTTTCACTAACATGATTTTGTAGTGAAAGGATTACCCTCTGGTTTAGCCAATAGTTTACATTTCCATCACTAGAGAAAACCTTTTTTACTTTGCTTAATTTTTCAGTTATAAAAAATATTTGGATTTGTCTAAACCTCATCACGACTATAATAGAATAAGTAGGGACTGAGACATTGGATGTGTTAGTATTACTGAGCTCATTATATAATGTCAAATAAAGTCAGTTTTAGGAATAATTGGTCTTGGTGTATCCAGCACAGCTATAAAGTTGCCCAAGAGCCCAAGGAGCTGTTCCACACCCTTTCAGATACAACATAAAACAAAAGGAGAAATAAGAATCAGGTTTCTGTATACTTTAGGAATCTGTTTATCAAACCAATAATGTGTATCAAACATTTTGGAGACGGATAGGAGTGGCCTGCCGGGTCGCAAGATAACCGCTCTGTGAGCAAGCTCTGCCGGCCAAGGCAAAATCCGTCATAATCCTTGCTTACTGGGTGCTTTCAAAAGTGCTATCATACCAGGAAAGTGCAGATAAACAATCACTGGCCTCAACTCTGTGTCTGGTGACCGGATGCATCCGCCCGACCACTTGTGAGGGCGCTGCGTGGTGCGCTGGACCTGCAGCCTTCCTCCTGTGCAGCGGACACCTGGGTTGTCGTGGTATGGATGCACACAGCATCGGGCTGGGAGCCTTGCAGCCTTGGGCCACGGACACTACGACCGGAGTGGATCCTGCTGTATATCTGTGCCTTGTTGCCGGTAGAGTCCTCCGGCTGAGCTGGTGAGGAGGAAGGGGCCGTGGCAGCATGGGATTGAAGAGGGCGGCAGCCGCATGTGCAGAGGGACAGATGTGCGGAGCGAGGAAGAAGAGGTTGGCCCTGGTTGGCCCTGCATGTGGGTATGCCTGCCTATGAGCTGGACTGTTGGACAGCTGCTGGCAGCCCTCTTTGTGGTCCTGCACTGCCCGGCTGTTGCACTGTGGGACCAGCCAGTGGGCGACGTCCCCCCACCCCATGCTTGCGAACCATTATCATTTTTATCAACCTGAGGTGGGAGCGTGGCGAGCGCCCGCAATGTACACCAGCTGTTTCCTGCTGGGGGTTTCAACCTGCGCTCCCAGTGCAATATCCACCCTGCTATGCAAGATCTACGTGATACGTTGCATTCGGGGACTCTGCCTGTCGGCTTCCTTGTGCCTATATCACTCTTATGGCTTCCTGGGACTGCTTCTGGGGACATCCACCTGGTGTTGGGGCCTGCTCTTTCCCCTACCGTGTGGCCAGAACCATGGAGTGTGGCAGGGCCTGGGGGGGAAATCTGGACTGCGGTGCTGAGGCTTTCCGGTCACCGTGGCTGTGAACTGGTTCATCCACCTACGAACATCTACTTGGCCATTGGTACCCGCAACTCGCTACTGGGCTATTCCCTCTAACCACCCCAAAATGGGTATGCATGATAGGAGGCAGACTAAGCTCTCTCGAATGTCGATCCACCCGACAAGTTGACAACGCTTCGGACCAGGATATTGACTCAGCACGGACGGAGGAGGCTGACAAGCAAAATGTGGATCTTCAAGAGATACTCATGGATGTCAAGGCCAGCTTGAAAACAATTGACTCTAAATTAGACTTGCTCACCTCATGCCTCAACCACTTTAAAAAGAGAGTAGACAGACATGAAGCAAGATTTGATAATTTAGAAACTTGTATGTCAGATGTGGATGATCTCCAAGCTGACTCGAAAGACCATCTCCTGCGCATGCATAGAGTGATAGAGGTCATTAAGGTTAAAAATGAAGATCTCGAGGCCCGCTTCAGATGCAACAATCTCCGCAAAGTGGAAATACCCGAGACCACTGCCTTAACCAGAATGGAAGACTTTGGATCAGACGTCTCACCATTATCGAGAGAGCCCACAGAGCACGTGGAGCCAACCTACTGGTTGGGGTTTTCCCACGAGCCATCGTTGTCCGCTTACTGAATTACAGAGATCGCGACACGATCCTCAGGGTGGCTCACGAGAGAGGACATGTTCAACATCAAAGAAATATTGTATCCTTCTAACCCGATTTCACTCTGGTGGTACAGAACTTTCTACCTCTCAATATGCTCCAACATGCGGGCATACAAAATGCCCTCTTGTACCTTGCAAAACTCAATATCTCTCATGAGGGCAAGTTGTACTATTTTACAGATGCTAAGCGGGCCTTGAAATTTTCCAAACAAAGTGAAATCTAATTGCTCCCCTGCGGCCTTGTCGCAGTCCTCAGCTGGGGCACAGCTTAGTGACAACGACTGATGTCTCATGTGATGCAGACACCTTGCTGTTTGGGTGGGGGAGTTGAAAGCGCCTCCTTATTAATGGGCACTTTTCTACCAGGGGTGTTTACAATGTATTCCTTTTCAGTGTCTCCATTAGCTATTTCTGCACACGTATTCCTATGCTTTCAGCTAACTTGGAGCTCCAATGGGTTAGCTGCTCGGCCACCCGACCTCTATGACGGGTTGTCAGGTCAGTGTCACTAGAGCCTCGAGGGATTATTTCCATTTGTTGAATTTATGGGGTAGGGTTCCACAACCTGTTTGGGGGGGTTGATGTAGGCAGTGGGTGGGCAAGGGACTGTTTTTTGTAATTGAGATTGGGGTGGGGGGGTTTATGGGTTTTGAAAAATAGTTGGCTTGCAGTCATGCTCAGATACTTCACAGTGGGACGCGAACATACACAAGATACTTGCGATGCAGTGGGTCCTATCAGAACATCCTTGGCCAGGCACACAACTGTTTACTCCCTAACAAGCCCTAGATAGGATGTCCTGTCTCACATGGAATGTGCTCGGGCTCAATGATGGCCAAAGATCCAACTGGTGCACGCCAATCTTATTAGACACAAAGTCAATATGTATTTCCTACAGGTAACCCACCTAGCTAAGGCTCCAATCTCTGGCCTTCTTTCACAAGGGTGGGGGGACCACGTTCTCCTCGGCCTTCTCCAATTACGCCCAGGGGGTCACCACCCTAATAAAAAAGAGGGTCTACCATGGCAGACATCCCACTGCTTCAGCGATACAGAGCCAGCGCCCTAGCGCAGTGGTTCCCAAACTTTTGACTCCTGAGGACCCCCATTGAGTCACCACTGGAAGCCGGGGACCCCCAAGCAATTTGTATAAGTTAAATTTCAAACATTAAAACAGTAATTTGAAAAAAATACACATGTGTGCACACAAAACAATTACTCAAAGTACTAAGGGTTTTGGGGCCAGATGTACGACTATTTCATTTAGCGCCTCGCAATTGGCGATACATTGCGAGTGGCAAATTACGAGTCGCTAAATGAAATGTACAACAGTGTGTTTAACACTGTTTGGGATTCCCAATGGGGTCGCAAATTGTGAGGTTCATTAATATTAATGAGCCTCCCGCAATTTGCGAGCCCATTGGGAATGCGATGGTGGCCTGCTGGGCTCTGCAGGCCACCATGTCGCGGACTGCTTTTAAATAAAGCAGTTTTTTTGAAAAAAATGCAACCTGTTTACCATGCATTTAAAAAAAAAAAAAGTTAAACGTTTTAGTTTCATTTTCTAAGGGCAGGCAGAGGTCCCTGGGACCGCTGCCTGCCCTAAAAAATAATTTTGCATGCATTTGCAAAGGGGAAGGGGTCCCCTGGGGACCCCTTCCCATTTGCGAATGCATTACCATCTACTTGAAGTAGGTGGTAATTGTGACTGTTTTGCGACCGCAAAACATTTGTACATGGTTTGGAGACTCGCTATTTGGAAGGGAATGCCCCTTCCAAATAGCAAGTTGCAAAACCTATTTAGAGAGTCGCAAACAAATTGCGACTGGCGAAATAGGCTATGTACATGGCCCAATAGGTTTTTGCATGCGCGAACACGTTCGCGCATATAAAAACAGATCGTACATTTCACCCATAGTATTTTATATTGAAGTAATAGCCCCTCTGTCACATGTATTTCATTTGTTTTATAGCATCTCTCATACCATTGTAGGATCAGAGCACTTTACATCACACACATATAGACATTGAATCATACATGTAAATCAGTGTGTATATAAAATGTTTAAAGAGTGCTTGGTCTGGAAAAGCACAAACTCAGGATTCAGAATATAACACAGTGGCTAGCATTGACTTTAACATTAAAAATGTATTGCCACCCAAATATATCATTTTAGCAGCATCAGGTTAATGAATAACTGGGACAAAATATAAGTTACTAACTGGTACCATGCAGTTTGCAAGCAGCTCTTTGACAGTTTATAGGTACCTCTGCTAGATTATGATTGTCACTTATGAAGTGCACAGTAACAAAAAAAACTCTGTGACAAAAGCAGTAACTACGAACGTAGGCACATAAAATACTGCTTTTTAAGATGCATGTTACACCTTCTTTGCAGTAGGCACATAAACCCTCTGTGCTATATTAGTTAAATCAAAGCTGCCACTGAACAAAACTCTCCTGCTCTCCAGCAGGTACATTAATCACTGGCATTCTCTTGACACTTTTATTGTTGCTGGAAAGCTGCTAATTATACAAGAAACGTTTCTGTGCTTTTAAAACTGTTGCCTACGGACCCCCTGGGAATGTGTCACGGACCCCTGGGGGTCCGCGGACCACAGTTTGGGAAACACTGCCCTAGCGATACAGAGCCGACATACTAGCCGGCACCCTCTAACTACATTCTAGAACTCTGGCTGCCATATATGGGCCCAACACTGACTACCCCAAGTTCTTTACAAAGATATGGTGCCTGATCATTGAAATCCGTCTCCAGACAATAGTATGGGGGCAGATTTCAACGTCCCACTGAAAGACCCCCAGGACAGTTACGGCAGTTCCTGGCACCCTGACCCCTTAGCATCTGAAACCTAACACATGCTTATCTCAGACAATTACGACATAGATATGTATGTATGTATGTATAAACTATTTTGTAGCGCGCTCCGTTACTTGAGAGTAGCCTGGCGCGAGGGGAAAGGCGGGAAACAGAACCGCAGAGAAAACAACTTATATTAAACTCTTGAATAGGTGTGTTTTTAAATTTTTCTTAAATAGCGCCACAGTTTGGGAGGAACGCAGATAAAGAGGTAGAGCGTTCCACACAATGTACAACAAGATGCGTACGAGGGTACCTGCTTCTCCACATACCACCATGCTTGGTCTAGAATTGACTTCTGGTTTAACTATAAGGATGTGCAGCAATGGACATAATCAATCACTCATCTGCCACATACTCTCTTCAAACATGCCCCTTTGTTGCTTGCTGTACAAATACCCTATACTCTCCTCCACATTCACTTGGTGTCTCCCACCTGGTGCACTATGGGACGAGGCCTTTAAAGAATAAATCCAGGTGGCCGTCATGGAATATTTTGAACAAAACACTGGCTCTGACGACTCTCCCTCTGTCCTATGGGAGGCCTTCAAAGTGGTCATAAGGGGTGTATGCATTGCTAAGCAGAATGGAATTCTAAGGGTGCCCCTAGAACAGAGTTCCTCAATCTGTGGGGCGCGCCCCCCCAGGGGGGCGGACACCAACTATGGGGGGGGGGGGGGGCGCGCACTCCAAACAAGGATCTTACCTTTGTTAGTCTTGAACTGCCAAGCATCGCAAGTCTTCACCCATTTCAAATGGGATTTTTTTATTGGCGAGCTCCGGTAACAGAGAGCTGGAGGGTGGAGGGAGGGGAAATAGATAAGGCATGCTGTGCCCATGCTTTTGTCTTGCAAAGAGCTGAGTTAACTGTCACAGGAGGGGGTTAATTCTTAGAGCTGAAACGCTTCAGCTGCAGTGGGAGGCAGGGAGTCTCCTGGTAAAAGCAAAGGAACAGACTTTGATTTCGTAGAAGAGGAGACTCCTTGCCTCCCACTGCAGCTGAAATGACTGTCTGTTCCTTGCTTTCAGTTTTAGCAGAGACATCCTGCCTTCCACTGCAGCTGAAGCATTTCAGCTCTGAGTGTAACCCCATCCTGGGAGGGTTAGCATTTAGCAGAAAGTAGACAAAGTTTCTTTTAAATTTACACAGGCAGGCACGCAAGGCCCACAAGGCTTCAAGTTGCCAAAAGAAAAATGACAGCCAGCCATGCGTTGTTTAACCCCTTCGCTGCGGGGGTTATTCCCCTGGTGTGCTGGGGGGCGTACACTGCGCCCCCTTGCTCATGACGAGCTCAGCTCGTCATGAGCTACGGCGCTCCGGTGCTCATGACGAGCTGAGCTCGTCACAGGTGTATTGACTCCCGTGGAACGCTCAGCACAGCAGGGGAATTCTCCCCGCACCTGAGCGTTCCACGGGCCATGACGAGCTGAGTTCGTCATGAGCACCGGAGCGCCGTGGCACATGACGAGCTCAGCTCGTCATGAGCGTCGAATGTGTTAACCAGCCTGGAAATTGCTTGTCTTGACACTAAATATGCTTATAAATAACGAAGTATGTATACATTTGTAAAGTGACTTTATGTCCTTGTTACATTTTATTATCAGTCATGGATCATTCAGGCAGCCCAGGAACACAATTAAAAGTGCTTCTATTTATATTTGCTGTTCAAAGTATGCACATACAAGTGCTGACCATACAGCTTTAGGTGACTGTTTATTTTGTATTTTTGTACTGCCTGGGACATCAAAATAATGAGCTGGCAACCCTAATCACAAGACTGTAAGTTTGTTGCAAGATCAGCACATTTATTTCCTCCACCCTGATCTCTGTTTAATGCCATAACAGCAATAGTTTAACTTATATCTGAAACCTTACACTGCCGTCAATACCCTGCTGAGATACTTCAACTGTCGGGAATGCACCTTGCATTCAGACAACTCGCTCCTCATTCTCGCACTTCAGTTTCACGCTCATCCTGCACTCACAGCAATCACAATGCCCTCACACTGATCCGGATGCACTCACACCATTCACACCGCTTACCCTGTACTCACAGTGATCACTCTGCACTCACAATGCACTTGCACTGTTCACCCTGTACCTCACCCTGCAGTCACACGAGCACACTACTCACCCAGCACTCATAAAACACTTCACTCACCTGTCCCCCTTACTGCTCAATCTGCAATCTCCCTCAAATAAGAGCATCACTAACCATACATTCATTCCTCCCACTCTGCACTTACATCCGCACCCAAATTCATATGGTCACCTCACGCACCCTGCAGTCACTCTTCTTACCCTACTCTCAAACTGTCGCATGGCTCTCCGGGCACTCACATGGGCACTTCTGCCACCCACAGAGCGCAGAGGTTTAATGTGCCTGCTACAAAGAACGTGTACCATGCAGGTCTAAGAACCGAGTGTGAGTAAACAATGAGTAGTGCTATAAAAAAACAAAATGTTAGCCCAAAAGGTTTCATCGAGAGATGAGGTGCATTGCTGGTGAGGGGTAGTGAGGAAATTCATAGAGGAGGAGGAAATGGGGGAGGGGGCGCCAAAACAAACCTTTGCACTTTGTGCGACCAGTGCTAGGGCCAGCCCTGGCTGGGAGTGTTAGCCCCCACCCGAAGTTCGGGCTTAGTTGCGCCCCTGTACACAAGTATGTGCATGTCATGCCCCATCAAGGTTTCCGTCCTAAATTACAAAAGGACACATTTACATGCACTGCAATCCAGCCTTTCAGGGGGCCCCCTGGTAGAGGCAGCTCTGTTTTTGCCCTGATGGCCTGGAATATTTCCTAAACAAATTCTTGAAAATACCGTTTTGTTTACGTTCTTTTTAATGAGATTGATGTGAGAGAGCCGATTATTATTTGCTGAGAATTCTTTTTGTTTCATGCAACAACCAAAAAAAGATTATTTTCAAAACAGGTCCTCTCATATGAGAAAATGGACGATATCACAGATGATATTCGCTGTAAAATTAGTGGGCTGCTGCTTTGTACAACAGTGTAAACAGACATCGCTATCTCTGAATATTAGATGTAAACACTTTTAGAATTTCTACCTTAGTGCCTGTGCACTGTTAGTAGCCTGGTTAAAGAGGGTATGTTAGAGCTGAAAATGAATATTTAATCTCAAAGCTGTTCTAAACAGGGGACCCCAAAATAGTATTGGCCTAGGGCAACTAAAATACTTAACATGTCCCTGCCACCACAAAGTCTGTCAGATAACATTGCTCTGAAGTAAAATAGACAACATCATTACTTTATTATCAGTTCTATTTTTTTTAAAACATAAACCCAACTTGTCCTAAACCCCCACTGCTTCAGGCAAGCAACTTATCGTACCACTAAGGAATTCTCAATTAGGTGTTCGCTCAGCGCCCTCTCTGTGGACTTTTACCTTTGTCTTCGTATTCGTAACTGGTTGGTGGGCAATTATCCTGTTATAATGCTGCCTAAAACATTTGTTAATGGTTTCTAGAGAAGAATTGTTTCTCGTGTACCAACTTTGAGCTAGGGAGTGCTAGAAAAATCTGATAACACGTTATCCTTTACAGTCACTGTTTTGGTTGAAAATGTCTGCAGAATATTCAGCTTTGAGAGACATTGCTATCAAAACTCCCTTGCCTTTCAGCTCCTCCTATTTATGTGAGATTGGGTTCTCAGCAGTTGCGGTATTATCGACTAAGTACCGTTCAAGACTGGATGTGGAGCACAACCTGAGGATGGCAGTAGCTAAAATCCATCAACAGATTGACAGTCTCTGTGGCTAAAAACTGGCACACCCATCACATTTACGTTGGTTGTGTTATTATTAGTCTATGTCATGTGTAAAACAAAGCATCCTAGTAAAAAACAATTTGTGCACCTTTTATGTTGGAAAATTGTGGTTTGAGCAGTGCAATAAGCCTCTATCATTTCACCACACTCACTCACATACCTGCAGTTTACTAAACACTCTTATTGTGTTGAACATTATTTGCCGGATATGGCCCGCGACATGCCTGTGGTAGTCGATTATGTAGTGTACCAGATTCTAGACATTTCTGTCAGGTGAGGGGGGCCCAACATCTAAAACAATTCAGCTGGGGGGCTCAGCCTACAAAAGTTTGAAGACCTCTGCCCTAGAATCAAACCTTTTTTCACTCTAACAATCCTGCCACTATGGCCGACATTTGCGACAAAATGACCGAATACCAAACGGAAGCGTCACACAAAACACATTATCTAGGCAAAGAAACTCTGGCCCGACGCTATGGAGACAGGGACTACCTCAGAAGAACTCTGGCTGGATTGCTCCGGAAGCCACATGCTTATGCTTATGTACCGGAGCTCCGTGATCCGGAGGGCCAGCTCTGCTCTTCTCCATCTGAACTTCTGAACATCATGGCCACCTTTTACACCTGCCTATATTCTTCCACTCCCTTGGCAAGCTCCGCGGACCTCCAAGTTTATTTGGATGCCAGACAGCTGGTCTTGCTATCTAATGCCTAACGGTAATTCCTGAGCCCCCCTATTACCGTGGAGGAAATAACCCATGTGATTGCAGGTCTGCCCGTGGATAAGGCTCCTGGCCTCGACGGACTCACCACAGCCTGTTACAAAGAATATTCCCAGATCCTACCCCCCAGGCTTCTCAATATGTATTGAGATGCCATAGAAGCAGGGTCCTTTGCTCCATCTTTGAGAGAAGCTGTCATAGTCACACTACTCAAACCGGACAAACCGACAGACCAGTGCTACTCCTATCGGCTCCTGTCCCGCATCAATACCAACAATAAAATGTTTGCCAAGGTTTTGGCAAACTGGTTGTTGTTGCTGCTCCCGGCGATGGTGTGACCTGACCAATCTGGCTTCATTCCAGGGAGGTCGACCTCACATAATCTTCGAACCCTTTTTGCAGGAAGGCATCACCTACACCCACAGGTCACCACTGCTGCCGCACTACTGGATGCTAAGAAAGCGTTTGACTAATTGGAATGGACATTACTCTTCCCACTGTTGCGGAGGCTGGGACTTGGTGCCTGATTCATTGCACAGGTTTAGCTTCTATACACCCTTCACGCGGCCTGCATATGGCTCAACGATCTCATCTCTGAACCTTTCCCAGTCACGGGTGGCATGAGGCAGGAGTGTCCACTCTCTCCCTTACTGTTTGCTTTGGCCATAGAGACCCTTGCCATGCGTCTCTGCCAACACCATGCGGACAGAGGCATTGGCTTTACATCCCAAGGTCTGATTGAATAGCTCTATTCGGATGACATTACTCTTTATGTGCGGAACCCGCAGACCAACTTGGCCACCTTAACACGGGAGATGGTGAAGTTCGGAGGCTATTCCTGGCATACAAGTGAACTCGGCCAAATCTGTTCTCTTTCCTTTGACAGAGACCACCCTGCCCTTTCCCATAAAATACCCATTGAAATCGGCCTTCGGCTCAACCAAATATTTGGGCACCTAGATCAGCAGGGTCCCTGAAGAACTGGGCCGGGCTAACTAGGGGTGGGCGATAGACTGGTTAGAAGACCCCGTTCCAGTATGGTCCAGGTTACCATTGTCTATGGCCAGCCGTATCGCCTTGGCCAAAATGGTAATTCTTCCCAAATTCCTTTATCTATTGATAACATTCCAATGCCCCTCAGTGAGTTTTTCAAACAAATACAGTCCAACTTAATTACACTGATATGGGCTTGATGACAACCCCGGGCCCCATATGAGCGACTCCCTCTGCTGCAGTCACAGGGGGGCATCAAGCGCCCCAGATATGCATCTCTATGCCCTATGCACATGGGCCTAATATTTACACTATTGGGTTCACCCCACACCATTTCAACCACATGTGACAATTGAACTAGAAAGGACTTCCCCTTGGCCACCCACCACAGCTTTATGCCTGCCCTAAAAGGCCGCTAGGTCTGATATTGACAACACACAATGCTTGCGTTGGGCGTGGGACAGGCTCTGTAGGCGTGCCTGTACCCCAATGCTACATGCTCCTGTTGTCCCTGTAGCCAACCACCATTTACCCCTGCCACTACACAACAAAGGGGCAATAGGTCGGGCAAACAGACTGGGTATCCATACCTTTGCAGATCTTTACCCCGATAACCACTTCGTCCCTCCCCCTGCACCACATCTTCATTTGCCCCCACGCTGTTAGACACTCTACTATATTTTCAGCTGTGAGCCACCTGTTGCACGATTCACAAGACTTTCCCTGTTTCACCGCAGATGCCTAAACCAACACATCACAGCATAAGCTAAAAACACGCCTCTTCCTCCACAAGCAGCAGTCCTCTCAGGCACTTGTCCCTAAGGCTTGTGAGGCATTGCCCTCTGATCTTGATACTCATTTGACTGATGCCCAGTGGACTTTCTGCTGCAGCCAACTTGAAATGTTATCCCCTAACTATTGGCTCCGCCTGATACATTTCAAATTACTGCATTGGTTATACTGTACATTCACAGTTGCTGTGGATGGGGCTTGTCACTGACTCTTGCTGCTGACGCTGAAGCGCGCGCCCCACGCTGCTTTCATGCATCTAGCTTGAAACTAGGTCCTAATCTTTTGGACCGAGGTGTTTCACACTCAGGGAAGTCATTGATACGCCCAATCCCTTTATCTCCAGTAACTGTGTGCTTGGGTATGTGAAAGAGGTACATGGTTCTTGCAGACTAGCAGCTATGATGCTCCTACCAGCTAAACGCACAATTGCAATGCACGGGGCAGGTCGAGGGGGCCCCAACAATTGAAGCGTGGCTCACTGACATTTCACACTGTCATTAACAACTTCTCCGTTATGGGAGCTTATGCAGCATAGATCCCGTCCTAGAGATATATGGGAGCCTTATACCTCTTACCTTTTGCGGCGAAACCTGGTCTCCCCCACCAGGGTGGAACTCTTCTATAGTTGAGCACACTGCTTTGTGAGTTTAATGCTTTAACTAATAGAGATGTATGTCGGGGGGTCTGCAGGTCCTCTGTATATTAACGTGTATGGAGACGTAGGGCAGGACTGCTAACTTTAGCCAGCAGTACATTCCATATGTTACAAGAATGTAATAGGCTTAGCCCATTGCACCGGACCACACCGCATATACCTGCTATGTAAATCTGATCGCAATATATGATTGTCACACTTTGATGTCATGTTGATGCTTTGTACACTGGCAACGAGTTATAAATAAAATATATTTTTTTTAAAAGCATTTTGGAGACAGACGTCAAAGCAATTGCGAACACCCTAGTTTTCTTTTTGATAGAAAAAAGGGAGATCGCTCACCCATAATTCCCCTTTAACTCCTATCAAGAACCACAGTACCTTGGGAATGTTTTGTGTTACTGCCTCTCGGTCATCATCAATGCGAATGATCCGAACCCTATGCATAAGATTCAAGATTATGTGCCTCAAGCCACTGCCCCTTTTTATGGTTGTGGTGTCTGGGAATTCGAATCCTGACACCGGACGTTTGCTCGGTCTGATATTGGCATGTCAGATGACATCCTACTCTGTCTCCTCCAGGTTTTTAGGTCTCGCGCCTAGCAGTGCAGTGCGCAGCACTGCACGCAGCGAGAGACTTTTTGTAGGGGGTTTGAAAACGGAGCCAGGAATGGCACACGCTCGTGCGTGTGCTTTTCCTTTTGGCTTCTGCTATTGGGCTTTGCGTGCGTGTTTTTTACAAAGAGATCACGCAATAGGCCAAAGGCGGGCGCATTGCTCCGCCCATGGCCTATTGGTGTCTATTACGCACACTGCCGGCCATGTGGTTTCAATTATCGTGCCCAGACACGGGCGCGATAATTTATACCACATGTTTCGCTGTGGCACGCGCGTGCACACTATTCGCGGGCGTGTTTCACTGCCGCTTTTTAGATTTCGCCTAGCGAACGCAGCGCATGCGCTGCTTTGCCTTGGCGTGCACATCTCCTGTCATGGAGCTGACCGTACACAGCTCGCGCATCGTGCGCTGCTTTCACTGTCCCTCCCCCCCGTCGGCTCCATGGAGACAGTTTGTTAATAACTCTTTGGCTCTCCCTCAGATCGATACTGCCTTTCCAACGTACCCTGTGCGGACCGCTTTGCTGGCACTAGCAGGGTCCTCCGGCTCTTTTTTCCACTCAGTAGTCGGATGTGGGTCTATCAAGCCCTGCCTGCATCTGCGGTCGGTGTGGAGCGGATTTTCATGGGCGCACCGGGGAGTTGTTGCACAGCCGCTCCATGTCCCAGGGGGCCTGCTTGCCCGGGCCCTAGCAGCACAGGCCTCCTCTGCTCCTCGGTTACCTTCTGATGTGGCTTGGGCTCTCCTTCTGGCCGCTCGGATCACACTGGCTGCTACGATGTAGTTTAAATGCCGGCGGCCTTCAAAAACCTCCACAGTAGCGGTTTCTCACTTTTTTCGCCACACCGCTGGGCCCTCCGGTGAGTCAGACACACCTGGCTCTCTCCCTCTCTTATAGGACCTGTTCCTGTCCAATGGGAACCCTGTTCCTGCTGTTTGCAGCCGATGATGAGGCACTTTCTTCCGGTGCTGCCACGTGGGGGGCGATCTGTTTCCTCCGCGTTACCGACATTAGCACTCATCACTAGCTCCTGGATGCACCACGAATACAGGCCTCACAGTGTCTCTTGCTCGGTTCAATGTCACCGACCCTTCTGATGTTGGTGGATGGCAATGGTAGGTTTCTGGAGTCAGCAACCCTCCTTATGATGGCACAATATGCGGATAATATGTCGGCTATTCTGGGATGTTGGCTGTTTTCTACACTTGCGGACTTCGGTCTGATTGACTGGGCTTCGCCCTGAAGCATTGTCAGTGGCGCAGTTTGTGACCGAGAGCGTCCCGGCCTGTAGCGGCCAGCTCCACTTGTCCATCTTGTCCCTAGCGCCGCTTTAACCACAGTTGTCAATACGGACTGACTGTGCTGTTCTCTCTTGTAGCTCTCTCTGGAAGTTTGCCCCCGGTGTCCTGGCTGAAGCAGGGTGACTGAATGGGAATAAAGAGTGTGGTGCTTGTTTAGGCAGAGGCGAATGTTATTCCCACTCTTCCACCCTCGGCAATGCAGGTTGCTAGGCTTTTTTAAATTGCACCCTGACATCTGCTGGGGTGTGTGTGCTTTTTTTTTCCACAGGGGGATGGTTCACGTAGAGGTGTTTTCGTGTCCTAAACTCAACCTGCTCCCATGGCTTCAGGCTTACACCTTATACATTCAGAAAATCCTCAACTCAAAGTTGCCCCTGCTCCAATGCCTCCTCCCTTTCATTACTTCAACTTCACAACCCTACTGCCGCCTTCACATCCAAACGGGCGTAGCTTGGTCAGTGAAATTGGGGAGCATATGAGCCTGAGATTTCCTAACACTCACCATGGCATACCCAAATAAGGTCTACTTTCCTATCTTTAACTTGGGATCTTACGTGACAACACCGTTCAGCAAATTTGTTTTGCGGCAGAAATCTGACGTGACCAAAGCACAAAATGAATTTTTAATATGACGCATCAATGCCACCTATTATCTGCTGCGATCAGTACTAAAGTAAATAAATAAAAAATAAATATGGCAGGCGTGCAACTTTTATTTTCTATTAGTGACTTTTGTGGCAGTGGCGGCACGCCGCCCTTTAACTTTAAACATCTAAAGCCAAAGCGGGGCATGCCGTCATTGCTTGAAAAGTCAATAAATAGAAAAACAAAGGCGGGGGAAGGTGCATTGTTTTCCGTTGATGTACTTTTATAGCAATCGCGGCACGCATTGTTTTACTTTACACATATTAAACTAAAGCGCGGCGTGCCATGATTGCTACAATAGTAAATGAATAGAAAAAAAATACGTCAGCCGCAAACTTTCTTTCTATTTAGTAACTTTTATAGCAATGGCAACCCACCACGCCTCAGCGTTTAACATATAACTCTAAGGTGTGCCGCGATTGCTACAAGAGTCAATACATTTCAAAACAAAACCAGACGGCCTGCACATTTCTTTCCCATTTGCAAAGCCAATAGCTCTCCATTTAACTAATGCGAGACCTATTGCATTGCAAATGCTTGTTATCTCCCTTTTCCCGGTCCTCCTATGTTACAACCTCATTCTCCAATCCTTACTCTCCTCTTGGTCCGAATCTAACCCCGCTGTTTACCTTCCCAGCTCCTCTCCCTCTCATATCCCCTCCTGTGCAGTTCCATCCTCTCTCTGAAACTCCTCCTGTCCCCTCTGTCTCCTCTCTTCACTCTTTTCATCCTCACACCAATCCACTCTCCGATCTCCCAACTCACTTCATTGTCCATTCTTCCTTCTGTAGTAAGTACATGACTTGATATCCTGCCCATAGTACTCTTTTTTTTCGTCAGGTTTCTCTCTATGTATTTTTATTTGGTTGATTTGCAAGAAGGAAATCATGACCCAGCTTCCTGTGACGTTAGAAACAGCCTTATCCCAGCAGAAGCATTCCCATTTCTTATGTACCCTGGTCCAAGTGTGAGTCAGTGTTTGAGCAGATCCACCGTTCTCCCACATTGGCCTAAAACACAGGTATTTTAATAAATATGGCAAAACCGTGGTAAATTGTATGTCTTCATTTCAGCAAAAACAACTCAAGCTTGTTTCTTAGTGGTGCAAGCACAGGGGCTGACCATTCTCTAGACCAAATTAAAAATGTGTCTTCACTTACTATTTCCCATAATTTCATCATTGCCACGGTCAGATGTAAAAATCATTTAGAGGACACTATCTGGAAATTTTAAAAACAAACGTAAAAAATAATTCTCACTTCGTGGAAATCTTGATGCAACGTGTGTGACCTCAAACACTCTGTACCACGTATTCTGTGGCATTAGGTTTGGGTTGTAAATTTTGAATGTTGGAAAGATAGCACGTCAGTCAGACTTCTCCCGATATCTCCCATGGGTGAGGACTGCCATACTTTGGGTATTTTGCATATGCCTTTTAAGGACTTTGCTCCTTTTGACCCCCGGATAGTCAAATGTGAGTACCCTTTCGAGTGTGTAAGCACACAATATATTAGATTGTAATAATGTTTGAGGGATGGGAACTTCATTGGTTAGTTCACTGTTCGAGCCCTATCTGATTCTTGAATATTTATTTTTATGGCACTATTAAATAAATTGGTTACATATATTAGATAACCTTTTCAGCTAGCACCAAACACATTTTTACCCTCAGTATGCTTTCAAAGGCACATTTTGTATCAAAAAGTACTAAATATGAAGCCTGTCAGAAATAATACTTTGTTAGGCGTCGAACCAAGCAAGGAACACATTGCCTTTCTTGTACCTGTGAATAAGCCCCACACTTTTTAACGTATACATGTCTGCCTTAGAAGACATTGTAACACCCTTCGGCATAAAGGTAGTCACGTACGCTGACGATACCCAGCTGGTCGTTTCTATAAACCAGTCGACCAAATGTCTGGACAACTTGTCTTCTTGCCTCCAGAATATCTCACAATGGATGTGCGACTCTCGCCCTAAGCTTAACGGAGAGAAGTCTGAGATCCTTCTCCTGGGTGACCCACGCAGACTCCCCCTTTCCCTCACTTGGCCACCCTGTATGGGATCGCCCCCCACCCCCAAGAATGAAATCAAGAGACTTGGTATCTGGATGAACCAGGATCTCAATTTTAAAGTCCAGGCAAGAAAAACCGCCGGCACATGCTTTGGCCTTATACAGGTAGCTCGAAAAATCTTTCCATTAATCCCCTTTCAGTCCAGGAAACTGCTAATGCAGGGGCTAGTTAACTCTGGACTGGACTACGGAAACGCCCTGTATTTAGGTGCCCCCTCATCGGTCATCAACAGACTACAATGTGCCCAGAATGCTGCTGCCAGGCTCCTTACCGGGACCAAATCCAGATGCTCCGCCAAACCTGCCCTCAAATCATTGCATTGGCTCCCAATTCAGGAAAGGATCACCTTTAAAACCCTCTGCATCTCACATAAACTACTTCATGGCAGAGGCCCCCCTATTCTGAGACCCCTCATCAAACCACATCATTCCAACAGACAGTTGAGATCAGACTCCCTCTCCTTTGCCAGTGTCCCCAGAATAAGAAAAGCTTGTTCAGGAGGACGTCTCTTCTCATACAATGCTTCAAAGTTATGGAATACCCTCCCGCTCCCCATTCGAAGGGAAACCAACCTATTGGCCTTTCGTAAGCTACTGAAAACCTGGCTTTTCCCATAAAAACTCCCCTCTGAATTATGCAGGTTGAATGTCAGCGTTGGGACGCCCTTGGGTAGCTACGCGCTTTACAAATCTAAAATCAAATCAAATCAAATAATGCCAGATCTGCAGTCCATTCTAATCTTGCACGATCTTTCCACACATTTTTTGGATGGGGTCAAATGAACTAAAAGAGTAATAAGATCACATGAACTCTGTAGCTAGACTAGGACTGTCTACAGCAGCAACCCATGTGTAAGTAGGAGAGACTCACTGTGCCACCGTATTAATAACCCTATGAAGGTCAAACCATGATCCATCAAACATGGGCCTCTCCCATTATCCTGGGCCAATAGTGTTATCAGTGCCCCATTCAGCATGAATACCAGAAGTCTATTCTTCGTAGCACTCACTAAAACAAATTCACTTCTATCTTATAGGCGTCAAGGTCGGAAAATCATCAGGCGAATATGGATTTAAAGACTGCAAGCAATAGTAAATGAGCCAATTCAGTTGCTTCCAATTCTTTTCTTCTCAGGCCTACTTTTGCATTTGCATGTGTTTTATAAGACTTTCTGAGAGATCAAATACCCAGGTTAATAACCCCCTCCTTTTTCTTTACGATAGATTAGAGAGCTGGTTTGGATTCTTAGAATTCTTTATCATAGCATGAGGTAGGAGTGATCAGTGTACTTGGGAGCCTTTACTTGGAGCGTAAAGTAAAGGATAGGGTTTTCAACGATCTGTTCATGGAAGATGATATGATCAGTTGGGGATAGTGGGGTTTGCAAAAATGACTGCAGAGGGAGAGGCATGTATTGATGGACCTAGACTAGAAGAGTGACACATCAGTTCTATCCCAATTGATATTTCTCCTATTGTTTAACAGTCTATATAACACATACAATGATTCCTACCTTTATTTTGCTGTGTTAAGAGTGTAAGGGTCCAATGAGAAAAAGAGAAAGTTTGGTCACTTTCTAGTTGCATAGTATGCTGCTACACCAACAGAGTGGAGGATGAATTTAGCACTCTGTAATGCTGTGCTGGGCTGCGTGATTGCGTATGCAGGACTGCAAATGTAATAGTGGTTTTCCTTCAGTGACCAAGCACACAATGTCTTTAAAAACAAAATGGTGGTGGTTTTCAGTTTTCCAAACTATTTTTTTTGTTTTTCTTCGTAATTTTATATTGCGCGAACTTGACCCTGAGGTATCGGAGCGCTTTACACGAGCACCAGTTGTGTTACACAAGGACACATTCAATTTTTGTTAGGCAAGGGAAGATTAAGTAATTTGCCCAGAATCACAGGATGTTGAGTGTCATTGCAGAGATTTGAACCCGGTTCCCCAAATTTGAGATCGGACGCCCGAGCCCTTACCGGTTCCCCAGATTTGAGATCGGACGCCCTAGCCGTTAGGCTACATCCTCTCCCCCAGTAAAACCTAGCATTGCAAGTGATTGGATAATTGTCGTACAACTAGTCATTATTATACAGTTGTAATATGAAAACACCATCTTTCATCAATGCAGTTAAAGTAATAAGAAACCCTTATGCACTTGTACAAAGTGGTCTAATAAACCCAAAGTAGGCATGCTCATCCATTCATCTTACCCCACATTGTGCTCCTGTTGTTCAGACCACCAGATATGAGGTTAATCCAAACCATAATAGTGATTAAATTTTACACAGATCGTGTAGCATTTTATTTGGGGACTCTTCACTACGGTTTCAATAGCATGTAACAGATTTTATTAACACCTTAGGAGCTAGTAAACAAACCTCCCCAGTGCTGCGCTGTCCATTATCCAGTGCTGAACTGGACGTCCAGCGGTCGCACGCAGCACTGGGGAGGTAGTGCCCGTGACGACCGTTGGCCGACGGCAGCACCTAAAGGGTTAAGGCATCAGGACTTAAAATGTTGCGGTAATCAACATTCCCACACTTCTGGCATTTTCCCGTCTGGTAACTGACAAGCCTGTTTTACAAAACAACATGGAGTATCTTCCAGAGGCTGGGTCCTCCCCGACATTCAACAACGTTGTTTTAAGATACAGGTCTGTCTTGTGGGCACGGGGAATTCCAAAATCATTACTCCCAAAAATTGACCTCAGTCAGAACGCCCACAATTCCCAAAATCGGGGACAGTATTAAACCTCAATTTCATGAGGCAATGTGTCTCTAAGGTAAGGTACACCCTAACACAGCAAAAAAACTGTTTATTAAGCAAAAAGGCCCACAACAACTGAGTTGTAGATCAGTTGAATAGTGGATGGGTTTTATTACAAAAATGTAAAAGTAAGGCGAAACAGAGTCCGTGCCATTAAGGCTTTCGGCAAACAGAGAATACAGAGAAGTGAGAGATTCAGTGTTATTCGAAATTCTACGTGGGCAGCAAAATCAGGAGGGAAAAGGACTACATCTCTTGCAGCATCTAATTCTCCAACTTATGTGAAGATTGCTTTGTAGAAATGGTGCCTCCGTCAGTTTCTCTTTATGGTTAGCTGTTCTAAGACTGTCACAACAGGTGAGTCCAAAGTTTGAACTACTGAGGTATCCTATCCACACAATGCACATCTAGCATTAAATGCAAACTATGGATTAACCTGGAAAGAATTTTAAATATAATGTTGATAAATATGAGAAGAGCTTAAAATAAGAGAATCAGTGTGAAATATGTATGGACCCACAAACGCTATATAATTAAGTTTGAAAAATGTTTACTGACCCATCTATGAGATGTTGCTCTTAAATGTGTTCTTATTCCATTTAAATTGTAAACATATCCCTTAATTAGCAGGACTTCGAAATACTGACCTTGCTTTGAAGAAAAAGGAGGAGTCCGACAGCTCTTTGATGAATTTGAGCCAAACAGAAGGTGGAGAAAACAGCACCAGTGCATCATCAGGTATGTCAAGTAGATTATTGAGTTGTCTTTCCGTTGAGATTGAAAAGCATATGGCTTCCTCTTCTCCTTTACAATAAAGACAAACATTGGCAAAGCCAGTAGTTGTGGCTTCTGTTTGTTAACAATCAAGTACTGGAATTCACAAATGCTGTTTGCATGAGTTCAACCTATTCCAGCTAATTCTATTGGTTGTGCCAAGGCTTGTTTTATTACTGCTAGTACACACAATGTCTTGCACACACATGCCCACATAACCCTTTCTCTTTTATGTGTATATGTGATATATTTATAGACCGAACATAGCCAAAGGGCAGGGGAGAGTTGTACGGGGTCAGAAGCAAAGATACTGTCAGTGAGAAAATGGAGGTGGACCATTACCTAATTATAATGTAGTGTTCTTTAAAGAATATTTCTCCTACATTTTAGCTGGTTTGGGACTGTCTTAATTCTTCACTGATGCAGTGATGCCCCCCCTTATCCAGGGTGCATAAATGTAGAAGGCTTTGTATTGTGTGGTTGTTTTGCACCTCTTTTTTTCCATTTTAAGTGTTTCCTGGCTGCAGGTGTTCTGAGAGCCACTCTAGGTGGTGAGCATGTTAGCCACACACACAGTTCTATCAAACACATAACGATCTCACTTAAAGAAGTAAACAAGTGTGTTGCCGTGGGGGTAGTAGTGGTTGTGAGGTGGTGGCAATGGTGCAGGTGTTAATGCTAAGTTGGCAATGGTTGTAGTGGCTGCAACGGTGATGGTAATTGTCGTGATAACGCAGGTGATGGTAGTGGCAATAGTGGTGATCAGGTTTGGACTCGCACTGTTAGTGATGGTAATGGTGGTCGCATTGGTAATGGTACGGGGGGAGTAGTGAGGCTCTACATTGTCAGGATCCCAAAGGGCTATGCATTGACCCCGTATTTGTACTTTGCGTAAAACAAATGAGTGGTCAGGCAAGGGCATCAGCGGAGCCCCTGGGCACGTAGAATTAAAAATAAATGATATTGGTGTAGCAAGTATGTCACATGAGCTACCATGGTGAGGTAGAGCAGAACATGATAATGCTGTAGGCTGCAATGCAGCCCTTACAAGGCCAGTGAGGTGGAGCAGAACCCAGGACTTTAGCAGCCACGGCAACAAGTTGAGAACATTTTAGTAGGAGCCTCAGTGAAGCGGTGATCATAGCATATATTGGATAAATACTGCCTCTGTTGTGTCACAGACGTTTGCATGCTTTCTGTGTGGCCTGCTTTGTTACTGAGAATACATTTGTGTTGTACATTGCTACTCGGCATTGTAACAAGCCGTGAATCACAGGTATATTTCCCTATATTTCCGTGCATTCTTGCCTGTCATTATCCTGGTTCTCTTCCCTACATCATATGGTCCATATTTCCAATTTAAAGCACATTACAATGTAGCATTATTGTTGAAATTTGGGTTAATAGTTGAGGGGGGTGGAGCCCTACTGAAGCAGCAGCCACAACTTCGGTCTGGGTGAAGTAACACTCAAACCCCAAATTAACCTGTGCTTAACCATCTGGTAGCTTGGCACAAAGCAGTCTGGATTAATTTAGATGCAATCTGAAAATAATTTGTATCGCACTTCAACAGACTGGGGTTACATTATTGGTGAATGCTGGTTTTGGCTCTCAGCTCTGCCCATGAGGAGGTGTGTGTGTGTGTGTGTCGTGCACTAACCCACATAGGTTTTCCTGGTGCTTAAACAGCTAAGATTATCTAACATAAGTAAGACTTAACTGAATAGGAACATTTTCATTGTTACAGGCCAGGTGGTTGTTCAGGGCTGCAATGCTCAAAGGGAGATCATTCCTTTGCTTAGGAGTGATGTCTAAAAGACCATTCCACCAGTGCAACCTTTTTTCTCTCTCGAGCAATGGTGAACAGGAGATAGTGGTTTGAGAGTAGATAATAGGTTGGGATGTATTGCATCAAGGGACTCTTTAGGTCAGACTGGATTAGATCATAGAATATCCTGTGTAAAATGCATAAAGCCTTCATATGCACACATTGTTCAACAGTGAGCCAATGTAAAGAGCTGCATGTATTAGAGCTCAGGTCAGATTTGTGCAGCGTGTAAAGCCGCTATACAGCACGATTCTGAATGAGCTGCAGTTTGAATAGTAAATATCCTGGGAGGCCCAAATGAACAACTGTTGCTATAGTGTAATTGAGATAAAACCAGAGTAGATACCACCGTTGACTGTTTGATTGGTGGAATGAAAGTAAAAATGTTCGACCCTAGGCATGCGTAATATCAAGAAACCTGATTTGGCAATAAATATGTTCACAACAAAAGCAATCTCAAGTGATGGTGACTCCCTACCCCTTAGTTTTCTTATCAGCTGCTGGAGTGGTCCCCAACTTTATTGTCAACTATTCGTGTTTCCATTCTACATGATCTTTTCCAAGAGCAGCTCAGTTTTACCCGTATTGAGTTTTAGCAGGTTAGAGTTTATCAGTTACTCTGTGGCCATAAGACCCTTCTTCAGTATTCGCACTGAGAGGGGGTCCGGATGATCTAATGTATTGATATGAGTTTTGTTACTATATGAAAGTGGCTTACCCCCAAGGGATGTGATCACTTGAGACAAGGACTGATATAAATAGTGAAAAGTAATGGATATAAGGAGTATGCTTGGGGGGATGCCACACTAAATCTGTGCCTTCTCTCAGAGGTATGTTGCCAGAGATAGCATTTGAGCACAGTCTGTCAGTAAAGAGTTAAATAACACAAAGGCAGAGCTCTGCAGCCCAGTCTCACTCAGATGGTCGACCAAAATGGCATGGTCTATCATATTGAACACGACTGAAAGGTCTAACATAGTTAGTGCCACCGTGTCTCAATTATCTTGCATCTGACGGATTTCTTGTAATGCTAACAGGAGGGCTGATTTAGTCCCTCGACCTGTTTGTTATTGATCTAAAACATTGGCTTCTTGGAGGAACTTGGACAGTTTTGACGCTTCAACCTTCTACAAGATTTTAGTGAAAGCTGGCAGTAATTAGCGGAGTCATCAAGCTTAAGATTGGCTATTGAATTATCATTTATTTTCTGCCCTAAAGGGTAGAAATGGTGCACAGCGTTTCCTGTTACCAGATGGGAGAAAAAAAGCACCATATTTCCTGCGGGACAAAAGCTTTGTAGTGTGTTGTTGAATTGAAGCACAACAGGTTATTGCAACTCTATAAAACATGGGGGCATATTACCAACAAGTAGCGATATTTATCGCTAAATAGGCTTAGCGACGATTTTTTTATCGCTGAGCATCGCCGGAATTTATCGCTGAGATAACGTGCTGTTAGCAACGTTTATCTCCAAAGCGAGACATTTTCCGGCGATAGCGGTGAAATGCGTGAATATCGCTGAGAATACAGCGATATTCACGCATTAGCGACGAAATGCTCTTAGCCATGTTATCCACCTCCCATTGGATAACATAGCTAAGAACATGGGCAGGTGTTAGTATTTGGAGATATTCGCGCTTAGTGTGAATATTTCCATCGCTACGCCTGCCTTGCTAATAGGCGATAGCGATGTTAGCGACTGTTTTCAGTCGCTAACAGTTTGGGTACGCCCACTTTGCATGTCATTAGCGATAAATATCGCTAACATGCAAAGCGGGCCCCAAACCGCTTGCTATCACCTAAAAGCTGTCGCTAACTGCTGTTAGCGACAGCTTGCTAATAGGCCGATAGGGAATTTTCGCCGCTTTAGCGGCCGTTTTCGGCCGCTAAGCGGCGATAATTCTATCGCCACCCTTGATAATATGCCCCATAGTTTGTGTGCATTTTTGCGCAGCAGAGTTTTGCCAAAAACAGGTGTTATTATTACTCAATTTGCTGGTAATTTATTGCTAAAACATAGAAGGATAAAAGCGTGATTTGGCAATGCCGGGATTCAAGCCTGTGACTTCTGACCTGCAAATCATGTCAGAAGTCAGTAACAAACACTTAACTTGCTGAGCCACTTGATAGCCAAAAGAAAGTGATGAAAGTGATAAGGGTGCTATTTCTAAATCTGGGTGTAGGCACCACAGCCATTTATTTATTAATTACATGAAACTTAGAAGAGTGGGAAAGGTGCGAATAAGAGAAAAGGCAACGGACACAAATGTAAGGAAAAGTTGTGAGCTAGTTAGCAGCATAACAACAAATACAGATGTGCTCGTAAAAGTTTTCGCTGTGTGTTTAAGATAGAACAGTTTGCTACGCAGGCTGTCTTTGTCACTTATTTACGAGAAAAGAGGACCCGATGTTAGGAGCAACACCTGTAGCTGCTCCGACATTGACATCAGGGCTCCGCTCTGACCTTTGTTTATTAAAGCTTAGCATGACTGATTATCTGAACGCTTTCATGCTGTATGCAAGAACTGGCACAGTGTAACTTACTGAACTGCAAAAAGGTGTTTCCTTGCAATTGTTTTTCTCTACGATCATTACAATTCATCTCTGGAATAGCAGTAGAGGTCTATTTCTGTCCACATAATGGCCGTTTAATGAGTATCTGTGCAGTAGAGTCCGCTGCTATTTACAATTGTGTTCTTCCATTGTCAAATAAGTAAATAGAAGTTCCCTTCACAAATGGCATACACAAGATATTTCAGCAGAAAAAAGTACTTGTTAAATGGGATTAGGCTCTGATCACCTCTTATTTTATTTTCAAAGACATGTTTTTTCCAGAGCAGATGTCAGACCTATTGTCTCTGGCGTTCGAGCAAGCAGTACGGATGCTATACAGTGCATACCATATGGTTTCACATCTTGAACACTAACAGGCACATGCATCAAAGGATTTTGCGATCGCAAACGGTGCGAATCGCAAAAATCGGCCGTTTGCGATTGCAAAATCTGCTTTTGGAATGCATGAAGGGTGAAGGCCCTCGCAATTTGAGAATTCGCAAATATTTGTGAATTCTCAAATTGCGATTGCATTTAAGAAATCGCATTTAGCAATTCCTTAAATGCAATGCACGAACTTTAAAAAAGTGTGATTTCGCAATTAGGGGGAGCCTCATGGTAATTTGCGAAAACCTAGAAAAATGCACTTTTGTGCATTTTTCAAAGTTTCATGTTGTGTACACACATGCCCTTAGGGCATGTGTGTGCACAACATATGTGCACAGATTGATTTCAGGGGTGCAACAGGGTGTCCTGGACACCCCTGCACCCTTGAAATCGCATTCTCAATTTGCAATTCGCTAATTGCTAATCGCAAATTGAGAATGTCTTCCCATTCATTCCTATGGGCCTCTAGGCCCATAGGAATGAATGGGGAGGTATTCCTTAATTGCGACTCGCAATTTGCGACTCGTAATTAAGGAATATTAAGAAATCGCAATTTTTTTAGCGATTTCTTGATGCATTGCATTTTGCGATTCCTTAATTGCGATTCCTTAATTTTCGCAATTAAGGAATCGCAACAAGCAATATTGATGCATGTGCCTGCAAATGAAGTAAAGTAGATATTCAAGCCACACAAGAAGTCTTATTTGTTTCTATGGCTACTGCTGTCCTTAGAAATGTTGTCTGAAAGAGTAGTGCAGGTTGGTTCCATCGTCCCTGTCTGCTCCTGCTAATGGCCTTTGCTGACCTATTACCAGGTAACGGATTTGCTCAAAGACATCTTTTCCTGAAACGACTGTCTCAAGCAGTATATCCTATTGCTCTTACTGAAATGTTATTCAACCTTTTATGACAGATCATGCTGTTTTTTCATTCATCATTAAAGAAGAGGAAGCCACCTGCTGTTTGGACAATCAAAATCATAAGAAAAGAGAAAATACCAATGGGCTACCAGGTCAGGACACACACATTATCTTTTTATGAATGTATGTTAGTTTTTTCAAAGCTGTGAAACAATGGAGAGCTGGATACTGAAGAAAGGTTGGAGACTATTTGAGATCTTTTGGTATCAAACTCGATGCTTTTAATTAAAGCGGTTTTTTTTGGCTCTAATTAAGATTTTTCTATCATATAAACAAGATACAAACACAATGCCATCAATTGTCTCATACAGTAGGATATTTCACGTTTGCAGTACAATATCAGTAACACTCCTGTACCAATTCCATCCCCACAGCTGCCTGAAATGTGACACTATACATCACGATGCACTTGGTCAGATCTGGATTCGATAGTTAGAAACTGTGAGTGGACCACACATGTCAAAGGCGTGAGGGTAGTGGCAGTTCCTCGGCATAGAATTCCAGCTGTTCTTTGTAGTAGATCATATCAGTTTTCCACTGTTTGGCCTTTGGTGCCTATCGTTTCCCCCAGTGCATGGCCGCCCTTCGTTTTCGAACAGTAACGCCACTGGTACAAACATACCTTCAGCCTGTTGCTGCTTTTTTGGCTAGTCCGAATAAGCACATCTGGGGGATGCAGCCCACCTGTTCCATCACCATGGTAGACAAGTCTCGCACCACCTGTGTCCAGTATCCCTGGATATTATCCCATCTGCTTCTGTGGCCTTACATCTCAAGCAGGTCGCTCCTCTTCTCAAACCATATCGGAACAGTCTAACAGTAATACATCTGCTGTAAGTACCTGAAATGGATAATTTGCAGGTTACAATTTGACGTGAGCATACCTGTCAGCATACAACAAAAAACCCAATCCTCTGGTGTCAGTGGAGTGTCAAGGATATTATTCCATTTGTCCAAAGCTGTGGTTTGGGTTAATGCCCATGACTTTGAGCCGCATTGTACAATCTTGTAATGAGGTTCCTGCGTGTGGTACTACTGAGTAGTATTTGTAGTGCTCTAAGTGCAGGTATTTCTGCGGGGAAGAGGGATTTAGCGCTGTCATGGCCGCCCGGAGACAATATTATATGAAGGACAATAGTGGTGTCTGGCATTGTTTGTGTGAGATGGCTTCTATGAAGGACAATAGTGGTGTCTGGCGTTGTTTGTGTGAGATGGCATCTATGAAGGGCAATAGTGGTGTCTGGCGTTGTTTGTGTGAGATGGCTTCTATGAAGGAAATTAGTGGTGTCTGGCGTTGTTTGTGTGAGATGGCTTCTATGAAGGACAATAGTGGTGTCTGGCGTTGTTTGTGTGAGATGGCTTCTATGAAGAACAATAGTGGTGTCTGGCGTTGTTTGTGTGAGATGGCTTCTATGAAGGACAATAGTGGTGTCTGGCGTTGTTTGTGTGAGATGGCTTCTATGAAGGACAATAGTGGTGTCTGGTGTTGTTTGTGTGAGATGGCTTCTATGAAGGACAATAGTGGTGTCTGGCGTTGTTTGTGTGAGATGTCTTCTATGAAGGACATTAGTGGTGCCTGGCGTTGTTTGTGTGAGATGTCTTCTAAGACAATACATTTCCCTTCTGAGTACTTATCCCCCATTTTTTTTAACCCCTCCTTGTCAAACATGGTAAGTGCTCCGGGGTCGTGCGTGACTGAAATGGAGGGTTAAACCGCAGGGTGCATACAAAGGGAGTTTTTGTGCTCACACTCCCAGTGCTCTCCAAGCTCTCGTGGTGCAGTGAATGGTGTTAATTTCCAGTCATGACTTCTCAGTGACTGTGTGGCAACTTAGCAGTTAGTGGAATAGGGTGTGCATCAACAGCCTCAACTGCCATGTGTCATGTATAGGCGTGTGGATTATACCAATAATGCATGAACTAAGCCTGGGCACACAAAATATAACTGTAAATCTGGTGCACTAACCCCCCCTTGCTGGGTGGAGGGAGTGTCAGAGTGTTCCAGCTAATCCTAGGTTGTTTTCTCGCCCAGGCTAGTGTTATTGGGTGTGATCGCACAGTTTTAAAGAAGTACTGTGGTAAAACTAAAGGTATGTTGTTGAAAAGGTATAGAAATTTGGGGAACACTATCATCTTCATAACTGCCACCCTATGTGCCAGTAGCAGGGGCATTCTGCACCATCTAGCAATTGTTCCCCCAATTTCAACACCGCTCTTTCATAATTTTCACGAACCACCCAATCTGGGTCTCTATGAATTCAGATACCAAAATACTTTACAAGGCCTGTTGCTCTATTCTAGGGAAAATTCCAGTGAGTGGGGCTGTGTGTTTGGGGTCGGGGGAGTATAACAGACTTTGCCCAATTGATGTTTAGGCCGAAGTATCACTCAAAACTAATCTACTCCCTTATTACTGGCACCCAATGTGCTTTGGGGCTGCGGATGTACAGTACCATGTCATCCGTGTATAGTGAAATACTGATAGGCCACAAGGTGAAGCGCTGTGTGAAAGCTGCATGTCTCTGGTGGATCACACTCACTAGGGGCTAGAAAGTGAGCGCAAATAATATTAGAGACAGAGGGTTCCCCTTGCGTGTATCTCTGTGTATTTGCAGCACCTCCAACGTGTGCCCATTAATGCACACCCAGGCTAGTGGGTCAGGTATAGCATGCTTATCCACCTTTGGAAAGCCTGGGGCATCCTCATGCGATTCAGGATTGTGAACATGTATGTTCAACTCAATGGAATCAAAGGCCTTAGTAGCACCAACGTGACGGCCGCCACCTCCTTAGCAGGGTCAAGCTGGTGCAGTAATGGGAACAGCGTGTACAGATTATGCGCTGTTGAACAAGGGGGTATAAAACAGATTTACCAGGTGAAGCCTAGAAGCCTGTATTTTCACCAGTATTTTGGCATCTATATTTATCAACGAGAGTGGGCGATATGACTTGCAGTGCTCAGGCTATTTATCAGATTTTAATAATGCAATGATCAAGGCTTCGTAGAGGGAAGTAGGCAATAACTGCATAGGGTGTGCTTCCTCATACATCGCATGTACGTTCAGTGCCAGTAGGTCCGCAAACTCTTTATAAAACTTGGGTATTGGGTTATTTAGGCCTGGTGCCTTCCTATTGGGGAGTGACCGTATGGCATCTTTTACCTCATCTTTTGTAATTGGCTGCCCAAAATATTCCCACTGTTCAGGGGATAGCCATAGTAGAACCACGTTGTCCAAATATTCGGCAATCTCTACCTCCATGGCCGAGTCACAGGTAGCTTATAGGTGGGTGTAGAAGTCAGAAAAAGCAGATAGTATGGCTAGTCTGCTATATCGGTCTTCACCCCCAAGGTCAGTGATTTTGACAATGTATGTTTGTGCCCAGGTTGTCTTCAGCTTATTGGGCAGACTCCGCCTGGACGGCCCCCGCTTCACATACGCCCTCACCACATATCGCAGAGAAAGGTAGCACCTTCCCGAAACACCTGGTTGAGCAAGGCAGTGGCATGAAATATCCATGTAAATTGTGTGGGGATATGTGTAGGATTTGAGACCACAAACTTTACTGGTGCTTGATCTGATAGCATTCTAGGGAGATGCCGTACCTCCACCGTCCAGGCACTCTCTTCCCAGGTTGCCAGCCAGTAATCCAGGCTGGACCGCAAGCCATGCACCGGGGAGGTAAATGTACCCTCCGTGCATCGCAGTTTGGTAGTCTCCACAGGTCCTCCAGCCCACGCTCCTTTATCCCCTCGCATAGGACTCTGGTAAGTGTGCTTACCATACCAATCTGCAGTCGCCAACCAATCTAGTTGTGGATCGAAGTATGCGTTGGGATCGCCAACCCACAGGATGGTGGACAGGTGAAGGGAGTGCAACCGGTTCCAGAGCTGACTACAAAAATCAGGTTTATCAATATTGGGTCTATAGGAGTTTACTAGAGTCACTAAGGTGCCACACAAACTGCACTGTACTATTACGTAACGACCTCGATCATCTGTTTCAGAGTGAATGACTTGAAATTGCATACCTTCTGTAACTAAAATGAGTACTCCTCTTGAGTATTGAAGAGTAAGAGGCCAAATGAGTCATTGCCCATCAGGGACCCACAGCATTCTCTGTATTCAGTGGCATAACAAAACTTGAGGGCTTCCTAAAAAGTACATGCATGGCCCCCCCACTCCCGACCTGGTCCATGGCTCTCAGGCCAAAGACCTGTCTGAATGGTGTGTTAGGTGTATCTCTTGTAGGACTGCAATTTGTATGTGATGCCGATCCAGGTAAGCAAGTACCTGTTGTGTTTAGCGGGGTTGTTAAGCCCTTCACTTTCCAGGTTTAAAGGGCTATACATATGGGAAGCTGGTACATGGTACCATGTTTCGATTGATAGGCACTCTGCATGGTGTGTCCAGCAATACATGATTTCTCAAAGATTCTCCGGATTCACTTCAGCACCCCAATCATGTGAAAGGCATCCCCACATCCTGGGAACAGAATGCACATAACTGTAAACCAAAAATTACAATATCTAGTGTCTGCTGGTGTAACACATAAGAAAAAAATACAGGGTGTAGCCTCGTAGTGGTAGCCAGTTATCCAAGTGGGTAGAGGTGGCTGGAAGTCATGTCAGTTTACCAGCCATTCAAAGAGGCATGTGGAGCGCAGGCCCAGCATCATATAGAAGAGTTTCTGAGCCATCGACCCGGTACCAGATCAGCGTTAGATATTCAGTAGCACTACAAACATTTCACCTGGCGTAGTGAGAACCCTGGCCGTTGTGTTCCACAACCACAGAACTTCCATGGTATACCACGCAAAGCAGACATCCTCATGTCACAGTACCCCTCTGAGTAATCAATAGCAACAGGTGCGGGAGGAACTGCAACCAAGAAGCACTACCCATCTCCATATCCTCAGTTGTCAACTTCGGTGTTCAGTTGTTCGTGATGTTTTGCAGAAAGTTTTAAAGTTTTTTGAGGAACTCCATCACTGCCTTGGGTATTGTGAAGATTGCTGTAGCTCCTCAGTGGTCTGCATGCAGGCTGGCTGGGTAAAGCATTGTGTAAGGCATTTCCTCCTTGTGCAACCTCTTTTTGAAAGGTGAAAATTCTTTACGGGGTGCTTGCACTGCCGCGGTGAAGTCCGGGAAGAATGCCACACTATTCCCCTGGTAGTAGAAGTGTGGTCAAAAGCACAGCTGCACCCCTGGCCGACGCATCTAGCTTGTGGTCAGAGACTTCCTCCTGTGATGCCTTGGAGCTCACCTCACCTCAAACATGAGCTGCGACTGACTCCTATCCATTTTCTTACACAAAAACTCCTCGGGTCTACAGTAGCGCACAATCATGCATAACAGAAATGAAGGATTAGAGTCTCACAAATTCCCCGAATAGGAGAAAATCCGTTTCTGGACGAATACCCTCATCCACCATAGGTGGCATGCTTCATCATATGGGGTTCTCCTCCCAGTGGGAAACCTAGTCCCACTGAGGGCTACAACTCCTTCACTGTGAGGTAGGAGCTCTTGGATGTTTTTCTGAGTACTAGAAACCTATTCAGGATGCTAAAATCCCATATGTGAATCTCAGGTGTGGTGAGAGCGCAGCGCAACAGAAGTAAATCCATGAATTTGCAGTGGTGAGATTAAAACTACCTAGTGAGGGCAAAAAACTCTTTATTCGCTTGCTCACACTGGTAGGATTAAAAGGCCGTGCAATTAGCAGTATTGATTTAAAACTGCTATATATCAAAAATTGTCAACATGTTTCATCCTGGATGATCTTTACTAAGTATCTAGGCTTTCTTCAGAACCCGACTAAGAATAAAGCTGCTGCTAGTGCTGAAAGTGACGGAAAAAAAAGATACACAACCAGTAATCCTTTGTTTTGTTAATTGGTCTTACTGGAGCTATCTGTATGAGTGAGACAAAGAACTGAGAACCGCAACAATTCAAACCACAATCCATCATTTTACAATGTAATACATGTTGCCAATGCTGGATTGATACTATGTCCATATGCGGCAAGTGTTTATACGTATATGAAGAAATACACCTAGCCAAGGATATTGGATAAGTAACCACACCTCTACCTGGCAACAGCTCAGGGAAAGGGGCCCGCTCTGGAAGAAACAAGATCATGTGTCACACATTAGAAACTTTAAATGTGGGCACTGATCTATTCAATTCATTAAGCTTTATTTCGATTTTTGTGAGTTAAAAAAATCATAAAAGCTACAAACAAGGATAAAATCATGCGTAAAATACACAAAAATAACATAGCATGTATGACGAGATACGTAAATTCAATTATTAAGAACATATTCAGATTTTCCTTTTTACATACATGTGTATCAGACTCAACAGTTATTTAAGAACTAAATTCAATCTGGTGCGGAATAATAACACATGGTAGACAGAGTCCCCTTTCACCAAATGTTTTTGTTCGATACTCTGAGGTCAGGGTAAAAATCAAACAAGTCCCAAGTGGAAATAGGGCCATCTCCAGGTTTTGGCTGAAGAAATCTTAAATAGGGGACAATGTTCCTGTATTTAAACCTAATTAAAATCAGGTCTCCCGGAATGTCTTTGGGCGACATGCCTAGCCACTCCACCCTCCTGACGCTCAGGATTCCGCCATCTAGGGCAGGCGGTAGCGGTCTGTTGTTGTTAAGCCAAAAAATGGCTTTATTCAGCAGATCCTCGCTCGTTTCGAGTTTGCCCTGACTAAGTTCAGGGACCCCGGAGAGAACAGTCACGTAGGGGGCAGCTTCAGGGGGTAAATTAATTCGGTGCCTTCTTACTTGAGGAAAACCTAGGAGCTTTGTAAGGGTCACAGGGGGGCTTAGAAGTGACATTACGGCCCCTTGGAATGGGTATGCTCAAAGAAGAGTCAGTTGTTCGTGTTTTCCTCTGTTCAATGGATTTAGCCTTGTCAGGGTTGGTAGAAAGCGTGGGACGTGAGGAAACAGCAGTATTTATAGTTGATGGGTAAATCCTTTTTACTATTTTTTCAACACTGGTCAACCTGTCTCCTTAGGTCATTAATTTTAGTGACCAGGGGTGATAAAGCTGCATTCAACAATCGCTCAATTTGGGCCAGTAGAGTCGATTGGAGGGGGAGAACAGAGTCAATTAATGTGGTCCCCGCGTTATATGGCGTTGATACAGTTGGATTAGCGGGGGAAAATGAGGAGCTACAGCACATTTGATCGACATTTAAAGGAATCTCCTCGTTGTTCCATTTGCTGGGTGTCTCCCGGGACAGTGTGTTTGCTTGAAACAGGATTATTTGGGGGGATAAGGGTACATCCTGGGTAGTACAGTTAGTGGGGTCACTATCTCTCCCTACTGACGGGGGAGTTGATATATCAGGGGCATAGTTTGTGCCACACACGGCATTAAGCTCCTCCCAGATAGACATAGTGATTGGACTACAAAGGCCCGATGACAACACAGGGCAGTTCGAACACAATAATGAATAGGGAAATATGTCTCTGTACCTCCTCTTATGATGGGGCTGAGTGGGGTGGCCCGCCCCGTCCTCCTCAGGTCCTCTGAGGGCCACAGAGGGCCCGCCCTTTGCCCGGGCTCCGCCCCGGGCGCTCCCGCGCGCGACTCGCGAGGCGAGAGGTTCTCCTCGCCTTTACCCGCGCCTCCGGGCGCTCCGCTGACGTCACCCGCCCGCCGGGGCTCCTGGGGGATGTAGTCCCTTGCCCTCGCGGCGGTCAGAGTACTGTCACTACGGGTACAACAGCCGTTCCCCTCACGGCAATGGTATATGGCAGCTGGTCCTCCCAAATGCTTCCCCCTCCTCACTGGCAGCTTCCCGCCGAGCTTCCCCGGGCACTGATCTATAAGCGAGTGTGTTCGTGTAAGACAGACAATTACAGACAACAGTGTGAGGGAACCTTTAAAAACCATGCACTCGTAAAAGTATAAGAGTGCTATAAGTTGTAGTTCGCAATTTATGAGAACAAAATGTATATATAAATCGTCTGCACATCACTGATGGACTGGAGTGTGTCAGAACTGTTTCAGAGCCATCGCGATGTAGGTCATGTGTAGATACTACATGTGGCTGCCATTTGTTTGTCACAATCGAATTATTTACGCTGTATCCCCTTGTCACTACTGTTTATAACGTAGTGAGTACTACAGGACTGACTGCTACCGCGATCTAGGTGATGTGTTAATGCTGCATGTGGCTACCATCTGTATGCCAAAAATCTAATTAGTTCCACGAGTGCAGGGTTTTTAAAGGTTTCCTCACACTATTGCCTGTAATTTTCTGTCTTACACCAACATACTCGCTTATAGATAAGTGCCAACATTTAAAGTTTCTAATGTATGACACATGATCTTGTTTCTTCCAGAGCGGGCCCCTTTCCCTGAGCTGTTGCCAGGTAGAGGTGTGGCCACTTATCCAATGTCCTTGGGTAAGTGTATTTCTTCATATACGTATAAACATGTGCCGCATTTGGACATAGTGTCAATCCGGCTTGGGCAACATGTATTACATTGTAAAATGATGGATTGTGGTTTGACTTGTTGCGGTTCTCTGTTTTTTGTCTCACTCATACAGCTACATCCAGTAAGACCAATCATCAAAACAAAGGATTACTGGTTGTGTATCTTTTCTTTATTTTCGTCACTTTGAGCACTAGCAGCAGCTTTATTCTTAGTCTGGCCCTGAAGAAAGCCTAGATACTTAGTAAAGATCATCCAGGCTGAAACATGTCGACCGTTTTTGAAATATAGCAGTTTTAAATCAATACTGCTAATTGCACTGCCTTTTAATCCTACCAGTGTGAGCAAGCGAATAAAGAGTTGTTTGCCATCACTAGGTAGTTTTAATCTCACCACTGCAAATTCACGTATTTACTTCTGTTGCGCTGCACTCTCACCACACCTGAGATTCACTTATGGGATTTTAGCATCCTGAATAGGTTTCTAGTACTCAGAAAAACCTCCCAGAGCTCCTACCTCACAGTGAGGGAGTTGTAGCCCTCAGTGGGACAAGGTTTCCCACTGGGAGGAGAAACCCATATGATGAAGCATGCCACCTATGGTGGGTGAGGGTATTCGTCCTGAAAGGGATTTTCCCCTGTTTGGGGATTTGGTGAGACTCTATTCCTTCATTTCTGTTATGCATGAGTGCGGGCTACTGTAGACCCGAGGAGTTTTTGTATTATAATTGTATTGTACTAGGGGATTCTCTCCCCCCGTTTTTGTGCCATTCCTATCCATTTTCCCCATTGTGGCCAGCATGTGCAGTTCAGTATTCTTAGAGGCAGGGGTGGCGTATGTCTCACATTCAGTCCAGTAGAACACGCCACAAATGCCTCTGGCCAGAAGGCACCACAGCGCTGGCACGCAATGCACACTTAACGTGAACACTGCTAAGCGCGCAGTGTAGAGAGTAGTGCTATATCATATAGGAATGGTGTTCCCCGAGTCTATCCAGTGCTTCCTACTAGTGGCAGGCTTTGGCAGGGTGCACGGTTTCGCGAAGTCACCAGTGCTCTGTGTACATCATTTCGTTGTTATAGGCAGGTAGTGGGAGCAGGACATGTAATTTCAGCACAGGTCATCTCTTCCTGATCACTGCAGCATTTGTATTTAGTGCTATATCATAGTTGTCCCAGCCCTTTCCTCTCCGTCTTGCAGCTTGTTAATGTGTCCGATCACATAGAGCAGTGAGAGCAGAGTATACAATTTCAGCACACAGCACCTCTTCTTGATCCCTGCAGTGCCTGTAGTTTGTGCTATATCACAATTGTCTCAACAGCAGCTGTTATTGGTAATCATTGCATGTGACAATCAAAGAAAAGAAAAACTCTATTTCGAAATGCTTTCCCACAATCAGAACTAAACAATCATCACCCATTCGACTTCCTCCACATTTTCGTTCATTTGCCCCCTTGCCAGCAGAGTCTGTTCCCTTGTGTAGAGGGTGATGTTCAAATATTTCCCCAGTGAGCGTTCTATATACCCCATATTTAGTACCACTTCCGGTAGCATCCCCTGTGTTCAAAGACAGCTTTTTCAACCAACATTCACCAGTCCATATCTGCCTCCATTTATCTAATGTCGGTGAATCTAGTGCTCCCCACCTTCGGGATATATGCGCTTTGCAGTTGCCATCCCCAGAGTCGCCCAAATATGCTCAGTGCGGGTCATGTCCGTCGCCTCACACACATTGAGGAGGCACAATCTAGGCTATGGAGAAGGGTCTTTCCCACATACTTGTAACTCCGACAATACTGCCTCCCAATACTGATGGATTACCAGACATTCCCATAATATATGATAGAACGTACCCACCTGAGTACATGTTATGTGTTATGTTATGTTAAAAGCTCTTATAGAGCGCACTTACACCCAACGGTTTCATGGCGCTAGTGGCATAATCGGTAACAGTGGGCATTTTCCCTTTTCCCCATTTTAACCAACGTGTCACAGGAGTAAAACGTTCTGTCGAGTACTTTGAGCTACATCAGCCTAAGTCACATTGTGATAGCAGTTTCTCAAGGTCGGAAAGTGCTTCTTGCCATTTCTCGTCTTCTAGGTCCCCTAAATCTGTTTGCCACTGTGAGCGGAGTTGCATGAGGGCGTCTGGTAAATTATTAATTATTTTTTTACATGTCATGGAGATGGCTCTGCGAGTAATGTAGTCTGTGAGTAGTCTGTCTTCCAGAGGGAATCCTTCTGGCAGTTCTTGGTCAGATAGGATAGCTGCTGTCAGCGCCTGTTGTATTTGTAGGTATCTGAATGTTTCAGTTCCTCACATTTCATATTCTTTTTGTAGTTCTGTGAATGAGAGTA
Source organism: Lissotriton helveticus (assembly GCF_964261635.1). Taxonomy (NCBI): domain Eukaryota; kingdom Metazoa; phylum Chordata; class Amphibia; order Caudata; family Salamandridae; genus Lissotriton; species Lissotriton helveticus. The sequence continues at coordinate 1,155,290,559 of NC_136067.1, read as the reverse complement.
TTTTTCCCTTGGCCCACAGATCACCCTCCCTTGAAATGCTGATGGTGTCCCATTTGTTAAATCCCGAATAGGAGCTGAGTTTTCCCTAGCCTCTCTGCCTCCTAAAGGGGAGTAGCCTGCATCACTTTATTATACCATCTCAGTTTGCTTATCACTCTATGCCATAGTGAGATTATTTGTGCTGGCCAGTCAGGTGTTGATGATTTGGATTCGTGTATAGGGTGGTTTTATAGCCCCCAGACACATAAGCCAACTGTCCATGCGACATGACGGTTCATCATGGGGGTGGTGCACCCATTGATTTATGACCGCCAGTAATATGCTCGGATATCAGGTAGCGCAATTCCCCCATCGTACCATCCCCGGGCCAGTTCGTGAACCGCTATATGTGGGGGCTGCCTGTCCTGTAGCAGCGTCCTAATTTCCCCTTCTATCATGTTGAAGTAGGTCTCAGGAACTCTGTATGGCGTATTTTGTAAGGTGTAGAGAAATAGGGGTAGTGCCATCATTTTGTAGAGGGCCGCATGGCCCATTAGGGACAGTGGCAGGGATCTCCAATGTTGCACGTCACTTTGTAGGCTTGTAATTGGGCCCATGAGATTGTGTGTGTAGAAGAGGTCAGGATCGGCCCTCTGTCACTACTGTTGCTTCGCAATTCGGCGGCAAGATTGGGCCGGGTCTGTGCAATAAATATATTATTGATTTTTACCAATTTATAGAGTATCCTGTGTATCTACCAAAGTTGGTGTAGATTAGGAGTATTATATCAATGGAAACCCGAGGAGATGCAACATAGACGAGAACATCATCTGCATAAAGGGATATTCTATCTTCTCACCCTTCCGTCTGTTATAGTCCACAGGCCAGTGGGTCCCCACGAATCCAAATTGCCAAGAGCTCTAGAACAATGGCAAATAATATAGGTGACAGGGGGCATCCCGTCTGAGAGAAAAAGTTTGTGAAATATGTCAATTTACCACCACTTGCGCCAGTGGCTCTGCATAGAACAGGCTGATCCACGCCATAAAATTGGACCTCATTCCTATGCGTTCTAGAACTGCAAACATATAGGGCCATTCGATGGTGTTGAAGGCCATGCAGGTATCTAAGGACAATATAGCTGCATTTCCTTTAATCGTGTCCCTGCGCCCCTCCACTCTGTGGAGGCGAAGCAGGTTAAGGACCATAAAGCACCACGACATTAACCCTGATTTATCAGGATGTCCCAGTTTGGTCACGACCTGAAGCAACCGTGCTGCGAGTATTTTGGCTAATATTTTGACCTCAGCGATAAGCAGGTTAATGGGGCGGTAGGAGCTCCTGTTCTCTACTGGTTTCCCCATTTAGTTGATCACTACAATGGAGGCAAATCTTTGGTCTTGAGTTAGGCTGCCCACTGCTTAAATAAGGTACATTTGTCATAAGTGTGGGGTTACTTTGGTAGCTGTCAGTATATACAATTCTATGGGTAGGCCGTTTGGCCCCATCGCCTTCCCCGATTGTATACTGCGGATTGCTGTAGCGATTTCGTCTTCTGTGAGGTCAGCTTCAAATAACTGTTGCTCCTCCAAGGAGAGCCTTGGCATTGGCAGATCGACCAAGAAGCCTCTAGACACCTCGGCCGTGGCCAGGGCGGCAGGGGAATATAGATCTGTGAAATAGGCCGTGAAGTTATCCGCTATTTCTTGTAGGTCCCTCAGTGTTGCGTCACCTATTTTTAGTGTAGTCGCCCAGCGATTTGCCTGTTCTCTCCGGTCAAGCCACGCAAGGAGTTTTCCCACCCTATTTCCGAGTGCATATATTTAGTATTGTCTCTCAAGATGTTTTGCCCTGGCCGTCTTTTAGTAGATTATTGTATTCCTGTCGCTTAACATCCTGTGTATTTTTGGTGATTCATCTGGGGTGAATGTAAGATTTAGTTTGTAGGTGAGTAGGTCTTTCTCAAGCGCTTTAAGGTGTTACTTCTATTCTTTTTATGACCTATTGTTAGTGAGAGTGCTTGTTGCTTTATTACTGTTTTGAAGGCCTCCCAAAGCACCTGAGGCAAGTCCACTGACCCAGCGTTGTCTTTAAAATAGTTATCAGTGGATTTGATGAGACCTGCTCTGATACTCAGGACCTTCAGGTGCTATAGGTTTAGTGAGATTGACTTGCGCATGCATGGTGTCCCTAAGCTGTAGCATGCCCAAATCGGGGAGTGGCCTTAGATACCTCTTGCTAAATGCTGTGCCTCTTTAAAGTTGTGCGATTGGTCAGCCAGTGTTATAATGTGATCTACTCAGGAGAGACTGTTGTGAGCCCTAGAGTGGAATGTGTATTGCAGTGTAAGGGGTTGAGTCTGTGCCATACATCTACCAATCCGAAAGCGGCCATAAAGTTAGCCAGGTGGGTTCTGGAGTGAGGAGAGCCTCTGGGAGGGGGGGGGGTGGTCTTTCTGGTCACAGAGCAACATATTGAAGTCACCGCCTGTTACCCGGTCGCCCTCTGGTAGATCTATTACTATTTTGCTCATATCTGCGAGAGTGGTCCTGTGTAGAGCTGGGGGGACATACACCAACATAACATTGAAACATCTTCCCTCCCAGCTGCCTGTTATGGCTGCGAAGTGGCCCTGTTCATCTATGCGGGTTTGGTCTATGACAAAGGGGAAGCTCTTGCATAAGAGTATGCCTATTCCTCGAGAGTTGAAGTAAAGCCAGATTGTGCAATTAATTAGTCTATACCTCGACCGGACGTTTATGGATTCGTTTGTCCTGACCAGAGTGCGATCCATGCTTAGAGCACAGTTTTCCTCGTTCCCACTACCGCCAGATGACATGGCTGCACTAACTTTCCTACTCCAGTCACAAACGGGAGCGCATATGGTTTCCAGGTTGTACGGACTCTGTGTAGCGGCCCTTCCTGCTTCGGACGCGAGGGTCCGTGCGACATGGGAAACTGATCTGGGTGGTACTATCACGGACGTCCAATGGACTGCCTGTTGCCGCGCCACTAAAGATGTATCCGTCAACAGTAGGCATAAGCTAATACATTTTAAATTTTTGAGGCGCCTATACTTCACGCCGGCGCTGGCCCACAAAATCGACCCAGCCAGACCTCATTACTGCCCTAAATGCAAAGCCCCACATGCTGATTTTTCACATCTCACATGGACTTGTCCAAAACTACACAACTACTGGCTACAGGTACACCGCATCTTGGGCGACATTTTAGAGTGCGAGCTGCAGCCCAGACCAGAGATTGCGCTACTTGGGTATGTCGCTGAGTTCCCCCGTGCCACGCGGAAACTTGCTGCCATAGGTTTCTTGCTCGCAAAACGGGAAATTGCTTTACTCTGGGGGTCCAGACGAACCCCCGATTCCAAGACATGGTTGAGCAGCCTTGCCCAATGCAATACCAATAGTGTGGAATACTCCACGCAGGTCCCAACAGCTTCGCTCCCAGTCGACATATGGGGCCCATATCGACAGTATGTTAGCAAGATAACGCGGGCTACACACTCCCAAGCTGCTAGCTCTATTGTCCCAGAAGGGGTGGGCTAGATATTTCTAGTAGGACAGTCGAGCGCTGCCTATTGCGTTCTGAAGGGCTTAGCGTGAACACACTGTTGGAAAGGGGTAGACGTGAGCTGCTGATTCCAGAATGTATGCTGGTTGGGAACGGGATGTTTTTCTCCTCTGTTACCTTGCCTATTTTGCCCCGATTGAAAATATTGCATTACCCAAGTCTTTTCATTTGTCGTTCCATCAACCCTCGTCTGCCTATGCCAGTGCTGCTACCACCTTGCTCGTAATTGATGTGTTGCTTGTCGCTCTCTCTGTCACGAAGGCTTATTCATTTTTGTTATGTTTGAAAAAGGTTATATCTCTTTGCATTGACTTTCCACACGTGCGATTTTCATTACGATCTGGAAAAAGGAAAATAAGAGTTCTAGAATGTTTTGCAATGCTTATAATATTATTGGTCTCGTCCTCCACTTACTTATTTTGTATAATGACCACTTACGTTTTCATTGTAATCAGTTTACTATGTGATTGTATGCTTGCACGGACCAATCTGATGCTAATAAAGAGATTTAATTAGTCTATACCTCCACCTGTCGAGTGCTTTATGTGTTCCCGTCTAAGTGGGTTTCTTGAAGGACAACATCCGGTAAGTGTCTCTTTATATATTAGAGCACAATTCCAATTTTTATTTTGTCTCCTAGCCCGTTCACAATCCAGGAGAACAGTTAGAGTGCCGTCTCCATTATCCTACCTTAGGTATGTTGATTTGTCATGGTCTTCTTGAGAGTGAGTTGGAACTGGCCTCACGTGTCTGACAAGCATTTGCTGCCCAGCTTTAAAGTGTAGTTGATCAGACAGTCTTTGTCGGTCAGTGAGGCACAATAAGTTTAGGGTTGAATGTTGGTCTGCTTTAGATTTGTAGGTGAAAGCATTCAGTTGTGGGTCGTTGCTGATACAACAGTAAACATAAATATTTCCCGGAACCTGAAAATCTCCCACCTCCACCCCCCACCCTGCCTCCCTGAATGCCGGTATTTGAATTCCTGCCCCCTCAACTTTGCAGAGTGCCTGTCGCCCTCCCATCCCTTGCTATCTTGGGTGTGGACCGACTAGTCCTGCCCGCAATCCCCCAAAACGTATAGTATTAAGGCATGGTATGAATATATTACAGTGATTGTTCCATCGTCCTCTTGTTATGGATGCCTCGTCACAGTGTTCTGTATACTGGAGATGTATCCAAACGTTTCAGGCCAGACTTTAGGAGTACTTAGCCCTACACTCCGTGAGTGCTACAAAGATGAATGGATAAGATGGGTGTGAGACATTCTGTCCTTGAGGAAGTGCATTAATGACACTGCTGCCGCAGCTCTTACACACTCTTCAGGCTATCAGGTAATTCACCATTTGTAAGTTGTACCTCTCCCGGGCAAGGATCTGCTCTCTTCTGTGGCTTCCAACTTTGCCGCCTGCGTCTGTCCTGAGCGCCCTGGTCGCTAACTCTTTGCCATCCATCCTGCCACTCCCACGTGTCCTCTGGAGTGGCAAAGAACCATGTTTTGCCCTTTGCTTCTACCCTCAGTTTGGCAGGAAACAGCATGGCATACTTCAATCCTTTGTCTCTGAGGGCCTTTTTGACTTTGAGGAAGCTGTGTCTCTGTTTTTGCACCCCAAGGTGAAATCCGGGAAGAAGGCGATGGTATTGTTTTCATATTTGACCGGTGGGGCACTGCGGCTGTCTACAGTATAATATCTATCTCTGAAGTTGAAAACTCGGGCCAGTATCGGTCAAGGTGGTGCACCTGGTTTAGGTCTGCCTAATGGTACTCAGTGCGCTCTTTCAATTGAGAAATAGATTTTGCGGTTGTAGATATTTTGTGATCAAGTCTTCCACGAATAGATCTGCCACTGGTCCCTCAGCTCTCTCTGGGACCACTAAAATTCTGACATTGTTCCGTCTGAATCTGCCTTTGTAGCTGTCCAGTTGTTCAAAGAGCAGTTTACTGATGGCCTGCAGTTCGAGAACTTGTTTCCGGACAGCTGAGCTATCTGCCACCAGCGTGTGTGTCTTGTCTTCGACTTCTTTGACTTTGGTGTCCAGGTTTCGCAGGTCTCCTCTTATGAGGGATACCTCTGTTGAGACTGGGTCTATTCATAATTCCTGGGAGATTCATACATTGGTGTTTGCCGCCATTAAATAATGCAGGGTAAGGTCACCCTGTTCCGCGGCTGCCTGTGACTGGAGTTGAGTTGGTTCAGTGTGGCTGTCTGCCCCCTCCTGGTGCTTCTGCCAAGATCTTTATCCAGCTTGGGCTGGTGGGAGGCGCGTCCCCCTTTTCCACCTGTCATTGTGCTCGATGGGGGGCTTAGAACAAGTACAAAAGTGGGGGAGTGATTAAGTTCAGGAATACAGAGTAGGAATCAATTACATAATGACAAAACAATAAATACATCTATAACAATAAATACAATGTTACTGATCCTCCAGTAGTCCTTTTTATTAACTCTGGGCTTCATTCATTTGAGTTATTTTTCGTTTTTTATGTAAAGGTTCTTTTCACATGATAGAGTTAAACCTACACCTCTATGTTTTTCACAATCTTTCACTAAAACAGTGTCAAGAAAACAATATGACGCACATACATTTAGTCACTAACTACGACTTATTTACAAACATAAAGACGAAATCAGACAATACTGTACATTCAGTTCCATTTTCAACGTAAACTTATTTCCATAAAGCTTGTTTTCCTACAAACTTTTATTTAGTATCGGGACCTATTTTGAGTTATGTCCTCAATACTTTCTATTTCATGGGTCCAGAAGAGGTCAGAGTCCTATTGTTAAACTCTATTGTTGAGCTTTTTCAATCAAGCTCAAAAAGTCTTTTATTTGATATAAAATAAATGCTAAGGGTTTTGACGTTCCTTTTGGGACCAGACCGATGTATTACAAGAAGGTCTTCATCAGGGCAGGGCGATGTTCGAGTGGGACAGGTGTTACCTACATCGAAGGAAAGGATAATGTTTTGCATCTGTTTTCTCTTATTTTGTATGATACTCGATTGATGCTTAGAATTGTACCTTACATACCGAGGATAAGTTTCTTGTTGTGCCAAAGGCGGCGAGGGTGCAGTTGTTGTTAATGAGCCAGGCTCGTCAGTTCGGTTTTTTGGGTGGTCTTTTCTTCCTTCAGTGATTAAGCTTTCTGAGGTTGCCAATGGAAAGGGAGAAGAAGTTGTCCTTAGTATTGAGGCATAAACCTTACAAACGGTGCATGGCATATATTCACACCTTATCAGTTTAAGTTTAACATGAGGCTTTCCTACTGGGACTTTGAAGGGGCGAGTTAAATACTAGGAACACCCCGGTGTCTTTAAGCGTAATTGTGCTTGCCCCCCGTGGGTAGTGGGTTGTGCATCTTATATTAGGAGAATGGAGGTGTCGGTTAAGTCAGTACGGCACATTACTTTTGGTGAGGTCTTGTGACGTGCACGCAGAGCTTGTCTGTGCTAAATAATTGAATGCATGAGTGTTACAAGCTTTGCTTCTAGCGTACCTCGTTCTTTCTTCTGAGTAGACGAGTGTATTAGTCCTTGAATGTTCCATTGTAGACTCTTCGGGTTCCCGCTCCTTATTATTCCAGGCGTTTCGCTGTTGTTCACTGTCGGGCATTGTGTTTAAATGCCGGTTTCATTCCACCTTCCGCCTGCATGTGCCATAAAACGTCGTACACGTTTCCTGTAGTGTGTAGGAGAGTAGGGTCTGCTTCCTATGGTTACCCCCACTTTTTGCTGTGATTCTCTGGTTTTTCGACTTTAGTCTGGCTGTGGCCCTGCTAATCGGGCCCACAGCCTATCTGTTCTCTCTCTAAATTAATACCATGTACTTTCGGCACATACCAGATTGGTTACTGGGTCACCTTTGTGAGCTCCTGTATAGTGTACCCTAGGTACCCAGGGCATAGATGCACCCTAGGCCTACCAGGGGCTGCAGCATGTATTATGCCACCCCTGGTTTGCCTTCCAAACTGACACCACAGGTCTGTTCACACAGCCTGGGTAAGGTAGTGTAATCACCCCTTACTTAGAGATAGTATATCTATATCTACCTTATATATAGACACATAGTAACCTATAAGTTACTCCTATGGCAGGCCGTACAATCCTGAAGGCAGAGTGCTTGGTTTTATGTGAGAGGGTGCCCTAGCATGAGCTGAGCACCTCTGCAGCTTTCGGGACCATCTCCTTATAGCTGTTCTATGATATAGCCATACCATATACTCTTAAGTGCATTATAATCCTCACGGTTAATGCTAACTTTGGTTTGGCTTTATCAAAACATGTCGTGTAAGGTGTAAACACTTTGGAATACTACCCCCCCCCCCCCCCCCGCCAGTCCTGGCGGCGGGGGTAGCATTCCACCCTTCTAGAGGGAGAAGACATGTAGTTACTGGTAAACCCGGTTAAAGTTAAACAGAGCCTCAGCATCACAAAATGGATGCTGCTGCCACAGACATGAGTCTGCCCTCCTGCTGCTGGTCGAAGCTCCAGCATGGGAGGCCTGAACAATAGGTTTCCTGCCCAGGGAGGTGCTAGCACCTCCCCAGACAGGACTTTAGTGTATTGGGACAGGGAGGGCTGCATTCAGTGAATGCTTTCCAGACACTGCCTGGGGCACACAAGGTGCTCCATGCATTTCCCAGTTCAAACCGGTTGCTGGGGCGCGCCGCCCCAGCTCTGGCGCGAAACTGGACAAAGGGGAAGGGTTGTAACCACCCCCTCCTCATATCCACCCATAGGAGGGACCTTAAATAAGTATAAGTATAGGATCCCAGTCCCTAGGACTTTAGATTACCCTGGATGAATCTCTGAAACATATATCCTGGACCTTCGACATTCCATTTCGACTGGCAGATGGAAGACATCTCCCTTGTGGTCAAGGAGTGACCACCCTGTGCAAACAGGCACCAACAGCATCTTTGCCGGTCTGCATTGTCGAGGCTCCTGCCGGATCCCGAAGACTCTGCGACACAGTATATGGACTTCCAGATATCTCTGACGCTGCTCGACGATCCCAGCAAAGCTGAGACCCGTGGCGGACACAAGAGGCGTGGGAGCGGAACTCTTGGACATCCTTCATTTTGCTAACTGCATTGACTCCTGAGGTAAGTCGCAGTTGTGCATTGGGGTACAAGAAGCCCCAGACCCGAGCACCATTTGCACCAAAGCTCAAGCCTCCACACTCCACGAGTGTCCCGTGGGGCCCGCTCCTGCATTTCAGCTTGACTCGTCATCCCGGTTCCTAGTCCATTGGCTAGTGAGCCCCCTGAGGACTTCCTTTTAAATCTAACTGGCTTTCCTCGTTGCTCCAGGCTTGCTCCAGCTTCCCTACAAAGGAGAAGCACCCCAGTCCTTGCTGGTCTGCACCGAAGCCAATCTCGACATCTTGCGTGGATTGCCTTTGCCAAGGCATGTTGGGTCCAATCCGGATACCAACACCGCAGTTAACTAGATCCTTCGTGGGACAGCTCGAATCCAGCTCCTGGTTGTCGTCGACACCTCCTGGTCCTCGTAGCTTCACCTTTTCACCTGAAATCAACCGGCATCGCCTGGTTCCTTCCTGGTCACTGGCAAGTGACCCAGACCCTGTCCCTTCTGCTTTCAGGTTCTTCAGATCTTCGATCTACCCTTGAATCCACCCGGACACTTTTCCTCTGGTCGCCTGCAGCACTTCTTTGCAGATCTCCATTGAAATCGACGACGAAACGCGACACCAAAAGACACCTATGCTTCCGTGGGTGAGGTAACACGAGAACTCTGATAGTCTCGAGGGTATTGGCCCTCCTAGTGTCTAAGTCTAAAAGGGTTCCATCGTAGTTCTATCAGAAGTGTCCTTAAATTGTAACTTTGTAACTTGTTTGTTTCCCATAGAAAGTCAATGGTAACTTGCGGCTGTGTTTAGACACTGCACGCGTCTCCCGTGGGCCTCCTACGTCCTAACCTTTGGTTGTTTAGAGCAGCCCCAGCGATTCCCCAGGCCCCAGGCTTGCTTTCTATCTCAGACGTGGTTCTTATACCACTATTTTAGTATATGGTTTGTGAGGCCCCTAGGGCAAAACGTATACTTTCCAACTTATTGTATGCCAATTAAGATTCTTGTATTGTACTTTTACCTCTGACCTCACAAAGAGTGCAGAGGGGTTGTGTTTAGAATAAATACATATATATTTGAAATATACCTTGGGTGTTGTACTTTCATTTGGTATTCAAGGGATTATAAATGGTAAAACAACTTGCTTAATGCGCTCTCTGAAGTCTTAGCCTGATGACTGCTGGTCCATGCTACCACTAGGATAGCTTTCTATAAGTTTGACTTTAGAACCACCATCAATAAGGGTTGATTAGACTGGTGCAAGGTGCCTACTAGAACTAGTGGACATCATATGCCAGGCTAACTTCTCACATAGTGGACGCATTGCTTGACTTCGCCTGGCTTTCTGTTTGAGTGTCGTTATGGCAATATGTAGTTCATCAATTACAGTGCGGCACGTTGTTCAGGGCCGATAGTTCTTATGTAGAATAAATGCGTCCTAAGTTCATCTGCCTCACATAATCTTTCCTCTTATTTTTCTATTGCTTACGCACATCTCGATTAACCAGTGTGTGATCTCATTCATTTCATTTAAACCATTTTTAATGGTTCCCAGGTACATTATAGTTTTCGCTTCGAACCTTGAGAGTAAATTTTCTATATTACTTCCAGTTACGTGCTTTAGCACTGTCCATTTAATGTCATTAGGGCCATGCTCTTTGTCAATACAGTGTGGTACCAACTGTGCATTCGATACCTTACATCTTATTCGAGAGCGATGTTGGGTTATCCTTTTTTTGTATTGCCGGGGTGGTCTTTCCAATATATGCCTTTAGGCATGAGCATATTACGCAGTAGATGACGTTATGTGTATTGCAGTTGGTGAACTCTTTGTGCTTCACATATTTGTTACCATATGTGAATTGAGTACCTTCAATAGTACTGCTGCCAGCATTGTACGGAGAGACTGGACGCATTACTTGTCTGTAGTGTTTGCTCACACCAGCTTGTCTTTTATACTTTTGGTCTTCTTCAGAGCAAAAAATGGTGTATTCACAAATATATCTAGTCCCTTTACCGTATTACAATTTAATTTTTTCTTACGATTTTATTCACTTCATTTGTGAGACCGGAAAATGTAGTGACGCAGACCAATGGCATATCGTTTGCCTTTACTTTTGGAGTCAAGAGGGTGTCTCTTCAGGTGTACCACGCCCTCTTCATTGCACGCTTCAGCAATTTTCTGGGATAATCTCTGTGTGCCAATTTGTTCATAAGGGATTTGGCATTGCTGAAATAATCTTCCTTTTTGCTGCAATTGCGCCTAATTCTTAAGAACTGACTGTAAGGCAGGTTCTCGTGCAAATTTCGTTGATGGAAACTTGAAAAGTGTAGAAGTGTGTTTCTATCGGTTTGTTTTGTATATAGGGTGGTATACAAAACTCCTTCTTCCTTTTTGACCAAGAGATCAAGGAAATTCATCTCAATTTGGCTAAAATTGAGGGTGAACTCAATGTCTGTATTCCTGTTGCTAAGCAAAATTAACATTTATTTTAGATGTTCGGATGTTCCTCTCCAAAGCATGAACACATCGTCTATTTAACGACGCCAAATTTGTATGTGTCCATCGTAAGGGTTGTTGCTGGATATCCATTTTTTCTCCGAATAGAGCCATAAACATCACAGCCATTTCTGGGGAGAAGGGGCACCCCATTGCGTTCACCTTGATTTGCAAAAAATGGTCATCATTAAAGGTGAAGAAATTATAATTGAGGCATATCTCAGCCAGTTCTTGTAGAAAAGACGTAGGCACATTGTGGCGTCATACCCGTTTATCCAGGAAGAAATGGAGGGCTTCTTGGGGATTGTTAGTATATAAACTAACTATATCCAGAGTTACCAGTATCTCTTGTTCAGCCTCAAAAGATTGACCTTCCAACAGTGTGATAGCTTGCATGGTGTCTCTTATGAAGCTAGCAGTTTCACTCACCAGGGGTTTGAGAAAAGTATTGACATATTTAGCCGGTCTCTAGGGAATGGAATTTACTCCAGATAGTATGGGTCTCCGCGGCAGATTTTCTGTGTCCTTGTGGAGTTTTGGGAGGACATACAGTATGGGTGTCCTAGGATTGTCATTTAGGAGATATTGAGCTTCTTTTTTTGCTAGCCATCCTTGTTCTTCGCCAATAGAAAATAGGTTGATTAATTTTGATTTAACCAGTTTTGCCCAAACCTCATCCATTCTTTGGTAGTGCTGTTCATTTGATAATTGTCGGGAAATTTCAGCTTCATATTTTTCACGTCACCTGATCACAATAGCCCCACCTTTATCTGCAGGCTTGATTATAAATTCCTGGTTCTTTATCAATTTATGCAGTGCCTCCTTTTCATTTTTTGTAAGGTTCCACTTTGTGAAAGCCTTCTTTCTGTCTAAATTGCGCAGGTCCCTCATCACATTTTTTTTTCAAACGTCACAAGTTCCATGGGCATATTTGTCGAAGCTGGAAAGAAAGTAGATTGTTTTTTTTAGCCCGAGTAATTACTTGGAATTGAGTCCAATCTTTCTGCAAAAAATGCTTTTAGCCTCATCTTTCGGAATAGTTGCGTGATTTCAAGCTTGGTTTGTCCTCTGTCAGGGCTTATAGTCGGTAATACTTTGATTTCATCCAGTGATAAAGTATATTCTGACAGATTGCATATTGGACTCCTCTTGTTGCCTACCAGCGATATACATTCCTCCTCGTTGTTATCTCTTCCTGGTATTGGTTGGGGATGGGGTTGTACTATTGTTTGACTCTTGTTCTGCCTCTGGGGCGGCCGTTGCCTCTGTCCAAAAAAGGTGCCGGTTGGTATAACTGTCTTTGTTGGTTACTCCTTGTGCTGGTGGAGCATTTTGCGTCACTTGAGCTGTCAGAGTAGGAAGATGCGTCTGAGAAGGTGGTAAACTGTCTCCTGCTTCTGCTACCATAGGTTCTTAGCATCCCAATGTTGGATGGCTGTTTATAGTACTCTTTTTCTAAATACGGGTAGGAGCACAGGCAGGCACAAGGTTTGCCAGGATGACGCCTGTAGAATGCAGAAACCAATCTAGGAGCATGAACTGAGGACTCAGGTTCCCAAGAGTTCTCTTCAGCGCCATACCCCTTCCAGGCCACTAGAAACCAAAGAACGTTGCATCTGATCTTGGAGTCCAGTATGCCTGCCACCTCATAGTCCTTGCCTTGATCAATCCACACAGGCGCAGGCTTCTTGAAAGCAGGGCCAAACAAAGGTTTAAGCAATGAAACATGGAATACGGGGTGGATTCTTATGTGTGACGGCAAAGCAAGCTTCACAGCCACAGGGTTAATAAGCTTCACAATCCTGTAGGGTCCTATGTATCTAGGGTTAAGCACACTATACCTTCTGAAACTAATGTTGCGTGTTGATAGCCACACTAAATCCCCTTTCTTGTAGGATAAGGCGTCTGCCTTTTGTTCATCACTCCAGGCTGAAAGGTTACGATAAAGTTGTATTCTTCAAAAAACATCATCCACCGTAATAACCGGGGAGAGAGCTGTCTGGCTGTTTTTAGAAAGTGGAGGTTGCGGTGATCTGTATACACAGTGGCAGTGTGTATAGCTCCCATTAACCAATGCCTCCATTCCCCGAATGCTTCTTTGATGGCCAACAGTTCTTTCTCCGCGATGGTATAATTTTGTTCTGTGTTGTTCAGTTTTTTGGACATGAAGGCCACTGGATGCATCTGTCCTGTATTGATATCCCTCTGCAACAGCACTGCTCCAATCGTGGCATCCGAAGCATTAGCCTCCACAATAAATGGCCAGATTGGCATGTGTCAAGTTGGGAGCCGTGATAAACGCTTTCTTCAGTGCTTCGAACTCTCCTTGAGTTTCAGAGGTCCACTGGAACGATGTATTCTTCTTCGTCAGTCTCGTAAGGGGTGCTGCCGTGTTAGAGAAGTGGGCGATGAAACGTCTGTAGAAATTCGCGAATCCCATAAAACACTGGATGTCCTTCACGTTCTTGCCTCAGGCCCTGATAGAACATAGCTGATTGTTTGCTTTCGGGTCACTGAGTTTCCGCCACTAACCTCCGGAAGGTATTCAGGTATCCAATTAAGTCTTTATTCCCCTGTTTTAGCTCTAAGAGTTCTCTATCTGCCAAAAAGGTATCTGCGCGCCGATCAAACGTTCTCTCGAACTCCTCTCGAAATGAGTCCCAATCGTGTATCATAGGATCATCTCTTCGGACAAAAGGGACGGCCCATTGTGCAGCAGCCCCGGATAGGTATGAAATAAGAAAGGCCACTTATGATTGATTAGTGGCAAACAGTTTGGGTTTGCAGTTACAGTGGAGGAGGACCTGTGTTATATAGACCTGTACTTTGGTGATGTCTCCCGTAATTTTTTCAGATGGGGCAAGAGGTATAGGTGTAGGGATCATGGAGCTAGCTGTGGACTGGGAGGGGTTGCCAAAATCAAAAGGGTTTTGTTGCATCCTATCCATCCTTGCCTGTAATGCAGCGGTTTTACTGTGCGAGACTGTAAGCTCAACCTGCACTGTGGTTAGCGCTGCCATGACATCGTCTAATGTGGCCATTTCAGAATCAGCTTGACCAAGAGGATAAATCTATTCATGGACCGATTATTCTGTCCTGTGCCTGAACGTATCCTCAGGATCGAACCGATGCTCTAGGGGGTCCACCTCTCGACAGTCCCAAGTTTGGATCTGTATATACACGCAGACTAAAGGATGGTCAAGTGGGGGAAAGGAAGGATTGGGCTAGCGGGGAGGGAGACCTGTGAATACAAAAGAACAAATTACCACCTAAGCCTTGCTGCCACCTCCCTAACCCATCATACTTGTATGTACCCATACTTCCACTAACCTGTAAGAAAAGAAAAGGTTGCCAGCTAACGGGGGTACTGAGCATGTAATCACATTCCTCCTACCATATGCCTGATGAATACAACAAAATATATATTAGTATAACAATCATGTATACTTGTCTACCCTCTTCTACCTAGGAACATGAGCCTTCGAATCCTACATGTAACACCTACCCTGAAATAGTGAGAGTAGGGCGTCTAGCTCAGAAGGAACTCCTGCCTTGATTCACCCCTGTGGATGTAAAGCAGAAGGATCACCAGCAATGAGAAAGGTAAACCATAAATGTCATGAAAGCACATACAAAAGCGCCAAATATCAAATCAGAAGATTGTGTGGAGCGTACTCCTAAGAACATAATCTAGGAAACATCCGGGATAAACAAATGAGGATAATGGAGAGTTGAAAGTCACTCTCTTAGCCAGCACGATGAAAACCAATACCTAAGAAAACAGTTTCTTCTCTGCATGAGCTCACTGTGCTGGCTCACCAACAGGAAAGACAAAAGGAATATCTCAGTTTCCCACGTGCCAAATACATAGGCACCTTAGTTTTCCCTCGCAAGAGCTCTGTGAAATAATCGGCAGCATCTTCTGCCGCTGCCTCGCCTTATCCCGGTGTTCCGGCGTCACGTGGAGGCACCGCTGAGGCTGCCGGGAGTTGTAGTCTTCCCCCTGGCTTCCTTAACTGCCTGTGCGAGAGCCGACCCTGGCGTTGCCGTGTCCCCTGACGCTCTTTTTCCTAGTGGGCCAGCAATGCTTGAGCGTTCTCGATTGGCATGTTATTTAGGAGCTCCTCCTTGTGGTACCCTCTGCTCCGGGTTGAGCTCTTCTACACCACTTACCCCCCTCCCTTGCCGTTATGTTGGTTCACCCCAGTGTGACATGAGAATCGAGTGTCACAGTAATGAACGTTCCAGGTTGAGCTCCCTGCGAGGAGACTGGCGAGAGCGAGTTCGGGGCAACAGCTGTGTCTGGAGTCCTCCTGTATGTTTTCTTCAATAAACTACTCTATTTCATCTGCTGAGTCCCCTGCGTATATTACTGGTCTAAGAGGGGAAGATCTACACTTGCACACTGGCGACGAGGGTGGGATCAGAATCAGAGTGGTCTGATGGAAGGGACCCCAACATCCAGCTGTCGAAGGAAGCTGGATGTTGAAAAGGGTACAGTGAGTACTATGGGGAATGATTCCTTTCAGCAAACACTGACTTTTGGGAAACTATTGAGATCAATAGGGTAACACAGTCTCATGAATTAACAAGATCATATCTCACAGTCATACAGCGGTGTGCTTACCGGTTCAGCTGTGGAACTACTGTCCATCTGACCTTTTCAGTGTATTTGACTTTGTCCGTTCCCCAGTCCCCACACTCTAGGGAATTCACATTATGGTGTGAGCTGCAGGAACAGGGAAGCTTATCTACGTTACGCTCCGTTAACTAGCGAGTGTCACGAAGGAAATCGTCGGATGCCTCAGGGTTTGCAGGAGTGCAAGTGACCCTAGATGTCAGTACCTGGTTTGCGGCACTCCAGGCTCTGCTGAGTTTAATTGAGTTTCACAGCGTGAAGGGGATTTGGCTCAGTAATACAAGAAGTTGGGTACGAGTCATTCACCTCGCCCAGGCAGATGTTTGTACGAAGAGTACTTTGTTCATAACATTCATCTCACACCCAAAGGATCATGTGAAACCTCCTGAAGGGCATCTCGGATGTTGTGTGCTACCAGGATGATGTGTTTATTTTTGGAGAGGATGTTGCACAACATGAACTCAGACTCAGACAGGTACTAGGGAGATTCCAAGAACAAGGACTCAGTGTGAAGAGAGAAAAGTGTAAGATTGGGTGCGCTGAGCTGGAGTTCTTGGGACACAAGGTGACAACAGAAGGTATCCGCCCAAGGCTGACCTACAAAATACCATCATCAAACTTACACCACCCAAAAGCAAAGATTAAATCAAATCTTTCTTAGGGATAGTAGAATTCTACAGTAAGTTTGTGCAGTATTTTGCCAGGCGCACCTATGCTATCCGTAACCTGCTAAGAAAAGATGTGGCATTTTAATGGAGTGCTGAGTGTCAGAAAGAGTTCGACGACACCAAGAGAGGTTTGGCTGAAGCCCCCAACCTCAGATGTTTCGTTCCAGGCAGGAAGACGGTGTTGACTACTGATGCCAACTCCAAAGGGCTTGGCGCAGTCCTGACACAAACAGGAGAAGGCGGGCAGAAACGATAGCGTTTGCATCACGCCCTCTACGCAACGCTGAGTCTAATTACTCGGTTATCGAGAAAGAAACCCTGGTGGTACATTGGGCAATAAATAAATTCAGAGACTTTGTATGGGGAGTGAAGTTCAACCTGAGGACCGACCATAAACCCCTAGTCGAAGTTTTCATCAAAAAGGGGCTAGACGCCATATCAAGCAGGATCAGACGATTCGTCGTGGGCCTTCAAGAATACACGTTTGTGATGGAATACGTTCCTGGGGTGAGGAATGTTGCGGCCAACTGCCTCTCTCGCCTGGTCAATGAGGATCGCGATAAAGTGGTCGATGGAGAAAGTGTCGATGAGTTCGGCAATGAGTTGCAGGCAGAAAATGTGTGTATCATCACCCAGGGCGTAATTGATGAGGGACGCTGGAAAGAAGCCTTGAATGCCGATGCGCTCTTACAGAGAGTTTGCAAGAAGACTAAAGGCGTTTGGAAGGAACAAGACAAGAGAGAAGAGATCCTAAGTCCTTTCTGGATGGTATCGGATGAATTGTCCATTGCTGACTGTTGTCTGTTCAGGGGTACAAGGCTAGTCCCCCCTGAGACGCTGAGGGAGAGTTTGGTCAACTTAGCCCATGAGGGGCATTTGAGAGTTACCAAAACCAAACAAAGGCTGCGACTGGACTACTGGTGGCCTGGCATGGACCTGGAAATCGAGAGGAAGATAAGGGACTGTGTGCCATGCTCCACCAGTGACTAGATCTTGAAACACACACCTCCCATGCACTGTAGGGCTCCCCCCATAGGTCCGTGGGTGGAGATGGCTTTAGACATTGTAGTTCCACTGACAGGGGAAAATCTCGCACCCTACATTTTGGTACTGATAGACCTCTACTCTAGATGGCCAGAAGTGAAATTTGTATCTGAAATCACCACCAGCATAACCAGATCTCTGAGAAACTTGTGGTCGGACCTACAAAGATCTTGAGCCTTTTCAAGTCCCCATAACTCTGCTCCATACAATGCTGCACCAACCGCTTTGGCATCATAGACCTGACGGGCTAGGACTACTGGTCTGCTTTGTGAGAGGCGATGTTCCCTCCCAAGTGCTGCCACTACTCTTTTATGCCCCAGGCACATCTTTCCCAGGTGGGGCTTCCATGACAGTTTGTCAGAGACTCGGACACAAAGATAGTCAAAGGTGTCCACCCTTTCCAGAGGTATCCCACCTAGTAAAGGGGTGCTTCTGTAGAACTTAGGGGGGTTTAAGTCCATAAATTAGGTTTTAGAGTGTTAATAACCAACCCCCGGTCATCACAGTAAAGATAGAGCCTATTGAGTAGTTGCTGCAGCACTGCTGGTGCCTTAGACACCAGCAAGGTGTCGTCAGCGAATAGGAGGGTTGGTACCTTTTCACCTCCCAAGGTTGGAGCATCTGCTGGAACTGCTTGCAGGAAGCTAACCACCCTGTTCATATAAAGAGAGAATAGGGTGGGGGCCAAAACACAGCCCTGCCAGACTCCCCTGTTGACTGGGATGTGCTCTGCCAGTTGTCCCTGCGCCCCCATCTGACCTGGGCATAATTTCCTTTGTGTAGCGGAACCAGCAGATTAAGGATAAATGGGGGGATTCCCATGTCCTTGAGTGACAGTCACAGTTTACTCCTGGGGACCAGGTCAAAGGCTATCCTTAGATCGATAAATGCCAAGTAAAGACTACCTTTGCCGATCACTACTACTTTCCAGTAAATAAGTATCATGCGGAGCACCTGGTCAATAGTTGCTGTCCTTGGCCTAAAGACGGCCTGATACTGTGAGAGAATGGCTTCATCGTTTGCCCATAGCTGGATCCTCTGCAGGAGGACTCTGCCAAAGACCTTCTGCAGAGCATCAATCAGACTAATGGGCCTGTAGTTTGAGGGGTCTTCTCTATGGCCTTTTTTTATAAATCGGAGCCACCTCTGCGTTCTTGCAGGACCCAAGAACGGGAGCCCCACTGGCTATGGCGTTTGCCAAAAGGAGGATATAACGTTCCCAGTTTGGAGTGTCTGCAAGAAATAAATCGCCCGGAGGGCCAGCTGGACAATCTGCTGTGGATTGCACTACTCTGCCTATTGCAGCCTCTTCAAAAAGCTCATCATCGCTATAGGGCCCGAAGGGAGCGTCAAGCTCTGCAGAGGGCATGGTCTCTGATGTTGAGTAAAGGCTCTGAAAATGATCGTATCATTCCTGGCCTGTGATGTTGTTTTAGGGCGGGCATGCACCTGACTTGCTGCCCAAGATACTTAAGTCCAGAATGCTTTAGCATCATTGGACGAGCTAGCTTCTTTAAGCTGCGGCCATCGTGATTCCTCCCAAGCTATCTTTGCCTGCTGTGAAGCAGCTCAGTAGGACTTCCTGGCAGCTTTAACCAGGGGACAATTCTTCTCCTTGATTGCTGCGGCTAAGAGTAGTCGTTTGCATCTGCAGTCTTTAGTGTACCATGAGTGGGGCCCTTTAGCAGATATACTGGGTTTAGTACCCGAATTGGTAGTTAAAAAGTTTACATTGAGTCTATCAATCATACGAGAGTGGACCGCAGGTATGCTGACCAGCCCACTTAGGCTAGAGCGATACCAAAGGGGATGATAGATGGAGCGTTTGAGCAAATCAAACACTCACCCCCAGTCAACTGATCTGGGTTTAATCCATCACCATTCTTTAGCTCACTCTACCACCCCAGTTCAGACATGGCCATATACAAATCAGTCTGACCCTGTGTCTCATGGGAACAGTCCAGCCCGAACTGCCAAGCCATGTCTTCCCTGGACTGGAAACAAGCAACCTGGGACCGGTTTCTGATTCATAATCCTCATCAGCCAGGCTATCTTGAATCCAGTGGTAGAGTGAGCAAGGGACCCACGTCTGGGCATACCCTGCCAACTTAGGGCAAACAAAGCGATACCAAAGGGGATGATGGACGGAGCATTTGAGCAAATCAAACACTCACCCCCAGTCAACTGATCTGGGTGTAATCCATCACCATTCTTTAGCTCACTACACCACCCCATTTCAGACATGGCCATATGCAAATCAGTCTGACCCTGTGCCTCATGGGAACAGTTCAGCCCGAACTGCCAAGCCATGTCTTCCAGGGACCGGAATCAAGCATCCTAGGACCGGTTTCTGGCTATCAGCCGTCATCAGCCGTCATCAGCCAGGATAGCTTGACTCCAGTGGTGTGGAGAGCATGGGACTCACGTCTGAGCATACCCATCCCACTCGGGGTGACAAATGCAAAAACAACAATTGATGGAAAGAATGCAGAACAATATCATACATTCACCCCAGTACAGAGATCTGGGCCTAAATCCATCGTTTTTTTGCACTCCACACCACCCCAGTTCAGACATGGCCATATGCAAATCAGCCTTGACCCTGTGCCTCATGGGAAGAGTCCAGCCCGAACTGATGGACGGAATGTTGCACAATGGCAAAACATTCACCCCCAGTCACATATCTGGGTTTAATCCATCGTTATTTTGCACACCAAGGGGTCACAGACTCTCCACGGGTGCTGCCTCCAGCCCGCAGTTTCAATCAGACAGGCACTACGATCATCAGGCGGGCGGCCAGGCTGAATTAGTTGTCCCCAACCTCGACCTCGGCCGCACTCCGGAGCTCCACAATCCAGGGGATTGGTCTCCACAGGGGCCAGACGCGACCGCGGGCGGCGCTCGCAGCACGTCCGGGACGCCCGAGTCGTTCCCCTCTGCTGCTGCTATAAGAATCACGTTAGTCCCCGGCTCCACGCCCGCAGACAGGCCCAATCTTGCAGGACCCGTATCTCCGTCTTCCGACAATATCGGGAGACCGGGAGTTCACCAAGCGGCACCGCTCTCTTCACTCTCGCGGTTGCTAAACTTTAGTGGCAGGATAAATGGCCGGATACTGGGCTCAGGGGATGGTAGTGGTGGAGCTGAGGTTTCACGCGGCCATCTTGGTCCGACGCTTGGCTCCTCCTCTTCACCTATGTGTGTTAAAGTTACAATAAAATAAACAAAAATCAATTTAACACAGAGAAATGTAGAAAGAAAACAAATTGAAAATACGCAAAACACCTACATTAATACCTTGTAGTGATTACCTGTAACAAATGAACAGTGAAAGATGACATAGCCCAACAATGAAATAACTCTCAACTTTATATTGCAGTACCCATAAAAACCTATGGAAGTGTCATTTACTGCTGATCTGCACCTATGACCAGCACACTTGAATTTACAGTGAGAGTACAAGGTGCGCCAATCACAGCTGAAATGTATGATCATAAAGTTTGCACACTTACTGTCTGTGCATCATGCTTCTGTAAAGCCCCAAACTCCACTCTCCTCTCGATATGTCACATGCTAGATCTCGCCAAATTTTGCATAAAAAAACTAGACTCCTCACTGTGAGAAGTTAGCCTGGCATATGATGTCCACTAGTTCTAGTGGGCACCTTGCACCAGTCTAATCGACTCTTATTGATGGTGGTTGTAAAGTCAACCTTATAGAAAGCTATCCTAGTGGTAGCATGGACCAGCAGTCATCAGGCTAAGACTTCATTAAGCAAGTTGTTTTACCAATTATAATCCATTGAGTACCAAATGAAAGGACACCACACAAGGTATATATCAAATATATATATGTATTTATTCTAAACACACCCCCTCTGCACTCTTTATGAGGTCAGACGTAAAAGCACAATACAAGTTACTCAATTAGCATACGATAAGTTGCACGGTATACATTTTGCCCTAGGGGGCCTCACAAACCATATACTAAAATAGTGGTATAAGAACCACGTCTGGAATAGAAAGTCGGCCTAGGGCCTAGGGAATCGCTGGGGCTACACTAAACAACCAAAGGTTAGGAAGTAGGAGGCCCACTGGAGATGCGTGCAGTGTCTTTACACAGCCGCGAGTTACCATTGACTTTCTATGGGAAATGTACAAGTTACAAAGTTACTGTTTAAGGGCACTTCCAATGGACTACGACAAAACCCCTATAGACTAAGACACTTCGAGAGTCAAGACCAACGGGAGCACCGCAGTACTCGTGTTACCTCACCCAGAGAAGCCGGGTGCATAGGTGCCTTTTGGTGTCAGGTTTCGTCGTCGTTTTCAATGGAGATCTGCAAAGAAGTGCTGCAGGCGACCAGAAGAAAAGTGTCCGGGTGGATCCAAGGGTGGATCGAAGATCTGAAGAACCTGAAAGCAGAAGGGACAGAGTCTGGGTCACTAGCCAGTGACCAGGAAGGAACCAGGCGATGTCGTGATGATCTCAGGTGAAGAGGTGAAGCTTGTCTCTGCAGCCACGAGGTCCAGGAGGTGTTGATGACGACCAGGAGCTGGATTCGAGCTGTCCCACGAAGGATCTAGTTGACTGCGGTGTCAGTATCTGGATAGGACCCAACAAGCATTGGCACACGCAATCTACGCAGGAGATGAAGATTGGCTTCGGTGAAGAACAGCAAGGTATGTGGCGCTTCTCCTTTGCAGGGAAGCTGGAGAAAGCCTGGAGCAACCAGGAAAGCAAGTTAGAATTCAAAGGAAGTCTTCAGGGGGTCACTAGCCAATGGGCTAGGAACCGGGAAGATGTGTCGAACTGAAATGAAAGAGCGGGCCCCACGGGACACTCGTGGAGTGTGGAGGGCTGAGCTTCGGTGCAAATGGTGCTCGGGTCTGGGGCTTTTCGTACCCCAATACACAACTGCGAGTTACCTCGGGAGTCGATGCAGTTAGCAAAATGCAGGATGTCCAGGAGTTCCGGTCCCACGTCTCTCGTGTCCGCCACGGGTCTCAGCTTTGCTGGGATCGTCAAGCAGGGTCAGAGATGTCTGGGAGTCCTTGTCCTGTGTCGCAGAGTCTTCGAGTTCTGGCGGGAGCCTCGACAATGCAGACCGGCAAGTTACTGGTGGTGCCTGTTTGCACAGGGTGGTCACTCCTTGACCACAAGGGAGATGTCTTCCGTCTTCCAGTCGAAATGGAACGTTGAAGGTCCAGGATATGTCTTTCAAAGATTCGTCCAGGGTAATCTAAAGTCCTAGGGACACAGCTCCTATACTTATACTAAGTGTAGGGGTTGGACTACCTGGAAGGTCCCTCCTATGGGTGGACCTGAGAAGGGGGTGGTTACACCCCTTTGCCTCTGTCCAGTTTCGCGTCAGAGGGGGGCTGGAATGCCCCAGCAACTGGTTTGAACCGGGCTATGCATGGAGCACCTTGTGTGCCCCAGGCAGTGTCTGAAATGCATTCACTGAATGCAGCCCTCTCTGCCCCAATACACATATGCCTGTCTGGGGAGGTGCTAGCAGGTGTGAGAAAAATTCCTAGGACATCTGGGTGTGTGAGTGGACAGTTAGGTCAGGCCAGTGATCAAGAAGAAACAATAGGAAAAAGTTGCCAAATCTGTATAAAAAGTATATTTTTATTTAGTATATTTAAAAATCATATTGAAACTGACCGGAGGCCAAACAATATGATGGGAGTTAAAAATTTCTTGTCAAAATTATATACAGGTACAATAAACAATTAGCATAAAACTCATATTTCACAAAGTAAAATAATATATTGGCAAAAACATAAGATAATCACAAAATTAATGAAAAAAATATATAAAAACTCGACGCGCGTTTCGGCAGAGGACCGCCTTCTTCAGGAGACACAGTTTTAGTTCCTGGAATATAATTATAAGAGAATATGTGTGTTATCTATACATTCATAAATTCGTGTCAGCATATTAACCCAAATGTGACAGAATAACAAACAGACTATCTATTGATTGTTACTAACATGTTAAGAACATTATTCCTTACTTAAACACTGACCATGACTAGAGGTTTGTACACTCACAGCCATTGATAGGCCAAATAACGACTGGCGATTATTCAGTAACTGACTCAGAGAGGCATCATTGTGGATAGGTCATAGAAGGTAACCCCTCATAATTATGAAGCACTCAATCGTGCTTCTATATTTACGCTAAAAATGGCTCACTAGACAGTACACACAATTGGGACTATATTTTTTGTGTAATCAAACAACATAATAGTTGTACATTGGTCACATGATTTCTTACTTTTTAATGAAATACGGTCCTGATGAAACTAAGCAATGTACTTTAATTTGTAATGGTATACTTACAACAATTGAGGCTCTATCCAAGCAGCAAGAACACTGAATGTGAGCACTTCATGTAATGATTATAGATGACAGTATAATTGTTGGATAAAATGGATCCTAATAATAAAAATAACATTTTAATAAATTGATGGACACATAAAGTTAATCCTATACGTCTAAACACAATGGTTCGACATAATGGCTCAAACGTTCTGCACAAAACATGTGGATGACACTGCAGCTAAAGTAAGGGTCAAAGTGGTAATGAGTAAGAGATGGAAGTGCTCAACCACACAAGGCCAGCGCATGACATTCTCTTTTTATATAATAGTTATGTTACAGATGTATAATTACACTTAGCCTCCAGGAATCTCAAGCGAGTTCTACCGACTTCAAGGCGAAATTTACTCACTGCTTGAAAGGGTAAGACAATGGGCAGGGAAGAAGGATAAGCACTGACTGTATTAAACGAAATACTGATGTTATATAGCACAGATCATAGGATTGATAGAGCCATCTCTGTACCTGAGATTCCAGATAGGACGTGTAGATTAGGTTGATACAAGTTAGTCTTTGTACAAACAACGATAGCCGTAGTGTAGATGTCCCATATCAATAAGTAAGACACAGTAACTAAAAGATAAAGGGAGATAGAACATATGCTTCTATCACACAGATAGTCGAGGAATTGGTCAATTAATAATAAACAATTCCTTAAAAGTGTATTGATTACCTTAATTTTAAAATATTATGTCGGCTAGTGGACTTGACGTAGTAACTTAGACTAACTGCTCATGGCGTCTTATTTTGAGGGTCAGAAGAGTGGGCTCTGAAAATAGGGTCATAATAATGAATTGATATAAAAAGGTCTCAACGTTAATTCATAACGAGACAGTTTGAGAAATCATGACGTATTTGAGTATGCTTAGCATACCTCACATAATAGAACAAGTAGATTTACCTTAATTTGATTTAGAATAGTGCTTGTGCTGTATATACTTCAAGCAGGTAGACTCAGGATGGCGCCTTGTTATGGAATAACATACAGACTCTGAAAATAGAGCCAAAATATCAATTTAATATGGTGTAGTCTTAGAATTAGTAAATAGTGATAGCACCTTCTTGGACAGGAAACCTATTGTCCAGGCCTCCACTGCCGGAGTTTCGTCCAGCAGTAGGAGATCAGACTTGTGTCTACTTTAACCGGGTTTACCAGTAACTTCATGTCTTCTCCCTCTAGAAGGGTGGAAGGCTACCCCTGCCACCAGAACTGGTGGAGGGTAGTATTTCAAAGTGTTTGACACCTTACACGACATGTTTTGATAAAGCCAAACCAAAGTTAGCATTAACCGCAAGGATTATAATGTACTTAAGAGTATATGGTATGGCTATATCATAGAATAGCTATAAGGAGATGGTTCCGAAAGCTGCAGAGGGGCTCAGCTCATGCTAGGGCACCCTCTCACATAAAACCAAGCACTCTACCTCCAGGATTGATAAGGCCTGCCATAGGAGTGGCTGATAGGTTACAATGTGTCTATATATAAGGTAGATATAGGTATACTATATCTAGTAAGGGGTGATTACACCACCTTACCCAGGCTGTGTGAACAGACCTGTGGTGTCAGTTTGGAGGGCCAGCCATGGGTGGCATCATACATGCTGCAGCCCCTGGTAAGCCTTAGATGCACCTATGCCCTGGGTACCTATGGTACACTATACAGGGGCTCACAAAGGTGACCCAATACCCAATCTGGTATGTACCTAAAGTACATGGTATCAATTTAGAGAGAGAACAGCTAGGCTGTGGTCCTGATTAGCAGGGCCACAGCCAGTCTAAAGTCGAAAAACCAGAGAATCACAGCAAAAAGTGGGGGTGACCATAGGAAGCAGACCCTAGTCTCCTACACTCACAATAACATATCCGGCCGATGATCCTCCCAATCCAAGATGTCACTCGTGCTTGACGACGCATTAAGAGACCTTATTTTTTCTCCATTAAAGCTTCCCAACTCTTTAAAATGGCCGAAAATAGTGGCGTGGCTTCGAGGGCGAAGATGGTGGACGTGGCTTGTTAGAGCTCCCACCAGCCCGTTACAGATCCGGTTTTTTATCCTGGCCCCCGAATCCAAATCCCGACCCACACTTGCAGCGGAGGTGGAGACTGGCGAGGGGTGCTCTCCGGTGAAGGATCCAGAGCGCTCGGATCATTGGTGGCGGAGTTAGCGGCGGCGACACCCCGGGGCCTGCACTTGGCGAGGGAAGCCGGGGCCTCTATTTTGGCGTTCTCCGGCCGGGAGCTCCCGGTGTCGGCGAGCAGTGAAAGCGGTGAGGCCCACGACCTGGGGCTTGCACCTGCCGCGGAGCAGGAGAGACGGAAGAGGCCATATCCCACAACTGGGGGGTGAGTGAGGCCTCCCTGACCCCGGAGGTGGACCGCGGCCGGCGTGGAGGCCCGGGGACCAGGGCCTCGATTTTGGCGCCGCGGGTGAGGCAGCGCGAGGGAGGCCAACCAGCAGCGAGACGACCAGTGCTGCGGCCCCCCGGAGTATGATCCTGCCTACTCCCTGGCCTGCAGGCTTTCACGCTTGTCTGTTCTTCTGGTGTCGGCGGGCAGTGACAGCGGAGCTGAGGAGACGGAAGAGGCCATATCCCACGACTTGGGGGTGAGTGCGGCGTCCCGGGCCCCAGGCCTCGATTTTGGCGACACAAGTGAGGCAGCGCGAGGGAAGCCAAGCGGCAGCGGGACGGCCAGTGCTGCGGCCCCCCGGAGTGTGATCCTGCCCGCTCCCCGGCCTGCGGGCTTTCGCGCTTGTCTGTTCTTCTGGTCGGCTGGGGGCCCTTCGCCCCGGATCCCCCCTGGAGGTGGTGCCCGATATCAGGGTTGCAGGTGGTCACTGGTGGCGGCGACGAGGTGGGCAATCGGCCCGTTGGGAGCTGCGACCCTGACTGAGCGGTGGCCTGGAGAGTCCTGCATGTGCCCCCCCCCCGGAGGCGGACTGAAGCGGTCTGCTGGTCCGAGACTGTGTGCCTCCCTTGGTTGTAACTTGCGACGCGGAACGCCTAGCTGAGAGGCCTGGTGCCTGCCCTGAGGACCGGGGCCCCTGAAGAGAGCCTCACCATGACCAGAGGGGGGGGTGGGCCCGCCAAACAGGGCCCCATCGACAAGTATACCGGCCCGAGTGGGGGTCAAGGGGCATCCGGTGGCCAGGGGTCGGGCCCAGACAACGCGGCGCTCATGGCGGAGATCACCCAGTCTAGGGACATGCTCGATGCCAAGATTGGGGCAGTTGGAGCGGACGTGACCCTATTGCGCCAAGATCTGCGTAACGCTGTTGCGCGAATTACTGAGACCGAATCTAGGATCTCGGTGGTGGAAGATGATGTTGGGACCCTGAAGCGGAAAATGGCGGCGATGGAAAACATTCAACGGGGCCTGGCGCTTCGAGTCGAGGATGCAGAAGGGCGGGCGCGCAGAAACAACCTACGCTTTGTGGGCTTTCCGGAGGGGTGTGAGAAGGGTAACATGGGACAGTTTCTGACTCAGTGGCTGGAAAGTTGGCTCCCCCCGGAGGCCCTGTCCCGCTGCTTCGTGATCGAACGCGCCCATAGGGCCCTAACGCAGAAGCCGCCGGCGGGAGAGAGGCCCAGACCTGTGATTGCTAAACTCCTGAACTTTCACGACAAAGATACCATTCTGCGGGAAGCAAGGGCCAAAGACTCTCTTCTTTTCGAGAATCAGAAAATTATGATCTTCCCGGACTACACCAGACTTGTGCAACAACAGCGGCACTCCTTTATTGCCGCCAAGGCGAAACTCCGGGGCCTGAAGATTCAGTACTCATTGCTCTATCCGGCTCGCCTACGGGTGATCTTTCAATCCCGTACTCACTTTTTTGACACCCCGGAGGACGTTTTCAAATGGACCGATGAGACGGTGAGAGTCAGGCCGCATGATCAGCCGGGATTGAACCCGGGACGTTCAAGGGAGCCGTCGCAGGACCGGGGGGACCAGACTGCCAGGACCAGGAGAGATAGACAGTCAAGATCGCGGAAACGGTCCGCTTCTCGCAGTGGATCTCCTTCTGCCGCGCCTACTGACTCTGATCACTCTGGAAGAGGCCACTGACGGGCGGTGGAGATGTATGCCCGCCAACGTCTACCATGAACCCCAGCCGAGTGGAGCTGCTCCGCAGTGTTCCACTATGCGGAAAGATTGACTGCTGAGTATACTGCTACGGCTGGATTCTTGTTGTACTATGTGTGGGGATGGGGGGGAAGGGTTCGAGGTGCTCCTGTATAGGGGCTACCTGCCTCCTACGTAAGTGGGAGTTGTCTAGGAGCGGGGGGGGGGGAGTTGCTATAGTTCACAGGGGTAGTTGGGATCCATTGGTATGGTTGGCCTTGGGCGCTCTGTTTTGGGCCCGAGGTTGCCCATGCCGCGACAGATACTTCTGAGTTCCATGAGGTATAGGGGTGGGGGGCAGGGGCTGAGGGGGGGTGGGGGTGGGGGGGTGTAGTTTGGGGCACGTTGGACAGAGGGGCTTTCGTTGTTTTTTGGGGGTTTGGGGGTGGACGGGGGGGACTGCACGTGATTTCTGATGTTTTGCCAATGATGGTGCTGTGTACCTGGGCGTGGTGCCAGGGTTCTGCCATGATTGCTACCTTTGACTATGGCTGACGCGCCGCTCCGAGAGCTCCCCAGGGAGTCCATGCGTGTGATTACTTGGAATGTCAGGGGGATGCTTGACAAGATCAAACGGGGGCGATTCTGAGATGGGGGAAGAGGGAGGTGGCTGATGTATTATTGTTGCAGGAAACACACATGCTGGGAACGAAAGTACTTAGCCTGTAGAGGTTTGGTTACCAACAAGTCTATCATGCCGGGTTCTCCAGGGGGTCCAGGGGAGTTGCTGTGTTGGTGCATCGCAGGTTGGCCTATGTTCATGAGAAACAATGGATAGATCCACAGGGTCGATACGTTTTCATCAAAGGGATGGTGGGTGCTGAACCTGTTGTATTTGGGAGTGTCTACGCCCCTCCGCCATTGCAGTGGTCCTTGTCCGAGAAACTGTTTGCAGTGTGGGCAGATATCCCCGAGGCCTTGGCGGTGCTGGGAGGTGATTGGAATGAGGTAATGGATGTGTGTATGGATCGTCGGCAAATGCAAGGGGTATTGACGGCTGCTGCCCCTACCCGGTTGAATGCGATGGTGGAGGGAATGGGCTGGGTGGATGTGTGGCGCCATATGCATCCTAAGGCCCGTGAATACACCTATGTGTCGGCTGTACATGGCTCCTTTTCGCGCCTGGACTACGTTTTTGTGCCCCATGCGTCCCTGGACAGGGTGCGGGAGGCGGGGATCTTGCCTAGAGGGCTATCTGACCACTCTCCGGTGGCCGTCAGGATTGAACTGCTTACGAAACGTCAGCCATTCCGGTGGAGGATGTCTTCGTGGCACCTTCAGCAGGCCGGTTTCGTCCAACACGTGCGGGGCGCGATTGCACATTACTGGCAGGAAAATTTGGTGGAAGATGTAGACGCGGTGGTCGTCTTGGAGGCCATGAAGCCCACGATTAGAGGAATAGATATTGCTTGGTGTGCAGCGGCCCGTCGGGAGCGTAGAGAGGCCATCACCGCGGCGGCCGTACAGGTGGACACTCTAGAGGAACAGTGCCGGAGAGGGGGAGATGAAGTGGCAGTGAGATTGCTCCTGCAGGCGCAGCAGTCGTATGCGTCTGTGCTGATTGATGAGGTTAGGCAAGCATGGCTCGCCACGCGCAGTAGAGTCTATCAGTGGGGGGACAAGTCTTGTACCATGCTTCATAGGCTGTGCCAATATACCATTCAGCCGCACTCGCTGCCGGGTCTCACCAATGGGGAAGTAGTGGCGATTATGGACCCGGCGGTGCTGGCAGCGAACTTCGCCCAGTATTATATGGACCTCTATGCCCCGCGGGACCGCTTATCGGCTGACGAGATTGATAAGTTTATTGGAGACCTGCCACCGAAGGCGGTCTCTGATGAGACCAAGGCAGCACTGGACCTTCCCCTGACAGCGGAGGAGCTGGGAGAAGCGTTGGGACAGCTCAACACGGGGAAAGCACCGGGGCCAAGTGGGTTCCCGTGCAAATTTTATAAACGATTCCACCTCCAATTGGGACCCCATTATTTGCGTGCACTGGAGGCGGCGCGATCCCGGGGCAGACTGCCAGCTGACTGGCGACACGCCGAAGTTGTGGTCTTCCAAAAACCCGGCAGGCCCCCTGACAGACGGGACTCCTATCGCCCGATATCCCTGCTCAACATCGAGGCTAAGCTGCTGGCTAAGGCCTTGGCGAACCGCCTCCTCCCATACGTGACTGACTTGGTCCATCCGGACCAGGCCGGGTTCATGCCACATAGAGCGACGCGGTACAATATCAGGCGGGCGCAGGCGGCGATTGATGTGATGAGGGGCACGGGGGAGAGGGCAGCTCTACTGCTGGCGGATATTGACAGAGCGTTTGACTCAGTCAGCTGGACGTACCTGTTCGCTCTCCTGCCTCGCCTCAACTTGGGCCCGGTGTTTATTTCCTACATCAAACTACTGTACATGGACATCACGGCATCGGTACGTATCTCCGGTGCGGTATCCGAGAAATTCTCCATCGGCAGGGGGACCCGGCAGGGGTGCCCGCTCTCCCCATATTTATTCGCGCTCGCTATGGAGCCCCTGGCCTCCTGGGTGCGTATCGACGCACAGATACGGGGCTTTGAATGGGGCGGCGCACTCACTGATAGAATTGCACTATATGCGGACAATGTCCTCTTCTTCCTTACAAATTTGGACAGATCGGGCCCTCGAGTCTTGGAGATTATGCGTGTCTTCGGGGAGGTTTCGGGCCTCTATCTAAACCCACGTAAATCCACCTTGTGGGTGTTGGGTGGCAGCAGTGTGGCGGACTCCTGGGCGTCGGAGTTGCAGGTAGCTATAGGGGGCTTGAAGTATCTGGGAGTGTTCCTCTCCGACTCCGCGGCTGTTGCTTGGGAGCGTAACGTGGTCCTGGTGTGGGAGAGAGTCCAGACGGATGTTAAGACGTGGTCCCGGATGCCCCTTACTATCTTCGGTCGCTCCGCGATTTTCAAAATGGTCGCGCTTCCGCGCCTTCTATACCAACTGCAGAACCATCCACATCTTATCGCTCCTCAATGGTTTCGGCAGGTTAATTCGGTCTTGGGCCGCTTTCTGTGGGCTGGGGGTGCTGCCAGGGTGGCGCTGCGGACCTGCTTCCTGTCCACGTATTGTGGTGGCTTGGCCACATCGGACCATCTGTCTTATTATCAGGCCTCTCACCTGCTTGTACTCAATGAATGGTGGTATGGGGACAGGGGAGACCCGGCATATGCCCTGGAGCGCTCATTGATGGGTGACAACACAGTGCACACGATCTTATACTCGGCCAAACTACGACGAAAGCTTCCAGGTGTCACGCGTGTGGTTTTTGCTATATGGCGACAGGCGCTGCGTCGCATGGGCTGGTGGGGTAGGCTGACGGCGGAGACTCCGCTGTGGCAGAATGGACGACTTCTCGGGTTGGCCTCTCTGACCGGGTTCGGTGGATGGGATGCAATCGGAATTTCGTCGCTGGGGCATGTGCTGTCCGGGGTCACCTTGAAATCATTCCAGGAGCTCCAGACTGAGTTCCATATGCCCACGACCCAATTCTATCGCTCTCTTCAATTTCGCCATGCGCTGGCATCTAACATTGCTGGCTTGGAGTCGCTGCCGGAATTCAGTCCGGCGGAGGCGAAAATCTTTATGGGAGACCTCGGCGATAAGAAGGTATCCCGAATTTATCAAACCCTAGTCACTCACTGTTCCTCCTCCCTACTTCCCCTTAAAGACGCCTGGGAGAAGGACATTGGACCCTTGGACGAGGATGACTGGAGGGAGGCTCTGGAGTCCCCGCGAGGGACTGCCATTGCGATGCGACTCCGTCTCATCCAATTCAAATACCTTCACAGGGCCTACTACACCCGGGAGCGATTGTGGAAGGCGGGCCTGATTGTATCCCCAGAGTGCCTGCGCTGTGGCATTGAACGGGGTACGCTGTTGCATACGGTGTGGTCCTGTGCTGGCCTTACCAGATTTTGGAATGGTGTCTGGACCTGTTTGTCTGAGGTGTTGGGATGGGACCTGCCCCGCACCCCTCGATTAGGGATTCTTCATATACTGGAGGGTGTAGGGGGGGGATACATACAAGCGTCATCTCCTACTGCTGGGACTGGTGGTGGACAAGAGGGACCTAGCACGGGCATGGAAGGGAGTGCGAGCCCCCCCACTGTGTGCATGGAAGGCTGGATTAGACTACTTTTTGGGGCTGGAGCGCCCGGTGTTTGAGGCCAGAGGATGCCCCCGTAAGCATTATAAGATCTGGAAAAGGTGGGCGGAGTATAGGGGCCTGCTCCTGGACCCTCCGATGGAACTGGAGGATGAATGGCAGGAGGCGAGTGGCCCACAGACCTAGGGAGATACACGGTACCGGGCACGTTCAGCTCAGGTGATGGAGGTTTGATACAATCACGTGCAAAGGGTTAGGGAGGGATAAGGGGTGGGTAGTTGGGAAGTTGGGTAGTTGGGGATGGGGGTGGAGGGTAGGGGGGGGGTTTTGCCTGACCAATATCATTGCTTGAGATTTGTGATAATGTAAAAACATGTCTTGATATTTGGTGGCACTCTCCTGCCTGTGGAGAGCCACATGTCTGCTTCTCTCTGACTAATCAATAAAATTTTGTTGTGAAAAAAAAAAAATGGCCGAAAATACGTGACAGCGCAAGCTTAAGCTATGTCAGTATTTCATCATTTGAAACACGTGTGCGTTCCAGAACATATTGTGCAGTGAATTCCAGGCCTCAACGAATACTTCAATGAAACGCAAATGCGTTCCACCACACACCCTTTCCGCTCACCTCCTCATAAATCATCCATAATCAATGGTGAGCCGCAAACACAAACCTCCGCTGGAGAAATGAAAGTTTCACCTTCCCTACACTTCGCTGATCTGCCGCAGGAGGAGGGAGACAATGTGCCACGAACTTTAAAATAACTGCAACTCAGCTTGAAGTACAATTTTGTCACGATCCCTGCTGGATGTTGAGGTGACCAGAGCTCGTCGCCAAAGAATGTAGTGTCTTGAACTTAAGAAGAAAAGATCGTACACCAAATCGCAGGTAGGTTGTATTTATTCACCTCAGCCATCCACAGCACCAACTGTAACTGACCACTTCAGAACCCCAACATAGAGCCATTCTACATAGAATCTCACAGTGAGATTCTTCAAAGAACTAAACATGACATCACAGTGGCCATCCCCAGGGCTTGGTGGTAGTAAACCTGTAGTGCTGGCCGTGCCGGTTAGAACACAGAATTGTGGGCCAACTTGGTAGTGCTTCCTGCTACTGCTCTAATCTTAATCTGCACTTTACACTATGTGTCTGCCAACCTGCCTGCTTTGTTACTGTAATATCCAGATAAGCAAATATCTGCACTCTCTCAAGTGTTTCCCTGCCTGTGTTGGATTAGCCCTGGATGTACTATTATCTTAAATTTGGTTTTGGCCACGTTTATTTCGAGGCCACTCGCTTTGCAAATTGTTTTTGAGTGGTTCAGTAATTTTTGTAGGCCCATGAGTGGCTTGGAAAAGGGAAGGGTGTCATCAGCAAACATGAGGGCAGGGATCCTCATGTTTGTCAGTTTAGGAGCATCATTATCACCCTATTCTAAATGCTTTATAAGGCCATTGATGTAGAGTGAGAGCATAGCGTGCGGGCAAGTAGGTACCCCTGCCTAACCCCTGTACTGACAAGAAATGGGTCTGTTAGCTCACCCACGTTCCCACTCCTGACCTGTGATTAGTTTTTGTTGTGCAGCCTCACTATAATATCTTGTAAATAGTTAGGCTCCCTCAACTCCTGCAGCACCCGCCATAAAGTTGACTTGGGAACTAAATCAAAGGTGGAGCAGTGGTCCACGGATACGATGTACAGGCAACCTTCCCCCAGAGTGACAACTTTCTAGATTAGCATCAGGAGTTGGAATACCTGGTCAATAATACTCGTGGCCTCTCTAAATCCTGCCTGCAACGGGTACACTATGTTATTGTCTGTCATTCAATCCTGCAGTCTGTCAAGTAAAATGCTGCTAAATAGCTTTTTATTTATTTATTTATTTTCTTGTATAGCGCAGGATTCGACCCCCAAAGGGGTATCTCCGCGCTTGCGCATAGGTACAAATGATAGACTGATAACTGGATAATAGAACTACCAGCAAACTATGAGGTCGAGTAAAGATGAGTTTTAAGGAGTTTCCTAAAGGATTGGAAATTTGAGTTGATTTTTAGGGCAAATGGAAGTGAGTTCCAGAGAATGTTGCCTTTGTAGGAGAGGGCACGCCCTCCCTGTCTTGCCCTCTTAATCCTGGGGACCTGAATTAGTTGCTGGTTACTTGAACGCAGGGAACGTCCAGGACTATAGGGGATGAACTTGTCTGTTAGGTATTTAGGGCCTGTACCAAAGAGGCATTTGTGTATGGTACAACAGATTTTGTATTTGACCCGCTGCCGAACAGGCAGCCAATGAAGGCTGTCCAAAAGCGGGCGGGAAGGGGTCCTGGGCAGAACATTGAATACCAGTTTTGCTGCGGTGTTCTGGACCACTTGCAGACGACTAAGTTGTTCCTCATTGGCCGAGATGAGCAGGCCATTGCAGTAGTCCAGTCTACTGACCACCAACGTCTGGACCAGAGTCTTACGATGATAGTCAGGCAAGAGTGGAAAAACACGTCGCAGAAGTCCGATGGTGTGGAAGCATAGACCAGCAACTTGATTGGCATGTCCTTTAAGCACCAGTGTCTGATCCAAACGTACTCCGAGGTTTTTTGTTTTTTAAAATCTTTTTATTGAATTCAAATAACAAAAAGCATAGAAATAAAACAAAAGCAAGGCAATACAATACAAATGTGTCACTTCGTTGCCGGGGGGGGGGGGTTAAAATGCAAATCAAACATCAGAATTATACAATGATAATGGGGGGGGGGAGGAGACCAGAAGCAAATAAAACATCTAAATTCCTGCGGAGGAAACATCAGGTTGGGAGGAAGACAGGTCAGTATTCAGTTCCGGACGGGGGGGAGTGCATATATCACCACGGTACGTGTTCCATTGAGACCAAATTTTCCCCCATTTGCGGGGCGTGCCACGGGAAACATAAACAGTCTTTTCTCTAAACATACACCAGTCCATGTTTTGTTGCCACACCAGAACTGTCGGTGGCCTCTGCGCGCCCCATTATTGGGCAATGTCTCTCTTGGCGATCATGTTACCCAAGGTCTCCCACCGAAGCTGCGCCTGGTCATAATCGTTCGGCTCCCAGACATTAAACAGACACCTCCGCGCCTCAGGCAGTGATTGCACACACCCGTGACTTCACTCATGACTTCATGCACGCGGGTCCAATAGCGTAGCACTGCAGGACATTCCCAAATAATATGTAGAAACGTGCCCACCATACCACAGCCACGCCTGCACAATCCATCCCTCGAGAATCCCATGCGTACCAGACGAGGACCTGTCACGTATACCCTATGAAGAATTTTGAGCTGGACAAACCGGAGGCGCGCCGGGATAGCCACCTCCTTCGGGGAAGAGATTGCAGCCTGCCAGTCCTCGTCATCGAGTTCTAAACCATCACTAGTCCATAACTCTCGAAGGTTATCCAGCAGGCCAGTCCTGGTATTAATCAACTTTTTATATATGAGCGAGATCGTGCTATCAGGGATGTGCCCATCCAGTATCCGATCTTCAAGCGGGGATGCCTTCAGAATATCCGAGCCCAAGGAAAAAACGGACAGGACCGCATGTCGGACTTGCGCATACCGAAAGGATTCCCTATCATTCAGGTCGTACTCCACTTTCAGATCCTCAAACGTCTTGACTCTACCCTTGATCCACACATCATCAACCCTGCTGATACCGATCACGTCCCACCTATCAAAACCCTTTGACTTCCTAGAGGGAGCCAAGTTTTTCCGATGCATAAAGCGGAGTAGCTCGGGTCGGCTTGTCAGCCCATCCCGTGGCTGCTGTAGCACAATGCCACACCTGTACTGCTGACTTAGTGGGGCCCGTAAGAGATCTGCCGGCAGACTTCGCGTATAGAGCCCTGTTGTAATCTCCACCGGGCAGCTGCCATTTATCGATCTCAAAAGCCGGGTTCGGCAAGTGAGCGTAAGTGCTATGGTTAATAGCCCCCAGCTGAGAGGCCCAATAGTAGCGACAGATGTCCGGGAGCGCGATGCCCCCATCATACCAAGGGAGCGTCAGCTTCGAAAGGGCAATATGAGAACGCCCCCCCCATATCAATTGTCGCTGTAGACTTTCAATCTCCCGAAAGTAACCGGCTGGCACAATGTCAAGTGTGTCCTGAAGCGCATAAACAAATCGGGGGAGCGACATCATCTTAAACAGCGCCGCCCGTCCCAGAGGAGAGAGAGGGAGTCTACCCCACGCAATCACATCATCACAGAGGCGCCGGAGAGAGGGCAGCAAATTGTGTTCATACGAAGCACGGGGTCCAAGGTGATAAAGATTCCCAGGTACTTGAATCCGTCCAGCACCACCGAGATAGGACAGCCGTGAGGCAGGAGAGGAGCCTCGCCGGAGAGGACATAGATGCAAGACTTCGACCAGTTAATGACAAGACCGGAGTTTTTACGCAAAGAAGTCAAAACGTCGAAAAGGACGATTAACGACTTCCGAGGCGACGTAAGGTACAAGAGTATATCGTCTGCGTACAGGGATACACGATCTTCAAACTCCGGGGTCCATCTAATGCCCTTCAAAGATGGCTCCCACCTCAGCCAGGCCGCCAGTGGCTCCAAAGCAAGGGCAAACAAGAGTGGGGACAAAGGGCAGCCCTGGCGCGTACCCCTACCGAGAGCAAAGGAGGTTGAGACACGCCCGTTCACCACCACTTGGGCTAAAGGGTCAGTGTAGAGCAATTTAACCCAGTTAATAAAAGTGGGTCCGAAACCGAATTTAAAGAGAACCGCCCAAAGATACGGCCACTCCAGCGTATCAAACACCATGGTGGCGTCCAAAGACGCCAAGATGGCCGGTTCACGCAAGGTCTCCGCTCGTGCAAGGACTCCATGCAGGCACCGTAGGTTAAGTGCCGTGTTACGGTGTGGTATAAATCCGGACTGGTCCGGGTGAACCAGATCACCTATGACAGAGACCAAACGGTTGGCGAGCACTTTGTCCAGGATCTTCGGTTCAGCATTAATCAGAGATATGGGCCTGAAGGAATCACAGCGGTCGCGTGGCTTACCTTCCTTATGAATAACCACTACGGAAGCCAATCTTTGGTCAGGAGGAAGGGAACCCGTATCCAGTGATTCTAAAAACATCGACCGCAGATGTGGTGCCATCACATCCGGACGGAGCTTGTAAAGCTCAATGGGGAGCCCATTAGGGCCCGAAGCCTTTCCAGAGCGAACCGAGCGGATGGCAATCGCGATTTCATCAACCGTAGGCGGAGCCTCCAGCAGATCCCCTTCAGGGTCGGACAAGCATGGCAACGAGATATCGCGTAGAAACAAGTGGGAGTCATGTTCAGGTCTATCTGACACAGGGGAGTACACTACCCGAAAATAATCAGCGAAATATTCAACAATAGCAGCAGGGTCAGTGATACTCACGTCATTCACATCAGCAATAACCGGGACAACCCGACTCGCACATTCCCTCCTATCTAACCAAGCAAGCCATTTCCCAGCCTTATCTCCCACATCATACAAACGTCCCTGCTGTTCCCGACCCATCTCTTTCGCAGCGTCAGTCACCAGCGCTCTATAGTCAAGTTGTTTCAGACCCAAACGGTGAAGCCT
Source organism: Lissotriton helveticus (assembly GCF_964261635.1). Taxonomy (NCBI): domain Eukaryota; kingdom Metazoa; phylum Chordata; class Amphibia; order Caudata; family Salamandridae; genus Lissotriton; species Lissotriton helveticus. The sequence goes on along the minus strand of NC_136067.1, from coordinate 1,155,252,796 downwards.
CTCCGGGGAGACCTCGGACTCCAACTCCCCCTCAAGAACGGAGATTTCATTTTCAAGATGTACAACCTCCTCCCGCCTACATCTCTTAACATTGCCAATCAAGGAGAGGGCCTGGCCCCGAATAATGTTTTGTATGCTTCCCACAATGAAATAGAAGAGGACACAGAACCCACATTTTCGGCAAAGTATTGGTCAATCGATTTAATTAGTTCCGTTCTAACCTTGGGATCACGGAGATACCATGGGTTTATCGGGGCCACTCTACCCTCCGACCCCAAGTGTGCGTCCACAACCAACCATAGTGGGGAATACCCCTAGCAAGATGTTTCACCTCTCTTATGAGAGTTGCCTGGGAGGAGGGCATCAACACGTAATCCAGTCTCGAAAGACTGCCGTGGGCCCCAGAGTGGAAGGTATATTGCAATTGCCCCGGGTGAAGCAAGCGCCAACAATCGGCAAGCCCCAGAGCCTCCAGGAAGTCCCCCAACCAGGATTGAGATTTCGCGATGTCACGGGGAGGGTAACGATCAAACATCCCAGACACTACAGAGTTGAAATCCCCACCCACTACAAGCAGACCTTCGGGGACTCCCAAGATCACTCTTCCCAGGTCGGCATAGGTAGTAGTCTGGAGGCCTGGCGGTACGTAAACGGAGAGTAGGGTGACAACCCTCCCCTCCCATCGCCCCACAATGGCGGCATATCGTCCCCTATCATCCAGGATAACATCGTCAACGGCAAGAGGGAGGGAGTTCCGAATCAGGATGCCCACCCCCCTGGAGCCAGAAGTGAAACCTGAGTGCGCAATAAGACGATAGCCACGCCTATTCATTGCATGGCACGTATTACCAAGCAAGTGCGTCTCCTGAAGCAAAACCACATCAGGGGACAAACGTCGCAGCAGCTGCAAAACTACACCCCGCTTAATCCTGTCTCCCAACCCATTAACGTTCCAACACAGTAATCTTAATCCCCTACCCCCCATCCCAGAGCCCACCCCCATCCCCCCCCACACCAGACGCGACACTGTAAAACAGAAGATCATCAATACTATGCCTTGAAAGAAACAAAGAAACATGAACCCCAACCCCCCAAAACATCATACCCCCCACCCCGCACCCCTGCGTAAGACTCAAAAGCCACCCCAACTTGCAGTGTGCCTGTCGCCCTAACATACAACTATTCTACGAAAAGAACCCCAGAGGAGGAAGACTCACCCAACCCCCACCCACACCCCAATCAGACAACACGTTAGCAAGCAATAGTAGCATAGCATCAAACCACAGCCGAAAGTCATTACGTTGGCCGGGAGCCGATTTCGCCCCCTATTCCTGCTCCACCGGGCCGCCCTCTGCTCCACCGGAGTGTCCAGAATGATCAGATTGATCCCGTCACGGGGGCAGCGTGTCTAGCCAGTCACTAGCTACCCCGGGATGATCAAAGAAAAATGTTCGGTCATTGTAAACCACACGTAGTCGGGCCGGGAAAAGCATAGCATGTTTCATGTCTCTGGTCCTCAGTCTCTTTTTCATCCCCTGGAATCCAAGGCGCTGCTTCTGAACCTGCTGGGTGAAGTCCGGGTAGAAACTGACTGCGGTATTCTCATACGCCGTAGGACCAGATATGCGTGAAGCTTGCAGGATCGCATCCCTGTCCCGAAAGTTAAAGATCCGAGCAATGATGGGACGCAGAGCAGCTCCCAGCTTAGGCTGGCCACCCGGGATCCTGTGTGCACGTTCTACTGCAAAAAACTTGCTGAGGCCCTTGGGCGCTAGATGATTCAGGACTAAGTCCTCCACCAGCAGGTCCACCGATCCCGGTTCCAACGTCTCCGGGACACCAACCAGACGGACGTTGTTTCGTCGAGCACGGCCCTCAAAATCGTCCAAGCGTCGAGAGAGGTAGTCACTGGCGGATCGCAGGTTACCGACCTCTGCCTGTAAATCGGAGACGTCGGTAACAAGACTAGATGTCTTTAGATCGAGGGATTTGACCTTCTCATTAGTCTTCGCAAGGTCAGCCCTGATCAGGGTAACATAGATTGCGACCGTGTCCAACTTGTGGGTCAGGGCTTCATACTGTTGGCCCAGTGTGGCCTTCATCCCGGCAATGGCGCCCATGACGTCCCTCAACGACAGATCTTCACCCATCGGGGATTCTTCTCCAAAATTGACCTGGGATTTAGTCGATTCGCCCGGAGAGCCCTTAACGAGGGTATATCTGTCCATAACGTTAGTCTGCACAGGACCCCCTCGACTTGCCGGTCTGGTCTTGCGTTTTTCTCCCTCAGGCTTGGTGGCCATTTTAGGTCGTGCGCCCCGGAGGGTATTCTGAGACCTAGTAAGTATGGCTACACTCGATGCGCCCGCAGCAATTCGGAGAATAAGATAAGGAACAACCACCAGGCAAGGAGTAGTGAAAGTCCGTCTCACCAGTCGATGATGCGTGGGTAGACAGAAAGCAATAAACCAGGGCGACCAAGGCAAGTCAAAGAGGTCAAAGCACGAGAATTGAAACTGAAAGTAGAAGACCGGGTAAGGGAGACGCGCATGAGCCGTTGTTATTCAATTACTGTCCGGCCGGCAGAGAAACCAAACCTGGGGCAGTACCATGGAGCAGGCCAGAAATGTTCAAAAGTCCACAACTTCGGCTCCCGGGGTTCAAATCGAAGTCTGAAAATGGATAGACGATCAGCGGGGCCGTGCCAATAAGAACCCGTCCTCTAAGTCAGGATAGGGTACGGGATAATCGGTGGAGGTGGCGAAGGTCCGGGAGCTCTAAGCTCACGCGACCATCATGGGTGCGCGCTAAGCTCCTCCCCTACTCCGAGGTTTTTAACGGTCTGTTTTGGACTTGGCACTGGCCCACGGTCTAGAGGCCACCATTCTGGGGACCTCAGGAGCGGGGCCTCTCCGAATAACATCACCTCTGTTTTGCCTACATTGCATTGAAGGCAATTTGTAGCCATCCAGTTTGAGACTGCCCTCATACCATCCGCAAAAGATTTCCTTATTGCTGGAGTAAGGGACTGGAAAGGGAACAGAAGCTGGGTGTCATCAGCGTAGGATACCGGGGTGAACCCATATTCTCTCACAATGCCAGCCAAGGGTGCCACATACACATTAAATAGTGTAGGGCTTAGACATGAGCCTTGTGGCCACTCCCTTGGTGAGCTCCCTAGAGATGGATTGTAGGGAGCCCAATCTGACACCTTGTGAGCGGCCTGTGAGAAAACTCTCTACCCAGGACAGTGCCACACCCCCTATGCCCACCTCCCGCAGGCGGCTGAGAAGAATCTCATGTGACACCGTGTCGAAGGCCGCGGACAAATCTAACAGCACCAGAATCATTGAGCCCCCTCCATCTAGTGCCATCCTGATCGTATCGGTCACTGAGAGGAGGGCGGATTCGGTGCTGTGATTGGGTCTGAACCCTGATTGCGAGGGGTCCAGACCTCCCGCTGTCTCGATGTATTTTGACAGACAGGTGTTCACATGCTTCTCGGCCATCTTGCTAAAGTAAGGCAAGAGGGAGATGGGTCGGAGGTTGGAAAGATCCGTCCATGGGTGTGCCGTGTTTTTACGAATAGGGTTCACCACCGCTCTCTTCCATTCCATAGGTACCCGTCCTTCCTTGAGTGAAAGATTTAATACAAATTTGACCTCAGGTCCAATCAAAGTACTCAAGGGGGCGATCATTTTAGCGGGTAGAAAATCATCCGGAGACCCAGATTTTATGTGACTGATAAGATTGAAAAAATCAGTATCATTAATAGATGGAAAGGTGGTAAATGAATGATCCCCAAGTATGGATGATTTAGATGGATTAGGAGAGCTGTTCATGTTGCTGGAGGCTATTATGATTTTATCATAGATCGTATTTATTTTGTTCTCGAAAAACAGAGAGATGTCGTCACAGAGAGGCTGAGAAAAATCATCCGAACTTTCACAGGCCATCGGTTTTACAAAGGTCTGTAGTATTTTATAAAGTTCTTTAGATGAATGGCCTGCTTTATCAAGTTGCTGGATAAGACTGTTTTTCCTAGCCAGCCTTATGTTTTTATAATAATTCGATTGAGCCTCTTGATATGCCCTTTTATTCACCTCCGTTCGGGTTTTCCTCCATTTCTTCTCTATTTTTCTACATCCCTGTTTCTCTACTCTAAGTGCTTCAGTGTACCATATTTATTGCTTAGAGGTGGGATGTTGTTTATGCAATTTTAGCGGTGCTAATATATCTACTGCCTTTGTGAGCGAATCAATAAGTCTGGAGAGAGCCGAATCCGCGTTATCTATCTCAGTGAAGATTGGTCTCTTCCATACCCTCTCTAACTCTCCTACTGTTATTTTGTGCCTCTGTCGTCGCCAAATAGGTGGGAGCGGTGGCTTATGGGAGGGTTTAGAAACACCCAAAAAGGAAAATTCCACTAAAGAGTGGTCAGACCAGCTTATTTGAGTAGCAGGATAGCATCGTATATTGGGGCAGTTGGAGAAGAGTAAGTCCAATGTGTGACCTCTTTTATGTGTGGGGCTTTATTATGCATTTCAATACCTAAAGTAGAAAGATCAGCTAAAAATGTTAAGGTTTCTGGGTGTGAAGGGATATCAACATGAATGTTAAAATCACCATGGAGAATACATTTTTCTTTTGCTTTAAAATGCGATGCCAGTGCTTCCACCAGGGTTAGGGTAAAGCCCGATATAGGTTCTGGAGGGCGATACACTAGGGCTCCTTTCCAAAAGGTTTTAGCATCAGAGCTTATTTTAAAAATCATAATTTCCATTGATAAATTGTGGAATTGCTCCAGTATGGAGACCTTCAAGTTTTCCTTATGTAAAATGGCCAATCCACCCCCGGTTTTATTAGGGCGGTCAAAGTGTAAAAACTTATAGCCTGAGGGAACCCCTAATGTTATTACGGGAACAGTATGTGGCTTCATCCAGGACTCAGTTAAGAAACATATATCAGGCTGTATGGAGAACACAAGGTCCCATACTTCCAAATGATGCTTGGGCAAAGAACGCACATTCAATAAAAAGCTCTTCAGGCCGCATTCTAGCAAAGGTTTTAATGGCTTAACCCTAGCAGTTGGAACAATGTGGGATGCCTGAAACTGACAATTTATGCAAGAAAACGGACCCTCTGGACATGGCCAAGAGTCTCTATTACATCCTTTAAGAGGGGCAGGACATAAATGTTTTAAAAAGTTACTGGAATACCTTATTCTAGGCGTCCTTATAATAGTAAGGGATCTTCGAGGAGCAGAGCTCATAGCCCCTGGCCACGTCCTGGCGCGGACGGGCTACTCTTTGACTCCTCTTAGGCGATCCCTTAGGCGTTCCCTGCGCGCGACCGCTGCGCGCTCAGTGTAGTGGGAGGGCTTTATGTCCCTCGCACTTGGGGAAGCTAGAGCGCTACCCGCTCATAAACGGGAAGTGTGTCTGGCTCTTGCCTGTCCGCCCTCCACTCAACGGTGCTAATCACCGAGTCGGAACAAGGCGTGCAGGCTGGCAATTGAGCCCAGACTCCTTGAGAATATCAGTGCGTGTGAGTAGATAAAATTAAAATATTGCAGGAATGATTAAGTTTTAAAAATACATCCGTTTAAAATATGCACAGCAATTCTACCAATTTATGCAGTCTTTCTTGCAGCAGCAGCGCTAGCTGGTTCCTCAAGCGGAAAGGGGAGACTCTGCCACCGTCTATACCTTCACCGCAAGCGCCCGCTGCTCCTTCCTGTCTTTATGCCCCTCGCACTTGGGGAAGCTAGAGCGCTACCCGCTCGTAAACCGGAAGTGTGTCTGGCTCTTGCCTGTCCGCCCTCTGCTCAACGGTGCTAATCACCGAGTCGGAACAAGGCGTGCAGGCTGGCAATTGAGCCCAGACTCCTTGAGAATATCAGTGCATGTGAGTAGATACAATTAAAATATTGCAGGAATGATTAAGTTTTAAAAATACATCCGTTTAAAATATGCACAGCAATTCTACCAATTCATGCAGTCTTTCTTGCAGCAGCAGCGCTAGCTGGTTCCTCAAGCGGAAAGGGGAGACTCTGCCACCGTCTATACCTTTACCACTTTTGAGAGCTATTAAACAGACTAATAGGTCTATAGTGGATAGGAAATTCACAGGAGCCCTTTTTTTGTAAATGGGGACAATTTCAGCACCAGCCCACGTCGGGGGCAAAGGCGTCCCTTTAAAAAAAAAAAACTGTAAACAGCAGTGAAAAGTAGGCTCCCCAAATATCGACTTCACACCGTAACAAGTGAACCTGAATTTTATACAATCCTGGTGCTTTATTATTAACGATGCCCTTGATGGCTGCACAAGATTCCGCTACAGTTATTCAGAAAAACTATAATCGTTTCTAATCCCAGGGATTACGGTAAATGTCCCCCCAATACCATCCTTTACCTCCCTTAGGCTTCCAGATATTTGCCTTAAGGGTCTTGGGCTCAATAATTTACCTGGGTTGGTTGCTGTTTCAACCGACTGTACATACAAACCAGAGAAATGCGCTACCCAGTCACTGGCTGAAATGTTAGTTGCTATGCCCTAGTACCATAGGATATTAGGTTCCAGAAGGCACGATGATCTTTTTTGCTTGACATCAAATAAGAGGTTCTCCCACCTTCCCCGTTCCCACTCTTCTAGCTACAATGAGAGCCTTTTTATAGGCACCCCTTTCGATTCGAATTAGTGCCCTGTCTTGCTTGCTTATGGCCAAAACTAGATTAGATTTGGCAACTCTGCACGGCTTGTTATACCAAGACAGTGGGCATTTTCTCTCTATTACTTGCCTGGCCTCAACAAAGAGCAAGTTGTTTCGTTTTTCGAAAGTCCCATGGTGGATCTCGGTAATTCTCCCCAGTGATATGCCATAATACCCAGTCTGGGACAAGTAGACAACCCTCTCCATTCCATCAGCTACCACTATATAAATCTGATTCATGATCTTCTGTGATGAATGGCGGTGTTAGCTTAGTGTTATGATGGAGAAGCCCTGGGAGGGGGGGGGAGAGTACTGGGTAGAGAAAGATAATTTAGCACTTACTTTCAGCTGTTGTAAAGTTCTCATAGAGTGACTGAGAGAAGGAGAAGGTAGTTCTGTAGGAGATTTGGATGAGATCGCACAGGTAGTGAACATGCAAGAATATTCAGATATTCAAGGCTCCGTCTACGCCAATAATGACAACCAAGAAAAATGTATCTTGGAGTCCTTCTCTCAAACCATGACCTTACCAGATCCAACATTTATAGTGGTGGATAAATATAGTATTTGACTCAAGCCTAAATCAATCTGCACAAAAGATGGGCCACGTGGGAGCAGGTTTGAATGGCAGGTAGGAACTAGGCAGGCAGATATATGGTGGGCCTGGAACCACTTGAGTGGGGACTTCACTTTCTACCTTGCCTCACACCAAACCCATGCCTGATTTGACAACTTCGGTGGTCACATCAAAGATACTAGCAAGAACACATCATATAAACATTGGAGTCTCAGCTTTATCTGACCAGTCCCTCGATCAAGCTCAGTCTGCGAGACCATCAATAATCTCCCTATAATCTCATACAGAGACTAAATGATAATCTTCTTAAAAGCCTTCACCCTTATCTGACAGAAAATCACACATCTTCTACAGTATGAGGGCTTGGTGACCTGTATCTCAGTCCTTTGGGGCACCATCAGTGCAGTTATAAGGGGGGAAATGTATTTATTAAAGTCAAAATATAATACTGAGAGATAGGATAAGAGACTGAAACTGGAGAATAAAGTGAGAGAACCTGAGGACAACCACAAATTCTCCAGGTCCCGAAAGGTGTGGCGGCAATTGCCACTGGCGGCAGCAACTTAAAGCTCTTAATATTGATAGGGCAGAGTATGTCCTAATTCACCACCTAAAATGATATTATAAAGATCAGAACAGAGTTGAGAAGCCCCTAGCCTGTAAATTTAGAGCTAAGAAACAACAAACAGTTGCAATGCAATAGGTCTTGAATTAGTTAAATGCAGAGCTATTGGCTTTGCACATGGAAAAGAAATGCGGCATTCTTCTGATTTTGTTTTTTTATTTATTCACTTTTGTAGCGATGGCGGCACATATCACTTTAGATGTTTAAAGCTAACGCCCCCGAGCCACCATTGCTACAAAAGTCAATAACTAGGAAAAAAAAGTTGTGCAGCTGCCTTTTTTTCCTGTTTATTTACTATTGTGGCAATCTTGGCATGCCATGCTTTGGATGTTTAAAGCAAAAGCACGACGTGCCACCATTGCTATAAAAGTAAGTAAATGGAAAAGAAATGAGGCATCCGCCTGCCTTTTGTTTGTTATTTATTGACTTTTGTAGCAATGGTGGCACACCGTGTTTTACCTTTAGATGTTTAAAGCTAAAGTGCGGCATACCGCGATTGCTACAATTTAATATTGTATTTATTTTATTTTTATTGTTTTATATAGCGCAAACTTGACCCTAGTAGGGTATCAGAGCACTTTACATACAGTAAGTTACTAGCAACAGTTAAGCTACAAAGTCAAAAATTAAGTTAGTTGTACATTGCAAAGTGGGAGAAACATTTGTGCGTGACATTCAAATTTGCAAAATCAAGAAAGACATTATTGGTCACTGTATGGTAGCGTGTGTATTAAACAAGAAGGTCCTTTGCTAATGTCAATACTGCTGGAGTTATGGCAGGAATTTGCTCATGAGAAAGGTTTTGGCTACGTTTTTAAAAGCCGGAGTGGATGCAGTTTTTCGAATGTTAGGGGGGAGAGCGTTCCAAATTCTTGGTGCTGCACCGGAGAAAGCTAGGTCATATATCCTTTTCTTTTAGTAGAGGGCCGGGTTTAAGTAATAGCATTCCACGATTCTGGGAAGTTCGGCATCCTCCTGAGAGAGTGATCTTCTGAGCTAGGTACCTAGGGGTGTTGTAATGTATCGCTTTGTGAGTTATACATGCCATTTGTAGCTGTATTCTTGCTTCGCAGGGCAGCCAGTTAAGCGCTTTCAGATGAGGGTGATGTGGTCGAATTTTCTAGATCCAGTTATAAGTCTTGTAGCCGCATTGAGACAGGCTTTAAGTGGTGCCGTTGAAATCTTAGGAAGACCGGCTAGTGTTGTGCAACCGTACCCATCCTTGAAATGACTAGTGCCTGGACTGCAGTTTCGAGGTCTCAATTATTTATGAAAGGTTTCAGTTTTCTGAAGTAGCTTAAATGGAAGCAGGCGTTTTTTGTCTTCGTGTTGATATGTGCAAGCATGTTCAGGTTTGTGTCTAGCATAATGCCCAAGGATTTGGTTGAATCCACAATCCTCAGAGTACTTTTTAGCACTGTGATTAATTTAGTCCATTCCGCGATATTCGTGGCGCTTTTCTGGGGAGAAATCAAGAGGAATTCAGTTTTCTGTGGGTTAAGCTTGAGGTGATTACTAGTTAGCCAATGGACGGTTTTCTTTAATGCCTGGTTCATGATACTGATCTCTTCTATTGATGTGATCTGATGTAAAGCTGTGTATAGTCAAAGTACATGTGGAAGGAGATGTTTGCTTGCTGTAAAATTTCTGTGAGTGGCTCTACGTACAAGTTGAATAGAGGAGGGGATAATGTTGAGTCCTGTGGTACTCCGATAACATTTCTGGATGAAGCAGGTAAAGATTGGCTCACTATGAATTTTTGCGATCTGTTTTCTAAGAACAAACTGAACCACTTTTGGACTATACCCTCTAAGCCCATCCTTTTTTTCTGGTGATCTAGTATTTTGGTATGGTTTACTGTGTCAAATGCTGCTGAAAGGTCAAGCAGGAGTAGGAGACAAGTTTTGTTGCTGTCGAGGGCAAGTAGAGCATCATCCACAATGTGCAGAATTGCTGTTTCAGTGCTATGGTTCAGTCTAAATCCTGATTGGAAGTCATTCAGCAGTTTGAATTCAGAGATGTGTTGGCTCACTTGTTGTTGTACACATTTTTCCAGGACTTTGACTAGCATGGTAATGTTTGTTACTGGTCTGTAACTGTACAGGTCTGTGGGGTTCACTGTTTGTTTTTTTAAATTGGAGTGACTTGCCCTGTTTTTAGGCAATCCAGTAGTGAGCCTTGCGCTTGTGAGCCGTTAATAATCTTTGTCCAAAAGGGGATGAGCAGATGGTTTATAGTAGACTAACACTTTGTAGGTAGAGGATCGTTGAAATGATTGTTTGGTTTTATGGTCAAGATAATCTTTGCGATATCTGTGTCAGAGACAGGCTTGAATTTTTATTATAAAGCATTATTTTTAAGCCTTTCCATCATTGGTTGAACTTGAGGCTTGGCTGGGGTGTTCTATTTGACTGAAAGGCATTCCGCTGCCTTTTTGAGCTCCACCTCCATTGAGATGGCTTTGGCTGTAAAGAAGTTAATGCAGTGTCGTGCAGGTCAGCAGCAGCGCAGAAAGGACGGCGGCAATGACGGGAGGGGGGTGCAAGGGAGGTGGCAACAGATGACCAGGGTTGGGCAACCATAAAAGCAATTGGTGATGTCCGCTGGGAGGCAACCAAGCACACAAAGGCAGGCGATATGGACAGTACTAACCAACCAGAGTAAAGAAATTTAGAAAGGCTTGCTAACTAATGATGCGCTTTGGCTTGTTGAATGCCTATATCCTGAATATAGTATGTCACGAAGAGACAGAGCAGGCGCTGCCTAGGCGAGACCTAAAAAGGGGCAATAAAACAAATATTCAACAACAAGAAGTGATGCCTAGGAACATAGGGATTGCCGAGGCCATCTGCCAATTTTATATCAGTCTAAATCTCTAACAAGAGCCAATAAAGAATCTTATCAATCCATCATTCTGACTCCAACCCTCATATCTCATCCAGCCACTACACTGGAAAACAGCATTGAGATGGAAGAGGTTATCTTTGGGATAGCAAATGGGCAAAGGCTTGGGCAGTTTCACAGCTTTGTTCTATAAGGCATCGTACCCTCTCCTGGCACCACTCCTTAACCATTTGTACAATTCCTTTTTCTCCTCGGTTTCTCTCATACCTACTGTGCGGGAGGCAGTCATTACTGTGATCCCTAGACTGGGCATAGAATAGACTCAATGCGCATCTTATAGGCCTAGTTCCCTTCTGACATGGACGCCAAAATAGTCACCGGCATGTTGGCATACCGACTTGGGTCTCGAATGAAGGGACTAGTGGACCCGGATCAAACTGACATTACCCAGAGAGGCAGTTTAGTGATATAACCAAACTCATCCTCAGCAAAGTCTTCTGCACTAAAAAGCTGACCTTCTTGCTCTCTATCGACGCTGAGAAGGCCTATGACCTGTTGACTGGCACTTCATCCAGGGCATATTGAACAAACTAGGCCTTGTCCCTAATTCAAGGCCTAGATATTAGGCGGGACTCCCAACCCACAGCAAGAATCAGGGTCAATGCCATTCTCTTTCTACGTGAGCAGAGGTACGAGAAATCATAGATCCTTAGCCTCAATACCACCCAAGACACTCCGGACTCCCTTTGAAAGCTCTTTCAGCTCACGTAGGCACAACACCATGTAGAGTACGTGGGCATCAAAATCAGTCCCACCACTGATTAACTGGTCTCACAAAACTATAATGACCTCCTAAGCAGTGCCTGTAGAGACTTGCCAAACGATCATATTGGCGGACTCTCCTGGTTGAGTTGTATTATATTGATCAAAATAACACTTCTGCCCAAAATTCGGTATGTAATGAAGAATATCCCTCTGCAGCTGCCACCCCCTGGTATGATTAACAAACTTCATATGTTGCTTAAGAGCTTGATTTGGCGAGGTAAAAAGGCCCTAAGTATCTAAAAAACAAGCCTACCTTCTAATGGGCGAAGGGGACTGGAGATATCTCATTTAATGCACTAGTACATGCTGCACAACTCCAGTACCTTGTGGAATGGAATCAACCAGTCTCCAAAACATTGGTGCTTTATGGACCAAAACATAGCAGGCATCTCATCTGGAGAGTCCCCTGACTGGCCAAGTTATACAGACCCTGGGGAGTCTACTCCTCTCCAGTCACCAAAGACGATCTAGTAGCGTGGGACACGGTAGCTAGCTGAAGAGGGCTCACATCTATACCATCCCCACAGATGCTAATAATCAGCAATCTGAAACTCTACCCAGCAAAAGATGAAACCAACCATGCCGAATGGCACGCCACAAAAAAGGGGGGGGGGGGAGATTTACAATGCAGAGGGCCTCCAGTCACAAACTAGATTAGTCTCTCTCAGAGAGAAAACACATGCATTACTTACAGATTACTGGGTAAACCATCCCTCCATTACATCTCATGCTAATCACCCGCTGACTCCCTTTGAAAGGTTTACTGTCAGAAAACGATATAATAGGCATTTACTGTCAGACATGTAAATACAAGCTACTTCAGAATGCTACCCCTGGGAAATCCTCAGTGCAAAAGAGGTGAGAGTGTCACATGACTCAGTTAGGCCTGGGAAGAAACACTACCATTTTAACATGTACATGTTTAAGTTGCCTTCCCTTTCACACAATGACTTTTAACATACATTTGCTTATGTGACAGTGCAGGATTAGTTTCTCTGAAACCACATTGCTTACAAACCCACTTCCTAAGTACTCTATCACGACACCTTGAACATTTTGAACTATGCCTCAAAACACTTTGTGCAAATGTTGTTCCTTGTTATTTTGTCCAGAAAAGCGACATTTCTATCAAAGAGACATTAAACAATTTCAGCTCAGCTGGAGCGTCGGCAAGGAAGCATGAACACGGTTGATATAAATGAATACTTCCATACTCAAATCAGAGGAGCACTCTGCTGTCGATACAAGGTCACAGTTATGTCAAGGTTTCAGCTCAGCTGGTTCCTGTTTCTCTCTCTACAAGGAGGGATGTCTAATTTGTGACCAAGATGGGGACCTACATACCTTGTCTTCAGGTAATAGGGGGTTAGATAATCCAGTAGGGAATTCTCGGCAGAACACCCGCCCTAGACATCTAGGTTAGGGGATGCATAGTGAGAGTACACTATACATAGTACTTAAATGACAGCATGTTTGAGCATGATGGTAGATTGTTCTTTCTATTTACTGTCCTTATATTGCTGATCACTTTCACCTGCTTCTGTCTGTTGATCATTGTAGCGCATATGTTTTATACAAGACTCACGATGGTTCAATAAACTTTGAAAATGCCCCATTGTGTATTTCTTCTATATCTGTCTCAGAGAACAGGAGCAACTGCGCGAAGGGGTTATAGATCTGTTATCAGGATTGTCATGTTCTGAGGCTGCCCAAACCATTTGCTACCTTCCTAGCACAAGGGGTACTTATGGTGGCACTGTGAGCTAGCTTGTATATAAGCCAACATATCCTGAGTGGGTGCATAGAACCAGTCTGGCACCAATCCCAACATTGATGTTCCAAACAAACAAACAGTTCCTACTGAAAAGTGAAACCATAAAAACATGTCACTGCAACGTTAAAGATTGGGTTCTTATTTAATGGATCTCCTTAGTTGTTCTCTTGTGCACACTCTGAGACCCCTACTTACCTACAAATCGAAGATGTCCATGCTGGTAGAGAATATCCTTCTCAGCTGAGTAGGTGACTCCTATGTATTGGTGGCTGTAGGTTGTTCAAGCTTGAACCTTTCAAACGATTAAAATTCCTATTTGTGTCACCCTCTCTGAGATTCATACACAGTTATGTCTGGTTACGAATGTCCTCCAGTAATTAATATTACTGAGAATTGTAGACATGCAGTTGCTCAAAAATTATTGCAACATGGTCTCGCACTTACGGGTGGAGATGTTACTTTCATGGTTGAGGCTCACAAAGCATATAGGGCGGAAGTGTTTTATTCATGGGTTTTATTCCTGGTAGCTAACACTACAACAAGGCTATTTTACAATTACCCAAAAGATGAAGTTCCAAATAATTGTTCACCATATGAAGCAATATAAATATCTTTAACATACCAAGAACAAAGAAATTGGTTTGATGGTGCCCTACCTCACACACATGGCCAGTCTTAGCCGGATACACACCCCATCCTAATGTTGATAATTTATCAGCAGTATACTTGCAGAGATTATGCAAACACTATACAGATGTTTGACACAGTTCGTTATGCGAACATTTGCACTTAATTCTAAGTGGACTGCTCAAGCTGAACAGCCACAAGTGGCTATGTTGGGGATCGACCCACAAACATTGAATGTAGTAATTGGAAAGGTTCCCACCAAACGAGGAGATCCCATTCTGGATTGCACAAAAAACAAGTCAGCTTAAAGCTGTGAATCCCCATTCAGGACAGCAGGAAAAACACATTTTTAACAATTTGCTTGCCCAATGGGGGATGGCTCCCCCTGTGGAAGATTACACCACATGGTGTAAAGTTTTTGCTGAGGTACATCCCAGAACACATGGTACTCCTCAATTAGCTGTTTTACCGGAAGTGTTGAAACAGGTCCAGCATAAGTACCTGACAGCACCTGCCCTGGATTTGGGGCTGAAACTGATGGGAAATTTTGCAGTGGTATCAGCCATAATGTTAAGTAAAATTAAAGGGGAAGCTACAGCGTTCGCCATACACCAGCGACTGACAAATTTGGCTCCAGGACAACAGGAGCGTGATTTACCAAATTTTTTTGAAGAATCTCTATTGCTACATTAGGTAGAGATAATTTGGTAGCCAGACCTGGTAAACCACAACTGAAGAGTAATTCTGAAAAGGATATCTCTCAGCACACACCTGAGTCTTTTACAAAGAAGTGTGAAAATAAGAAAAACAAAGATAAAAATAAGTCACAGGGTGGGACTCCTTCACAGGAAGCCACTAAGAAGCGCTATAACCTGCATAACCGTAATATTAGACCGCCTGGCAGATATCAGGATACTGATACACGTTTGTCTCGTTGCTTTCAGGAGTCATCCAAAAAGTGTTCTGAGAGAGGTGGACGGTCAGCACACAGATCAGAGGAGCAGATGAAACTGAAGAAGGACTCTCAATGCAACATGACTACATCATTAAAGAGGAAGACAAACCTAAAACATCCAAGCCTCAATTCAAAAAGAAGATAGCTGGGCTTAAGGTCAGGCCTGCCACAGATATCGAGGACACTGTTTTCTGAGCGGAGAGCGGGCAGTGACCATGCTAGACAGCGGAACAGAAATCACAATAGTTCACCAGAACCTGATGGATTGGTGGGAATAGCGCTGAGTGAATATATCCAGGTGGAAACATCAGATACTAGGGTAAGTGTCCCACATCGTATATATGAAATACAACTCCAATTGGAGGGGGGCATACCTAGATATAATAATGTTCTCTGTTGAGAGGACTTGACATACGGTTACAATATTCTTTTGGCTGAAATGGATTGGCATCTGATTTCTTAATCTGAGAAACAGTGATTTTACCAGCTTTTTCGGACATCGTTCTGGAATCAGTTAAACATTCAAATCAAATCAAACAAGCTTTATTCGGTTTAAAAGTCACTAACCATAATAGCATCCTAAAAATCATGAAACATCTTCACATCACAAAATCTACAATAAACTACATTAAAATGACAGTAAGATTAAAAATTCCAACAGCAGACCCTGGGAGACCATATACATAAAGTGCTACATGTGAAATGTCTGGATCAATGCAAGATAATAACTCTGTAAACCTCTTCACTATGCAAAATTTACATAAATACCTTTGTGAATAGTAATAAAATATAAGTTCCAATAGTGGACCTCAAAGGAACCTTGAGCACAAAGTGCTACGTGCCAACTCACTTCGCATATATACAGTAAACATATTTATAAGTAATATGATTAAAGTTTCGATAACAGACCTCAAAGAAACCATGTACATAAAGTTCTGCGTGCCAAATCACCAATTCAAGACAGGGCTATGATTTCAGTCACATCACTGATTTTGTTGGTATATATAAGGTTAAAATGCGTTTTAGTATGGGATTTCATCAATATGTCAAAAGGAGCATAATACATATAATGCCTTGTGCAAGAATAAATAGTTAAAACACATAGTTAAAACACAGGCGTCATTCTTCATTGTGTGACCCATTGTTTTCGTAAACAAGGGCCTCAATGGGAATTATTATGTCTTATTTTGAATGCCTCCTGAATATAGACCGCCACTGCATTACAAGATCTAATATTTATTAGGCCACAAATATACTCAAAAGCGGTTTATATGTTATGTTATGTTATGTTATTAGAACTTATAAAGTGCACTGCTACCCTGGGGTGTCCTGGCGCTGGGTCCTAGTTACCTGGGGAAAACAGTGAGCTGATTATTCTGAGAAAAAACAGGTTTTCAAACTCTTCCGAAAGGAGATAAGATCTGGGGCATTTCTGAGATGGAACGGAAGCTCGTTCCATGCTTTGGAGGCGCAGTGAAAGAAACTCCGGCCTCCCCAGTTAGTTTTCTTAAACATGGGAGTTCGAACTAGTTTAGACCCGGAGGAGCGCAGGGTTCTGCCGGGGACATACCAGCTGAGCCCATGTTTAAGAAACTCCGGCCCAATCCCGTTCACTGCCTCAAATACCACACAGAGGTCCTTAAACCGTGATCTGAGTGGGATTGGGAGCCAGTGTAATTTCCTCAGCTCTCTTCTAACTGAGCGAAAACTAGCAGTAGGCGATAGTAGTCTGACTGCCGCATTCTGGACCAGTTGCAACTTGTACAAGTGTTGTTTCTGTACATTAAGATAGAGGCTGTTGCAATAGTCCAGGCGGGATAAAATTAAAGCCGTAACGTCCGCCCTGAGGTTGCTGGCTGAGAGGAAAAGCTTGATTTTTTTGATTATCCTGAGGACCATAAACCAGGCAGAAGTTACCTGATTCACTTGGTCCCCCATGGTGAGTTTGTTATTCACCAGGACTCCCAGATTCTTGGCTTTCTTAGAGGGTATAGGGCAGGCTCCCAGCCCTTCAGGCCACCAGTCCGGTGTCCATACCCGGGGATTGTTGCCAAACTTTAACATTTCCGTTTTTGCTGAATTGATCTTTAAGCAATTAGATGACATCCAGATGGAAATGGAGCTCATACATTTCTGAAACCTGTCCCCTGCTTCTCTTTCCGCTCCCTCCGTCAGTGACAACACAATCTGAGTGTCATCTGCGTAGGAGGTGAGCTGGAACCCAAATGACCAGATGATGTTGGCCAGCAGGGCCACAAAGATATTAAAGAGCGTGGGGCTCAAAGAAGAGCCCTGTGGCACCCCGCAGGGGAGCGAGAAGGGATCAGAAACATTCCCATCTAGGTCCACCGTCTGGGACCTATCAGCCAGAAAGAGTGAAGCAATTTCCATGCTAATCCCTTGACTCCAATATCCGAGAGTCTCTCCCTTAAACAGTGGTCTTAAGAGACTTTTCCTAATGTCTCTATAGAAACCGCAAAATAAAATAAAATGCAACGTCGTCTGAACTGATTTACCATCACAGGGGCACTTTGGAAGTTTATGATTCCACATGCCCATTTTTGGGAAAGCTATTAAAAAGTGGGCTAATCCCATTCGTAATCTTGTAAGGTCGAATCTATATTGTGTATTTGTGACCTGTAGTAAATAATTTTAGTATTAAATAATTTTTATTGAAGGAGTGTCACATAATAATCATATGCAGAATATCAGCAATATTACATGAAATAGCTTAACCAAAGCTGAAGACACTGGATAGAATGAGTCCAAGCAGGTGACAGAGAACTGAAACCAGTGCAGTATCGAAGTGCGTACAACCCCAACATTAGAGAAGGCAAGGAGAAAAGAAAGAAAAACGGAGTAAAGAAACACCCGTGACTAAACCCTCCTACCCTACCCTACACCCCCCTCCCCATGGTCCTTGTCCACCGTATTGGAGCCAGTTTATTCCTACTAACCCTGTTCTCCACCCTCCGTCTCAGCGAGACGTAACAATCGAAGGTACCGTGGGCAGGTGACCTCACGGAACTCCAAAGACAGCAGGGACAAAAAGGGCTGCCATAGTTCCGCATATTTTGCTCCCTCCTCCGCTTCTGTTAGAGAGAGCTTTTCCATGCCTAGCACCACCAAGAGACGGTGTAACCACCCATGCAGTGTGGGGAAAGCGCTGTCCGCCAGTGAGCAACAATGTTCTGCAGCACTGAGCCCAGCACGATCGCAATCAGGCGACCTCTACGGGAGCGCAACAGATACATCAGGGGGTTCGGGAGCCCCAAAAGGACATATGATGGGAGACAGGGAATCTCTGTATCAAAGTGTGCGTCCACCTCATCCAGGACCTGTTTCCAATATCCCTGAAGGTGTGTACAATCCCAGAGCAAATGCACCAAATTCCCCACTTGTCCACAGCCCCACCAACACATTGCCTCCCTGGTATGATCCATTTCGTGAAGACGTTCAGGGGTGTAGTACCAATATGTCACAATTTTTGTTAGAGTGTCTGTAAGCCCCATATGGTAGGTGGAATGATGCGTTCTATAATAAGTACCCTCCCATTCTTTGCGGTTAAACTTCCTGTCTAATTCCCTCTCCCAGTGGTCCCTGCTAGCACTGTAAACATACGTGTATTTAGTCAGTAGCATCCTATAGAGGTCAGATATTAATTTCTTATCCGTCTTACGTGTGATCAACCAATACTCATAGGGAGTAAGACGTCTGTCAGCCCCAGAGCGCACCTACTCACTAAGAGCCCAATGTCTAGCCTGCATGTAGCGCAGTCTCTCCCCTTCCGTCAGCCCAAATTCCTGCCGTAAATGAGAGAAGGGGATCACCCCATCAGCAGCGTATAGATGGTAAAGAAATCGGCATCCTGCTGTCCGCCAGCCCGCGTAGGCCACAGTGTCTAATCCCGGAGTAAAGTCCGGATTATCCAAGAGTGGGGTAAGGGGGGACGGGAAAGTTGTGAATTCATGGCTAACGCTCGTCTTATCCCAAACCTCTAAAGGGACCCTGGTGATATATGAGGCGTATAAATTGGGTGGTCTGTGGTGCTTGCGGAGGAAGGAGATTTCTTGTAAAGGTCTACCTGCCACAGCCTGGTCTTGGAAAAGCCAGTGCTTTTCAGACTCCCATCTGCTTCACTCCACCAAAAGGCGTAGCTGAGTCGCCTGAAAATATGATGACAAGTCTGGGAGGCCAATTCCTCCGTGTTTCAGCTGGAGCATCGCTATTCGGAGTTTGAGGCGCGGCTTTCTCCCATTCCAAATAAATTGGGCCAGTTCTGATTGCATCTGTCTTATCCAGCCCTTGGAGGGTCGTAGGGGAATAGTGCGAAATAAATTTAAGACCTGTGGAAGGACTGTCATTTTTATTGCTGCGACCCAACCTAACCAAGATAGAGGATAGTGCTTCCACTGCCCCAATTCCTTCCGGATCTTAGCCCGTAACTGAGCATAATTGATGTCCACCGTGTCTCTCAAAGATGGGGCCAACCTGGTCCAGTTTCTTAACCTGCTGAGTGAGATCATCCCGCTTGTGTTGCCTTTCTACATTTTCCGCAGCCGAGATCGCTATAAATTCGCCTCTAAGAGCCTCTAAGAGCTGCCCACTGTGTCGCAAGCGTGGTATCTGTGTTGCTGTTATGGGAGAGGTAGTCTGTGAAGGCGCGCTGTATTCGTGAAATCACATCTTTCTGGTGCAGTAATGTCTCTCTAAGGTGCCAAATCCGCAGCGCGCGCTGGAAAGGGGGAAGAGCAAGGCTAACAGTTACCGGGGCATGATCAGATAAGGATCATCACAGCATCAATTTCGGACTGGGTTAATAACACAGCTGGCCAGGCCTCAAGTAAGCGTGGATGATAACGCGGGGTAGGCGGACAGTCCTGGCTCCATCATGGGGTGTGACGGGCCGTTTACTGGTATGTGAAATCACAATCAATGATGGATACTCAGTTGGGCTTCCCCTTAATAAGGGAAATGGAGGTTACGCGCCAGCATATTGCTTGGTCGCGTTTCAGGGAGCCGTGAGGTGGCCATCAAATGTCTTCCCTGGCATCCACCTCCCATTCGAAGTCTGCCTGATCCATCCCCCAGTGCATGCTCCATGGCTACTGTGGCTTATATTGTTTAGGCAAATATTTTGTCCTGATGATGATCCCTTTGATTTTGTAAATGGGATCGAAACGCCGTCGACCTTTTTATAACACCATATACTATGAAATGTATACCGAATGTGATATGTCTGTAATGGTGTGAATTGAATTTCTGATATTGTTTCATTTACAGAAATCCTTAGCTTCTGCCTAAATACCTCTCTCTGTTGCTTGACTACCTTTTCACTATGCCAATCTGAAAGCGTTAGGGTACAGGCTTGTGCTCTACTCTCAAAGAACTGTGAAGGCATCTTTTGTGATTTGGTTTTTTGTATAGTAAAAATTCTTGACCTCTGTCCGGCTGGATAAGTCACACTACTGAATATAGTTTCCATTGTGTCTATATTGATTGGTTGTTTTCATTGTTAGTGCATGGGACCACTGTTGCTATAATATATACAAATCTTCAGGGCGCCCCCACTCCTCGCGTTCGCTTCGCTAACTGTCACCTATCGACTACCGTCACGTCTCGCCGTTCTTCCCTCGTTTTCACCAGAGCTCTGTTTGCGCCCCTCAACAGGGGGGGGGGCACCTCACGTGTAGGCCGCTAGTCCCAAGACTCTTAACCCCAAGGTGGCGGATGGGGCCCTCCGTTGTCTTCGGGACCCACCAGCTCCGAGGGCCCGGTCACCCTTCCCTACTCCACGTGGCCGAAGTCGTCCACCCGGCTCTAAGGGGCCACCCTCGACTCTCTAGCTGAGCTCCGACAAGGCTCACCGGAGCAGCGGACCCCAAGCGTCAACCGGGCGCACCTCTGTAGCACAGCGTTCCACTGCTATGGGCCCCCAGCAGATCCAAGGCCTCTCGGCCCACTTAGGTCGCTCGTACGATCCCAGCAGGGGGTGGCGAGGGGTGGCGCACCTCTCCCGGCCCCCCCGGACGACCACAGAGAAGTCCCGCATGCAACAGTTTCAGGAGCGGGGAAGACCAACGGCCACCAATCACCCGCAACCGTCCTTGAACAGTCTGGACCAACCTCGCACACCAGGCCGAATGTCGGGCAGTCCCACCGCCCTACTCGGCCTCTCGCAGCTCCGCAGGCAGGTTCCCAGGCCAAACCACCGACGTCGGGACCGCCGGGCCCTAGACCCTGTCCCCCTACCTTCAGCCGGGGCACAGCAAAAGAAGGCGGCGGGTCCGCATTAGCCCCCTTCAACTCTGCAACCGGGGCCTCGTGTGGGGCCTACGTGGGCCGGACCTCACCGCCGCTGGCTGGTCCGCAGCAGCCCCAGGAGGCCCTACAACCAGGGGCCTCGCGCAGCTCCCACGCAGGCCGGACATCACCGTCACTCCGGCGTCGCGGCCCTCTGCCACCGCTCCCCGGGTCTGGCTCCTCCGGGACAGGCACGCCCAGGTCCGGCAAACTCCGTACTCGGCACCGTCACGCGCCCTCCCCAGCTCCTCAGTGGCGCCGGCCAAGCTTGCAGGCCGCGTCGCCATCGAGGTAATCCGGTCTGAGACACCCCCTCACTGCCCGATTTCGGCCACAGGAGCAGCAAGGGACTTCACTCGGCCCGCAATATTGTCCGATTAGGGGCTTTGTGAGGCATTTAGCCCGTGCTTAAAAAGGCCGCCGGCGGGAGCTCGGGCCAGCACAACCGCTCACGCCACCATCTTGGCCACGCCCCTGTAGTAAATAATTTTGTATCCTTACCCCAAAGGTCCTTTCACAGTAAGCCTTGGTCAGAGGTTTCATGTTTGAGTCAACATCCCTTAACCAAATCCATGATTTCATCAAGCTGGTTTTCAGCCCTCTATTGTCATAATATAATATCTGGGAGGTATTATTAAAATCAATATTTGTGGAACTTTCGTTTAAAAGCTTTTTAATATACTCAGCCATGGGGTTTTATTCCCATGGTGGAGTGCAAAGCAATCCTTAATGACATCCTGTGTAAACCATGTATACCAGGTATTTAAACCTATTGTGCATATGAAGTCGGTAATATAAGGGACTTCTAGTTCTTTATACACACTATATGTGGGGGTGGAATTGGGTACAGCTAATAGTCTGCATAAAAAATATTTTCTTGGGTTTGAAGAATTGCACAATTGCACAATTAGTCGCACCCTATAATGTTGCACCATAACAGGTTCCAGAAAGACACTTGCTCTTATATAGTGTCATGATTTCCCTTATTGGTTTGTTACCCATTTTATGCAAGAATCTGAAGATTGCCTCAATTATCCTAATGAGTTTTAGTTTGCAGTGTTCAGTGTGGGCACCCCAGTGTCCCTTTGCTGTAAATACTAATCCCAGGTATGCAAATCAATCAATCAATCAATCATAGAATTTGTTATGCGAACTACTTACCCGTGAGGGTCTCAAGGCGCTGAGGGGAGGGGGCTGCTGCTACTGCTCGAAGAGTCAGGTCTTGAGTAGCCCCCTGAAAGTGAGCAGATCCTGGATCTGCCGCAGGTGGGTGGGGAGGGTGTCCAGGTCCTGGCGGCGAGGAAGGAGAAGGATCTGCCGCCGGACGTTGTACGTTGGATTCGCGGGACGGCGGTGAGGGCGAGGCTGGCGGAGCGGAGCTGGCGGACGGGGGTGTAGAAGTTTGTTGTTCAGGTAGGCTGGTCCAGTGTTGTGGAATGCTTTGTGTGCGTGGGTGAGGATCTTGAAGGTGATCCTCTTGTTGACGGGGAGCCAGTGCAGGTCTTTTAGGTGGGGGTGATGCAGCTGCATCGAGGGATGTTGAGGATCAGGCGGGCCGAGGCGTTCTGGATGCGTTGCAGTCGCAGTAGGTGTTTGGGTATGCCACGTGCTGTTTTTAATTGCATACAATGGGAATATTGCCTTACACTACTACAGGGTAGTTCAAAAACATATACACAGAAGTTTGCTTATTTTTCTGGTTATGATACATTTGACCCAGTGTCTTATTATAAACTTGTACGATCACCTGCAAAGAAAAATATGCTGACAAACACCAAGCAGATATATTCTGCTTCCTTTCTTTCCCAGATATCCACTCAAGGGTTTGACTTTTGGATGGGATATTATTGATGTCAAGCCATTTGTGTGACAAAATATTGGCATGTTTTATTTAGAGCATGCCTTATACCACAACAAATGATTTCCTGAACAAAACTGTGCAACAAAGCTCATGTATTGGTTTAGCTAAGATTAAAGATTTGAACACACCACGCATTCCCACATTCACAGGTTTTGAAAACTCGCAACAGTTTACAAAATATAGAGAGGAGACACTAGACATCATGCTACGCAATGGCACATACAATTCATCAGAACCCAATTAGAAAGGATGGTTATTGTGGCCGTTAGATACAAATGGATGTCAAGCACAATTCCTGGGTAACTCCGAGGGCTTTAAAATTAGCGGGCCTGATCAGCGTTATGTTCAGACAGAACACTCAGGGAGGATGACAACTGACAGTGTTGGGAAGTTATGCCTTGATTGGCTAAAAACCTCAATATTGTCCCAGGTGAAAGAACATCTGTCCTTTCTTTCTGATGACCAGAAACTATGGGACTTCTTTTTACGGCCTCAAAAACCACATCAAAAACGCTTCTTGTTTGCAATATACAATGAAATATGGAACGTTTCGCAGCAGGAAGCTGCTGAAAGGCTGCACGAAATTGACAGGGTTAATTTAGAAAAAGCTCTGACAGTAGTAGACAACGGGTTGACAACACCTCCCTATAGAATGTACTTCCTGGGCAACATAGTGTCATTAGCAATAGACACAACACAACATGTCCATATTACAGCATGGGCAATCACAAATTAGATCCAGCTTGCTATTGAGTTGGAGGATTCAGACACTTCCTTCTTGTCTTGAACCATGGGGACATATTAATGCTCAAGCTCGTTTTCACCTTACCAACTGACAAAACCACGAATACTCATGGCACACAAAGATGCAAAATACTCTATGGTACATATAGAGAAATTACAAAGGCTACAGTTCGTTGTCGAATTGGATAATCCACTGATTCATTACCCTGACAATTTCGACATTTTATTTAAAACACTGTTCAGAACACCATCAAGTAGGCAGATTTGAAGCATTAGGGGAAAGGTATGTACACGGTATTGGAAATTACCTTTCAAATACCGTGTAGGAATAAGGATACTGGCGTCTTTCTTAGCGGGTCCAGTTGCAAGAGTGCTTTGACTGGTTCCTTAGTGTGGAAGGAGGTTGCGCTCCACGGGGCTTGTAATGCTTCCGCAGCAAACTTATCTTGGTATTTGAAAGGTTCCTCAGTGGCCATGATTTGTCCGCCTTTCAGATTACTCTTGAATGGGAGTTATTTGATCTTGAAAGATCAATGCTGTTGTCGATGAGACCGGGCATAGCCTATCTTGTCACGGTTTCTTCCATTGTCACTTTTTGTACACAAGTATTATTTCCACCTCTCCGTACAGTGCATTTTGATGCCTTGATCAGACTGAAAGCCTTACTGTTTCAAAAAGATGTGGCCTTAACATCTGCCAAGCAGATGTTTGATCTTTAAGTTGCAAGGTCCTCTTCAGAGATACAGTTGCTACTCCGTGCTGATTTCCCACAACATTTTGGAGAATTGGCGCACCACATTTGTAACTTTCCCTGTTCTTGATTGTCAGAGCTGTAATTAAAATTTCCTGCTCCACAATGGAAGTCCCAATTTGAGATCGAATGGAGCTGGCACTACCATGTGCTGCAGTGCCGTGAATGCATGGTGCGGTGCTTTGGTCCACTTTGCTTCAGAAACTGAATGAGGATTGGTTTTGGCCTTTTTGGCCCGTGTGGCTTCAATGCGTGCAGACTGTGTTCTGCTGGGCAATTTGAGTGTTCCTTAGACTTGTGCCTAGGAATGTAATTGGTTCCGACTCTGGACATAAAAGTCCTAGTGGACCCCTTAAAAGCCAATTTGTATCGCAGTCCTATGCTTATTCTGTTGCTTCTGAACTCATTCTATGAGCCTTCCTGGGATGCTTCTGTTCCTGGTGAGTTGGTTTTTGGCACTGGTTTTGCAGACCTTCCACTAACTGTGGTGGCTCCTTTAGCCGCTACAGTGGGGGATGGATGAGAACACATGTTCTCCATAAACCTGCTCCAAGGTGTGCCTTTGAGATCATCATCTGAGGGGCCTGGGAAGAGAAAAGTTTCAGCCTACCGCTCGGAATACACTAACAATTGACTATTCTGTTTGGTGGCAACTTTGATTCGGCCTGTTTTTAACACTCTGAATTCCTTTTAAATTGAATTTTTATTTTTGAATGTTATCTTTGCTTTTATAAATGTTAACAATGACCTTGTGTAGGCTTTAGATTTTAAACTGTATAATTGTCTTTTTTTTATATTATTTTCCATTAGATGTTCTTAGCATACTTTTATATATGCTGTGGCATTATTTTCCATACGTTTCTTTATTTTTAATAGCTTTAGTCGACTTATGTCCAAAGAGTGGGCGTCACATGGCTCAGTTAGGCCCAGAAAGAAACACTGCCATTTTAACATGTACATGTTTCTTAAGTTACCTTCTCTTTCACACAATGACTTTTGACATACATTTGCTTACATGACAGTGCAGTATTATTTTCTCTGAAACTACATTACTCACAAAACCACTTTGGAAGTACACTATCACAACACCTTAAATATTTTGTACAAGGCCTCGACGCACCTTGTGCAAATGTTGTTAATTCGTCCATAAAGGTGACATTGCTATCAAAGAGACAATAAACAATTTCAGCTCAGCTGGAGACTCGACATGGAAGCATGAGCATGGTTCTTATAAATACACCAGGAGCTGTTTCTGAGCGAGGGCATTGGGGCTCCGCCCCTTCACTTTCTCCCCCAGTCAACTGTTGCCAAAGTTATAAAACAAGCTCTTTAATATTTGTATTAAAACAATTTGCACAATCTTTTTTGAGGTTAGAGCTGTTTTTGCCCTGATCAGTCTCAGAGAGACCCTCATAACAGTGACGCACTGCCTGCCAGCATGCAACAATTCCTAAACCTGTAGTCTGTGGCCAGAGCCTAATGTATTTGCTGGGCTGACAAGCTCACAGCCCTGAGGGTTGTGAGGTCATCATCTCAGCAAAGACATAGCCTAAAGTGTAGTGTAGTTCCTATATTCCCAATAGGCTCTGCGCATTGGAATAATATGTCCTATAGATTTGACGTAGGACTGAGGTCAACTAGGTCTCTATCGAATATACTAAACTTAATTGTGTGTGTGCCAGCTAACTCGGAGGTCACTAGAAACTTTCTCGAATACACAATAAGGGATTCGTTTCTAACAGCCGCATAAACATGACAACTTTGTTTCCCAAGAATAAGAATATATCTGTCAGAGTCGCGGAAACAATAGATAAGTATTTCACTCAGTCAATCGTGCATGCTTAGTTTCTACAGAGTTGCAGAGAAATAGAGAGACAGGCGTTTTCAATAAAAGGTTTATTGAACAGTCTTCTTTCTCATGCAAGAGAAGTGAACTGCTACAATAGTTATGCAGACTGCAAAGTATAATGCGTACAGTGTAAACAGTAATGTGAAATAATACTGTAAGAGCATTGTATGGTTTCTAAGCCATATAAAAATACATACATAAATACACAGACTAAAATATTCAACTGGTGCTTCTAAAATACGCCTACCCCAATGTACCTAACCTAAGTCTAGTACGCGGGAAGAAGTAAGTATTGTATAGCATAGGTTTCAGTTTTCTTTGCCAAGAATCTACCAAAGGTTTCTCTAGGTTCTAATCAGCTCCATACCTTGGTTTAGAATGAAGGAGGTCTGGTATCTCTTTCTCGGGACTCGATTTCTCAACACCCCGCAAGGGGAGCCGGAAACACTGGAGCTGGATTCTCGGCAGGAGAAGGGCAGCTTCCTGATCAGTGCATCAGCTGGAGAGTCGGCTTCCTTCGGCACTTGCTGTAGCGAGCTGCGTCGGGCAAGTAGCTGCTCCGAACCACCGTAGTTTGCTATAGCAAGTGAAGGTATATTTATACCTTGAAGGTATTTAGGAATGCCATAGTTTGACGTAAAGTCCGGCCTAAGAACGTCATAATGAAACCCTTGGGAATAGTTGTTCATTGTAAAACTAACTGAGTTCTTGGAGAAATCAATATTCAAGCAAGGGGAAGTTCCCTGACTGCTTAAGCCGATTTTCCAAGAAATCGTTGTGACGTTTGGTACGGGTGGAAGTAACCATGCCTGTATTTGGTTTGCACGGGCTATACCTGTGATTTCTATGCCTATATTAGGGTAATGTGAAGTGTACCTATATAAGAACATGAATCGGGAAAATTCACTCGGAGCCTAAAACGCCACACAAC
Source organism: Lissotriton helveticus (assembly GCF_964261635.1). NCBI lineage: Eukaryota > Metazoa > Chordata > Amphibia > Caudata > Salamandridae > Lissotriton > Lissotriton helveticus. The sequence goes on along the minus strand of NC_136067.1, from coordinate 1,155,225,418 downwards.
ACCCACTCCACTTTCTTACGTATGACATTACTAAGTTCTAAACACATAAAAACATATCTAAACATGATGTGTTAAAACCCACCCAAAATACATAGAAATGCATTGCTACTGGTTGTACACGAAAAGAGCATTTGTGCTGTACGCATTTAAAGCAATGTTTCATTCAAAGCATATAGTTTGACATTTGAAAATGCTATCCGAATAAATCACGAAAATACATTTATGAAATGGCTCTTAAATACAGAAGAAAAAGTCGAGACCATTTCATGGCAGTTTAAATAAACTGTATGAATGTGGACAAGGTCAAATATTGTCTCTTGGACGTTTTCAAAGAATTCTAGTTCTGAATGAATAGTTCTACTTTAAGCAGATTACTGTGTGCCGGAAATACAAATTTGGAAAACAAAAATTAATCATAGGAAAAAGAGTTCCAAAGTTAGAAACTTGTTTTGAAAAAAAGAAGGTCGAATTCAGAGTCTCTCAGAACACTGCGTGCCAATTTCAAAAGTCAGTGTTATTGGTTGGAGAAAACATCAAATCTTCTAAGTCTGTAAATAATTTGTCTACCATTGTAGGTGAAAGTTGGATTACCTCGTTAAGAAGATCAATCGCACATAGATGTGAAGCATCGCCATCAGTGTTGGTCGCATTAGCAATGTTTGAAGTAGATGGTACCTGTGCGCCTGTCGCTTCTCGTACCTCACCGTCAGCATTTTGCGTCTGTGAGATCTCAATGAATGCAGTCATCAGAATTGGTAGCCGCTAGGGACAACACAGTGCATGAGCCGTCACTGGTCCAAGCAAAATATCAACATCTGTTGGCATGACTGATGGGAGTGTCAGACAGATGTCTAGCATGCATTCCTCTCCGCATAGCAAGCAACGCAGAACAGGTAAGATGTAATCTTGCCAAATTGGTGTGGATGATAGAAACCATGTGGTATTCAATTCTCTTAAACAAGTTAATCCCAAAATTTGGATTATGCGCTCACGACACTTCATCGCCAGTAGAGTGTTCTCCACGGTGAACTGGGTATCGCTGGCGATTTGGCTTGCCATAATAATAATAATAATAATAAAGGAATCTTATCGAGCGCAAACTTAGCCCAATGGGCGTCAAGGCGCCTTATCGGAGCAGTAGGAGCAAAAATAGTATCCCTGCTACGAGTCCCAAAATGAGAGGCAGTCCGCCAAATACAGAGTACAGGAAGTTTGGAAATATGCCTAGGACTGCTTCAAAAGGTGCTAACAGTCCCAAAAAAACGGTCTTAAATACATGTATAATACCACTCATATCAGACATGTTTAAGATATGACCTAACATTTCTGAGAAATGTTTAGGGCAATTTGTGGATAAAAGGGCATGTATCTCTGCTGAAGTCCTTGCGACTTGCAGATCATACGTCTCTTTGGCCGAGGTCAATGGCACAGTTTTCTGTAAAAGAATGGCTTTCATTCTGTTTAAAGTATCAATTCGTATACAAGAGATGTTCAGTGAAGGTCATAACAGCTTTCTGGTGCAATGTTTTGACAGAAGAAACTGTTCAAAATATCTAATGTTTTATATTTTTTACGCACATTATTCATTAATGCTGCTCTGTGTGCATTTTGTACTGCAAAGGTTTTGCAACAAGAGTTTAGATGTCTATAATCCAAAACTAGACGATATGTATTGTCTGGTTTGGAGACAGGAAACAAAGGATTGTTCATTGACGAGCTGCATGTTTCAATCACCCCTTGGTATTCAAGTTTATCTAAGATCTTCCTGACCTGTTTTTTTAGCTTCTTGCTTAACAGGATACTGCCTTTGTGCAGTTGGTTGAGTTTTCAATTGGATTTTATGGTGAGGAGAATCCTCATCCCATCCTACATGATTTTTGTATAACACAGGAGCCTGGGCTACTGCCCATTTCCTGGCATAGTTATATTTTAAATGAATTGGAACATGATTGGAGAAGGCTGGCATACTGATGTCTTCGCCATGTGGGCACTCCCTGACAGATTGTGGTGGCCAGTCTTTATCAGCTAGAAGAATGTCATAACCCTGAGAGAGACGCTCCCAAAAGAATGCTCTTATTTTTCTAGTGATGTCCCCCTCCATCCGGAGTGTTACTTCATATAACTTATGGGGGACGCAAACCCTGGTATCTGAAGGTTCACCAGCTGCCACTGAAACACACACATACTTCCTACTCAAATCAGAGGAGCACTCTACAAGGTCTCAGCTGTGTTAAAGTTTCAGCTCACATGGTTCTTGTTTCTCCCTGTGCTGGGAGGGACGTCCAATTAATGACCAAGACAGGGACCTACATACCTTGCCTTCAGGTAATGAGGGGGGGTTAGATCATGCAATAGGGGATTCTTGGCAACAGACGCCCTCTAGACATCTAAACACTCATAGTAGGAGTACTCTATACATTGTAATTACATACCAACAAATATATATTGTTTAAGAACGATGGTAGAATTGTTCATTCTGTTCACCGTCCTTATATTGCTAATCACTTTCACCTTTCTGTCTGTTGATCATTGTGGTACATATATTTTATACAAGAATCACAATGGGTCAATAATCATTGAAAACGCCCTTTGTGTATTTCTTGTATATCTCTATGAGAGAACATGAGTAACTGAGCAAGAGGGTGCTAGATCTTTTTTCATGATTCCGGAGGGAATCAGGGTTGTCATGTTCGAAGGTTGCCCTAACCATTTGCTACCTTCCTAGGGTTAGGGATACTTATGGTGGTACTGTGAGTGCGCTGGTATATAGGCCAGCATATCCTGAGTGGCTGCAAAGACTCAATCTGGCACCAATCCTAACATTTATGTTGCCCAACAAACAAATAGTTCCTACTGAAAAGTGGAAACCGAACAGCAAGTAATTGAACTTGAGTGTCCTTCGCTGAATCAGAAGAATAGGCAAACCTTTTTGACAGAACCTGCACATTTGCCATGAGCAGCTCTGGTAAGGAGACATTCATAAAAACCACACTATATTGGTACTAAAACCCAGGCAGTATTAATTGTTGGTACCACTGCGCTGTTGTTTCACCAAATTACAACAGTATTGGCAGGAAGTACTAACCAGCATAAATGCCATATTCTCCACAGAGAGCCCTTAATTCCTCACCTGTTTTCCTATGTCTCCCCAACAAGCAAACCTATCTGCTTCAATCTGCGAGTGCTAAAGCAATCACATTAGCCCTGTGTGCTGCCAAACAAGCAATTACTGCTGTATGGTGGAAGAGATGGCCCTATAAAAGAGATGAAATGGCCATCTAAGAAGACATTCTGAAGGGTGGATATAATATATTTTTGGCAAGCTAATAGCATTTGTTCTGGGATGTCAGTGGTCTCGTACTTCCAGGTTGATCCTGGAGTTTTATTTCAGGGGCATATAGAGGGCTGTGATGTGTGAGATGAAAAACATCAGGATATACCTGTTTGTGTAAGGGGGGTTTGCACAGTAAGATTGTTGGGATGTAGTTGTAGTGAAGCCTTTGCCCCATTTGGACTTATTCTTTCAAAATTTTCTGAGCCTTTCAAAATAATGATTGTTGCCAAAGCTCTTTCAAAATTCACCTACTGCCGCTGGAGCAGGGAGTGAAGATGGGGAAGGTGGTGTGTTAACATGAGGATGGTTTAGCCCTGGTGAAGTTTCTGATGGATATACTTATTTATTTATTTTAGTGTTTTATAGAGCGCAAATTTGACCCGTTAGGGTATCAGAGCGCTTTACAGAGTCAAAGAGATCATACAATAGGCATGATATTACAAGAGTATACTGTAAATTAGGAAGGGGGTGCTGAATACAAGAGGGAATGGGAGTATACAAGGATTGTCAATATTATAGTTGCTGATGACAGGCCCCCGGTTTCTTGGTGGGGCGAGATCGAAGGAGGAAGGCAATAGTCTCTGAGGTCGTTGTGGGACGGGGTTTAGCCAAGGAATTTACCCATGAGGAAGGATTTAGCCTCCTTTTTGAAGCGTGCCAGAGAGGGGATTCTTCTGATGGAGGGTGGAAAGGAGTTCCATATTCTTGGTGCAGCCCCAGCGAACGCCTGTTTTTTTTCCGAAAGCGTGCAGGCTGGAGTAGGAGGGTACTGGCCGATCGTGAGTTTCTGCTTCCTCCGGATATCACAAGTTTCTGTACAAGATACGCAGGGGAGTTTGAGTGTAGGGCCTTGTGCGTGATGCATGCCAGCTTGAGATGAATTCTGGCCTCGAGAGGAAGCCAGTTCAACGCTTACAGATGAGGAGTGATGTGATCAAATTTCCTTGTGTCGGTAAGTAGTCTGGTGGCTGCATTGAGGCAGGCTTTTAATGGTGCTAGGGAGATCTTGGGTAAACCAGAGAGGGTGGAACAGCCATATTCCAGCCTAGAAATAACTAGTGCTTGGACTGCAAGTTTTAGGTCGGGAGCGTCAAGAAAGGGTTTCAGTTTCCATAGATAGCTCAGGAGGAATCTGGCAGATTTGGCCATTGAGTTGATGTGGTCTCGCATGTTTAGGTTATAATCCAAGGTAATTCCCAGAGATTGTCCACAATGGTCGGGAGACATTTTAAGCCTGTGATGGCTTTAATCCATGTCTGGATCTCCGAGTTGCTTTTAGGCGGGGAAATTAGGAGGAACTCAGTTTTCTTTGCATTGAGTTTGAGTTGGTTGGAGGAGAGCCATTGGACGGTCAGCTTCAGGACCTCATTCAGGGAGAGAATCTCCTCGAGAGAGGAGATTTTTATGTAGATCTGAATGTCGTGGGCGTACATATGGTAGGAAATATTTGCGGAGCGAAGGACTTCGGCAAGGGGTTCTAGATAGAGGTTGAAAAGGGTGGGGGACAACGTTGATCCTTGAGGGACTCCCACCGTGACCAAGGAGGGAGCGGACAGGTTACCGTTGATTAGGAATCTCTGAGATGGGTTTTGGAGGAAGGAACTAAACCAGTCAAGGACAGGGCCATCTAATCCCATCCTAAGTTTGAGGCGTTCAAGTAGCAGCCCGTGGTTGACCGTGTCGAAGGCCGAGGATAGATCTAGCAGGATTAGGAGACCGGTTTTGTCTTGGTCAAGGGCTTGTAGGGCATCGTCGACGATGTGGAGCATGGTGGTTTCAGTGCCGTGTCCAGGTTGGAAACCAGATTGGCAGTCATCAAGTAGGTGGAAGTTGCTGATGTGGTGACTTAGCTGCAGTTGCACACACTTCTCCAGCACTTTAGCCAAGAGAGGAATGTTGGAAATTGGTCTGAAATTGTCTGGGGAGGCTGGATCCAGCGACGGCTTTTTCAGAATGGGAAGGACTTGGCCCGCTTTCAGAGAGTCAGGGATTGATCCCTGCTGGAGAGAGGCGTTAATTATCGCAGTCCAGCTAGGAATAATGGATTGGGCGGTGGTCGCAAGACAGTTTGAAGGGAGCAGGTCGTTGAAATGGTTGTTCTGGTTTAAGGTGGAAAGGATTTTGGCGACAAAGTCTTCGTCGTAGAGTGAGAAGTCGGTCCAGTGTGCTTGATTCTTAGGTGAGGACTGTAGAGGCGGAGGGAGGAGGCGGGAAGTCAGGGGTCGGTAGAGAGAGTGAGGCAGAACTAAGTTTGTTACCTAAGGTTTTGATTTTGTTTGCGAAAAACGAGGAGAATTCCTCGGATGAGATGAGAGACTTGGGGTTTTCTTTCGATGTTTTGGCCAATTTGTTCGATTGGTGTTTGACCAGCTCAGAGTTTGCGTGGTCTGTTCTGGGCATTTCATAGTTCTGCTCTGAAGAACTCTTTTTTTGAGTTGAGGATGTTCTTGTTGTATGTATTTCTGGCCTGGCGGAGAAGTTTTAGGTGAGCGGCCGGGGGTGCTGTCTCCAGATTCTTTCGGCTTGTCGGAGGGATCTCCTCTCATTGTTGAGGGAACTAGTGAACAATGGGTTTCTATCTTTGACTTGAGTTCTTTTTAGTTTAAGAGGGGTTAGGTCATCCGGAATGTTCGACATAGTTGCAGAGTAGTGATCATTGAGGTCACTCACCAATGTGATATGTGGGGGGGGGGGTCAGATTTGCAGCGGACCTCAAGTTCCTTGCGGACCAGGTTCTTGGTGTCTCTGACCCAGCGTTTAGGAAGCACTGGTTGTGGTGTCCTTATCTTGTGGGTGCCAGGTAGAAGGAAGGTGATGGCATGGTGGTCAGACCAGTCACAGGGGTCTATAGAGATAAGCTTGACGGTTGCCTCCTTAGAGATGATCCAGTCAAGAGTGGCCCCTTTCGAATGGGTTGGGAGTGAACAAGCTTGGGTCAGGGCTTGATCGGCCAGGAGGTCTTTAATGGCGTTAAGGAAAGGATGGTTTTTAGGTTGTCAGAGAGTGGGCGCTCAGCCAGGGTAAAGGCACTATAGAATCAATGCTGGTTGTTCACATGCTGTGTTGGAATAAACAAGGAGACCAAGAATTTTGGATTGACATCGAATTCTTTACATATTAAGTTGCATATTACTGTTGTTTCTCTGCGGTTTGAATTTCTTACATGAGGACATTGTATCCGCTTTTTACTTGTCAAGTGTGTGCATAGGGTTCGCCATTTTATGTCTTTAATGGCGTTGACATGAGGATCCTTGAGATCGTTGCAGTGCAGGTTGAAATCTCGGAGGAAAATGTCTTTGGTGTTGGAGGAACTCTTTGCTGTGAGAATTTCCATGAGGTGGTCAGTTCATGCCTGGGGGGTGGTAAAAGATGTGCAGGTTGCACAGTTGGGTGCTGTTACTGCAAATTGAGAGGGCTAGGTATTCGCAGGAATCAGTAGTATCCGCCAGAAGCTCTGTGACAAGGAGGTTAGAGCGATGGATGCAGGCGATGCCACCACCTTTCTTCTTATATTGTCTGTCTAGCCTAGCAATGTTATAGTTGGGGGGGACTAAGAGTTCTAGGCATGGGGATGAGGAATCATTAAGCCATGATACTGTTAGAATAGCTAAGTCGGAATTATTGTTCAGAATGAAAGCAGCGACATCGGCGGCATGCTTTACTGCCGATCGGCAGTTAATTAAGAGACCAGTCAGGGAGGGGAGGGGGGTGGTGTCGGGAGTCGGGGCAGACAGGTGTACAGGCGCTAGATTGCTTCTGATCACCCTTCTGTTACAGAGGGGAGCTGATCTGCAGGGGTTGATAGCGACCATGCGGATGGGATGTTCAGCACTCACGTCTGATAGACAAGGAGTGATTGAGGCTGCATTATGGTCCTGGAGAATGTCAAGGATTTCCTTTTCAGTGAGGTCTAGCGGATTTGTTGTGACAAGGGAAGGGTTGTAGGAGAGGGCGAGGGCAATCTTCCTGCTGACTCCTGACCTTTAAAATGTTCCCCAAGGGCCATTCTGGGCCAGAAAAACCTTTGCCAGCAGTAACTTCCAAAACCTGCAGTAGATGCAGTCAGAATTTGCGGCTACTCTGCAAACCACACACCCATCAGGACTTTCACAAGGCCATATCTGACTTCTTTAGGCATGCTAAAAGCTGCCTATAGATAACACCTTAAAACTGAATGCCATGGGCCAGAAAGATTTGTATCCGACAGTCTCACCCGTTTTGTGGTCAGTGCCATATCCTTGGTTGTCCTCTAGGTCCATGCTTTGTGGCATCTTTCTAAACTAGCAGGAGGAACTTCATGCTGTAATAGCCCACCTGCAGACAGCGAAATCCTCGGGGATGGACGGTTTAGCGGCCGAACTATATAAAGAGTTCAAGGGGGTCCTGGTTCCAAAACTTCGTGAGGTGGCAATGGAGGCCTACGACCGGGGCTCACTCCCATTCTCCATGCGGGCGGCGACGATCGTAATGATCCCTAAGCCGGGTAAGGACCCTCTCCTCCCCGGATCCTATCGACCCATATCCATGTTAAACGTGTACTTGAAGATCATTAGCCAGGTGCTGGCCTCCAGACTCCTCCCCTACCTTCGCCGCCTGGTCCACGATGACCAGTCGGGGTTCATCCCTGGCCGGAACACCTTACGGAATATCCGTCGCCTGGCACACGTCATGCAAACTCTAGAGATACAAGCCAAACAAAACACACTGGTCTTCTTGGATATCGAACAAGCGTTCGACTCGATTCGCTGGGCCTACCTCTGGAAGGTGCTTTTAAAACTAGGCCTGGGGGAAGGATTCGTAAAATGGGTTCAACTACTATATACCAAGTCCCACTAGCCCCAATTGGCCGAGTGGCGTTGGCAAAAATGATAATGCTCCTTCGGCTCTTATATCACTTTACGAATCTGCCAGTGGTCCCACACAAAACCTTCTCTCACGACCTCAACTCCCTCCTTGGCACGCTCATTTGGGGATCGGGCAGACACAGAATAGCACTGGAGACACTACAATTATCTACCGATCAGGGAGGCTTAGGAGCCCCATCCTTTGAATCCTACTTTTTAGCAGCACAACTTCAATGGCTGTCTTACTGGACGGCGGGTCGACATATGAATGAGACGCACACCCCGACGGGTCGGGTTCCCATTCTGGAACTCACCTGTCTCCTCCTACCGGGCACCAAACTGCGACGTACATACCCCTTACAGGTAACGATTGCGCGCCAATGCATGTTAAGAGTACACCGCATGTCGCCCGGAACGCCCCCATACTCTCCATTACTCCCACTGGTTGGTTGGCCCAGACTCGAAACCCTGCTAACATGCTAACGGCATGGACAACGTGTGGGATCACAGACATGGAGGCCCTCTTTCGAAGATGGGCAGAATAAACCATTCCAACGCCTTATGGACGAGTACGGTCTCCCTCCGGGTCAGTTCCTACGGTATCACCAACTTCTCGAATGCTTCCGTCCCCACCACAACCTCCAGGCCGGGGAACCGAACACACACCCGGTCATACACACAATATTGCACATGGGGGTTGGGCGACATTTAGTCACATGGCTATACAAGGCGCTCCGCGAACTCGCACACGCACCCCTAACAACCTTATGTGCCACCTGGGAGGACGAAATAGGACGCCCACTACATGAGACGGAATGGCCTAGAGCCCTTGAATCTCCCAAAAAGGTGTCTAGGAACGCCCGATTTAAAAATATACAATTTTATATCCTCCACAGGGCGTACCTGACACCAACGCGCTTGCAAAAAATCTACCCCGACACTCAGTTCCTTTGCCCCAGATGCCACTCCCCAGAGGCCGACTTTCATCACATGTTCTGGAGCTGCCCCACTCTTCGATCCTTATGGCAAACGGTCCATGATACTCTAAGAGACCTCACGGGACTCGCAACCCTGGACACGTGGGAAGCTAGTCCGCTAGGCATATTCCGGATTCAGAAGCATCTTAAAGCACACAAGCGTTTCATCTCACTAACATTATTACTAACAAAAAGGAGTATAGCCATGCACTGGCGATCCCCCACGGGCCACTCTCTGGCGGCATGGGCGGGAGCGGTATGTAAGTGGGCAGCAGCGGAGGAGGACGCGCTACGCGAGGAAGAAGTCAAGGGAATCCGAAAACACCCCATCTCCATGGAGTGGGCCATGCTATTACACCATTTCAAACAATCAACACGTAGTGAGGAACCGGACGCCAATCCATCCAACCCCACCACCTCCCACCCACCTACGCAGGCACGACTGCGGACCTTGAACCCCCCCTGACGGCGCACCAGTGATGCAGGCGGATGTACCCCATAACCCACCATGTTAGATGATTGAACCCCGCCGGTGGCCCAATTTACGTCCCTTCTCACATAGCAGTGGTGCACTGCTACGCAACCCAGCGAAACGTACGACACCGGATCCCGTATCACAATCCCCCGTGCCCACACTCTGCACGTCTATGCTCCTCTCTCCGGTTTGTGCCCCAGTTTTGAATAATACTGTTGCATGACGCCTACAGAACCGCTCCGCATATCACCAATATCATAGCGGACTTACATGAATGCAGTATATTTTTATCGTTTATATGTCTGGATACATGATTTGTGCTGTTCAAATAACGAAATGCCAATAAAAACATGTTTAAAAAAAAACTACTATATACCAAGCCCGTGGCCAGAGTCCTCACGGGTCGCTGTGTCTCGGATGAGATACCCATATCGAGGGGAACACGGCAGGGGTGTCCCCTCTCCCCCCTGCTCTTTGCCCTGGCGATGGAGCCATTGGCATGCCATCTCCGCGCGGCACTGCAGGGCCAGGGCATTAAAATAGGGACAGTGGAGCATGTGGTGTCTTTATATGCAGATGACGCCCTGGTCTATCTGAATCAACCGACGCATTCTCTACCCATCCAGCTGTCCGAGCTGTCACACTTTGCGGCTGCTTCTGGCCTCGCAGTAAATAGGGCGAAGTCCCAGCTCTATGCGATTGGGGAGCAGTCTGAATGGGAGGGGGTCCAGCGCCCGGAGATGGAACTCCCATGGGTGGACGACACACTTCGCTATTTGGGGATCTGGATTGGTCGTAACCCGACCGACTTTTTCTACGATAATATGGGACGGATACTTCGGGGTTTGAAGGGAAGTATTGCCTTCTGGAACACCCTTAAGATCTCCCTGATGGGGAAGATCGCCCTAATCAAGATGGTGGTCCTCCCACGCTGCCTATACTCGATGCAAGGGTCCTTTTATGAGTTGCCGCACCGGACTTTTCGGGAATTGGATTCCCTCTTAGTCCTGCTGTTATGGAACGGGAAAAGATGTAGGGTGAGTCTAGAGGTCCTGAAGCATAGCTGGGGCTCGGGTGGACTGGAAGTCCCCGACCTAGAGCTGTACTACTTTGCGTCACAGCTACAGCATGCCATTGCATGGTTGGACACAGATCCATCCTGGGAAAGGTCCCTGCTGGCAGGGGCCTATGGGAATGAACAACTGGGAGCCCTGCTTTGGCAGGAGAGGGGACGCGAGATCATGTTCCCCCGCTGGTTCAGTTGGGGGCCGCAATCTGGGACCGTGTGACGTGACGCCACATCGGCGGCACGCCGTTTGCCCCCGACATGGATCTGTGGTTGATGCTGCCCTTTGCCCGGATTGCACAGGTCATGTCTGTAGACAAATGGATGGAGGGTGGTTGCCTGATGTTAGCCGACCTGTACCCAAATGATAAATTCATCACTTACCAAGAGGCAGTCACTGCCTTCGAGCTGGGTCCGGGGCAATTCCTTCATTACGCTAAACTAGCGGCGACTGCAAGACAGTTATGGCCCTCGTTCCCAGAGGCCCCGGCACACACCCATATCTTAGTCACGATGTTGGCAATGGCGGGGGCCGGACGTTTGTGACCCACCTCTACAGGGCTTTGCAGGAGGATAAGAGACTACGGCCCTTGGCGATAGAAGACAAATCGCAGCAGGCGTGTCCGCAGGACAACAACCTCCCGTGATTGGGAAAAGATACATTAAAGTGTACGGAAGGTGTCGGTGTGCAACCGCTTTAAACAAATTCAATATAATATTATACACATGACCTATGTCTCCCCTAGGCGTCTCCAGGCTATTGATAACACCAGAGATTCCCAATGCCTGAGGTGCCGCAGTCCCATGGCGGACTTTGTCCACATGGTGTGGGCGTGCCCTAACCTCCAATCCTACTGGAAATCGGTTTTGGAGGTCTTGACGAGGGTCTCAGGGTAGGTGATAGACCTGGACCTGCGCCCTTGCCTCCTGGGCTTAATCCCCAGAGACCCCAAACAGAAAGTGAGCAGACGGTTCCTCGTACTGGGCCTGGTCACAGCCCGACGTCGTATAGCGATCCACTGGCTGTCCCCACAGGGCCCAATATTGCAGAAATGGAGGGCGGATCTACGGGAGTGGGCATTGGCAGAAGAAGCGCACATAAGACACACAAGGAGGGACGGGAAGCTACCAGAGGTCCTGCAGGCTTGGGGTGTGATGTTCCAGGAGCTAGTGGGATTGGATGCCCCACAGACTCAAAATAGCCCAGGTTCCATGAACATGGGACAGCGGAAGACCCTGACACAGAGTGGCACGATACATGATGACCCACCATAGGGAAGGGATGGCATAGACCCAATTTTTTCGTTTACACTTTCTCCTTCGTTTCCAGACCCGGCAGCGGGGGGGGGGGTGAGTTCCTAGGTTGTCCAATATTGATTTTCTCTTTCTTTTGAGAACAAAGTTATTGGGCGAGTGGTGGATAAAGCGCACTTCATTATCCTCGCCATGATTAGGAGGCTGGCCGAATCCCGGCCATGACCGGCGGACTCTCATATATACTGCGATTGTGATACATGTTGTCGGACTCAATTGTGTGCATATCCATGGTGCTTTGTATTGGTATCCGTATGTAATCTTGCTCTGCAATTTTGTTTAATATAGGTTTTTGAAAACTAAAAAAAGAAAAATCTTTCTAAACTAGCAGTCGTATGTCTACTGAAAAACATGCAGAAACTCTTTTATAAATAGGTCAGTGTTGGCTTGTGTGCCGTTAAATAGATTCTGGAGTGTGGCTTGGACACTGCATCTACTGTGACCTACTCCATAAGCACCACCATCATGTTATGACCACATCACTGGATGCGTTCTGCAGCATTTCGACCGATATCCACGGCAATCTCATGGACAGGCTTGTTGGACCTGACCTCACCTTGGAGGCAGTTCCATCAGCCAAACAGAAATTTCAGGGGTTACTTCAGAGCTTACAAACCTGGCAGGGACGGCCCTCTCAGCCAGTCCAAACACCTTAGCAAATGCACTGCTCTTTTTCGAGGACAGAGCTGGATCAAAAGGTCCCAGCAGCAGATCCACTCCCCTTGTCCTCTGCTGGATCTGCTGCCTCAAAACTTCTGAATCCCTAACTTACACCACCATATTCCAGAGGGGGTAGGGTTTCACAGTTTTCCACTGACTGACCGATGGCTCATCCAGTTGATCTGTCACTCCCTGAGGCCCACCCTCACTCTGCAAAGACATGCTCTCTGGCTCACACCTCCATTCCGGAGGTACTGGTCCTTGCCCTACTGAACAAAGGGGTCATTCAATTGTTGCCTTACACGATAATAAGGTATTGATTCTGTGTTCCACTGCTGCATTATCCTGCATTACCACAGCAATTTCACTCCTGCTCACTGATACTTGGTCCTTCAGAATTACTAAACTTTGAGAGGCACCGGTGAAAAGGGGAAGAGTATGTGACACAGCAGCCAGTGATATGTAGCACTTGATTCCAAGAAATCCCTTAACATAAGGAAAAAAATACTATTGCTTCAGCGCTGCACCTAAAAAATAGCAACATCTAAATGAGATGAACTAACCTTTCTTACTACTTTTATATTCTTGGCTGACTGCTATCTGTGAATTTTTGTTTCAAGGAAATTACACATCTGAAAAATCATAGATGTAAGTTAGTTGTGCTGCTGAATTTTACGAAAATGAAAGATGCATAAGCTAGTCCCAGTTCAGTTCAGTTAGTTTTTATTCAATAGTTTACAATCATAAAAGACACAGTACATACATAAAAGTGTCGATAAAAATGGTGAGACCCTAAAAACATACACTTTATAAAAATTAAACCCACAATATCGAAATCCTAACTAATCAGTAATAGTTAAAATAAGTAAAATTAGTCATATATAATATTTTCCTACATTTAGTCTCTGGAGCAGGACCAAATTGCAAAGGGTCACTCAGGCGCTAAATTTAATTCCTCATCGATCTCCAAATGTTTTCCTCCTCAGTGCCCAGGACCAGCTTAAGAATTTCGCTGTGCCAATAACAATGTCTGCACGCGTGTTCGTTATCAGGATACGCATGGCCGTCATACAAGATCTTGTGCCAAAGTTGGAACACAATGGCTTAAGCCACCTATAACGGGGGCCGTTATAAGCCGGACACACGAAGAGTACATGAGTTTTTGACTCTTGTCAAATATGGCAGAAAGGGCGATTGACATTTATGGGCTTTTTCCATTTGGCAACAAAAGATCTTAGGGGAAGGGAACCCACTCGGAATTGATGATATAATTTCCTATCACTATGTTTTGTGATCAGGTTCCAGTATGGTTCTGCTTTCGATGCAAAGTTGTGATCTAAGAAGATACCTGTAAGCGAGGTACTGCCCACTGCTGACAGGGTCTTTCTAGTGATCATATCCCAATAGAGCAATTTAAAATCATTTTTATTGGGAAAAAGGTTTCCTATTGGATCATCCCACAATTGACCAAACCCCATTTCCTTCAAATTATACTTGATCTTCTGCAGCCATTTGATTTTAGAAGATAGATCAGCACTCCTGATGTGCATTACTGCGCTCGCATACGGTGCCAGTTCAGGGGTGGTCCAAAGCCTCCTCCAATAACCTAGGGGTCTAAAACCTGCCACCTCATCAAGAGGAATACAGCCCAGGTCTAGAAGCAAAGGCTTCATGGGTGTAGATTGTGGGAGGGAGGTCAGGGATCTCAGGAACTTGTTTTGTGCTTGTACTAGGGGTTAAAGATTTTTGAACCCCCAAAGTTCAGCGCCATAAATAATGGAAGCTTTAATTTTCCCATTATAAAATCTACTGCTGGCCCTATAGGTTTTGTGTGGGACAATCGATGTTCCTTTAGTAGGGCTCCAGCCAGCTGGTTATGCCTTAGAACTAGGACATCTAACTGGTAAACCTAATTCATCTTCCTACCCATGGTTACCCCTAGATGGGTAAAGGTATCGTTCTGTTCCAGTGGTACATTATCCATTACTACCCTACCCTTGACACGTTTATGCCTATGTAATACAGTAAGCTAGTCATTCTTGTAACTTATTTCCTTTCGTATATCACAATGTACTCAATAGTCCATTAGTACATGGTTCACTGTCAATGATATTAAGTAATTATAAATGTTTTATGAACAATTTTGTGCAGCCTGAAATATCTTAACAAAAAGGGCCCAGTTTTCAGCAGACCCCTAAGAGAAACAATATCTGATCCATAATAAACACAATACTCCCACCATTAAAAAGGGTATGCTGCTTGACACCAGTACAAAATTCTAAGAAATAAATCAGTCACAATGCTCCAAGCCGAGAAGAAGCTGAGTGAATTCGGGGAACATTTGAAAACCCTTGGCATCCTGGTCCAAAAGCAGTGGGCTTCTGAAGAGGAAGTTTGGGAAACACTGACTTCATGTTTAGTATCTTCAACGAAAAGCAAGCAGCAGAAGTGATTGCATTCACATGGTGGGAAAATGACAGAGTGGTGTCAAAGATGACACCCAGGTTTTTTGCCCTGGCAACTGGTGGGGGAAGAGGGCCTAGTTGCATGGGCCACCAGTCGGAAGACCAGAAAGAGACATCTCTGCCAAAAAGGAGAACCTCTTTCTTATTTGAATTCGGCTTAAGGCAGTTCTCTGACATCCATCTACTCACCTGTCCTATACAAGCATGAAAGTTATGGAATGTGTTTCGGGAATCATCTGAGATGGATACTATAATCTGGGTGCCGTCAGCGTATGACACCATAGCAAATCCATAGGATTTGATAAGCCTGGCCAGGGGGACTACGTAGAGATTAAAAAGTGTCTGACAACCCCTGTAGAACCCCACAGAGAAGATTGAAGCTCTGAGAACTGAGACCGTTGGTCTCAACAAATTTGTACCGGTCCGAAAGGAAAGATTTAAATAATGATAATGCGGTACCAGTAATACCTATATCTTGCAGGCAATGTAGTAGGGGGCCATGGTCCACCGTATCGAACGCTGCTGAAAGATCCTGCAGGGTAAATGCAGCAATGCCTCCCTTATCTACAAAGCACCTGATTTCTTCTGACGCCATGATCAGTGCATTCTCAGTGCTCTGACCACGTCGGAAACCATATTGAGATGGATCCAAAATGTTATTGTTAAGGATAAAAGAGGATAGTACTTGGTTAACATATTTTTCAAGAATTTTTGGCGGTAGCGGCAAACGGGCAATGGGATGATAGTTGCTTGGGTCAGCTTTATCCAAATTGCTTTTTTTTAGTAGTGGAAGAATTGAGGTCTTTTTCAATTTTTTGGGGAAAACGCCAATTTTAAGAACTAAATTAAATACTTCTGTGAGATGTTCGGCTATTGGCTTGATTGCAGAGAGAGTATTCTTAGGAGGACAAGGGTCCAATGGTGAACCAGATTTGGCGACAGAAAGCAGTTTAGTGACCTGCTCGTGCGTTATAGGTGGAAACTGGGAAAGATACACAGAATCAGGACTACTGGAGTTCGTAGAAACATAGAGATCCAAGCTTCCTGCGCCATCAGTTGGAACCTGAGTAAATTTATTAAATATGCAGTGAACTTTCCTGCAGAAGGTGGAAGCCAAGGTGTTACAGAAGGCTTGATCCGGTGTATTTTCTCTGTGGACTTGCTCTTGTCTGAGTTTTAGGACTGTGGCAAACAATTCAAGTGTGGATCATTCTTTTATCTGTCACAATGAGTACATACTGTCTCTGGGCCATATCTGGCTGGTCTTGATCACATGGGATTGGTTGGCACCACTGGACGCCCTGCTATTTAGGCTGATAACTGTGGCCTGTGTCTTTACGAAAGTGCTGACGGCTGTGGCAGCTTCTCTAAAATGGTCTGGAGTCACTAATTATACTGGAATGGCTGTGAAGACAAAAGGCCTGATTTAGATCTTGGCGGATGGGTTACTCGCTACAACAGTGATAAATATCTCATCCCCCAAAATATAAATCTGTTAGGATAGAATGGAATTTAGATTTCGGCAGGCTGGATATCCGTCACCATTGTGATGGAGTAACCCGTCCGCCAAGATCTAAATCTGGCCCTAGGTCACTTGCCCCGGTTGAGAACATCTTTAGCACACAATGGCTCTTCTCCGTAACGTGAGCTTCAGTCTTCCTTCAAAACTCCCACCGCGTTCCCATGCAAAGACAGATCTCCTCAGAGAATCAGAGCCATTCGGGAAATAATTCTGAGGTTTCTGAATCAAGTCCCTCTTCCAGTCCTTCAAGTCTTATGTCAGACCAGCTTCATTGTCTTTTGCATCATGCTGCTTCTGCACACTAGATAGTGCTTGAGGATTCTATAATGGTATACACACACCATGGAGGGGGCGGGAGGTTCAAACCTTCCCTTGTCTTCCTACCAAATCTAATATATACAAAACAGGAAAGTCATACCATCACACTTAACAGGAGGGAAGAAAATAGTCCTGAAAAACCCGTTTGTTTCTTAAAATTGCCCTCACCCACTGGATAGTGGCATGCTTCATCAAAGGGCCGCTAACACACCCTTGGTCAGACCTACATACAGGGTGGAGCACTGTGGTTTTTTTATAATAATATTTAAAAGAGATCTAAAATGTGTAGAAAAAGTGAAGCTAAAACTGTCTAAGGGAATACCCTCTCAATTTTATTATGGGCCCTGCTTGTCAGAGTTAAAATCTTGAAAACGTGATAACCTCAGGAAAAGATATCCCTGCCCCCCTATCTGCTAATATTAATATGTTTCAGCCTAATTGTTGCCACTATTTGTTATTGGCCTTCGTCAGGATAAAGATCCCTTGGCTACTACCTTAAAAGATAGCCCTCCTCCTTATTGACTATATGGCGGTGAACAGTAGTTTACCGGCCATACTTGCCACTTGTAACTCTCCCGGAAGAACCCAAGTTTCACTGTTTTTGCTCCAAAATCGGGGTAAGAGGTAACTTCGCCCTATAGTCACGCATTCGTCAAGGTCTGAAGTCTCCACTCACTGTCGTAACTCCACACCCTCCAATGTTCACAATTCTGCAGTGGTGCCTGCGATGGTAGTGGCTCACACACCAAAGTTGTCTCTCAACTTCGGGTGTAGATTTTCCATTCTGTTCCTCCAGATCTGCACTCGTGGATGGACCTCTCCAATTTTGAGGTGAGACATCCTTTGAGCCCTTTGTAACTGCAGACTATCTTGGTAACAGAGCCTCCTTTATGGACATGATAGCATGGTTCCTTAAGCTATGAAAAACCTACCATTTTGCATTAGGTCATCCTCTGTATCCAGATCTGCGGTGCAAGTGCCAAGAACAGCCTCTGGAGGGCATTTGTGGCCACTGTACTAGGGCCATAGCTGTTTCCACAGCTTTATCCAGATTTGTCCACCTGGCTGACATTTAAGGGATGATCATGTGGTTTTCGCTGCATAAGTTTGATAAACATTACTGACTAACAGCCTAAGCACACTGTTCAAAATCAGAGTATTCGTTGAGAGGTGAGAACCCACCTCAAATAATATTCACAGTCCTTGCCATGGTGAATAACAAGTCACTAAATAAACCTGTGTTTAACCCTCTGGTAGCTTGGTACAAAGCAGCCAAGCTAAACCTAGAGGCAATGTGTACAAATGGAGTAATTTTAATGGAAAAAATAACACCAAAAAAACTCAAATTCAATCATTAGAACCGGAGATATCATTTTTTAAAGTTTGAAATAAAAATAGCGCCAAAAAGCACAAAGTGCTAACCACAGCTTACTGGTCACGCTAGACCGATACAGGGACACGGTTCTAAGATTTTTTGGAGAAAAGGTGGTCTTCGAGTTGTCAACGGGGCAAGCTCACTGAATCTGGGGGCTCAACGACCTTGGTTTAATGAAGCACAAAGCCTTGGTGCAGTTTTCAAATAAGGTGGGAAAGCTCCAAGCGGAAGAAGTCCAGAGTTCGTGCACAGAAAGGCCTTGATGTTGATCCTCTTCGGTCTTGGAAAGCCATCTAAGTTCGGACTTGGAAACTTTTCCAGATCTAATTCAGCAGGGCAAACCAGCAAGCTAGGCCACTGCCAATATAATGGATGTGGCTTAGACGGCAATCCCTATCTTCGTCAGTTCTCCAGGCAGAAAGTTGGCAAAAGTCCCACTTCTTGCAGATTAACTAGAAAGACCAATGCAAATCAGTCTGACCCTGTGCCTCATGGGAACAGTCCAGCCAGAACTGCCAAGCCATGCCTTCCCTGGACCGGAAACAAGCTTCCTTGGACCGGTTTCTGGCATTTCAGCCGCCTTCAGCCAGGCTTGCATGAATCTAGTGGCAAAGTGAGCAAGGGACTCACGTCTGAGCATACCCTGCCAACTTATGGGGAACAAAGCGGTACAAAAGGGGGTGGTGATGGACGGAGCATCTGAACCAATCAAACACTCACACCCAGTCAACAGATCTGGGTATAATCCATCACCGTTCTTTAGCCCACTCTGCCACCCCAGTTCAGACATGGCCATATGCAAATCAGTCTGACCCTGTGCCTCATGGGAACAGTCCAGCCCGAACTGCCAAGTCCGTCCATCACCACCCCCTTTTGTACCACTATGTGTGTACTTCAGCTGCCAGGGACAAGGGAGGCCTCCTTTGAAGCTCAGAGTGTGGATGGACACAGCCTCCAGACCACACTTCTGTCAAAGTAGGATTCCTCCTCCCCAATCCAATGGCCCTTCGTCTACTGTCTGAAACAATACACATCTCACCACAGGAGTGATGTCAGGGTTCAGGTGATTGCTGGACACTCCCCCTGAAGCTATTCACTGTAAAATGGATGGGATCTGATTCCGCAGTCTGCCCTTTCTGCACAGATCAAACTGAGCCTGCGCCGCACATGTTGTCTAATTGCCTGGCATATGCCCAGTATCGTTCTGCATGGCTGGCACCCGTTTTCCGACCACTAGGCACATCTAACCATTGTGTTGCAGGGGTGTGGAATCAAAAATAATTTCTACTTGTCCATGGGGCAGGTTGCTTCATAAATCAACTTTTTCTGTAACAAGATCCACTTGTCCCTTTGGTGCCATGTAGTGCGGTGACAAATTATGGCAGCAGTCTCATTATATAAGAGCTATAGCCTCTCTTATTATGCCAGGGCTCATACCATAGTAGTGTTTCAATACTTGCAATCCCCTTATGTTGCCACGTTTCCACAGATCTACATACTGGGGCTGAAGGTAGTTGTAAGAAATAGTTCCAGGGTTTGAATGCCCTTTTGAGTCTGTGCAAACCTACTAACTTGCATGTTTTAAGGGTTTTCAACAACTCTTCTCTACTCTGATCCCATACTGAGAAATGTTGGCAATTTACTCCTGACAATGGCAGATGTAAACCTTCTTCCAGAGTTGGGAAAAAAGTGGTTGGAGGGAAAGTGAACTTCCGAACACTCAGATTTTCGCATGAACAAATCTACACAGGCAAATCTGTTCATGCTAAAATGCAGTTCACAAATATTTTCTAGGCGTACTATTTCTTGACCTACTTTTGGAAATTCACAAAAGCTGTATAGCTGCACTTAATGCAAGGGCATATACCATGGGTGCACTTTTGAGACTTTCTTTAATAATTGGGCCCCTAATTTGGTCTGGCGTTGACCGTGGCCTTATGAGTTTATTAAAATTCTATCTCTTTCTCTCTGCATCATCTGGCTTCACAGTGAGTGACAGCATTCGGCTCTTTCACGAGGAGCATATCGGCACGCAAAGTAATTTTGTTCAGTGCCAGTAACTGTGACAGTGTGTGCTTTTTGAGACCAAAAACGTTTGCTTTTGCCAATGTTTGTTATAATAGTGAGGGCTTCGCAGCTCCCACACCAATAAGGTTTTACAAAAGCCATGCCAAAACAAGTCACACATTGACAAACTAAAAAGCTGACCACCAATTTCAAACCTACTGGCTTTGCCAATGCTTTTTTTGTTTTCCATAATCGTATTGAAACTCGTTAAACTGATTTTCCATTATGAATATTTGTGAGAAATACTAGCATGCATCAACACGTTACTAAATGATGCTGCAAAGAAATGGTGCCTACAATTTTACAGTGTTTTAGCAAAATGTTTTTTTCCTGTATTCATTTTTTAATGAACATTTTATTTTGAGAGCAAAGAATCATTAATCTTGCTTTCAAGCATATGCAAATATATGCATCAAATCAGAGAGCATTCTGGGAGCATTATACATAGCCTCATATTGCTAAACTTTGAAAACGTGTCTACACATTTTTATACTGGAACCACTGTAAGTAGTGCAGTCAGAGCTTACAACATTTACTTAGAGCGCTCCCCCTAATAATAAATGCTTTCAATTAATGAACCATAAATACAAGTTTGAACAGCATTAACATACGGACAAAAATATCACCTTAACTGCAGACAGTGCACTTCCCTGTTCCATAATGTGGTACTGCAAACTGGCAGCCAAAGGGTTTGTGCTGCAGGGGGTTGGGCCTACTTGTCCCAAGGACAAAATGCATATGAAAACTTGTTGCCCTTGACCCCAAACAATATGTCCTGGCGTCGGGCTATAGGAATTTCACATCCCTGTGTCGCTTTGAGGCTACTGAGAACGGACTCTTGCTCATTGTATGCCTGTGCGGTAGCAACATTTCTGAGTTTGATTTTGGCGAAAAGAAGAACTGCCATTAAATTACAATGATTTTAGTATCGATTTTATTACTCTGCTGTATTGGAATTTAGCTTTTTATTCCTTTCTGGAATTTATAATATTTCCAATTTTATGTGAGCAATGTTAGTACAATTTGTAAATAGATCTCATGCTGCTAATTGTGACACTTCCTCACTTACAATGAGCTGCATTTCATAATCGTATATTTGTTGTATTTTATTGAAAACGTCTATGGCTTTTGCCTAAATAAAGTTATATTTGAATTTAATTGATTGCTGGACACTGGCAGGAAAGCCTTTTGGTTTTAGGCAGGGAAATGACTACTTTGTAAAAATATAACAAAGACAGTTGTGGTGAGATGCACTCCTTTCCTTTCATTTTATATTCAACTCCAAATTTTTCACGTTTACTCATTTCCGCTCGTATTTAATCTTTTTTCGGCGTGCAAGCCTACTCCGCGCTCCGCCCAAATTGCGCTGCAATTATGAAACTAAACTGCGCAATTTCGGCGGGGCGCGGAGTAGGCTTGCACGCCGAAAAAAGATTAAATACGAGCGGAAATGAGTAAACGTGAAAAATTTGGAGTTGAATATAAAATGAAAGGAAAGGAGTGCATCTCACCACAACTGTCTTTGTTATGTATGAATATACCGTCCAAGGGAGAGATTGCACCCATAGAGACAGGAAACACGGATAAACGAAGAAGTGCATTCAACAACTTGGAGAACAGCATGGAACACTCAGGAGAGCTGTTTTCGGGTCACATAAAACACAGACTACATAAAATATGATTTGTTGGACTATTTGGACACAAGCAAGTGGTTATGCAGACAGAGATTTAAATATAATACATCACTTAGATATGTGTATTTAGTTGTTCATGGTATTTACAGAATGTAATGTCACATCATATAGTGTTTAAAACAAGAGAGCTCACGGCAGAGATGAGTGTAAGTTCAGGGTGGGTAATTGTCTAAGGAAAGCATTCTGATTGATGTAGTTTTAATACGAGAGTACAACACAGTGTATGTTTTGATGATATCCAACTGAAGTATTTATAAACATGTCGTAGAGTAGGAGGGTTCATTTCCGGTCCGTACCTTAGGCGGAGCATTGAATCAGAACACCTGGGAAAGGGAGGTCAGGACATAAATTGCAGAAACAGAGCAAAGCTGTGTAAGTAACAAGAGTGCGGGCGTAACCGCAGATAGACCGCGAGACGGCGGGAATGAGGCTCGATTAAATGCGTAAAGCAGATCAGAATGATGATGGCAAACAGTTTACAAACACGAGTCACGGTAAGCAGGGTATGGGCCGAATTTTCAGTTTAGACTGTAATAGAAAGCAGATAGTGGAAGTTGAGGGTTCGGATGAACTTTAAAGTTGCCTCAATGGAGGGAATTCACAATAAAAGTATAACAAAGTTGCAGTTTCCATATCTAAAAGGGAGCTATATGATGCATTAAAATCAGGAGGGCATTCTTGTTGAACTCTGAATAGAAATGAGCATTAAGTTGTTGTACACGGTGATAATAATTTTAAGAAAATGAAATAATGTTTAGTAGATAGCAATTTTTAACAGATAGTGTTGATGAATATTTAATTTAATGTTTGTGCCCTGATGTCAAAAAGTCGGATTGTATTGATAGTATACGTTTGTTTCTCTCAGATAAACCCCTGACGAAGGGAAATCCCGAAATGCATTGGGTATTCTGGAATAAATGGTGACATGTGGAAACAAGTTTCTCCTGTGTTGTGTACGAAGGCGTCGAGAAAGAAGTGAAAATGAGTAAAATAAATCGAAGAAATTTAAGGATGAAAGGATTGATAAAAGCATGGAGAAAATAAGGATTAAATTGAAGCAAAATATAAGTTTGATTTATTGGACTTATTGGATGACATGGCTGTGCAGCTTAAACGGGGTCTAAACAGGCCTCACTTCAGTTTACTTTGTAAAAATGCCACTTCCAGAAAGCTAATATAGAATCCGACTTGACCATTAAGTTGAATTTTTAAATACTATGAAAATGTGTCATAGAACCATTTTTCTAGCTACTCCTAAACTGATTGTAGAGCTTATTGGAGGTAATATTGCAAACCAGTGTTAACCTATGGGAGAGCCAGCCTTGTTACATTGAAAAACGACTTTGCAAGTTTTTCACTGCCAGAACATTTAAAACATAAATGGTAAATGCCCTTCTTTTTAAATACCATGCACCCTACGCTAAGGGCATCTGGGACCTACCTTATGGAGGACTTACAAGTATTAAAAAGAAAGGTTTAAGCCTGGCTAAAGGTTTGTTTTGCCAGTTTAAAATGGTGGTTTTAAAACACCGCACGCCCAGACTGCAATGGAGACGTTTTACAGTGCTAGTTTAGTGGGAGGCACAATTAGTGCTGCAGCCCACTAGTATCATTTTACAGGCACTGGGTGCATGTAGTGCCATATACTATGAACTGATAAGTAGATTAAATGTGCCTCATAGATATATGCCAATTTTATCATGATGAAAAGGTAAAGCACAAGCACTCAACGACTGGTTAGCAGAAGTAAAGTGTGCAGAGATCTATGGCCAACAAAAAAAGTTTCAGCAAAAGAAGGCAAAAATCAAGAGGCATGCTATGCAAAAGATGTTTTTTCTAATAGACATTGATGGACACTTTCCCATGGATAGATGGATATGCAGCTTGACTTTTGGGAATAGTTGGAATTACTCCTTTCTACCTCCTGAAGCATATTGCCTTGAGACTAAATATCTGGAATATGTAGGAACATTTATCCATCAGAAGTAAAAGTTGCATGCCATTTGTAGCGTTAATTCTGGTGGCTAAATAATCTTCCTTCAGATTCCTCGCATCCTCCATGATAAGTCAGTGACATATGTAATAAGACCATATGGTATGCAAACATGAAATGTGCTATTATTGTCACTGTTGTTGATTCTCTTGGTTCTACTCTGGACTCCTTTTGTCGGACCGACAGAATTGAACTCCTCAGAACTGGAATGATGCCCAAAGTGTTCCACCTTCTGACGTCCCCAACTCCATAGATAGAATGATACAGAGAGTAGTGAAGTGGCCAAGTTAGGGATAGGGTATGGGAAAGGAACTGCAGGTAATAGAATCTGTGGAGAAACAAAGAAAAGAAATGAATAAAGTACAGATGTAATTCAACTCTCAGCATGTCTCGCTAGGAATCCATAAATACCTTAGAAACATAGCACGTTCTTCTAAAGGACAGAATTTCTGAGATAAACCATCTAAGTATTTCTCCCTGCGTAAACCTATTAAAACAAGAACAAAAGAGTGTTAATCCTTCCTGTAGATGACGTGTTTTTGTACTATACTAATCCACCAAAGTGAAATCATCACACAACATACATACCCCTTCACAAGCAAGAAAGAAACAAAGTTTGAGTGGGTAACTTCTTGATTTCAAAAGTCATGTCCTGTAGTTATACTCCTTAAGCACTGTCGTACATTGTAGAAAGCAACCAAGCAAAATTTCAATTGTTCGTGCTCGCTAGCACGTCTTCACACTCACATTGAATGCCAATCCACGATGAGGTAGAAGTTTGTAAAAGAAAAGATTGTAAGCAACAGGATTTTGTTTCAGCACAGTGTAAGGACAAATGAACCTGGGATGAAAAATGCTGCGTACTCGAAAACAGATATTTCCCATGGTTGGTACTGGGGTCCATCCCTACGATGCTTATCTGCCCATATTTTATACTGTTGTTTAGCATGATTCGGGTGTACTTGAACCTTTTTATGAATACTTTGGATTTTCTTTATGAGATTCTTTACTTCTGGTTGATCATCGAGATCACTAGGCAGGGTTATCGGAAGAATTTTAGCATGGAACCCATGATTTGCAAAAAAAAGGTGATACTCCTATGGAAGAATGCCAAGCGCTGTTATAGGCCAATTCTGCCAACCATAGCAAAGAGACCCAGGATTCCTCAGCTCCTTTGGCATAGCAACGCAAGTACTTCTTTAGAGTCTGATTTAGCCTTTCTGTCTGGCCGTCTGTTTGCGGATGGAAGCTTGTGGATAATGCCCGAGTAACTTGCACCACATCCCCCAAAAACGTGCAATGAACTTAGGTCCTCGGTCTGTAACTATGACATTCGGTGAACCATGTAGGCGTACCACGTTTGTGAGCAACAGCTGTGTGGTCTGGCCTGCTGTAGGTAGGTTTCTACATGAAATGAAATGCCCAATCTTGGTAAGGCTATTGACCACTACCAGGATGACTGTGTTGCCTTGATCATTAGGTAAGCCTGTGCTGATGTTCTGCCATGGCTGAGTGTGTGTGTGTGGGGGGGGGGGGGGGGGGTAGGCATAGGCATTCATATTCCTTTTGCTTTTGATGGTTCTCCCTTGGATCTGACACAGACCCCATAACCTGCTACCCAAGTCTTCACATCTTTCGATAGGGTTTTCCACCAGAACCGTCGTTGTAACAACTGCATAGTTTTCATAATACCCTGTTGTCCAGCACGGACAGAACTGTGACACCAATCGAATGCCTTACGTTGTATTGGTTTTGAAGAAAGATACAGCTTGTTATTAAAAAAAAAGGGCAACCCCTGTTTTATGCTTTGCTGCTCTTGTAATCCAACCCACTGATCCCAGGATTCTGATGGGTCAAACTTTGTTACTTCTTCCAGTAAATTTTCAGTAGTCACTGCACACAATACCCCTCTTTTTAATGATGTCCGTGCTTTGTCTGGATAATGTGTCAGCCTTTCTATTTTCAACTCCTGGCCGGAAGGTTATGACAGAATCATATTCTGCAAAGAAAAGCATCCACCTCATTAGTCGCTGTGACAACTGTCTAGCCGTTTTCATGTATTGGAGGTTTCTGTGATCGGTATGTACTGTTACTTGATTCAGCGACCCCCATAGATACTGCCTCCATTACTGAAAGGCCTTTTGGGTGGCTAGTAACTCCTTTTCTGCAATGGTGTAGTTTAATGCCACAGGTTTTTTGGACATATATAGGCCACCGGGTGTAATTGTCCTGTTTGTTTGCTTCTTTGGGAAAGCACCTCCCCTATAGCCACATCAGAAGCATTTGCTTCTACTATAAAGGGGAGTTCGGTTTGTGGGTGTTTTAGAACAGGAGCTGTTGTAAACGCTTTTTTAGGAGTACAAATGCTTCCATTGCATTGCTGGTCCACACTAAGGGTTCACTTTTTCTTAATAGTCTTGTAATAGGGGCTATTACATAGGAACAGTGCGTTGTGTTGTACCGACCAATAATGGACTGATGTTGGAGGCTGTGAAGGAGGACAGATGTCATAGTTGATTTGGTGTCAGGGGATCTACTCAGAAGGGCAATTATACTATTAGGCTGTTGGGATATTTGAATATTGTATAAAATTGTGATAAAGAACTAGTCTATGGAACTGCATGTGAGGCCTACCTGAGAATGATGTTGGAGCAACTTGGGAATCGGAGTAAATTAAGTGGCGACATGTAATAAGTGTGTAGCTGCATTCTGTTTTCTCATAAGGGGATTGTAGCTCTGGCGCTTGACTTCAGGCCTGGTGCTTTTTTCAAAATTCTCACTTTTACTGTTTGTCTTTAGCTAATAAAGCTGAAGGACAGACCTGTTTCTACTTGATGTGGTTAAAAGGCAACACCACTATGCAGTAAATATACAGTGTTTTCTCTTTCACCAGCCTATTCTTCTTATGTATTATGTGTTCTTCAGTCACAGAAGCACTGCGAAAATTGAAGCCCCATCCCACAAAACCCAAGTGATTGCACACTTTTATTAACTCACTTCTATTAAGTTTCTGCACTTTCCATGTGTGAGTAAAGTTGATTTAAAAGTAATACAGAGGTGATAGTTGCTCTTTGCATTATATTATATTTGTACTATAAATGTTTGGGTGAAGTTGATAAAAAAAAAGCAGTACATAGTTACCAGTTGCTACCCATTGCAGTATTTGCACTTTAAATGACTTGCTGAAGTCGGTTAGAGTAGCATGCAGTTTCTGGGTGATACACTTATCATGTTTGTAGGTCTCCTGGAGGCAGAGGTTATATTAAAGTATGGTGGGACGTGATAGCACCAAACTCACCATATATGCCCCTCTCCAAGTGCAGCACTTCTTCCCTGGCGTCCACGAGCACCAATGGAAGGACTTCCTTCCTGCCCAGTGAAATACCAATCCAACCAATCCTGGAGCTGCTCTCATGCTGTTAACCCAGCGCTCATTTTGAAGCAGGGGGGCCTGTGCCAGCAATCTCTCTACTGTTTCACAGCCATGGGATTGCTGGGTCTACAGTGCACATGTCAGGCTGGCCGTCCCAAGACAGTCCACCAATCCGACATGCACACCGGCAGGGACAGCCGTCATCCTGCAATCGCAGGATTCAGCCCTACCCAGCTTGCACAAGCTGGTGCAAAATAAAATGGCATTGCCATGCTGTTTTATTTATTTGTGTGTGCCTGCTATGCTCGCAGCAGGTGGGGTGACGCTCCTCCGCTCTTTAGGGTGAGCCCCCCTGTTAACCAGGCAGCTAGCGTAGTAGAGAGAAGGTTGAGGGGGGCAGTCCTTAACATGCAGTTTGGAATTTCAGTATTTTATATACATGCGATATTAGTTATTGCGGGCAAAAAATCTTAATCTGCTATCACAAAAATTTACACTATTTAATGGCACTCTTGTTTAATACATTTATTTTCTTTCAATCCAACAGGGTCAAGAAACAAAAATAAACATTGGAAGCTGGATCCTGAAAAATGTACCGAAAAACTGCCACCACAAAAAAAAAATCTGCAAAAAACGGAAGCACATGTTTTCCAGTGTGCCGAATCAGAAGAAAACAGCAAACGAGTGAATGAATATCTCGACAACGGGCTAGACCTGCGTATTCATTATAGAACTGATGCCATCAAATCAACAAACTCCACAGAACAACAGGGGCAAAATAAAGCAAAGAAAATGGAGGCAGCACACCACAGTGTGAAAAACTACAGCCCCAGGCAGCCGCGCGTTATTCATCAGAGCACTCACAGTGGAGATACAATGTGCACCTGTAGAGATTGCTGTAGAAGTTTCGGCCACAACTCCTTTCTCCGTCCTCATCAGCGGACACACACGGGCGAGAAACGCGCATTTGACTACCACGGACAAAGCCCTGAGGCCTTCCTCTCATACATGCAGCAGGCTATCAAGCAAGAGCTCATTTGCAAGTGGATAGAGCCAGAACAGATGTCCAACCCTAAAAAAACTTGTGACATAACCTTCAACACCATGCATGAACTAGTCCGCCATGTCAATTTGGAACATGTGGGGGGGCCTGAACATTCCAATCACGTATGCTTCTGGGAAGAGTGTCCGAGAGAGGGGAAGCCTTTTAAAGGCAAATACAAACTGGTCAATCACATTCGCGTGCACACGGGGGAGAAGCCCTTCCCTTGCCCTTTTCCCGGTTGCAGGAAAGTGTGCGCCCGATCAGAGAACCTTAAGATTCATAAAAGATTCCATACAGGCGAAAGGCCCTTCCAGTGCGAATTCCAGGGCTGTGACCGATGTTTCGCCAACAGCAGCGACCGCAAAAAACATATGAATGTGCATACTTCTGAGAAGCCATATCTCTGCAAGATATGTGAAAAGTGCTACAATCATCCAAGTTCTCTCAGAAAACATTTGAAGGTGCATGAGTTGTCCATGCAGATAGCTGACGGTCAATTTGGCTTTCAGCTCTTCAGTCCCCCAGTCAGATGTGAAAGTTTGCCAGACTCGTAGTAGCTCCGGGTGCTGCTGAGATCATTCATCATAAACGAAGAGCTAAAACTAGGATCACAGGGCATTACCTGAACACATCACTAGTCTGGTTTGAGATCAGTTGTTTTGATAACTCACTAGAATCAGCAAAATAAATAAAACGGGAATTCTACCTGTGATAAATGTATAGATAGCAATAGCCTGAGTTTACATCCTACATCCTTTGAGAGAACATTTGACAAAAAAATAGCATCCTCCTAACTTGTCAGTACTCAAGAATCCTTCTTGTCAGACCATGTCTGTAAAAAAGTAAATTCAAAATTCAGATATTGAACATAATATGTCGCTTGGCTTACAGGAAGTAGTATACCATGCACCGTAGCTATTCAATGTTAGATTTACACTCCAAATTTAATTATTCTGGAAGGAATCATCACTTCCATTACACTTAATGCAAACCCTACGATAGCAATTATTGCTCTAGCTTTGGTTAGAACATGAACGCTCAACTAAAGGCAATCACAGAAATATTTTATCTGCTTATTTTGATGGCCATGACCGTGTAACCTATGTGAAAAGCCTCTAGAGGAATATCGAAAATCAATCAATACATGGCTTTTCCAAGATATGTAAAGATTGATTTGTCCCCAACTACCAAGAAGAGCAATAACGACCATGACAATAATTTTTTTTTCTCCAAAACTTTGAATATTTACTAATATAAGTTCTCGGCATCAACCAAGTGTTCGACAGCATGATAAACACATTTATAACATCTGGCAACTCTTCCCAAAGTCCAGAATCATAAGGTACGCAGGCACTTAAATAAAGATTTAGAACCCCCCATCATAAGAGAGGAAGACTCGTCCCCTGCTGCCGCTATCTTGGCCAGATGTTCAAGTACTTGGCCGGGGAGCCTCTGGCATTATAAACACTTTCTTCTTTCTGGGCACACCGGCCCATTCCCTTATACCACTCCTCAAGTGTGAGAGAGGCCGCACTTCTCTGCTATGCCACGTTTTGCAACCAGCAGCCCCAATCCCACCAATATCTGTCCAGGAATACTCTGCCCACCATCCCAGCAATCTATTATTACACTAAAGTAACCTTAGAACGTGGACATGATCCTCCACTCCTCCAGGCAATGATGAACCTTTGTCTTATATTGTGAAATATCTTGACACCCCACACAATATGCAAAATGAACACAGAACATCCCCACAGTGTCTGTGCGGCCCGGAGGAGCATCACCCCTCCTGCCAGCACCCTCCAAAACTTGAAAAATAAAAAAGGTTTTATTATAGTTTTATTTTCCTTGTGCCAAGTCTTAGGGGCTCGGCCACAGTGACGACAGACACTGAGAGGAGCGGTTTGTGCACTTCCTTTACTGCACATGAAGGATTGGCCAGAAGTCTCAGGCCGGCCAAACCATAATGCGCTGTGAAAGTACTCTCTAACCCAGCAACGCTGATGGGTTGGGGAGCGCAGGCACAGACTCCCAGTTTGTCCTGGTGTACAAATCGAGGGCGCTCTAGCCAATTCTGAAGCTGCTCTCATGCGTGAGAGCAGCTTCAGGATCGTCCGCAGGCCTGTGCCTTCGGAAGAGGAGAAGAGCAGACAAGCGTGATGCGATGGTGGAGGGCCGGGAAAGCAAGATTGAGGATTTTTTGCTTCAAAAATAAAACTTTCACAAAAAAATCCATATAGGGGAAAAAACGTTTTGCTAAACTAATGTGAAATTGTAGGTAACATTTCTTGGAAGCATAATTTTGTTAAATGTGTTGATCATGCCAGTATTTCCAAAAATATTCATAATTCAAAATCAGTGTAACCAGTTTTAATAAGATTTTGAGAAACATGAAAATAATCAAGCATTTGCAAAGCCAGAAGGTTTGACATTGCGGCCAACCTTTTGGTTTTGTCCATGCATGTCTACTACTACTTTGTGTGCCGGTATGCTCCTTGTGATGAAGCACAATGCTGTCACTCATAGCTTAGCCAGCTAAAAGAGAGACAGAATTTCAATACACACAAAAGGTGTTGGTGAACACCAGACCTAATTATGGTCCCATTTTTTTAAAGAAATTTACAAAAGTGTACCCTTGGTATATGTCCTTTCATTAGTGCAGATTTACATCTTTCATGAATTACTAAGAATTTACAGTAGTAGGCCAGAACATGGTACTCCTAGAAAATATGTATGTGTTGATTTGCTTATGCGAAAATCTGTTGAGCGTTCACTTTCCCTTGAACCATTTTTTTTCCCCAACCCTGGAAGAGGTTTGACTTCTACCTTGTCAGGAATACATTTCCAAGCTTTTTCAGTATGGTAAAAGATTAGAGAAGAGCTGGTGAAAATCCCTATAGCATGCAAGTAAGTAGGTTTGCACAGACTCAAAAGGGCATTCCAATCCTGGAACTATCGCTTACTGGTACCTCTAGCCCCAGTATGTACATGTGAGGAAAGATGGCAACATATGTGAATTGCTAGCATTCAAATCCTACTACAGTATGAGCTCTGGCATTATCAGAGAGGCTATTATCAGAGCTCTTATATAATGTTATTGCAGCCATAATTTGTCGCCGTACTACTTAGCACAAAAAGGATAATTAAACTTTATTACAAGACAAGTAGATGTATGAATCAAAAATGTTCAATGGACAAGTAGATATTTTGGTAAATGCCCCACCAGTGCAGGAGGAAACCATGCCCATCTTCCATAGGCTGGAAGGATGACAATAAACTCTGTGCAAGTATTTAAATTGTATCAGACTAAGACTAGTGGAGATGGCCAGGCAAGAGGTGCTATCTTTGCCTCTGTCCACTTGTCATTGATTAGGACGTCAATGTTCCCTCCCATTTTTTTCTTTAAACCTCAGGAAGGGGTAAGGGGAGTTAAGTATTAATGATCTATAAACCCTTGTGATACCATTTCTTCCAATGTGCTCCATAGTTATCTTTGCCTTAGGGAACGGAAATCAGGCACCTCCGTGAATGCATTCCCTGGCACTCCAATGTGTGCCTAAATTGAAGGTATCTAAAAATAAGGTAAAGGTTATGATAATTAGTTGAAGTATTTGATATGGCTCTTCACCACATCTCACCAAGTGTTGATATGCCAATGGGGTCCTAGGAGTGGAATCCCTGCAGCCTGGCCAGCTGAACCAGGAATTTCCCTTGCCATGGGGAAGTCTCTGCTGTTAATCTTCCCTACCATCCAATTCGCTTCCCCGCAAGTTTCATTTTTTTTTTATATCTACTTTTTATTGAATCAAATCACAGAGTCATCAGTGCCGATCAAAGACATATCAGTTCGAAAACACAATGTTGTAACAGCTAAGTATCACTTAACACATTCAGTAAGGGCGTCATAAATCAACTCTTCGGTGCATTGCCATATCTTCCGTGGGTGATGTGCAAATCTCGCCCCTATAGGAATTCCAGTGTTTCCATTTCCGATCTCATTTCTTAGGACAGCCTCGCATTTTATAAACGTCCTTCTCTGCTATCATGCAGCGATCTAATTCTGCCACCCAGCCAATCGTTAGTGGTCGTGTGCACCCCAAGTTTCTAACATTCAGACAGGAACTTGGTAACTGGGGGTAATGTTTGGGGCCCATGGAACACCATATAACAGCATACAGATCAAATGGCTCAAGTATATCAAGGTCTAAATACACTACTGTATGTGTCCAACCTATCGCAAAAGAGCAAGTCATTCAAACAAATCAGTTGGGAGGCCCAGTAGTAAAGTTGAAGATTTGACATCCTAAGTCCTCCATCAAAGTGGGCCTGCGCATACTTAGCGAAGGATACCCTTGGTTCTCCCACAGAAAACTTGCGAGCAGTGAATGTTTAGATTGAAAAAAACTGCATAGATAGCAAGTAGGTGTAGTTCTGTATAACATACGGAATTGCGGCAGATCAATCATCTTGAAAAGGGTAAATCGACACGTAATAGTAAGTGGAAGCACGGCCCATCGAGGGATAAGTAGTGGAGTGACTAAGTAGAGGAGGTATATTAAGTGTTCAAACTTAACCTAGCATCACATGAAATCATCAGGCTTAAATACTTGAAGTGGGGTACGATGGCGGGATCGGCTTACCCAACATCAGGAGGTATTATTGGGCGTCACAGCTTGCGGCGGTTAATCAAGTTATGTATGGGTCACCGCTCGACCCCGGCTATATTATGGACCGTGGTCAGGCGCCCGGGGGAGAACTCACTAGGGCGCTGTATGCTGGGCAGGGGCGCTTTCCACTGGCGGGACCGACAGCGGCGGCTGTTGGGGTCTGGCATGAGGCGAACCACTCCCTTGGTTGGGAAGGGAAGATTACATTGGCAACTCCCCTTTGGAACTCGGAACGACTGGGCAGTCTGTGGAAATCTAAAGGATTTGACAAGTGGGATCTCATTGGGATCTCCCGGGTTGGGGATCTGTGGGGAAGGATGGTATCCTTCCCTTCGAGACCCTGCAAGAACGGTATCAGATGCACGGGAGTGAGAGGTTCCGTTATCTTCAGGTTGGGCATGCGCTGCTGGCCAACATTCCCCTTGGAGGGATGCCCCCGGAGGCCTCCCTGCTTGAGGATAGGGTGCTTGATGGTCATCTCCCGACGAAAGCGATCTCTTTGATTTATAGGAAGCTAGTTAATCATGCGGGGGACCCTTTGGTGGCCCTGAGGGATCAATGGACGG
Source organism: Lissotriton helveticus (assembly GCF_964261635.1). Taxonomy (NCBI): domain Eukaryota; kingdom Metazoa; phylum Chordata; class Amphibia; order Caudata; family Salamandridae; genus Lissotriton; species Lissotriton helveticus. The sequence continues at coordinate 1,155,191,663 of NC_136067.1, read as the reverse complement.
CCGACGGTTTGCTATTTGACGACGAGGACTGGAGGGAGGCGGTGGCCTCTCTGCGGGTTGTGGCTGTCCAGATGAGGCTTTGCCTGGTTCATCTAAAGATTCTACATCGCAGTTATGTGACTGGACCTCGGTTGGTGCGAATGGGTTTGGCTGACAGCGGAGAGTGCAGGAGAGGGTGTGGTGAGTTGGGAACCTTTTTCCATGTTTTGTGGGAGTGCGCCCATGTTCAAAGATACTGGTTGGCTGTCCATATCAAGGTGAGAGAGGTGTGGGGAGTGGGATTTAAGTTTGAAGCAAGGTGTTGTCTTTTGAATGTTTGGGACCCGACTGATCTTACTTCTCATGGGAAGGTGTGGGCAACGTTGGCATGTAGTATAGCGAAGCGTAACATAGCTCAGTTGTGGGGTGCGGCTCAGCCGCCGACAGTTGGGAAATGGATGGATGATTTGGATTGGTGCATGTTTCGAGAGCGGGCTGTGTATGTGGCAAGGGGTAGACCCAAGAAATGGGGGAAGATCTGGGGGCCCTGGAATGCCTACAGAGACAACATATGCACTCCCCCGACGTTAATGGATGATTCAGAAGTGTTGGAAGATCCTTAAACCCGAATGTCGCTATTATTGTTGATATTTTTCATGTTTCAGGAGGATGTGAACTGATTTATTGTGCAGATTGGCGACTCAGTGCAATTATTGTAAGTCTATTATTTCTATGTGTTTAATAAAAAGAGTTAAAAAAAAATACTTGAAGTGGGTTGAAGCTATTTTTAGCTGCGGAATGTGAGCGATATGGGGACCCCTCCTACTATTTACATGTATATTGATTTCCCCCAGTTCACTTTAAGGCCCAATGCATATACATAGACCTGCAGCATATGGAATTTTTAGGGAACTGAGCAATCAGGGTGCTGCAAACAAAGGAGCAGGTCATCGGCATAGATCAAGATCCTGTCCTCAGATCCTTCCGAATAAAGAAAAGACCACAAATCAGGATTCCACATGATTCTTTCTACCAAGTGCTCTATCACTAGCGCAAGTATTTGGGTTGAAGTGGACATCCGTGATGTGTGGCACAACAAATAGTGAATCTGGGCTGATAATCAACATCCACCTGCACCTGGGCACATGAGGAGAAGTATAAAATCTTGACATAGCCTAGAAAACGATGTCCAAAGGACATCTTATGAAACACGTTGTGCATTGGCAAATATACCGTATCAAAGGTTTTTTCAAAATCAACCAGTAATATTGCTGCCTCTACCTGTAAGTTAACCCTTTGTTCCGCAGCTACATGCAACCTTCTTAGGCAATGTCTGGTGCTTCTGCCTGGCATTAAACCATTTGCCCGTAGTGAATTAGTGTGCACATTTTCTCCTACAGTCTAGTGGCCAGTATTTTAGCTAAATCATAGCCTCTTATTTTATGAGCAATATGGGATTGTAAGATGGGCAGGAGTCAGGAGTGCCACCTGGGTTGGAAATAACCAAGATAGTTGCATCCTGCAGATCATATAACAGTGTCCCCTTATCCAACGCCTCCTTGTACATTGACAGTAGGTATAATATTATCAGCCAGGCATACATCGTTAAAAAAACCAGTTGGGATTACATTAGGGCCGGTTGCCTTGCTGGAGGGCTTGTCTTCATGGTTATATGGTTATAGAATTTCTACTGCTCTGTCTAGGGCCAAAATATACCATATAGAAAGATTCTCTGTGATTGTGTCATCACACTCAATCAGGGGCGGGAAATGTGGACATAAAGCTTTCCAAAGGGTTTGTCAAAAACTTCAGCAGTACCTGCTGCATCATCAATATTCTGACTGTGTGATTCACAGACTAGGGACATTTTTCTTGTATGCACTTCTTTGTTAGCCAGCCAAAAGAGTAGTTTGCGTACCTTATTGTGCCACTCGTAGATTTTATGCTGTGATAGCATCGATGCATATCTGGCTATGCATCGGAGCTTCCCTCTCAGTATCTCCCTGGTCGTGTCAAGTTGTCTTTGAGTGGGTTCCTTGGGTTTGTTAGCCCGCTGGTCCTCCAGGAGCATTATGTGGTCCCCAATTTCTTGCTCCCTCTCCTTGACTTTATCCCTACTGTAAGCCATAGCTCGCTCTCTGTTCACCGTTTTAAAAACTTAGCATTATATTACTTGGACATAAAGGTTCTATAGTCAGTAGCATAGGGAATATAGGCTGCACCAGTATAGTTTTCACCTCAAGTATTTAGATGTATAAAAATGCTCAAACTTGACGTGACAACTCTACTGAGAAGTCACATATAAAAGAAAACAAGTTTCTTTCATTGTAAATGATAAAGTCAAGGAGCACCACAATCAGTACAATTCCACAGTAAAGTACACTGCAATTATTTTCAATATATACAATTTCCATAAATCATGAAGATGGGAGTCTCGTAAGTTCTTGTGTTCTATTTTCTTCTTTATTTTCTTAATCAGGTGCAAGAATACATGCAACAGCCCAGCCAATGCGTTTGGTCCTATGCGCACTTCATCAGAGCTGTGAAAACAATTAAATAAATATTTTTTAATATTGAATCTAATATACAAGATTAAAGACAAACTTTAATCCAGATAGAAATAGGATAGACATGGCAATGTTTGAAAATACATATTCTCATAACATTGGTATTACAAAATATCATACAGATCAGTATACAATCACGACCTCCTGCCTACATACAATCTAATGTCATCCTAGTGACTTATTCATCATGATGGTGTACCATTATTAAAGAAATTTCTCATGTAAGTACACCATACAATCTAATGTCATCATAGTGACTTATTCATCATGATGGTGTACCATTATTAAAGAAACTTCTCATGTAAGTACACAATTTCATCTTAGAAGCAGACTTCTAAAACTAGTCCATCAATATCTAACAAGTTTAATAAAGTTAATCTGAACTCAGATAGTGGAGAGATATTTGATGAAATCTATTCAATTATACAATACATGGGGGGGGGCGTGGCTAGCAGCCGCGGAAGATGGCCGCATGCTGAGTGTGCTGCGCTAGTAAACAGCAATATTGCCCCAAACATCCGACACAATCCTGGCTTGGAGCGCTGATTCAGAGCAGTGAGTGGTCAGGGAGGTGGCAGAGCCTGAACAACATCGAAAACCGGGTGGCGATCGGCAGTGGTGGAGCTTCAAAATGCTAGAAGGAAGCACACGAGTGGCGGCAAGATGGCGACCCTCCGGAGGCTGTATGAGGACCCACTGCCACAAATTCTGCTTAGAGTGTAAGAAGATGTTGCTGACTGCGCCCTGCCGGTAACGAGACAGAGGCGCCCCGTGGTGAAGACACCTGCCCAAGCGGAGTGAGTAAGGCAGGCTGTGGAACATTCAGGCGGCCGCCCCAGGTCAGTGCAGGCGCGGCCATGCAGCACAGCAGTTCTTGGGCCATCCTCAGTGATGAGGGCCGTTCGCCTGCTGGAGCGGGGACCCGCACAGCAAGTCTGGGTCGGCTCTGAAACCCTGAAGAACATCGGAGGCGCGAACCGTGACCCCCCCACCTCTGCTTGTTGACTGGAGCGCGGCCGATGAAGCTGTGGGACCGTGGTTCTCGGGGGGTGCGTTGAGGCTGCCAGGACACCGGCCTGACTGCAAAATGAGTGGAGCGTGGGGATAATAACAGCCCACTGGCAGTGGTGGTCCTCAGCTTAGCGCAGCTACACAAGGGAGGTCCCCCAGGAGGCTAGGCCGCAACTGGACTGACTACCGCCCGCATCAGCGGAGAGGCCCGAGCGAGACCCCCCTTCCCTAAACGGTGCCAGCTATAGCGGACCTCGCCGTGCCCAGGTGGGAAGCGGCCCCATTCTTCAGCAGACTGCGTCATGGGTCGCACCAAGGGGACGGGGCCCGGGCAGATGAACCACATTGATAAATATATGTTGGACATGGGGCGTGAAGATGGAGCGTTCAGAAGGGACTCGCATGAGGCCGGGGGTGACCAAGGCCCAGATCCGACCCTAAAAGACATTATGAGGGCAATTTGTGAATTGAAAGGCACATTGAAGCCGAATCTAGACTCAGTTACCGAAGAGGTAAACCACCTGCGGGCTTATTTTCGCAAGATGTCCGACAAGCTAGCCATGGCAGAAGCGGACATTTATTTTTTTATTTTTTTATTTAATGCATTTTTTTAAAGCGCGGACTTTACCCGAAGGTGTCAGAGCACTGTACAATAGAACCAGTTACGTTACATGAGAGAACTGTTGCAGGAATAGAACAAACAAAAATAGCATGCCATCGAGTCGAAGTAACGCAGGCAAAAGGCACACAATCTCAAGCACAGTATGAACAGACTATACAAGCAAAAGTAAGAATAAATATGACAAATTTTACAATGCCTAAAGAACTTCCTGGCGACCAATAGCAGACCATAGAATCAAAACAACGCAGGCAAAGGGAACACAATTTCAAACCCAGCAAGCACAGGATGTACAAACAAAAATAAATATATGTGACAAATTTACAATGACTAAAGAACTTCCTGGCGGGGTCTGAGAAGGAGGGAATTAGTTCTGAAAGTGTCTTTGGAATAAAAGAGCTTTGAGGTCCGCTTTGAAGATCTGGATGGAGGTGATGGCACGGAGCGAAGGAGGAAGAGAGTTCCAGATTCTCACTGCATTACCTGAGAACGATTGTGCCAACAATTTTTCTCTTTTGAAGGAGGGGCGTTCAAGAAGGAACTTTTCCGCATTCCGAGAAGGTCTTGAGCCTCCAGAGGGTTTGAGTTCATTCGCCAGATAGCGAGGGGAGGAAGAGTGCAAAGCTTTGTGGGTGATGCACGCTGTTTTGTAGATAGCTCTAGCCTCGATGGGAAGCCATCGGAGAGAGGACAGGATAGGATTGATGTGGTCACTTCGTTTGGACCCTGAAATGAAGCTAGCTGCTGAGTGGAGGACGGATTTGAGGGGGGAGATGTGAGATTTGGGAAGGCCAGTCAGAAGAGAATTACAATAGTCAAGTCTAGAGAGAACTAGCGATTGGACCAGGGTTTTTAGGTCATTCTCCGGGAAGAACTGACGAATCCCCCATAAAAGTCGCAGTTGATAAAGTGCCCTCTTGGCCATGGAGTTGATGTGTGAGATTAGGTTGAGTCTTTTGTCCAGTATGACACCGAAGGATTTAGCGCAACCCACAATGATGGGTTTACTGTTGAGTAGATTTGATTGATCCATCCAGGCTTGAACAGGAGGCGGAGAGAGAGAGATAGATATGAGGAGGAATTCCGTTTTGGAGGGATTGAGAATGAGTTGGTGAACTAGCATCCAGTTGTGAATAGTGTTGAGAGTAGAGCTGAGTAGTGAGAGATCATGAGGGGAAGACACCTTGAGGTAGATTTGGGTGTCATCCGCATAGAGATGGTAGCCAAATGGTCCAAGCCAAAACAAAACATTTGGAGGTGCAGGTGATGACCCTCACGAAGAATCAGGCGGACATATACGTCTGGCTCGAAGATCAAGAAGGAAGGGCCCGGCACAACAATATCAGGGTGGTGGGGGTACCGGAAGGTATGGAGGGGCCAGCCGTGGAAATTTTTCTGGAAGACTTAATTCTAAACCATTTAAAGCCGAAATGTCTGTCACAGTTTTTTTTTTCAATAGAGCGGGCTCATAGAGCGCTGGGAGGAAAGCCCAGACCGGGGGCCCCTCTGCGCACCAGCATCGCCCGTATCCTGAACTTCAGGGACACCATTCTGCAGGCAGCGCAGATCCACGGTGACCTCTGGCACGAGAATGCTACGATCCTGTTCTTTTCAGACTTCACGCTACATGTACAATGCCAGCGACGCTCCTTTGATGGGGTGCAACGAGCACTTAGGGAACAGGGCGTGAAGTACATGATGCTCTTCCAGGCCCGACTTAAAATCCTCGACAATGGAAAGGCATATTTCTTTGACAGGCCGGAAGAGGCGAGCGACTGGCTGGAGGGCTGGCACACCGTGAGCCTCAAAGGAGGACACAGGCGATAGCGACAGACCGGAGTGGGGAGGAGTCGGGCCTGGAGGCCGGGAGCTCACCCAGCGGCTAGATGCGCCAGCAATGGACATATGAGTACTCATTGAGACACCCTTCAGTGGGCTGAGACTGACACATGGCTCTTTGTGTGTGTGTGTGGGGGGGGGTGATGCCTATATGTAGAGGGGGTGAATCTAATGATGCTACCCAGACACTGGGGCCTGCACATTGGACTCTTGCTGGTGGTGTTCACTCAAGCAGATAGTGGATGATTTCTCTAAAGCAGATTACATGGCAAGGGGGATCTCTGATCAGGCACCGGTGTGTGCCACACTTAAAGGCCTGATCATTGACAAGGCAGCCTTACCACGGATAGATCCATGGCGACTGCGAGATCCGCTACTTACTGACAAGCTCCGGGAGGGCTCTGAGCTGTACTTTAAAGAAAATAAGGGGACGGTACAATCGTATATCACGCTCTGGGAAGCATACAAGACGGTGTTGAGGGGGCAGGACCAGGCATTAATTCAGGCACATAAAAAGGAAGAGACCTTGCAATGTAGACAACTTGAGCAAAGATCAGTCAGATGGAGGGCGAGGCTGAGATGGCATAATGCACGGAGGCGCGACATCGGTTGGCGCTGAAAAAGCTGGACCTGCGGGCCCTAGCGGAAGGTCGGGCACGGGCATATGCGATGGCCACCCAACACCGCCTATATGATGTTAGGGATAAGGCCCTTATTGTGGCTGGAGAGGCATGACAGGATATGTCCTGAGTGGTGGAGATCCGAGACGCAGAAGGAGTGCTTCAGACCATTAGCTCTGCCATTGCACAGGCCTTCGCGACGCACTTTGAGCACTATACGCCACGGTGAGCCCGAGGTCAGCATCAGACTGTGAGGAATTTCTTAGGGATTTTGACTTGCCAATGGTGCCCCCAGAAACATATGATGATCTAGAGGTGGACCTCACGGTAGAAGAGCTGGGTAAGGCATTGAGTTCGCTTAGGCCGGGAAGGCGGCCGAACCCAACGGGCTCCCGGTTGAAATTTACAAGAAGCAGGCAACGGTCATACTCCCCCCCGCTCTTAGATATGTTACAGGAGGCGCAAGAGGTGGGTCATCTCCCGGCGGACCAAATGGCAGCCACGATCGTGGTGATTTATAAGGAGGGTAAGCCGGCAGATCAGTGCAGTTCCTATTTCCCTTATCAACGGGAAGGCCAAGGTCCTGGCAAAAGTGTTGGCGGACAGGGTGCTGTCTGTAATTAAAAACCTGGTACATGTGGACCAGCAGGGTTAATGCCTGGTAGAAGCAAAAAAAGAAATATATATATATATATATATATATATATATATATATATATATATATATATATATATATATATATATATATATATATATATATATATATATATATATATATATAAATATATAAATATATATATATATATATATATATATATATATATATATATATATATATATATATATATATATATATATATATTACCTACTGGCGGTCGCCAGTAGGTAGTTATAGTTAGGATTGATTTCCATAGGGAAATCGCAACATTCTATTGGGAATAACTTTGGCGCCGGTTTAGGAATCTGCCTGAATTTTTCAGCAACTTTGCCTTCCCTGAAAGTTTGGGGGGGATTCGTCAAGTGGGGGCCGAGATAAAAGGGGGGTCCCAAAACGTGTTTTCCCCATGTTAATTTATATAGGGCGGTCGGTCGCACTTTTAGCTCGAACGGCTGAATGGATTTTCACCAAACTTGGCAAAATTGTAGGGACTGGTAGCCCGATGTGCCTTTGCTATGTCTCAAGATATGTGCTCCAGAGGATTTTGAGTAATTTAGGTTAAAAATGTTTTATATATCTATGGCAGCACCCCGGTACGCGTACCGGGGAGCGCTCCGGGCGCGCCACGCGACTTGCGCACGGAAAGCTGATTGGCTCTCGGGTGTCTGTAAACATTCGAAACAGTCCGCAGCGGCCGCCATCTTGTGTCTCGGTAGGATCGAAACACAAGAGGTGGCAAAAAACAAAGGGGGAAATGACCAAAAGGGGGCAGGGTACACCCCCCCTGACACCCTACGTTTGATGTGGGGGCTATAAAAGGGTCCCGCGGGACAAAAAAAATTTTTACTTTTTTTTCCGATTTTCGCGGGGGTAGCGCCTGGTACGCGCATCGGGGAGCGTACCGGGGAGCGTACCATGGGGAAAAACAGTTACAAAAATTATATAATCATAATAATAAATAATAAAATAATCATTTTGAGTGCTCAGAGGTAGGGTAGCTCTGAAAAGAACTTTTGGGTTCTGTGGCTGTTTTAGGTACCTACAAGTACGTCCCACACGCACACAACCCCACACCCACACACTCCCCACACACACCTCACACACGCACACTTCCACACACACCCAAGCACCCCACACCGACACCTTACACATCCACACCCACACATCCCACACACACACACTCACACACACACCTCACCCCCCCAACACACACACACACACGCACACACAGATACCTCACAGACACACCTCACACATCCCACACACACACCTCCCCCCACACACACACACACGCACACCTCACTGACACACCCACACATCCCACACATACACACACATCCTACACACATACCCCCCACACCCATACACACCCCACACACACCTCACACACCCACATCCCCACCTACACCCAAACACCCCACACACCCACACCCACACACACACCTTACACACCCACATCCCCACCCACACCCACATACCCCACACACCTACACACACCTATACATCTCATCCTCCCTCAGAAATACACACACACACACACCTCACAGACACACCCAACACATCCCCCACACACACCTCCCCGCCCCATACATGGGGAAAACTCAGTGAAACACTAAAATAATAATTTAAAGTGCTTAGAGGTAGGGTAGCTCTGAATAGAGTTGTTGTGTTGTTTGGGTGTTTTAAGTACCAACATGTAGGTACCAATGCTGAGTCTTAAATTTAATGTACACCGTTTCCTCTGTAGATAATTTGCATGTTGTTACAGAAGTTATTGTGGTATATGGAATCCATATCATAGTCTGTCAGGAAAGCAGAAACAACATGGAGGTAGGAGATGAAAAAGAGATGTCAAATACACATTGGAGATAATATATTGGGAGAAAGGAAGTATCTATGAGCAAAATTAATATGTAACATAAAAAGTTGCACAGTATACTATAAGTCTGACTTTACATTATAATCAATTTGGTACTAGTTTAAGAATTACATATAAAAATGAATAATGTCTCAAACAATTATAGAATTATTAAATATAAATTTATTTTTAACATTCTTTTTCCAAATTAAACATAACTTCTATCATTTGACTGTCAGAAATGTCCTCATTTTGAATGAGCAAATCCACTGATTCTACACATTGTAGTAGTTCATAGTCCCTTGATTCATCCATGAATTCCAAGTTATCATTGGGTTCCATAATTTCTTCATTGTTGCTCTCTAGGACAATTTCAAAGGAAATGTTTTGTTGTCTTTCCATTTTCGTGCTGAAATTTGCATAAAAGATAAATATATTAGTAGAGATAGGGCACTGTTGGGTTTAAGTTCAGACAGGTAGTTTGGATTTTTTAACAGTGAATTTATCTTTGGGCAGTGTATGGTATCAGACTGGAAGTAGAAATATAAAAAAGTGTATGCGATGAAGCCTAAGTAAATTCATAATTATACAAGACAAGCCTAACTCCATCCATAACTATAATAGAGAAGTCTATCTCAATCTATAACTATTACAGAGGGATAGTATATAACTATCAGAAAAAGTTTTCCAAATTAACTTAAAGTGCACAACATACTTCAGTTTTCAAAATAATAATTTACCTTTGAGAAAGCAGTTGAAGTTGTCAGTGAAAATGCTCTTGAAATGTACTTCAGGAAGTAGTAGTCAAAATGGCTGTGTTTCCCTCTCTTTCTTTATATATATTCAGGTACATAACCAATCAAATGTCATGAAATAATAGTAGAAAATGAAAGTAACATTTTAATTTGTTGTCAATTCTAACACTTCAGATGTGTTTTTGTGAAGTAATTTACCTCAGGATATTTAGACAGGGCTACAGCTCAAATGACTCAATGGAATTCCACCAAATTTGGGAAAATGGTAGGGACTGGTATGTAGTATGGCGTATTCTATATTTGGTGAAAGTGTCTCCAGTGGTTTTTATGTGAATTAACTTTTATCATTTTTTGGGAGCGCTTCCCGGTGCGCGCCCGGTACGCGTACCGGCAGCGCTACGGGAGTCCTCCATTTTGTTTTCGGTAGATTTAAGACAGAAAATGGAGGACAAACAACGTTGGGAATGGGTATAAGGGGGCATCGTAGGCACTCCCTGACCCTCTAGGTTTTCTGAGGGGGTCTTAGGAGGCCCAAATAGGCGAAAAAAAATATATATATTTTTCGCGGGGGGAGCGCCCGGTACGCGCACCGGGGAGCGTACCGGGGAGCGTACTTTAGTGAAAAGCAGTGAAAAAAGTTAGAAAAAGATAATCATTTGGAGTGATCAGAGATAGGGTAGCCCTGAAAGGGCTTTTGGGTTCTGTGGCTGATTTAGGTACCTACAAGTAGGTACCAATGCACAGTCTTAAATTCAGGAGGAATATTCTATTCCCCTCATCTGAGAAGTGCACACCATCTCCTCTGTAGATATCTTGCATGTTGTAACGCAAGTTGTTGTTGTATATTGAACCCATTCCATAGTCTCTCATGTAAGCAGAAACAGATTTATTCACATGTTTCCGTGCTTTCTCAAATTGTGGACAAAATTGGTTGGACCAGTTCCATTTCTGCCTTTGGCATATATTGGAAAATACCAAGGCAGTTTGAGGGAAAGTGCCATCAATTGTTCAAAGGTGTCCTTTAAAAGCATTTCCAGACCTACCCCAGTCAAAGTGCCTAAGTCATTTCCACCACAGTGCAGAATTATGAGGTTAGGGTGTGGCAAATGCAAAAAGGTTTTCACCAATGGTATCAATTGGTGACATCTCAATCCTCTCTGGCCAATCCATTTAATATTCACATTTGGTAAATCAAGGTTGTGAAAATTTCTGGTAGCTGCATACCTTTGAGCCCAGTGGATATAGCTATGTCCAATAATCCAGACAGAATACATGGTAGAGGAGGTTCTGGTGCAGTCAGATGAAGTGTAGGAATAACATGGCAGTTGGAACAGTAGGAGTTTGCAAAAAAAAACTGTGGAGTTTCAGTGCTCTTGAATCACAAGCAATGATTGGTAGATTGAGATAGTTGAAAACTGTATGTTAGGGTGCATGGTTGTGTTCTGTGTAAGAAGTAATTTGAATGGTTAAAAAAAGTCATTTAAAGAAACATTTTACCAGATAAGCTGGTGTATTCACAGGTCAAACCTTGCTGAGGTGATTTGCAACATTGTTGAATAAACTTTTAAACCTTGGAGCTCAGTGAGGAGGGAGTTGCTATGGTAACAGGTAGAAAGGGCTGAGGGGGGGAAGGGTGTTGGTTTGAAAATACAGAGGGAAGAGTTTTGATTGGTTACCATGAGCAATATGTGGGTAGATTGAGAGATTTTCTGTGCCATTAATGGTTGCAGTGCCTGGAGAACATACCTTTTGCTCTGCTAAAGAAATATTGGTGTGTGTATCTGACACTGTTGTGAATCTCCTAGAGCATTTGTAAAGGTGAGTTATGATTCATTTAATATACATAGAGACTTGTATACTCTATGGAGAAGATTTGGAAGCAAATTGTGGTTTTTAATGTTGCTTTGTGTCATGCTTTTTGATAATGCTTGGTAAAAAGTTTTTACTGCATAGAGGAATTGTATTTTGTAAAATTGTGAAGTTTTAGTAGTGACATGGAATGCTTGTACATAGGACCTGTGCTGTGTTTCTTAAATGTGATGTCAAAAACAATTTTGGGAAAAATGAATGGCTTTTACATTTTTTAAAAGGAATAAAGAATGTGTGCATGTTTAAAGAAATAAATTTGACTCTTTACAATGATGTTACCTGTGTTAACTCAGTGTAGGAAGCATATTGAGTTTGTTTGCATAGAGGAATTGTATTTTGTAAAATAGTGAGGTTTCAGTAATGACATGGAATGCTTGTACATAGGACCTGTGCTGTGTTTCCTAAATGTGATGTCAAAAACGATTTTGGGGAATATGAATGGCTTTTACATTTTTGAGTATAATGTGGTGCAGAGTGTTAAAAAGTGACGCATCTACCTACATGCGTCACGTTTTAAATATGGCGCAAAAAGGTACATGTTTGGGCTTTCCTGGGGAGCGTAGGTGGTGAGGTTGTGTCTAAGAGTGCAGTGGACTAGGCTTCATGAAGCCTATCCCCGACTGCACTCTTAGACACAGGCGTCAATTTGACTCTTTACAATGATGTTACCTGTGTTAACTCAGTGTAGGAAGCATATTGAGTTTGTTTGCATAGAGGAATTGTATTTTGTAAAATAGTGAGGTTTCAGTAATGACATGGAATGCTTGTACATAGGACCTGTGCTGTGTTTCCTAAATGTGATGTCAAAAACGATTTTGGGGAATAAGAATGGCTTTTACATTTTTGAGTATAATGTGGCGCAGAGGTTTAAAAAGTGACGCATCTACCTACATGCGGCACTTTTTAAAAATGGCGCAAAAAGGTACATGTTTTAAGCCGCCGATGCGTCACAAAAAGTGACGCATCAGCAGTGCAAAACTGACGCAAGGGCCTCATAAATGAGGGCTTTTTTTTTGCACACTACTCCAGTTTAGTCCTGTCCACTGCACTCTTGGACACAAGCCTCACCTTTTGTGCTCCCCTGGACAGTCTTCATCTCATCTGCACTCCTGCTTAGGTGTCAGAATCCTATCACATGGGGAAAGCTCCATGTGAAAGAGTTTGCCTCAGTCTTAACCCTGCTGTGAGGCAGGTGCAAGATTTTGATGTAACAGTGTCCTAAAAGTGACGCAGTGAAATCTCATAGATTTCACTGCGTAATTATTACGAGGCTTTTTACGGAGAAATGACCCCTCTGTGTACATTACACTTGACAGAGGTATAATGTGGTGCAGAGGTTTAAAAAATGACGCATCTACCTACATGCGTCACTTTTTAAATATGGTGCAACAAGGCACATGTTTTATGCCGCCAATGCGTCACAAAAAGTGACGCATCAGTAGCGCAAAACTGACGCATGGCTTTATAAATGAGGCTCATCTTTTTCTTGCACACTACTCCAGTTTAGTCCTGTCCACTACATTCTTGGACAGAAGCCTCACGTTTTGTGCTCCCCTGGACAGGATTCATCACATGAGCAGTCCTGCTTAGGCCTCATAATCTTTTTTTAGAATGAAATTTGATAAACAGAGATAAGGTGATATGTATAAGCTTTTCATTACACTACTGAAACATTTATAGGGCAAAGTAATGTGTTTTACATTTTTGAGAAAGAATAGATTGTGTGTGCATGATTACATAAAAAAATTTGATCTTTTCACAATCATGTCACCTGTTTTACCTGAGATTAGGAAGTAGATTGTGGAGATGAGGTGAGGCATGTCCATAGGGATAGAGGAGGTGAGATCTATGTTCAAGACTGTAGTGGGAGAGAGGCCTTTCCTGGGAAGCATAGGTGGTGAAGCCTTTGTATAAGAGTGCAGTGGACTAGACTTCATGAAGTCTATCCCCTACTGGACTCTTAGACACAGGTCTCACCTACTTTGTACCTGTGGACAGAGCTGTGTTCCACTACACTCTTCAATACAGGCCTCACCTCTTCTGCACCCCTGCAGAATCCTGACTTGATCTGTAACCCTGAATAGACTGTTTGCTTTTTGTCATTGCTTTGTTGTTTGGTAATAGTGGTCTATAATGTGCCATTTTTTTCTTTAACACAGATTGAAATCAAGATTTCAAGAGTAAGCAAAGATGCCCTCAAGGGAAAGGAAACGAAAACAACATAACCCCCAAAAAACAAAAACAGCTATCAAACCCTGGTTACCCACTGCGCCGCTTCTTTGCTCCCACTCAAGGACTCCTGGGAAAAAGATGTTGGTCCCCTGGATGAGGACGATTGGAGGGAGGCCTTGGAATCACCTCGTGGGGCGGCAATTGCAGTACGTCTCCGACTGATTCAATTTAAATACCTGCATAGGGCATATTATACCAGGGAGAGACTGCATAGGGCGGGTTTGATTGCATCCCCTGTGTGCCTGCGCTGTGGGACTGAGAGAGGTACGTTGTTACACACAGTGTGGTCGTGTGTTGGTTTGACCCGGTTCTGGCACGGGGTTTGGAACTGTCTTTTGGAGGTGCTGGGATGGGATCTCCCCCGGTCTCCCCGGTTGGGTCTCTTACACGTGTTGGAGAATGTGGGCGGAAACATCTACAAGCGGCACCTTCTACTGCTGGGCCTAGTAGTGGCCAAGCGAGACCTGGCGAGGGCATGGAAGAGTGACCGGGCTCCGCCTCTCGGGGCCTGGAAGGCAGGGATTGATTATTATATGGTATCGGAACGACCTGTGTTTGAAGCCAGGGGGTGCCCACGGAAACACTTTAAAATCTGTAAACGGTGGGCTGACTACAGGGAGTTGCCCCTAGAGCCCCCGGCTGCCCCGGACGATGAGTTGCTTATATTGGAGGACCTCCGGGCCTAGAGTGACACTCGATGATTGCTGTACTGTGATTAATTGTTGGAACTGTCGTGTTCACGTGCATTGGGTTAGGGTGGGATAAGGGGTGGGTAGCTGGGACATTGGGTAGTTGGGGGGGCCGAGGGTGGGGGGGGGGGTTTCTTCCGTTTTCTATATCCTCTTCTCTCTTGCTTGATTAGACTGTACGTATATTGAAATATGCCTTGCCTCCTGACAGTATCTTCCTGTTTGTGGAAAACTGTGATTGACTCTGTCTAATGAATCAATAAAATCAGTTGTGAAAAAAACAAAAAAAAACAGCAACGGAATTACAGCACTCTTCCACAACAAATACTTCAAAAAACAGGAACCAAGCTCCTGGTAAGACAACTAAGTCTTTTATACGGAACATATGTACTTTAAAAAAAAATGATGGACAGCATGTAGAAAAAGAGAATGAGAGAGTAAAGTTGAAAAGGAAGGAGAGAACCTCAAAGAATCCTACAACTGGAGCAGGAGAGAATAATATGTATAGGAATAGAAGGCAGAATCAGTTTAGAGATATTCGTAAATGAATGTTTCGCAATAGGGTGGTTTTAAATTTGTTAAAAAACATTAGGAAAGGTAAACAGAGAGTTGCTTTTTATAAGAAAAAGAAAAGTGTAGAAAAGATTGTTGATCAGGCTTTTGAAGTTAAGAAAAAATTATTTATTTTAATAATCAATAGAATTAGGACACTTAACAAGACAATTGATGTTTTTTCAAATCAAACAGTAGATGGAAAAGAGTAATTAATCGGACTAATTTTTGTAAAGTTTTTTCTGGAGAATGGATGCACAGTTCAAGTTGTGAGCCGTTTTTTAATGAGGAGAGTTACTTCCAGGAGAATGATTTAGTGCATGCAGTTGACACCAGTGGTCGAGCGTATGAAGTGAAAGACGGTTGTCCGATTGAAAAAGAGAAACTTGTGCCTAGAAAACCAGAAGAGGTGTTAACTGATGAAGTTTTAGGGAGACGTACTAAGGGTCCAGTGTACACTTGGAAGTGTAGTCGTATTTGTAGTGTGCGACAGGAATCAATTGATTTGTTTTGTAATTTCTTACGTACATATAGTAAGAAAAGTCTAAAGCAGAAAGTGAAGTTGTTGCAAGACTTAGATTCTTGCAGAGTGAGAGAAAACACAGGTTTGCAAGGCCATTCACTGGCTTGTCTTTCTAGAAAAGTCTGTCAGAGTGTTTTTCATCATTTTAGGATGTTAGCAGTGCATCATACCAAAATGAGGAAATTAGTGAGAATGTTGTATTATGCAAAAAGTCCAGCACTTAAGCTTAAACAATTAAACAGTGCTCTTTTGCATGGAACTGAATTAGATGTGAAGAAGATTTGTGAAGAAATTGAGATTTGTTATTTTGGTGAAAAAGAGGATAGTGTAGAAATTGACACAGCAAATCAAGGTAATGTGGAAGACAATGTACAGATTTCAAGTACAGAAAAGTTTGAGCAGGAAATTACCAGGTTTAAGGTGAAATCAAGTGAAAGGCCGAATTTTACATGTGTGTGTTGTCGACGAAGTCATTATAAGCATCAAACTAGATTAGTTGATTTATACGTAAAAAGTGAAAAGATGAATAATTATGAGTGGAAGGATTTTGCAACTTATTTGTGGGTGGAGAATTGTTTTGATTTGAGTTCTGATCAGCGTATTTGTAAATATTGTTATGATAAATTAAATCAAAACAGAATGCCTGCTAGAGCTGTTCATAATAAACTGGAGTTGGTAGACATTCCCCGTGAATTGATGGATTTAAATACATATGAGTCTATTTTGATTCAATGTGTCCACCCTTTTCAGGCAATTGTTCCCATGGAGCCTAAGATAGGAAAGTTGCCTCCTTCAGATTTGCAGAGAGGATTAAAGGGAAGAGTTGTTTATTTGCCTCTTGATTTAAAAAAAAATATTGATACAATTGGTATAGAAAAAGTAGAAGAGGAACCTTTAGTTATTCTAGTTAATGGGGTTCCAACAAAGAGTAAGAGAATCTGGCAAGATTTAGTGGATGTTAGGAAAGTCAAAAAGGCAACGTTGTATTTAGTCAAAAACAATGAGTATTACAAAGATGTATGTGTTGCAGCAGAGGAAACAGCTGCAGATGAAGACAGTGATTGTTCAGGCGGCCAAATTGAAAAAGTTGATGTGTCTAGAAGTGAAGAAATATATGAACATTATACTGTTCATCCTTTGCATTCCAAGGAAGTAATGGGGAATAAAATTGAATTGTTTCAAATGAAAGCAGCAAAAGGAAGTCCCATTAGTGTATGGGAAGAAAGTTTGGAAGCTCGTTGTTTTCCACAGCTATTTCCAACAGGTCGAGGTGGACGATATGACGATCGTCCACTTCAAATTCCTGCATCTGAATATCGAACTGTAAGATTATATGCTGAAGATCCAAGGTTTCCTCAATGCATTCCCTATTTGTTTCATCTACTGTATGAAAGTGACTTGTCTGGGCTTTCTTATGCAGTAAACCATATACTGAAAAGTGGAGCACATCTGCAAAATGTTTCGGCAAGGGACTTTATGGAGAAAGTGAATCTGCAAGATAATATTTTGGAATCTCATCTAATCAATCTCATGGCATGTCAGCGTGGTACAAATGAGTATTAGTACCGTCGTCATGGGGAATTGAAATGTATGCTAAGAAACTTAGGAACTCCTACATGATTCCTCACTCTTAGCTGTGCCGAGTATGCATGGGACGACTTACTTCAATTTCTACGAGAGGCAAATGCAAATATACAAAATATAGAATTCAAAACACCTGGAGAACTGTGTTCTTTGGATCCAGTGAATGTATGCAGATATTTCAATCATAGATTTGAAGCTATGATGTCTTTTATTACCAACAAAAAAAATCCTCCCCTTGGAGAGGTTCTGGATTTCTTTTGGAGAAAGGAGTATCAAGCGAGAGGTGCTCCTCACATACATATGTTGTTGTGGATTAAAGATGCACCCAAATTTGGAACAGATTTGGATGAAACAGTGATGAGTTTCATTGAAGAGTATTCAACATGTGCTGTTCCGAAAACTACAGAGGAAAACAGTTTAAGGCAACAAGTTTTACGCTTTCAATCCCATCGTTGTGGAAAGTACTGTCGTCGAAAATTCAGAAACAAGGACAAGTTCTACACAAAATGTTGTTTCGGCTTTCCACGACCAGTGATTTCTAAAGGAAGAGTAAATAATTTGATGTCTTCTCTGCGACATACTGTGACGAGGAAATCACCAAAAAATACATACAATTTAAAAAGAAATGAAAAGTCCAAGTACATCAACGACTACAACCCAGTGATTTTGTCCATGTGGAATGCTAACATGGATATTCAGTTCGTTGCTGACAACTCTATTGCTGTGGCTCGATATGTGACGTCTTACATCACAAAAAAAGAAAAGACAGAACTGAAGGAAATGTGGGAGGACATTTCACATGAAAAGAGTCTAAGCAAGAAATTATACAGTTACAGTCTGAAGATGTTGTCGCATCGAGAAATTGGAGCATTCTGATCGATTGTCGTCAGCAAGTCTCTATGCCAAATCTATAACCATCATTTGGGTGAGTCTAGGTCTTGCTGCAACACGAAATCGAGTTTTGAAATCTGTACAAGAGATAGAGTATTTGGCGGAGAAAGAACCAGAAAGTACAGATATTTTGAAGACAAACATGTTGGATACATACTATCCAAATAGAAGTACTCACCTTGAGAATGCTTGTCTCTATGAAGTTCTGCAAAGATATATTTATAAGAGGAACATCAGAGAAGATATCAATAATGGAATATATGCTGTCATTGGATGTGAAGGATGTCTAGTGAAACAGAAAAAAGGTCATTTGATTAATCATCGAAAATTGAGTTGTGAAAATCCAGATAAAAGAGAATTTTATTATTTGGCTCTTTTGCAACTCTTTAAACCATGGCGAGAAGAAGAGGAACTACTTGGAGATTTTCTCTGTTATGAAGACTCTTTTAATGCTACGAAGGATACCATAGAATGTCCTGTTTTTCCAAATTATCTGCAAATGTTGAATGAAGAAATAGAGCAAGAAGCAAAAATTGCTGCAGTGATTGCGAGAGACAGTTCTCAAGGCAGTCAGAGTTCTGCTTCATTGAGTCAGGATCCACTAGGAGGACCAATTATCCAAAATGAAGCTGCGACTGCCATGGATGAGGTGGAAAGAGCTATGGAGCAAGCTCAAGAGGATGTAATTAATTTAGAAGATTTGGTGAAACAATTAAACCTTGAGCAGAAACTGATATATGACGAAGTCACAGAACAGGTTGAACATGGATTGAGTCATGAGAACAAAGAGTGCTCATGTACATCATTTAAGTCTGTCCGACTGTACGTGAGTGGAGAAGTGGGAACTGGAAAAAGTTTTCTGATTAAAGCAATTGCATCTTATCTGCAGAAAAGGACTGAATCATCGCTGTCTTGTGTTGTTACCGCTCCAACTGGGCTGGCAGCACATAATATTAAAGGGATTACTTTACATCGTTTACTGATGCTGCCAGTGGAGCATGATAACAAATTGCAATATCACAAGCTATCTGGAGATGCGTGTTCTGAAGTTTCGAGAGTCCTGAAGAAAATGAAACTTCTTATCATTGATGAAGTAAGCATGGTGTCAAATATAATGCTTGCTTTTGTGCATTTGAGAATGCAAGAAATTCTTAGAACAGACTATGATGTTTTATTTGGAGGAAAACATATTATTGTTTTTGGAGATCTTCTGCAGTTGACTCCAGTGAAAGGACAACCTGTGTTCAAAATGCTCATGCATGAAGATACCAGGAAGTGCCTAGGAAGCATTGGAAACGTTAATATATGGTTAAACTTCAAATATGCAGAACTGCTTCAAAATATGCGGCAGGCAAAGGATGAAGATTATAAAAATATTTTACAAGACGTAAGAGTAGGAAAAATAAGTCAGCAAGGGAAAGAAGCTTTACATGGACGGTTAATTTCAAATTTGTACCCAAATGAAAACATTCTGCCAGAGAATATTTTTAAGAAAATTAACGAGAGGAAATCTGCCATATGTTTGATGCCAACTCTGAAAGAATGTTCCATGTTCAACAACAAAATGTTAACTTTAGAAAATGAAGAGATAGTGAAACTGGAAGCTACAGATAAAATAGAGCATATGGGAGCAACAATTGTTTTGTCTGAAAATTTGAAATCAAAATTGGATTCATTAGAGAAGAGTATATCTAAAACTGCTGGTTTTGAAAAGACTCTGAATGTGTGTTTGAATTGTCGTGTCATTTTGAGAAGGAATTTAAATGTTGAAAGAGGTCTGGTAAATGGAGCAATGGGTCATGTTGGTTTTGTGAATTACAAAAATAGAGATGGAATTGAAATTTTGAAAATTAAATTTGATGGCATCGATGAAATAGAACAAATTTGTCGTTGTTCAGCTAGATTTTTGCTCGTGAAAGACTTATATGTTCGCCGAAAACAGTTTCCTATTTGTTTGGCATATGCAGTGACAATTCATAAATCTCAAGGTTTAAGTGTAGATAGTGCTTTGGTGAACATTGGAAGTTCTGTGTTTAAAGAGGGTATGGCATATGTGGCTTTATCACGAGTCAGAACTTTATCAGGATTGTACTTGATTGAGTGTGATGAAACAAAGATTTGTGCTGATCTAGATTGTGTTAAAGAATACAATAGGTTAAGAAGAGAGTATGCTCCACATTTGCCTCAATATCCTCTGATTGAAAAACGTGTGGTAGGTCGAAAAAGAAGAAATGAGAGTAATTGCAGTGAGGTAGTAGCAAAAAGACACAAAGTTGATGAAATTGTAATTGTAAGCAGAAGGAAAAAGGATTCTGTTGAGGATGTTGTTGGATTTCAGTTTGAAAACAGTTCTGGTGTCAACTGCTATGCTAATGTAGTAGTTAATGTTTTTTTTCTTCAACATTTACAAAAAACAGATTGTCGAAAATCGGGAACAAACATTGTGCTGTTTATTGAATTCTGTGTTAGAGAAATGTAGTAATGATAGAGGAAAAATAGAAAGTGTTTCAGAAATTAGAAATCTTGTAGACATATGTTCAGGTCAAAATCAATTTTCACAGATAATTCAGCAGGATTGTCAGGAATTTTTAATGTATATGTTTGATGTATTGGAAGATGAAGGAGTAGATATAAAAAATCTTTTTAACCTTTCTTATCAATGGCAACATGACTGTGATAACTGTGCTTCATCAAGTACTACTAGAATAGACTCTGAAAGATTTATATATTTGACTTTACCAGACTGCAAATCAGTGCCTTTTAATAATCTAGTTAAAGCAGCGGATCACAATATGGTGTGTACCCAATGTAAGTCTACAATGCTGTCCACATTATTTCTACAAAATTATGGTCATTATGTAATTTTAATGTTCCAACGATGTAGACCTGATGGAACTAAATTGACAACTTCTATTAAAAATGTTGTGGCTTCTCAGTTATCGATATCAGGAAGAACCTTTGCAACTGTAGCTATTATTTTTCATGATGGTCCTTCTACAACATCAGGGCATTACACATGCTATTTAAAAACTTCTAAAGGTTGGACCCAATGTAACAACACTCATTTGACTTTCAAACAACGTTTGCCTTTTGGCTTTATAAATTCATACCTAGTGTTTTTACAGCCAAAATGTAGGTAAAAGTAATTGGCCAATGAAGACGGGAGCAGTTAATAAAGGTTATTTTGCTGTTTAAAAATATATTCTGAGGAAAAGTGATCCAGGCAATATAAAAAATTGACTTGTCATATAGGTACTGTAAGTGGATCTCATAGTAAGTGATATTAGTATTATACAAAATGATGAACATGAGTGAGTCAGAGATGGTTTTACAAATACTTGAATATTGTGAAAATGTTGTAGAGCCTTTCTTTCAGAACGTCGGGAAAAAGGTCATTTCAGAGTGCCTTAGAATTAATTTGAACATATACTCATACATCTGACACTATTTGGCCAAATGGAAAGGTGCAGGAATGAGTAAAGAGTCATGACTGAAAAAAAGGAGTATATGAAAATATTGAAAATATTTCAGATGTTCTTGGAGCTTTTCTTATAGAAAGTCGATGAAATGGATTTTTAAGTGAACAGCAAAGTACTTTCCAACGAGAAAAGGACCACCATGATACAGTATTTGGCCTCAAGGAAAAGTAAGTCAATCTAAGATTAGCGTACATTTGTCATTTGTCAGTATTTAAGTTTTTTTTAAAAACACAATCTTTTAGATTGTGTTTTTTTTTCCCGCTGTCATATGATGAGTAATTTGAACTCACTGTTTTAAGTGAAATTCAATATATTCTGAGAACAGCAAAAATAAACTATGCAACATGTTGTACAAGTTATTTTATACTTTGGATTGTGTAAATTAAATTGTATTCCCATTCTCTGACACTTACTTTCCTTTTTCCATCCTCTTTCAGCTCTTTTTACTCACTTATAATGTCTTTCTCTCACTCTCTGTAACCCCCCTTCCCTTACTCCACTTCTTTGACAACCCCTCATTCTCATTTCAACTGTGTGCATCCCGTCTCTCCCTTGCATAACTTTTCAGCTTACTGTCTCTCTGCTTTACTTCTCTTTTCCGTATTTTCCTCCTTTGCTCTTTTAGTAATTCCTGTTTACTCAGTCAGCAGTATTATTGCACTCTATATAAATCACCCACTCTCCCTCGCTTATCTTTGTTTGCTCCTTACTTTTGACCTCTTCTCTCTATTTTTCGTTCACTACTTCTATGTCGTCAGTGCCTCACTCTACTTCTGTTATGTTCACTTGTGTTTATCTACCTTCTATCACTTCTTTTACAACAACTTCACTGCTCCTCTCTCATCGTTCTTCATCCCATTTCTTTTACTCTGGTTCCATTACTATCCCTCATTTCCTTTCTTTCAATGTCCTTCTCTTTACTTTCATCACCAAATTATTTTCTCTCAGTACCACTGTTTTAGTCGTCTTCTCTCTTTCCTTCTTTTTGCTCACTTACTCATTTCCTTTTCTCACTCATTGTACTCCACCTCACTCAGTTTTTCTCTTAGTGTGTCTACCTTATAATTTCCTCAGTCCATTTCCCTCAATCGTTGTATATTATCCTGTCTCCCTTCATCCTTTCACTCTGACTGTTCTTCACTTACTCTCAGTTATCTTCTATTCCTCATTCTTCTAAATGCATCCTTAATTAGACTGTTTTCTGTCTCAGTCATTATCTTTTTACTTACTTCTGTTTCCTGATTTAGTTTTGCTAACTCACATTGTTTTAGTATCTTTCTTACCTTCAGTTCATTGCTCTGTTCTTCTCTCTCTTTTTGTCAGTGAATCTATATGCCTTACTCTTTGTAATTTGATCTCCTTCTATTTCTGTTTCTCTCTTTTTGTCCTTCTACCTTAGTTTATTTCCCTTTCTGTGTCCTTTACTCTAACTTTATTTCTAAATAGAGCGTTATGATTTTTAACCTCTTCATTTGTATCTTTTAATTTAAAATACATATTTTACGAATTATAACTTATTTTCTCTTCTCTCTTTCACAGATACAAAGTGTAGTTAAAAAAAATTAATTAAAGTTACATTTATTATATGGTAAGTGCGATTCTCCTATGACGCATTTTACTCATTCTAGTACTGGTAATGTCCTGAACGACTGTCTTTTTTCTCTGGAACTTGAGTATGCCAATGAAGTAGTGAACCCCCCCCCCCGTTGACTTTAAGCCGACTTTCCACGGGAGAGGCTGCTCCAGCACCATTGATTACATCCTGTGTTCACAAATTTTGAAAGGTCACCTGAAGTCCTTCATAACAGGCACAGACATTTCTAGTGATCACTTTCCAAACACTATTATCATTATACTTGCTACTGCACCACATGCCCATAATAGGACAAGCTTGCTAAACCAACAATCTTTGGTCTTAGACAAACAAAACGGCTTCACTGTTAAATGGTATAAGAATTAATCCTGATGACATCACTAGGAAGGTTATACAAAAAACTCTCCCTTTTATTAATATCTGTTTGGCGGAGGCCTCGTCGCCCCAGCTGATCCTTTCTAGCTTTTCGGTAATACTAAAAGCTATTCGCCATGAGTTAACTCGAAACAAAAAACCTTGCGACAAGGATTCGCTGGGGTGGTTCGATGCCCCTTGCCGGAAAGCTCTTTCTGCCTTAAAAAGTGCTTTGCACAAACAAGACAGAGATGTAGCAGTAATAGCCACACTTAGAAAAAAATATAAATTGGCCCAACAGAGCCGGAAACGGGAAATAAAGAAAAATCTATGGGCCCAATTACATGAGAGTACAAGGAGTAAAGACTGCTCGCTGTTTTGGCGGACAGTCAAGTCACCCTTCCTAGTAGATGCTTCAGCCATCCGCCACCTAGACGTGGCGGTGCCAGCTGAAAAATGGGTGGCCCACTACTCACAAATATTTGGTGACTCCTCCGTTGAAGCCTTAAACGTACAACCTTTTGTAGAAGACCTCATTTTGGATAATCCTTATCCAATCGACCTCTCTTTCGACCTTAAAGAGGTCACAGCTGCATTATCTTCCACAAAGACCGGCAAAGCGCCTGGCCCCGACGGAGTCCCACTCGATATTTTTCTGACTAATCTTGATCTTTGGTCTCCAATAGTCACTCAGGTCATGTTTGCAGCCTCACAGGCCGGCCTAATAGAATCCTGGTCCTCATCAGTATTGCTGCCAATTTTTAAAAAGGGTGATCGGGACAACCCAGCCTGTTACAGGCCCATTTCACTCCTGGACTCATTGGGGAAGGTTGCCGGCCGGCTAATCCTGGAGCGTCTCCAGGACTGGGCTACGGAGAACAACATTCTAACCGACCTACAGTATGGGTTCCAGGAGGGATTGGGCACTGTAGAACAGGCCCTGAACCTGACTCTACTAATGGGTAAATATGTAGGTGCAAAAGGAGGCAACTTGTATTTAGTTTACGTTGACCTCAGTGCCGCATTTGATTGCGTGATTCACTCCAAATTGTGGGAAATCCTGAGGGACCTGGGGGTTGACCCTCCTCTTTTAAAATTCCTTTGAGAGCTTTACACTGACGCCAACGCGTGCGTGAGGTACGGTATAAATGGTGAACTATCCCAGTCATTTAGTGTAACAAAAGGTGTTAGACAGGGGTGCGTCCTTGCCCCATTTTTATTTAATATTTACACTAAGGGGTTAGAACAGGCGATGCTGGAAGGTAGCCAGGATCTTCCTTACATAAACACTCGGCCTATTCCAGCCCTATTGTATGCCGACGACTCTGTTATCTTGGCGCGAACATTAAAACAGCTCCAACTGCAACTGGACAAGTACTGTCTGTTTATGCTCTCGTTAGGATTAAAAGTTAATAAGAGCAAGACTTTCGTGATGCATACTGGCCCGAAACTGAAGAAACCGAAACCTCTTTTTGTTGAAAAGGCTAGGCTGGATTATGCCAGAGAATACACCTACTTGGGTATTCTCATTGATGACCAAATAACCTGGAAACCTGCCATGGCGAGTAAAAAGTTATTATTTCAACGAACAACTGCGGCGCTGGTTTCTTTTTCTATGAAACTGGGCAAACCAGCTCCTGCCGAGTTGCTCAAAATCTACCACGCTAAATGCCATAGCGTTGCAACCTACGGCGCAGGAGTTTGGGGCTACGTTCCTTCTGACGAGCTCCAAAAAATTCAAAATAGGTTTTTAAAATATATTCTTGCCCTCCCACAAAGCGCCCCAATCTATGGTTGCCATATCGAGTTAAACATTGATTATTTATCGGACACCATCAACTACCAGCCGATCCTCCTATGGCACCGCATTTGAGATATTTCTTGATTTTTAGTTGATATTAACTGTCTTTTCTTAAATTCGAAATGTTATTAATTTATGTGTAAGAAATGCGTATGTGATAATGTACTTTTTATGATTGTAAAGATTTCAATCGAAATAAAGACTTTTGAATGAATATTAAAAAAAATAAAAAAAAATATCGTAAGTATGACTAAAAAAATATAGTTTGTCATCACCCTTTGCTTTAAGGTCACTAACATTTTCTCAGTCTACCTCACTCCTGTATCTTTACTCTGCTTCCCTCACTTATTCTTATTCTACATGTTTACTCCCCTTTCCCTATTTCCCCTCTCATATTCAACTTATTTCAATCCCTATTCTTTACTTCACTTACCCTCTGTTCCCTTCCTTTGCTTCTTCACTCATTCTCTTTTTCTTAATTATTTACCTTACTCCTACACAACACCTCATCCCCCTCCCAACACATACACACACCTGTAACATACACCCCACACCCCACACACACACCACACACACACCTCATACACACAAAAAATCCTCCCACACACACTCCTCAAACACACACACACATTCCATACACACACATACATCGAACACATATACACCCCACACTCATACACTTCTCACACATATTTCACACACCCTCACCTCCACCCACACCGAAACACTCCACACAACCACAGACACACCTTACACACCCACACCCCGACCTACACCCACTGACTCCCTATAAGTCACACACACTGCATTACTTATCTTTTTTTGCTGTTTTACTCAAGCCCATTCAGGTACTGTTTCCTTTACTCTCTTTGTCCTCTCTCTTTGTCACTCCCCATGTGTTATCCTAATTCAATTTTTCTCCCTCTTTCACCCCTCTTTACTTATACTACCTGGTCTTTTCTCACTTTCCCTCATCGTTCTTCATTTATCGTGGTTCCGCCACTACCCTTCATTCTCCATTTTTTACTGTCCTTTCTTTTTCTTTTAACAGCCAATCACAGTCTCACACTATCTCTACTTTAGTGTTCTTCCTCTCTCTTCCTTTCTTTCGCTCCTTTAGTCATTTTACTTTTCTCACTTTCATCCAATTACACCTTCTCTATTTTTTACTATGTAATAAACAATCCCTCTGTGGTCATCTTGTAGCTCTTTTTCTCTTAACATACCTCTCTTTGTGTCCTTCCCTCATGCTAACTGCTTTATTAAATTTTTTTTTTTTTTTGGGGGGGGGCGCGCCCCGGTACGCGTACCCTAAGGACAAAAAATTGACAGAGATCCTTTAAAAATATAGCTTTAATTTTATAAATGAAAGGTAGTTCTAAAAAGAACTGTTTTTTAAATTCTTTTTGTTGTTTTATATTTTTTTTAATGTTTTTTGAACATTTTGTACTTTTTTTGGCTTTTCAAAACAGTTTTATATTTTTTTGGGAAGAAACAAAGAGAAAGGGAATTGAAAATGGCTCAACTGGAGCAAAAACCAAAAAACGGAAAAAATTACTTCTTTTGTTTGTGGCAAATGTGATTCTCACCAGCAAGGACGATCAGCTTTACGCTCTTTTCACCATAGGCGATGAGCTTGCCACATTCAGTACAAGTGACTCTAAAAGTACCAAATCGTTCTTGGATACAAGGCATCAGCTCTGATGTTTCTGGTCCCGATTGAGTGGATTGCTTTCTTTTGGAGCTGGTCCTTGAACACTGGGGGAGGTGACTGGCCAGTTCCCTGATCTCTGCACGAGAATAGTTAGCAGGATGCTTCCAGGTCATATGCCGAATCATGGTATTATTACCAAATGAATATTTTTTATCTGGATTGCCCCTTGAGAGTTCTGCACCACAGATTCGACATGTTACCTTAGCCGCATTAACTTTTTTCTTGCCCTCTGGAAGTGAAAAAAACTCCCATACAATGTGTTCTTTTGGCTTGTATGGGGTATTTTCTTCAGGCAGCCATCTGCTCCCCTCCTCCTCTTCCTCCTCCTCCTCCTCCTCTTCTCCACCAGCAATGTATTGTTGTGGTGGTCCTCTTGGAGGTTGTGGTGGTGGTGGTGGTGCAGATGCTCCAGCTGTTGCTGCTACAGTAGCCATTTCAAAGTACAAAAGAATTGTCTCTGTAGATGAAACAGGTCTTCCTCAGTCAAAGGACAAAGTCAGAGTGAGGAAGAAAGGTGGGGTTTTTTATCATTTGGAAAAAAAAACTGTGCTGAACCAATCAGAAGTGTTATTTTCAGGTCACAAGACCAAGGCTTTACTCATATGGAAACCAAAACTGTTCTGCACCAATAGAAAGTGTTATTTTCAGGTCACAAGACCCGGGCATTACTCATTTAGAAACCAAACCTGTTCTGCACCAATAGAAAGTGTTATTTTCAAGTCACATGACCCGACGCGCTTACGCTATGCGCCCCGGGGCGCGCCCGCGGGTGCGTAGCGTAAGCGCATCAGGACGTTTCGCGATCGTATGCGATCGCGTGCTTTCGGTTGCGATTACGCTGTGCGTCATATGACGCATCACGCGTGTACGCGATACGTCACGATGTTGTTTTAGTTCGCGGCAAAAGCGCTCCCGGGACGCTCCCCGGTACGCGCCCCAGGGCGCGCCCCAAGTTAAATATTAAAAAAATAAAATAAAAATGTTGACATAATTATACAATATAACATTCGTTTTAAAATTTATTATTTTTTATACCTATAAAGATTTGCTATTAAAAAACTATTGAAATTCACTGAAAAAACCATAGGTTTCACACCAGTTATAGTTAGGAATTAGCATTTAAAAAACCTATTAAATTCACTGAAAAAAACATAGGTTTTACACCAGTTATAGTTAGCCGGAAATTTTACTCGCATAAAACCATTGAAATTCCCACGTTATAGTTAGTTGGACTCACTATAACTTGCGTGTGCAATGCAATGCTGATGACGTCACATATTACATCACTCATGACATGGTCAGTGACATCACTCATGACATCACTGATGACACCCTCCTTGTGACAGAGTGGCAGACCTCCTTTCACTGCAATGTAACCCTTGAAACACATATTCAAAAATAGAAACTAAAATTTTCAAAAAAATGGAGATACCCATACCAGTTACAACAACCAATTCAGTAATTCCACCATCTATATACACATCCACTCATTCACCAACAGTTCTATGTAGTCACTCATACATATACTCACTCATCATATGTAGTGATACACCTATACATCCTGTTACACACCGACAGTCATCCAAAAGATACTGTCACACATACTCACACATGCAAATAAACTATTAAACATCCATTTATTTGCATATACAGTTATACACACACTACCACTTTACTTTTAAGGAAACTTACACATACTTGCTCTCTTAAACAATCACTTATAGAAACACATACTAATTTAAAAAGGAACTCTTACAATCCCTCACTCTCACATATACTCACTTATATACATCAATATTCACATATACTACATTAAAACATATGTAGTTACTGATAAAGACACTAGTGAGACAGTCATTCACTCACTAACATACACATATACACACTCATCCACCCATACAGTCCTGCACATGTGCTGTATTCAAAACACATACAAACAGAGAGTCAGTCATTCATGCATCTATGTGCTAAGTAATACCCCCACCAAACCATACAAACACTTATACTGATACTAAGAAAAACCTCTAATAACCCATATACCTACACATGTAGCTACACACCAACCCATGCAGCCACTTATACACAAAGTGTTACATTAATACATATATTTAAATATTTAAACATTACTCACTATTATTTATTTTTCAGAAAGACACACATTCACTGGATGGTGTCATCAGTGATGTCATGAGTGATGTCACTGACCATGTCATGAGTGATGTAATATGTGACGTCATCAGCAGTGCATTGCACGCGCAAGTTATATATATATATATATATATATTCCAGGAATAATCCGAAACGGCGCAGAAATACTTCTTTGCTGCAAGTACGGACACGGACCCAGTTTTGGTGCAAAGATTAATTTATTTTTTCGACCTCAGTGCTCCCAATCGTCACGACGCGTTTCGCGCTTCACAGAGCGCTTGATCACATGACACAGCTATCCACCAAGCATAGGTTTAGATACAATATCACATGACCTTAGAGCCTACAATTTGCATAGACATAGAAGAGTTCTAAAGTCATTGAACTACACACGACACATTTAGGCTGTCCAGGCAATCATTTCACTTAATCTTTTGTTTTTTTAAAAATAATTGAACCACAAGCCTGTCATGGTAGTATAATATATAACTTATAAACCTAATGCGTGAAAAATAGTTAAAGGTGATAGTGCAAAAGGATGGAGAAAAGTAAATATAAGAATTTACAATCCATAAAAAGTTACGTGGTGTATTTTTAAAATTCATGTATAATATACAGAGTGCAGCGTTTTTTCAGATGTGTGCACATATAGTAATTGTTTTATGTTATGTTTTGTTGTGCATGATGTCAAAGCACACATAATTATAAGCATGGAAACGATATGGAGCCCCATATGTTCGTGATGTCCATGTATATTTCGGTCGTATTCTAACAACAGTAAAATGCCACAGTGAATTGTACATTCTGTGTTCATACAGGGGACAGTACCACAGATACTCCGGTGACACACCCTTGGATACATCTAATCTCGGTCAAATACCTTATTAATCAGATGTGGCCCTATATATATATATATATCACACCCAATCCACGAAACCTCGAACTCCCACATACACCGGATCGCTTCAAGGCGAGGAAAGAGGAGCTGACCCAGGAAATGCAGTGAGCAAATTACATTTTATTTGTGGAAGCTCGCCCTGCCAGCATAACGTTTCGGCCTTCACAGAGGCCTTGGTCACATGACGCCAATGTGGGAGGGGGGACTATTTGAAGTGCAAGTGCAAACAAAAAAAGGGTTACAATTGGTCAACAAAGGCAAATAGTAATAGCCATAAAAAGAGGACAAAATATCTACATGAATGCAAGTTGCCTCACTCAATGCTACAATTTCAACAAGATCATTGGAAATGTTAAAAGCATGTGAATAGTAAACTCAAATCTACTTGCATTAAAACATCAATTTGTTCTAAAAAAGTGCATGTAGACATGGTGACTTGTTGCTCACAAAAATACATTCAATAAATCGCATACGTTTCACACAAATAAATAATTAAAAGCTCGTAATTATATAAAATACAAAAACGTCTTCATAAATGTGCAAAACATGCTAAGCAACCTAAAGTGCAAATGTAGCAGCAGTTGTCTTGTATAAAAGCAGCATTGGATTCCACCATGTCTAATTACCAGGTAGATAAGGAGGAAGCAGCATTGACAAGATATAGAAATGGCTAAATAGATCTAACTGCATCATATAGCCCAAGTGGGCTCGTAAGCCTATTACTGGCCTATATGTAGAACCCATGTAGCGCAAGATGAAAGTGTGGCTTGTGCAAGTTATCTGTGTTGTTTAAAATAGTCAAATACTAAGTAATGACTAATTGTTTTTTAGAATACAAAATGACTGAGTGTCCGAGAACAGACAATGAGGATAAAAAAGATTTCATATATATATATACAACGACGTGACAACAATATACAAAGGAAACCACTCTGATCATCATGCTCGACGGCCTATCAACAGGCTAAGTCATATATGTTTCATCTCGTCGAGACTAATGTAACGAGATCCTCCTAAGAGAATTTAGAGGCAGGTGTAAAAATCCTCAGTAGCGTTAAGGCCACCCGGGGTTTTGCTGTCAAATTTCAGGATATATTTTGTCTCAGTGAGTCGCAAAAGTGCTTCCCTATCACCTCCTCTTCTTAAAGGGCCAACGGCATCCACGACATAATATTGTAACAGTTCACTCTTGTTATCATGATAAACCTTAAAATGCCGCGCAGCCGGATACGATGCATCACTGGTGTTAATGGCCCTAATGTGCTGGAGTATCCGCTTATGAACCTGCAACTTTGTACTCCCAACATATCGCAGGCCACAGGGACACTCCAGCACATAAATAGCAAACTCTGTCTTGCACGTGACTTGCTTACTGATTTTGAAAGGAGTATCGGAGAAGGGGGTGATCACTTCAGTTTTATTGATGCCATGCTTGCAGGCTTTGCAAGATGCACATTTGCGAAAACCTCTGCTCGTGCTAAGCCAATTAACCGGGGCCACAATTTCAGGGCTGGATTTAACCAATTCATCTCTCAGAGACCGGGCTTTTCTGAAAGTTATTAAAGGCTTTAATGGCATACCCTCACCGATAAATGGATCATTACGGATGAGGTTCCAATGTTTATTCTCAATTTTTCTCAATGCACTATGCTGTTTATTAAACGACCAGATTAATCTGGTCTGTTGCTGGGGCTCCTCACAATTCAAGATCTTATTTTTCTTATATGTTAACCCCTCCTGTCTAGATAGTGCATTGGCTTTGCGAATTGCCATGTTGATGTCTTTTTCCTTATAGCCTCTTGCCAAGAATCTATCACGGCTGGCTCGCTGAGCAGACTCACATTCCTGATCTGTACTGCAAATACGTCTTATTCTCAGCATCTCCCCATAGGGGATGCTGCGTATAAGATGGGGTGGGTGGTGGCTGGTAGCGTGCAATAGGGTATTCCCTGCTGTAGGTTTCCTATATAATTTTGTGTGGATATGATCATCAACAATCGAGATCTCAACATCAAGGAAATAGGCATTTGTTCGGCTAATATTGGCAGTAAACTCGAGGTTGAGCATATTAACATTGATGTTTCTAACAAATGTTTCCGCCTCCTCAAATGACCTGCGCCATATTAAAAATATATCATCGATATATCTGAACCATTGTAAAATGTTGTTGCAGCAAATGTCTTTGAAATCACCATGGAGGACCTGTCTCTCCCAGTAGCCCATATGTAAACACGCATAACTGGGAGAGAAACAGGCCCCCATGGCAACCCCTCTGACCTGTTGGAAATATTGCTTATTGAACATAAAAAAATTATTGTTCAAACAATGGGTAATCATGGCGATAAGCATTTTGTTGTGATGTGTCATAACTGCCGGTCTAAAGTCCAAAAAATACTGGATTGCTCTAACACCATCCTGGTGATGATATGTATATATATATATATACTAGCAGCCCGTCCCAACGTTGTCCGGGTATGAAATAGAATGTGTGTAATGTGTGTATTTGGCAAGGGCAATTTATTTTAAAATCTCGCGGTAGACAACATTTTTTGTTTCATTAGAATAGGGACGGAGAAGGCCCAGCTGCAGCCCTGGTTGATGTTAGCAGGCGCGTGTAATTGGTGTAGTGATCCGCCGCCTGAGCCCGGCTACAACCCTGGTTGATGTTAGCAGGCGCGTGTAATGTCGTTGAATGAGAGAGTTATCAGCCGCGGGTAAATCCGTTTAATGAGAGAGTTGAGTGACAGCGAGTAGGAGAGGCTGCAGTAATTGTCCCCGCAGACACGCTCATTTGCGTGTTCCCCCGCTGGAGGCCCAGATGCAGGCCTGTTTGATGTTAGCAGGCTCGTGTTCCCCCGCTTGAGGCCCAGCTGCAGCCCAGGTTGATGTTATCAGGCGCATGTAATTAGTGTAGTGATCCGCCGCCTGAGCCCGGCTAGAGCCCTGGTTGATGGTAGCAGGCGCGTGTAATTTCGTTGAATGAGAGAGTTCAGTAACAGCGCGCAGGAGAGGCTGCAGTATCGTTACTTCCCAGGCCTCCAGGTGAACGCGTTTGTCACACCCCCAGCACACGGCCACAGCAGACGATCTTCTGATTAATGTACGACCCACATGGCATGAAGGGCGGAACGTAGCCCACACCCCCATCGTTTCTCACGCCCCCAGCGTGCCCCTGGATGCGGCGTAATTGCGTTCACATGGCATGAAGGCCAGACACACGCCCCCAGCGTGTCACACCCCCAGCGTGCCCCTTGATGCTGCGCAGCTACGTAATTGGCGCTTGTATGTACGACTCACATGTCATGAAGGGCGGACACACGCCCCCAGCGTTTGTCACGCCCCCAGCATTTGTCACGCCCCCAGCACATGCCCACAGCCTACGATGTGATGGCCGTACCACACGCCCCCAGCCCACGCCCACAGCAAAACGCAGACACACCCACAAGGGACTACTTTGCTGGCACGGTTCTTTTACCTTTTAAATGTATTGAGGAGTTGGCCTAATGGCTAAGGCGCTCGACCTCGGACCTGGAGATCTGGGTTCGAGTCTTGGTAACGACGCCAAACATCCTGTGATTCTGGGCAAATCACTTAATCTCCCCGTGCCTAACAAAAATGAATGTGTGTCCTCATGTAACATAACTGGTGCTATGTAAAGCGCTCTCATACCTGATTCAGTTCGGGTCAAGTTCGCGCTATATAAAACTCTGCAAAAAAATATATATATATGGTGGCCGTCTACATAGCATATGTCCTTCTACTGCAACTGCCCTTTCCAACGCTGTATTGGGTGTTGTGATTGGTGCTGTGGTTACTGAGATTACCCGCCTCAAAGGTTTGAGCTCTCTCTTTATAATATTAGTATGGATATATATATATATATATTCTTGAAAATCCTTAAGCTCCTTTCACTTTCGTGGCGCTCTTCTCAGCTGTGCGTCACCTCGCGGTCGAGCAACACAGCTAATTAATATACAAAACTTCTTTTTACAAAGAAAAACAGGTCGCACTCCGGTTTCTGTTTTTCAATCCTTTAGCGTATTTATTCCATAACACTCCAAATTAAGAAAACACACCAACGCGTTTCAATCTCCCCTGAGATCTTGTTTACAGTAACACCCCCCCCCCTTCATTACGACTATTTAAAGTACATTCTTGATAACATAATTTCCTATGTTGACTTTGCAGGGCATTATGGTATTCGTAGTGACAATTTAACATACCAATATATCCACATTGCTAAAATAAACCGAAACTTGCGCAAACTTAGATTAGTACCAGCCATACATCGTACATATAAATTGATGTTGTTTGTTTTGAAACCATACAATTATATGGCTCATTTGGCATTTTTTTGTGTAAAATACATGTTGATTGGGTTGCCCACACAATTCCTATATTTTAGTTTCCAAAACAGTGCCTTCAATGACGGATAACACACAGTCACTTTCAAAAAGAAAAGAATAAATCTTGGCTACAAAGTAAGGGGTTCAAGAAATGTTGTAATTGTAAGGTGTGCCAAATCGCAAGAAACACCCAATATGTCATGATGGCAAGCGCGAAGATTTGGAATATACAGGAGTTGATCACATGCAAGAGTCAGTACGTTGTTTATGTAATAGAATGTCCATGCCAACTTAAATATGTGGGCAGCACCATATGTGAACTAAAAAAACGTATTCTTGAACATGTAAGGGCAACAATACATAAAGACAGGAGCAATACAGTTGCCAAACACATGGAAACCAATCATGACAGCAATTGGAAAGCTCTCATTTTTTATGGCATTGATACGGTTAAGAGGCAGGCGAGGGGCGGTGACAGAGAAAGAACACTCAGACAAAAAGAATCAAAATATATTTTAAATCTGCGTTCTCTGACAGCACTTGGACTCAATCAGAGTGAGGAACTATATATACGCATTTGTAAATTACATCTGTAAATAATATGATGCAAGGAAGAAGTCTTTTTTTTAGATCTGTAAATAGGATGTTGTAAGGTAAAGCAGTAGAATAATGATGCATAATCTTTAAGCTCTCATAGATCGGGGGACACTTAAATCTCATAATAGTTTTATTTAATTTTGTTTGATTTTCACATTGGATCACACTTTGGTTATAGTTTTGGAAAGATAGATAGTAGGGGATTCCAGCCAAGCAAAAATCTAAAAGGGTAGATCTACAGAATATCTGAAATAGCAGTATAACAAACAGTAAATGAAATTGAGTCTGATCTATGCCACTGGAGGCTGTTATCACATTTTGAACTGATAAAATAAACGAAATTGTTTGAAAAGAGAGAAATAATAAAACAGGTTGATCAATGCCACTGGGGGCATTAATATTTCAAACCGCCATTGAAGGCACTGTTTTGGAAACTAAAATATAGGAATTGTGTGGGCAATCCAATCAACATGTATATTATTTCCACAAAAAAATGCCAAATGAGCCGTATAATTGTATGGTTTCAAAACATGCAACATCAATTTATATGTACGATGTATGGTTGGTACTAATTTAAGTTTGCACAAGTTTGGGTTTAATTAGGTTTATTTTAGCAATGTGGATATATTAGTATGTTAAATTGTCACTACAAATACCATAATGCCCTGCAAAGTCAACATAGGAAATGATGTCATCAAGAATGCGCTTTTAATAGTTGTAATGAAGGTGAGGGCGTTACCGTGAACAAGATCTCAGGGGAGATCGAAACGCGTTGGTGTGTTTTCTTAATTTGGAGTGTTATGGAATAAATATGCTAAAGGATTGAAAAACGGAAACTGGAGTGCGACATGTTTTTCTTTGTAAAAAGAAGTTTTGTATAATAATTAGCTGTGTGGCTCGACCGCGAGGTGACGCACAGCTGAGAAGAGCGCCGCGCCAGTGAAAGGAGCTGAAGGATTTTCAAGATTATATATATATATATATATATATATTTAAAGAACAATAGTTCAAGTGTGGCCTAAAAGGTCCAAAAGCAAAAGGGGTGACCCAGAGAGGGGACTGTTTTTAATAAAGAAATTAATTCAAAAGGGAGCAAGGAACAGAGTCTGTAAAGGGTCATGTAGGTCAAGAGATGACAGTGTTTTATTTGAAGAAAACATTTTTGGGGTGCTCACATAATAAGTAAAAGAAAGCGTGGTGTGAAATAGTGATAGTGAATTTTTAAAAAGACATTGCATTGACAACAATACAGTAGTACTCCATAGATGATTTATACATGTTATGAGGAGTTCATGTTGTGGGGTGGGCGACGGCGTTTTGAACCCAATTATTAGGGTTCATCTTCAGGAGAATGGTCAGCTAGCTGAAATTTGAGAGGGGGAAGGTAAAAGGGGAACACATTTGTTTAAGACCCTGCATACACCTATACAACCATAATGCTGTGTACATTCTAGTTGAAAGAGCAATTGCTCCAAAAAAGGAAAATTAATTAATAAAATGTATTCATTGGACGGGCATTATTATCATGCATTTTTGTCATGGAGACCGATTTATCAAGGAGCTCAAAATTATTTCAAGTGGTCAAGAAAGGAATTGGCAGAGTTTCACTGTAGGTATTACTAATATAGCTAATGTGCATGAAAATTCAAGACTCATAGTGCTAGAGTAAGCAGCTGGGAAAATTGCGGTGATTAAGGGGCATTCAGAAAGGCAGCAGGTGGTGCTAATTTAATTAAATGCCGGTGTTGAGAACAAACGCGCTAAACGGCAACAAGGTCCATGGTATTGACCTAATTAAACCAATTATGATAGCGTTGGGAGCTGGCAGTAAGTCAGAGACAAGCGCGCAGGAATTTTCTAAGGTCACGTGAAGGCAGTATTAATTAAAGTAAAGAGAAATACCCGTGATTGGGAAGCGAATAGTGAAGTGAGTAATAATGCGAAGGTGCGAGTCAGAAACTTACTGAATTACTTGTGAATCAATCAATTGTTGGGCTGGCAGCTGGGCAGTGCTTAGATCTGCCTGGGCAATTACAATCTGAAACGTAGTTGAAGTGAAATATAAGCTACATGAGCCGGTAGCTTATATTTCACATCAACTACGTTTCAGAATGTGATTGATTCACAAGTAATTCAGTAAGTTTCTGACTCGCACCTTCGCATTCTTACTCACTTCACTATTCGCTTTCCATTCACGGATATTTCTCTTTACAGTTTGGCCTTTAATTAATACTTCCTACGTGAAGCCCCTGACTCCTTCCTTCGAGCAGTGCCCCTTGAAACCAATCAATTAATATTGGTTTATTTATTGTAAATACAAGTAAGTGCTTTTGCCGCTGGGTCCGACTCCTATACGAGGGGCCTATGGCACGAGTGCGGGTGAATGATGCCCGGTCTAGATCATTTCAGCTTCGGAGGGGCACGTGACAGGGGTGCCCTCTTTCCCCGCTATTGTTTGCCATGGCTTTGGAGCCCCTGGCTCACTGGGTCAGGAGGGATCCGGAGATTTTGGGGCTACGGGCGCCGGAAGATTGGGAAAAGTGCATTTCTTTATACACTGGCGACATTGTACTATACCTGGCACTGCCGTATTACTCTATAGCGCAGGTCCTTCATATTTTTGAGTTGTATGGTAGCTATTCGGGATACAATATCAATTGGTCAAAATCGGTGTTTTTTCCTCTCTTGCGTCCGTCCCCAGGCTTCCACAGCGTTGCATGGCACCGGTAGTGGTGGATGGTTTTAAATACTTGGGAGATATACATCATCAGGGACCAGAAAGAATTTCTGGCGAGAAAGCTGGGGCCTCAAATGAGTCGTCTAACTGCTGATGTTAGCCACTGGAGCTCTCTTCCGCTCTCACTTATGGGACGGGCGACTCTTTCTAAGACATTGATGCTACTGCGGCTTCTTTAAATACTGCAGAATACTCCCTTTCAGATACCACAGACGATATGTAAGCGCATAGCACAGGAAGTGCGGTCTCTGCTGTATGCCCTACATAAGTTACATAGGGGAGACTTCGATGGAGGGATTGCAGTTCCACATGTCAGGCTGTACTACTTGGCCTCCCAAATGCAGGTGATTAATGACTGGGTCTATGTAGGGATGGAAGAGCCAGCCTATAGAGTGGATAGGGCATCGATGTTCAATGTTGGAAAAACGCCAATAAACTACTGGGCTGAGCTGGGAGGCTGACGGGCAGAACCCCGCTTTGGACGGGTGATCCTCTTAGAGAGATGGCTGCGCTGTCGGGATTCAGGGGCTGGCGCTTGATTGGCATTGAGTATCTATCTGGGCGGCATATGGAACGGGGACTCTCCTTGCACGTTTGACTACCTGCAGAAAGAGTACGATATGCACGACTTGCAGCGATACACGCATCTGCGGCTTTTACATGCTCTGCATACTCACATCCAACAGGGGTCTCCATTCCAGACTATTCCCCGCATGAAGACCAGTTACTGCTGGACCTCATACAGGGGAAACCCACCTCTACGATATACCACAAACTGATTAACAACCTCCCGGATCCCTTGGTCTCTCTTAGGGTGGCCTGGGCCAGCGACCTAGGGGCTCTGGGTGATGAGGATTGGCAGAAGGCGCTCCAGAGCCCTATGGAAGTGGCTTTGCAAGTCAGATTCAGATTTGTGCAACTCAAGATCCTGCATCAGGTCTACTATCCTCGCACTCACTTACTCTCCTGGGGTCGTGCCCTGTCTGCCCAGTGCATTATGGGGTGCGGTAGGAATGTACCTTTTGCAAAAACAATTTTTATTGGCATTTCAGAATAAGGCAGTTCAGGACATCGCTCAATGCTTGCACTCACACTGGAGTGTACAGGAATATAAGTCTTTTCTGAAAATACACCTTTTATGAAGACAAACCCGCAACCAGTCCCTCCCTGGATCCCACCCAGGAATGTACCTTCATACACATATTATGGGAATGCCCTGAGGTTTCCATATTCTGGCGGAAGGTTACAGAAGTCATGTCGGAAGTGGTGGGCTTGCCTGTCCCATTAGACCCAAAATGGCAGACTGTCCAGATATGTGGGTATATGGTTGGCGTTGTCAGCAGGGGTGGCGAAACATAACATTGGCAGACATTGGGGGCCGCTGGCATCCCCCTGATTGAGAAATGGAAACGTGATCTCGACTGCTGCCAAAGGGAGGAGGAAACAGTGTATAAGAATAGAGGGTGTGTCAAGAAATGGGAAAGGGTGTGGATGCTGTGGAGAAGGTACAGAGGGCTGTTGGGGGCAGAATAGTAATATGATACGGGATAACAAGGGGACCTGCTTAACCCGAGAATGTATTGACTATGATTTCCTGTACTTGGCAAATAATGTCCTCATGATATTGTCTCTGTATGATGTGGTCTCTCGAGCTTTTGTTAATAAAAATAAATAAAAATAAATACATTTATACAATACATGTAAAAAAAAGTATCCGCCGTTGCTGAAGCTACAATTAGTCAATTCTAGTAAAAAATGTCCATTCACATTGTCGTTCTGAACGTAAGCCAATCATGAGTGTCAGGTCACTCAAGACCCAGCAAAAAAAAGTATACATGGTAGCATTAAAAAAACATGATGACGAATGAAATCCAATGCTCACATGAAACAGATTTCAGAGCCCTAATAAGGCAATGACAGTACATCGTTTGAATGTACTGTACCAATAATGAACTATTCCAGTATTTCTCAATCACTTGTCTCGGTCAGCTCATTGCAAACAGGTAATGCAACCTAATACTGAAGTTTCCACTTCAGTCCGACCTCATAATGCCAATATCGAAGCTCCATTTCCATCAGTAACTAATCCAGTGCTGAGTCCAATAGTACAATCGTATGCGAGGTTAAACTCAAGCTACAATCCGACAAATCTAGTGAGGCGCACGTTGCAAATTTTCAAGACATAAGTAGAGACGGAACGGTGCATCAAGCAACAAGTACTCTCTACCACACATGTCAATTAAGGAGATATCTGATCACTTAGATACAAATATACACAGGTGGAGTATAGCTATTCAGTCATTATCAGAAAATAAAATTATTTTTGCAAAAAATTTATATACAAACACTTTCATGTACACATAAGTCAGTATAGCCTTTTGAAAATAAATGTAATTCATTTTCTAAATTCAGACACATATCCAATGTCCTGAGCCTGCTAATCCATTTTGCCTCATTTTGCCTAAGCATGAGTACTTTGTCTCCACCACTGGGATCTTTTACTAGCCTTTGAATTCCATGGAAAACAAATTCCATCCCCTCCGGGAGGTTAGTAAGCATTTGCTGAACCAGTTAGGATTTGTCATCTTTGTTTATGACCGCTCTTCTGTGTTCCTGTATTCTCAGTTTCAGTGTTCTTACAGTACTACCAATGTAGACTTTGCAATAATTACAGATCATGGCATAAATTACAAACGTACTATTACAGTTTATAAATTGGTAAATTTTGTTTTTTTAGAGTATTATATTGAAACTCTTTACATTTAACTCCAATATTACAAACAATATAACCACCACAGGTTAGTAGCCTCTCGGTTGTGTTAACCATGTTGTAGCTGTACGTGAGTTGGTCACTGTTTTAAGATAGATTCTCATAATTTTATTTCTGATAGTACACCCTCTCCTATATGTAATGCGAGGTTTGTCAGAAATAACTGAGATTAGACCTGGGACCCCTTTCAATATGCCCCAATTCCTTTTTAGGATTTTAAAAATCTGGTGACGATGTCAGTTAAAGGTCGTAAACAGTGCAATCCTATCTTGTGTTTTTTTCTGGGGTTTTCTTCAGAGTGTCAGACCATTGAATTTTAACTATTCTTTTTTCTGCTATCTCTAACACAGGTTCAGAATAGGCACGATTCCTTAGCTTTTATTTAAGATCATTGAGACTTTCCTTAAAGTCCTCTTCCATACTGCAATTCCTTCTCAATCTAATCATTTCTATATATGGGATACCCAAGATGACAGACATTGGATGAGCACTATCCGCTCTCAGTATGCTATTTGTCGAGGGTTTCTTTCTGAACAATTTGCTCTGAATCTTATTATTTGAAATATACAGCATTACATCCTAAAAATCAGTCTGATCTATGCTATAGCAGTTAGTAAACCTCACATTCATGTTGTTGTTATTCAGATAATCCATGTAGTCAGTTAAACTTTCAGCACTGCCTCTCCAAATGATAAGAATATCATCAATGAGGCGACCCCAGAAAATTACATTATCCATCCAGTTAGCTGCTTTCGGTGACCAGGCATGCTCCCTCTCATACCACCCCATAAAGAGGTTGGCATAAAAGGGAGCAAACCTTGACCCCCATAGCCGAACCTTTCACCTGTTGGTACCACTCTTCTCCAAACAGGAAGAAATTGTTTTGAAGTATTAGGTCGCACATATCAATGATCATGTTAGGGTGTATTGTTGAGGCTATTGACGCCCTGCGTGCATCCTCAGCTCCTGGTCTCGACGGCTTCTCTGCCGACTTTTATAAGGCATATAAGGACATACTAGTGCCGCGTTTGGTGGAGGTTTACGCTGAGGCTCTTGAAGCGGGTATCCTCCCCCCGACGTTCCGAGAAGCGGTGATCATCCTATTGCCCAAACCGGGGAATGACCCCATGCTCTGTGGCTTTTATAGGCCGCCATCCCTGTTGAACTTGGATTATAAAATCCTGGCCAAGGTTTTAGCCATTAGATTATCATTATTGATGGAATTCATTATTTCCCCGGTACAGTCTGGCTTCGTCCCTCGTCGGTCCACCTCTCTCAATCTCCGGACGTTCTTTATGGTGTTGCACAGAATTGAGCCATCTACCCCTGCCGCTGCTATTTTGCCCGACGCTGAAAAGGCGTTCAACTCTCTCGAATGGTCCTTTTTCCTTCCGATCATGCGTCGTATGGGCATGCCGGAGTGTTTTGTCGCAACGGTGGCTCTATTATATACTAAACCCTTGGCTCGGCTGCGCCTCAACGGCACTCTGTCTGATCCTTTCCCTTTGTCACGCGGCACAAGACAGGGCTGCCCTTTATCCCCTCTTCTTTTCATTTTGGCTATGGATCCTTTAGCTCGGCAATTCCAGGAAAACACTTGCAGCGCGGGTTGCAATTCTGTACTGGTTTTCTGTTGTTATCAATGTATGCAGGCGATACTGTTCTGTATGTTCGAATGCCCCAAGTCAATCTGGCCCCCTTAATTCGGGAAATCGTCCGGTTTGGTGAGTTCTCTGGGCTCCACATTAACTGGCACAAATCAGTTATTTTCCCCCTTACGGCTAGCACCACGCCCTGGCAGTGCGAGTTCCCATTGGAATGGTGTGACAATTCGGTTAAATACCTCGGGGTCCATATTCACCTTGACACCGCCTCGATGATCCGCCTTAATTATGGCAGAGCAATTAGCTCGTTAGAATCACTGGTCACGAAGTGGCTACGTCTGCCTCTGTCCATGGCAGGTAAAGTCGCTATTATTAAAATGGTAGTTCTGCCCCGGTTTTTGTACTATTTTAATAATATTCCCATTCCCCTCACCAAGGCCTTCTTTTCGCAGCTTCGCTCCATATTGTTACGCCTGTTTTGGGGAGACAAGACGCCCCGGGTCAGTTGGAAGATTCTGACTTTGCCGCCGGATAGAGGCGGTCTTGGTGTCCCAGATTTTTATTTGTATTATTTTGTGGCGCAGTGTTGTTACGTTTATGCTTGGCTCCACCCGGATGCGCGCATCCCATATTTAAAGCAGGACGTGGATCTGGTACTCCCGCAACAGCTTCTTACACTCCTTTCCTCCGGCTTCTCTCGGGACCCCCGGGATGTTCAGACAGTCTCCACCACGTGCTGGGCTTGGAGCAGACTACGCAGACTCTTGGGGCTGGACTTATTATATTCCCCTGCCTCACTCTTGCCTAACTCTTCCCTTCTTCCAATCACCGGGGAAACTTTGGTCAAGCGCACTCTGGAGAAATTTCATGTACACACACTCGGGGACTTGTTTCCTGACGGACATGCATTTTCAATGACACAAGAGGCTCGCTTTAGTGAACGTTCATTCATGGACACATTTATCCTGACTCGGGTACGCTCCGCTCTAAGGGCCAGGTTTCCATCCTTTCCCGCAGCCCCGATTGAGGTTCCGCCCCTCACTCTGCTGATCCAGAACCTGGATGGGACGCATCTGATTTCTAAACTTTATCGGCAGTGCGGAACTCTTAGACCCATTGATGACTCCAGGGTTCGGGCGGCTTGGGAGGCTGACTTGGTTGGACCGATCTTAGACAACCAGTGGGAGCACTGCTGCATGGCCACCAGTGACATCTCCTTGAACAGCCGACATAAATTACTTCATTTTAAATTCCTTCGCCGGATGTATTTCACTCCCGCCCACTCTCACAGAATTGACAAGTCCAGACCACACCTCTGTCAGAAATGTTCGGCACCCTTCGCTGATTTTGCACACCTTACCTGGACCTGTCCTAAGATCCACCAGTACTGGTTGAGCGTACACTCCACATTGGGAGACATATTATCCATGCAACTCCTGCCTACTCCTGAGATTGCACTTCTAGGCTATGTGGTTAACTTCCCCAGGAAGGTTCGTAGGCTAGCTGCGCTGGGTTTCCTCTTGGCCAAACGGGAGATCACACTGTTGTGGGGCAGTAGGCGCGCCCCCACACTGCGCTCTTGGTTGAACAGCCTTGCGTTCTGTAATGTCAATTGTGAGGAATTTAGTACTCTAATTCCCAGCTCAT
The DNA here is from genome assembly GCF_964261635.1 of Lissotriton helveticus. Lineage (NCBI taxonomy): Eukaryota > Metazoa > Chordata > Amphibia > Caudata > Salamandridae > Lissotriton > Lissotriton helveticus. Next base: position 1,155,147,727 of record NC_136067.1, on the reverse strand, counting down.
CCAGACCTATTGATATTTGGGACCCATACAGGGACTATATCTCCCGGTGTAAGGCATCACAAGACTCTCAGGCGCAGGCCAGCATTACCGCTGAGGGTGTAGGTTAGATCTCTGCTGCCGCTGGGATTGGGTTGTGGGAATACTGCTTGCCTATTTTGTGTACTGCACTCTGTTCTTGTCCTTGAATGTGTATAGTGTTTTTGTCCACGACACATTATCATTTGTCGATATTTCATGTATTTTTTGTTTCTCTTTGATATGTCCTATCATTCTTTCGCAAATGCGGATTCATCCAACTGCATTGTATCTTTAATGTCTTGTCTTTTTTGCAAAACTGGAAAATAAAGGTTTAAAAAAAAAAATTATCATGTTAGGGTGTTCACTCAAGCTGGCATTTCTCTTCGATAGGTAGTATTGTAGAGCAAGACGCCCCCATTTGTTTTCAATACATGTATAAAGTCCTACCATATCTAGAGTAGAAAACATGAGAGTAGAGTCCAATTCCACATTCTCCAATGTGTTTAAAACATCTGTAGTGTCTCTAATGAAGGAAGATAAATTCATTCACAACCAAGAGTTTGAGGAAAAGATCCAGATATTCTGATAGATGTTTTGTTAATCCCCAATACCAGAAATAATGGGTCTTACTGGTGGTTTATCTCTTCACTTATGCAACTTGGGAAGAGACGGAGCCCACATTTAAATCTAAGTATTTTGCTATGTCTTCTCTACAATCAGCCAGGTTTGATTTGTGAATCTACCAAGCGTTCACTCGCCAAACGTCTACGCTGCCCTCCCATTTGCTTTTTAAAATTTACCTCTAAATGGGAATGGTTCAAGAGTCCTCTGCACCTGTGTAACAGCTGTAGCCTCACTTGCAGATACAAATATATAATCTGTATAAGAAGATGAGTGATGTGCTCCCCAATAGTAAGAGTATTGCGACGACCCAGCATGCTTTTGTGCCATGTATCTACCAGCCCGATGACACAGCTCATTTAGACTGGTGTGAGTTCCCCCAACCCATGTGTGCTGCGCTTTAAACATCTATATCTGGGTCCATGGCCCCATTGAAATCAACACCGATGACCACCGCACCCAGAGGCAGTCCAACACCAGAACTGATACAGGAACTCTTGTAACAGTGGCGATCTCAGCCTCGCCTTTAGCTTAGAGCAAGACAGACCCCCTTTAGTGTTATCATTTAGGCTGTTCATGTTCCAGGAAAAAAACTGTATTGACCATTACCCACTCCTTGTATGTCAAGTGTATTTTATACATTTCAAGGGAAAAGGGGATCCTACTTTTGGTAGGATTTGAAGAGAATCTCATGTGCCCCCTGCTGGGAACCCAGGTCATGCAACCCTACATCTGCAGTAATTAACCCTAGACTCAAGCCACCCTCAAGGGTGTCTCTGGACTGTGTCAGTTTCTTGGCAGGTGTAAGGTCAGAGATAAGTGAAGCTTAAACTCAAAAACAGAACCCTTAACCTTAGAATAACTAATATGTAGAGTGGAGAGGTGTGGCTCACCAGTTAGAGGCGGCAGACCTGTAAGCAGAGAACGGCCCGGGACCAGGGTTCAATTCCCGACGCGGCAGGGTCTTGGACCAGGGTCAACGCACTCGATAATTCTCGCCTCAGTGCCTACTCTAACCAGGGAACACACTCGGTAACTCTGGGCATTAAGCTTGCCTCATCTCTACAACGGCCCCACACAGACGCCGGGGATGCCTGGTTTCACCCTGGAGATACCCAGAAAGGGACCATCTCACAGGGAAAACCAAGACGGGTTCCCCAGGGGTCTACAGCGCCAGGACACTCGGGTAGAGTAACAGTGCGCTTTACAAGTATCCCACATTTATGTAACCCCCAACTGCCTGCATTCCACACTTCCACCCCAAAAGCATCTGTCACCCACCGTCTATCAACTAACCGTCAAACTCTAAATGCAGCAGAAATGAAGGAAGCAAAAAGAGTAAAAGGCAAGCCTAACAGCCAGGCCTCCCTTGCCCTCCAAGAAAGACATTAAGTCTCTATTTCGGTCATCTGGGCCAAGTCAACACTGGACGTAACACAGGCTACAAGTCTAGGTCCATCTGGAGTACTGCAACAGTGCAGTCATAGCCACTAGTCATCTCTCTGGCTCTCAGGAGAGGCAGATGGTTCTTCAGATCATGTAGGACAGTGTGGACTGATTCCCTCTCTGGGCTCACTAGGTGCAATCTGTACCCATCATTGAAAAACTTCTTCCTCCGGATCTCTTCTATGCCTCTGCATCAGCCCCCTTTGTGTTCGTGTATGCCTCTTCGGGCCCGAAGCTCCGTTGGGCGGCCCAGAACAGTCCACAGATTTGCGAAGGGTTTTTCTGTCTTCCACCCAGTCCCATGGCTCTTCTGGAGAGCCAAAAGAGAGGGATTTCCCTTTGAAGCTAACTCGAAGCTTGCCAGGGAACATCAGGGCATAGTCAATGTTGATAGCCTTCAACTTTTTTGTAAACATCAATTTAGAACATGCTTCTCCAACGAATAGCTTGTGAGTTACTGGTAGCACTCCAGCTAATTGTGAGTAGTTCTGTGTGCAGCCCTGTCTGCTAAATTAGAAACTTTTGCCTAGTTGAAATAATATGTATAACTGAGAAAGTGTATTTGAGACAAACATTTGTGTATTTTCAGAACTCATGGATTAAGGTTTCATGAAACACGGCTACATTTCCAAAATATATTTAAAGTTGATATTTGAATTATAAATCAAGTGGCATTGTGAAGACTTATACCTAATATTATTACGTAGGTGCCTGGTGCACTGCAGCTTTGGGTTTTATATGTTACTCATGTAGAGCCATTCCAAATAGACAAAACCTTTTTACATTACTGCTGGCAACCCTGCCTGATGCACTGAGTTGATCACTGCTGGTAATCTTGCATCAGGATGAATTTCACTGAACATAAGTAGCTCTAATTACAAAAAAGGTTGGAGACCCCGATTTAGAAGCATCGTTGTTGCACCATCCTTGTGAAATCCAGAAAAGGCAAGACCCTCTTATTCTCTAATAGTACAGCACCTGTCGTGTTGGCGGCAGATCTATGTATTGCATCTCTATTTTTAAAACCGAAGAGATGGACAATGATGGAGTGAGCAGGGAGATTTTTGTAGAAGGACCCTGCGAGCCCTCTAAACAATGAAGCATTGTGAAAGATTGTCTTTTGAAAGCTCGGTTTTTAGCGAGTTTGTTATGAAAGTGTGCATTAACTGGCCCTAAACCCATTCTGAAATGGAAATAATTTGGATGTTATTTCTTCATGTCCTGCCCTCAGCATGCTATGCTATGGGACTTAAAGAGCGCATTGCAACTCATAGGCATCTCAGAGTTAGCTGAAAAAAATTGTTCCACTAAGGCCATTGGTACCGCCTGGAGAGTGCGGGCCATATTATCAAGAAAGGGTGATACGGAGGAGGAGCTTGGCGGGCATCCGAGATGGCCGCGTGAGCACAGCGCTCCCCGGACCCCCGCCACTCCCGGCATGATATCCTGAACTTATCCTGACTTTGTACGAGGATTTGTATAGAGGACACTGGGCTGATTGCCCTGGACTTTTTGGAATTCGATTTGGACCCGGGGTTCCGGAGTTACGTCTGTTCGAACTTTCGGGCTCCACTCTCGAGGTACGCCCGGGACTGGGTGAGGCTCAGTGGCCGTCTTGAAGTTGAACAACAACGGCAGGGGGATTCGACCTGTGGGTCCCCCTCTTAAGTTTCGGTTTCGTTTCTGCCTCAGACTGAGACATCTGGCAGAGGAGCCTGGCCTGGGCTGCAGTCGGGGCACGGAACGGCTGTCGGGCCTTTGGCTAGCTTATTCTCCTATCTGTTGGCCCTTCTACTAGTGGTGCCCTAGCTGCGGTTCTTTGGTCCCGAGGCCCTACTTTCCTGTGGCCATTCCATCCAGCCTGGTTAATCACCTGGTGACGCAGTTCTGATATGGCGGGCAGAGGGGATCGAGAGACTCGGAAGACCAAGACGCCCCTGCGTGGGGGCCCGGTCCAGTCTAACGTGATGGACCGCTACACCCATTCCAAGGGGTCCCCCGGAGCCGCCCTGCCCGGAGCCAGTAATGCTGATCTCACTGTGGACGCGTCAACGCAGCCTTCTTTGCAGGACATCTTGGGCGCCATTTCTGCTATGAAGGAGACGATAGGCCAACAATATGAAGCTTTGGCCCACAAAATCGACACCGTGGCCATTGATGTCAACTTGATTCGTGCGGACCTGTCGAAAACCAATGAGAAGGTGAAGTCACTGGATCTTAAGTCATCCAGTCTCACGGAGGACGTTTCGGAGATACAGACGGAGGTCGGCAACCTTCGCAGGGTGAACGACTTCATGACCCGGCGCTTGGAGGACTTTGAGAACAGGGCACGTCGCTGTAATGTACGCGTGGTCGGAGTTCCGGAGAATCCAGAACCTCACTCTGTTGATCTCCTTGTTGAGGACTTGATCCAGAACCACCTCTCTCCGTCTGGTCTGACGAAGTTTTTCGCTGTGGAACGTGCCCATCGTGTTCCGGGGGGCAAGGGTAAACCAGGTGCCCCGCCGAGGCCTATTGTTGCGAAACTCTTCCATTATAGGGATCGGGACGCTATCCTGCAAGCATCGCGTGTGAAGGGCCCGGTGGCCTTTGAGAACGCCACGGTGAACTTCTATCCGGACTTTTCTCAACAGGTCCAGAGACAGCGTATGGGCTTCCGTGATGTCAAGAAACGTCTCCGAGACATGGGGCTTCGCTACGCCATGCTTTTTCCGACCAGGCTGCGCGTTGAGTACAACGACCGAACCTTCTTCTTTGATCGGCCTGATTCTGTAAATGACTGGATGGACTCTCTGCCTGATCGATCTCCTGAGACTGAGTCCGCCGCCCACCCGGGTGGTGCTGAGGGTGGTGTGGAGAGCTGAACAATCCGCCTACGCCTGGGCCCTCGAATAGAGTAAACTCTTCAGGGATTTAATGCCTCAGTGCCTCTGCTGTTTGTGTATTCTCCTCATTATCTGTCTTACTCGGGGTGGCGGGTGGGCCGGAGCCTTTCCTCCTCCGGGGTTCTTTTTGTAGAATGGGGGTTCTTGGGCGACAGGCACACTGCATGTTGGGGTGGCTATTTAGCACTTTGCAGGGGTGCAGGGTGGGGGGTGTTTTCTTGATTGTTGGGGGGTGGGTGGTTGGGATGTTCGATGTTTTTGTGTTATGTTTTCAAGGCGAATCAATCTGGCTTCTGCTCCTTTTTATGTCATGCTCATTGCGGGGGGGTTTCGGGGTTGCTGTGTGGGATGGGGGGTAGCGGGTTGAGGCTTGTTTCGTGGAATGTTAATGGTCTGGGAGATCGCATTAAGCGGAGTGTGGTGTTAAAATGTCTACGCCGTTTATCTCCCGATATTGTTTTCTTGCAGGAAACTCCTTTGGTGGGCAATACTTGTCGTGCGATGAATAGGTGGGGGTATCGCCTTGCTGCACATTCGGGGTTTACCACAGGTTCCAGGGGGGTGGGTATCCTTGTTCGGGCTTCCCTCCCCCTAGCTATTGATGATGTGATCCTTGATGATCGGGGGCGTTATGCTGTCCTCATGGGTCGCTATGAAGGTCGTACCCTCTCCTTGTTTACTGTTTATGTGCCCCCCGGCCTACAGACTTCTACCTTTGCCGATTTGGGCCGTGTGTTGTTAGACCTTCCTGATAGTACTCTTTTTCTTGCAGGCGATTTTAATTCTGTGATCTCCGGTCTACAAGATCGCTACCCCCCTAGGGATACTCCTTTAGCCCAACAGTGGTTAGGTGGGTTTTTGGATACGTTTGGTTTGGTGGATTGCTGGAGGCTCCTGCATCCTACCCAGCTTCAATACACTTTCCATTCGGGGGCCCACGGGAGTCTGTCTAGACTGGATTATTTCCTGATGCCCGCGGCGCAGACGCCGGCGGTGCGTGAGATCAGACACCTCCCCCGGGGCATCTCCGATCATTCTCCGCTCTGGCTTTAATTTGAGTTAGGGGTGGAGGCGGTGGGCCGAGTGGCTCCAATTAACCCCTGGTATATTGCCTCCCCTGAGACCCGAAACCTTTTGACTAAGTCTTTAGATGCTTACTTTTTGGACAACGAGGGGTCGGTTTCCTCGGCGGTATCCCTGTGGGAGGCCTTTAAAACAGTGATTCGTGGGCAGGCCCTTTCTCTAATTGCTGAATCCAAGAAGGCTAGGAATCGGGAGGTGGTGGACCTTGAGATAGAGATTGCTGAGAGGGAGGCCGACTTAGAGTCTGAGATCACCTCTGATAAACTCCACGCCCTGGGTCTGAAACAATTTGCTTATAAATCCTTGGTCACAGATGCGGCTAGACTGATGTTCCGGGAACAGCAGGGTCGTCTGTATGATGTGGGGGACAAAGCGGGTAAATTGTTGGCATGGTTGGATAAGAAAGAGAGAGCGAATCGTGTGGTGCCTGTGATTCAGTCGTCGAATGGTGTCGGAGTGACAGACCCGGTTGGAATAGTTGAATGTTTTGCTGAGTATTTTCGTGTGGTGTATACCCCTGTGTCTGGACGAGATGTGGCTGACTCTCGCCTTTTGTTGCGCGATATAGCTTTGCCCAGTGTTTCCGATCTGGACCGTGTCTCGTTGGAGTCCCCTTTTACTACGGATGAAATAGCGACTGCCATTCGTTCGCTCCGTTCGGGCAAGGCATTGGGCCCGAATGCGTTGCCAATTGAGCTGTACAAGCTACGCCCAGACAAGGTAGCGCCCTATCTTCGTGCCATGTTTTTGGAGTCCCGGGAACGGGGTATTCTCCCGTATGACCAGCGTCTTGCCACGATAGTCGTAATTCCCAAGGACGGGAAACCGCGGGACCTTTGTTCGTCTTATAGGCCCATTTCCCTGTTAAATGTTGAGCCTAAGGTCCTGGCTAAGCTCCTGGCAACCCGCCTGCTGACGGTCATTAGCGACTTGGTTCATCCGGATCAGTCCGGATTTATCCCGCATCGCAACACGGCTCTTAACCTACGTCGTCTTCACGGCGCTGTTGCGAGGGCGGGGCTTCTGACGGAGCCGGCCATTTTGGCCTCGTTAGACGCCTCGATGGCTTTTGACACGGTTGAGTGGCCCTATCTTTGGGCAGCTCTCGAAAAATTTGGTTTTGGACCTGAATTTATTGGATGGGTGAAGTTGTTGTATGTGGAACCCTTAGCGCAAGTGGTGGTGAACGGTAGAGTTTCTGTCCCCTTTAGCCTTGGTAGAGGGACCCGTCAGGGTTGCCCCCTGTCTCCATTGCTTTTCGCGCTGGCCTTGGAACCGTTAGCTGCGTGGCTTCGATGGGAACCCTCCCTCAAAGGGATCCGTTGGTCACCGGACTTTGAAGACCGCGTTTCTCTTTACGCGGACGACATTCTTCTTTATCTGACATCCCCGCGTAAATCTTTGAACGTCTTATTTGATGTTCTTACTTCGTTCGGTGCTAACTCGGGCCTTGTTATTAATTGGGCTAAGTCCTGTGTGTATGTTCTCTCGGGTGTTTTGCCCTCTTTGCCGGCCAGATTCCCTATCCAGGTGGTCCAGTCTGGCTTCAAGTATTTAGGGATTTTTATTACCCGGGATTCCTCCCTCCGGTTTGAGCGTAATCTCCTCCCCCCGCTTCTTAGATTGCGACTGGATGTGGCCCGTTGGCGTAAGCTGCCCCTGTCTCCTCTGGGTAGGGCTGCTCTCTTTAAAATGATGTCTCTGCCGCGGTTCCTCTACGCCCTTCAGAACTCTTTCGACGATGTTCCTGCTACTTATTTCAGAGAAATCGAGAGTCTGCAAAGACAATTGATTTGGGATGGGCGTCCACGTATAGCCCTTGCGAAACTTACTATCCCTTGGTACGACGGGGGCATGGCACTCCCCGACATCAAGAGGTACTACTGGGCAGCCCAGCTATCGGCCGTTAACCATGCGATGTACTCGCCGGGTCGCGATCCGGCGTATGAGATGGATAAGCTCCAGTTGCCGGGAGGGGACTTTAATAGAGCGCTATACTCCAGATCGGCTGGGCGCCATCTTGTGGGCCTGACCAGGGCAGCGGTCAACGTGTGGCGCGCAGCGAATGTGAGTTTGGGATGGGAGAATCGGCTGACGCTGGCGACTCCGCTTTATGCTTCTGAACGTTTGGGATGTCTCTGGTCTTCTAAGGGCTTTGACCGCTGGGATGTGATTGGGATTTGTAAAGTGGGTGACGTTTGTGTGAATGGTCGCGTGAAATCATTCCAGGCCCTTAAGGCAGAATACGACTTGAGTGATAGAGAGTTTTTCCGGTATCTGCAAGTCCGACATGCCTTGGCCTCGGTTCTGACTCCTGATGTGGCCCTGCCCGAGTCTTCCCCCCTTGAAGATCGTATACTAGATGGACACTTGCCCGACAGCACCATCTCTCTCGTCTACAAGAAGCTGATTCATAATCGCGCTGATTTGTTGGTCCGACTCCGGGAGATGTGGGTAGGTGATGGATTGGAACTAGATGACGAGGACTGGCAGTCGGCACTCTCCTCCCCGAAGGAGGTCGCCATTCCCGCCCGTCTTCGTTTGGTGCAACTTAAGATCCTCCACCGGGTGTATGTGACTGGTCCGCGTCTGGTCGTGATGGGCTTTTCCCCAGATGGCTTGTGTAAGCGTGGCTGTGGGATGAGCGCTACCTTTATGCACATACTTTGGGAGTGTCCTGTGGTGGCAGCTTATTGGGTGGATGTGCTTGCGTTGATGACTGTGGTGACTGGTGTTGACCTGCGGCCTGAGGCCCGTCGATGTCTGCTGAATGTATGGGAACCCTCCGATTACTCTGTGGCCCAGACTAGATGGGCGACCCTGGGTTACATGGTCGCGAAGCGTGACATTGCGCAACTCTGGGGCGCATCCCGACCTCCTGATGTTTCAGTGTGGGAGGACAACATGGACTGGTCCATGTTCCGTGAGAAGACAGTCTACGTGGCTAGGGGCAGGCCGGGGACGAAAATTTGGGGTCAATGGAATGCATACCGTGGAGAAATTTGTACCCCTCCCTTGGTTGCCACCTCCGATGTTACCCTGTCTCCTTAGGCTGACGTTCCCGAAATTTTTCGCTCTGTTCTAGGATTTTCCTGTCCTCCCTGCTCCCCCCCCCCCTCACGGCCTTCCCGACTCTCATTGATGTATTTTTGTTCTCCTGTTTCGTGACCTCCCCCTCTGCTATTTGGGCTGACTTGATTATTGCACTCGCCTTATGTTTGTGTTGGTTATTTTCATGTTTTATATAGAAAATTGTTGTATCCTGTTCTATGTCTGTAGCAATTTCGTTCTACGATTTGGCCTGACCTAGGAAATGATTGTTTATTTCATGTCTCGTACTATGCAACTTAGCGGCCAGCCCGTGTGGTTGTGGGCCCATCTATGTAATTTTATGTGATTGCTCAATAAAAGTTTTTAACCAAAAAAAAAACAAAAAGAAAGGGTGATACATTATCGCTGCTTTTATCGGCAGGAAACTGCAACTAAAGCGGCGATAATGGGCTTGATAATATGCCCTTGTGAAATCCCATAGAAGCCCATGTTGTGGTGTTAACATGGGCTTCTATGGGAATTCACAAGGGCATATTATTAAGCCCATTATCGCCACTTTAGCAGCAGTTTCCTGCCGATAAAAGCGGCGATAATGTATCGCCCATTCTTGATAATATGGCCCTCAGTTCTTAAATATTCAGTTCTTTAGGAGTTTCCAGAAGGGCAGCTCATTGTCCGTAGATCGCAGGGATAGGGGGAGGGAATAACAAAATTTGACCACATAATGGCTAAAGGACTGTCCTCCACTTCTAGCTCTTCTATTTGTGCGAATAGTGGCCAGATGTGTGTTAGATCTTGGTAGCCTATTGGGAATGTAGGGAATGCAAGCTGGCATAAGATGGGAGGCCCCCATGCACAAAGGGCTGTATGTGCAGTGCACAGCTTTGAATTCTATTCTTTGGGCAACTGGTAGCCAATGAAAATCCATCAAACATTGTCTGTCTGACTCATACCCAGGGATCATCACCAACGTATGTGCAGCTGCATTCTGCATAACTTGTAATTCTTGGATGACTGCCTTGGGTGCACCTAGGAAGAGCAAGTTGCCGTAGGCCAGGCTGGAGAGAGTCAATGCCTCTACTACCAGCTGTCTCAAGGACTGGGGGAGCAGAGGCAGAATCTTGCATAACATACGCTGAGTTCCAAAGCAGCTGGCTGATAAGTTAGTAGCCTGGGTTTCTATTGAAAAGGTTTTATCCAGACAAACCCTCAAACTTTTTATAACTGTTTCGAGAAGAGGAAGGGGTTCAAGACATTCTGGCCAACACAGGGCACGTTGAGGAGAAGGATTGCTTCCAATGATCATAAGTTTAGTTTTGGCTCCTTCAGCTTAAGAAATGATTTATTCATCCATCTGGCTACTAGCTCCAGACATGGTCCCAGAGTGGGTGCTGAGGTGTCCAAGTAAGGGGTGGTCGAGAAAACCAACCGGGTGTCATTCACGTCAGAGACTGGAAATACCGAAAAAAGTTATGATGTGCACCATTAGTTGCAGGTTCAGATCAAACAGTGTAGAGCTAAGGAATGATCCCCGTGGAACTCCACAGGTAACAGGGAAAATGTCAGAGGAGAGGCCTTATCGAATACCTGGAAGCATCTGTCCTTCAAGAAGGAACTGAGCCTTCCAGGGCTTTCTCCGAGACACCGGCTATGCGTATTCCTATCAAGCAGTGTATGGTAGTCAAAGGTGTCGCAGGCCGCACTTAGATCAAGAAGTATAATGGCAACGGTGCCCCATGATCCAAGCTCCTTTTTGCATCCTCCTCTACTGCTAGGAGGGCAGTTTCGGTACTGTGTTTCGGCCGAAAAACGGTTTGATGGTGGTGTAGGAGGAAGTGGGCCTCAATAAAGTCTATGCCTAGGTTACCGTTCCATTCTCCAGGGAAAGGTTGACCATGTTGACCAGAGTAGGGAAAATCATTTCTGCTCCGAGGAGAAGTATTCGGGCGGGGGTGCCAGGGTTGAGTGGGGATCCTAATTTAATTTTGCTGAAGAGTACAACAAAAGTTTCCAAAGTAAGAGATGGAAATTCTGAGAGGGTGGTTAAGATGATTTCCTTATTATTACTACAGAGGAGGGAATTGGGGCTTTACTCCACTTCAATGGCGACTGGTGACATTTGAAAGTGGTGTGACGTAAAATGATTGCCATACTACACTGTTGTCTGCGAGCGTCTGTGAGCGAGTCTGAATAACTTAAGGGGGTTCACCCCCAGAGATTTTTTTTTAAAAAGAACAGAAAATTGTGCATTTTCAAGCAAATTTGAGATAGCAGGAAGGTTAATAAAGCAATTGTGAAAGTGCAGTTATTACATTAATAAAGAGATGCCATATAACATAGGTAGCTCCTTATTTAGTATAACCACAGAGCTTCATAACAGACTTCGAGATTCAATGCATTTCTGAGTACCGCACTGTGAAAACAAAAACGTCAAAAAAGATGACAAAAATGTTTTTTTCTGTTTTTGGATCCATTAATTCACAGGGGAACAAATAAACGAAAGGATGAAAGACAGGGTGGGAACCATTTCTTGAAGTCACGGTTTTGTTTCGGTGCTGCAGAGCTTCACGGTGAGCTGCAATTATCACGAGAAACATTTCATAAATTCCGATTCCGTAAAATCAGGATTGGGAATTTACATGAGCAAAGTGTTCATTTTCGACTTCGAGGAGCACAGGATGCTAAGCAAAATGCTTTGCATTCCTATTATCACCTAAAAATGTTAAAGATAGTTTTCCCCGGTAATTCAAACACTATGAGAGTGCTGGTTCCATGTTATACACCAGACTTTTTAACAGCTCCATTTAATGCTTCTGGCACATACTGCTTCAAAACATTTTTATATGTGAACAACGTGTGCATATTTTAACTTCTAAATTCTGGACAACACCACTCAGCCGAGCAATTATTGAGTGTTACCCATTAGGTGGAATTGAGCCCGAGACAGTCTCAAACACAAGCCTTTCATTTTTAGCATCATCAGGGGAGCTCAGAGGCCAGCACTGGAGGGGAAGGCACTGGGTGCGGAATAAAGGAGCGAGTTAAAGAGAAACACAGCTTGGCTATGAGAAATGATTTGGCCTTTGGGCAGCAGTCACAGGAAGTGCGCATATCTGGATTTCCAAGTTAAGCGGGTGGGCCAGCCAGTTTATACCTCGTAGCTGGAAGCGCCGGGACGCCCCTTTGCTGGGGCAGCTGCGCGCTATACAAGTTTCAATAACATAACAGTGTCAATCATTTCCTCAGGATACAACATCATTTAGTAAGGGGGAGGCCACATCTAGCCACCGATGACTGCACAAAAGAACGAATTCATGGAAATGGGAACAAACACTTTTATTGTTCAATAACACTTGGGATCTAATTTGTAAAGCGTTTGCTAGGAGCAAGTCTGACTTACTTTTGTAATACTACTGGCTTACTCTTGAAATGCCATGGATACTCCTGCCGTGTTCCTGGAAATTTAGAGTAAGCCAGTAGAAAGACAGGTGTAAGTTAAAGCAAAAGCTTTGTGAATTGGGCCCAGAATCATCTACAGTTTACTTCAATCAATCAATCAATCAATCACTACATTTATAAAGCGTGCTACATACCCGTGAGGGTCTCAAGGTGCTGGGGGGGGGGGCGCTACTGATCGAAGAGCTAGGTCTTGAGTTTTCTGAAGGCCAGCAGGTCTTGAGTCTGTCGTAGGCTGGTGGGGAGAGCGTTCCAGGCCTTGGCGGCGAGGTAGGAGAAGGATCTACCGCCGGCGGTGGTTTTCCGGATACGAGGGACTGTGGCGAGGGCGAGTTTGGCTGGGGGTGTGGAAGCTGAGACAGTTGTTGAGGTAGGGCTTTGTGTGTGTGAGGAGTTTGAAGGTGATCCTCTTGTTGACGGGGAGCCAGTGCAGACCTCTCAGGTGGGGTGTGATGTGGCTGCGTCGGGGGACGTCGAGGATCAATCGTGCCGAGGTGTTCTGGATTCGTTGGGGTCGTCTCAGGAGCTTGGTTGTTGTTCCTGAGTAGAGGGCATTCCCGTAGTCGAGTCTGCTGGTGATGAGGGCCTGGGTGACGTTTTTTCTCGTGTCGGGAGGGATCCATTTGAAGATCCTGCGGAGCATGCAGAGGTGTTCCAGGTTAAAATTAAAATGTCCCAGAGAAGAGGGTTTCCCCAACTTCCATATGAACATCATATATATATATATATATATATATTTATATATATATACACACACACACACACACACACTCTCTGTCTCTCTCTCTCTCTGTCTCTCTCTCTGTCTCTCTCTCTCTCTGTCTCTGTCTCTGTCTCTCACACTCACTCACTCACTCTCTTCCCTTCTCTCACAAACAAATCCTTACAGGCCCAGGCGGAGACACCCGCTTCTTTTCAAAAATTATTTATTCGCACAATAAATGCCATGACGCGTTTCAGCCACAACACCGGCCGTGTTCATTTATATAACATTCCCAGCTCCGATATGCCCCTCCATACACCCAGGCAGCCCAGCTGAATTCCCTTGTCAGTGAGTATGTATTCGTCATTCCTGGGGCCTAATTCAAACCAATTTATTCAAATACATTTCCAACCAGAGCCGGCCTTTGCTCAGGTAAATAGTGCCATGGGCGAAAAGAAATTTGGCGCCCTCTCTGCAGCTGGTAAATAAAATAAGATCGCTGGGGCCCATTTTGTGCTACTGGGCATTCCCACATCAAAACAGTAACTTGCCTCATAACACAAACCTCTCGGCACTTCCACCAAATAATGTGATTCACTCACAGCATAGCTAGATTACCCTACAGCCGAGTTATTGATGGTGCGAATGGCAGCGTTTGTTCTGTGTGGCAGGGGGTACAAATTAAATGGTAAGGAAAAGAAGGGGTTGATCAGGTGCAAAACGGCACATGCGGCAAGAAAAAATAAATAAAAGCGGATAAGGCTGACCCATTAGAGTCAAGTAAGAGGGACGCTGCAGTCTGTAGTACTTTCATGAAGAGAGCTCCGCGCGCGCTTCTGAAAACTGGCGTGCTGGGCCCAGTTTGCCCACACCAAAGGGCATGGCCCGTTTCCAACCTTTCTGCTGCGCATTTCTCTTAAGATTAATCTAAACCTACAATGATGGTGTCAGTTCCAGTAATGCCAACACGTGGGATGAATTCATGGAGAGCTGTTTGTTGTACAGGGAAAACCAAAACGAACGAGGGGGTGGTGGTTGCTGGGATAACATTAGTTTGGGTGTCTGGGTGTGCCAAGGCAGATAGAGCATTCATCTGACCGTCCCTTGCCGTTACTTCTGCAAGAGCGGACACCTAAGCTCACACTTTCATTAACTTTACACGGCCCACACGAGCCTACGTAAAAGCCTCAGTCATGTGGGTAACTAAAGGAAGAAACACCAGTTGCGGCCGGCAAGCAAGGTGGGGGGGAGGGTCCAGCGGTGGGGGTGTGGGGGGGCAGTAATTAAAATTAAAAATTTACATTCCTCAACCTCCGGATTAGCAGCACCGCCGCCTCAGCTCCTACCTGCCGCTGCTCCTGGCCGCGTTTTGCCTCGGCAGCCTCCTTCCAGCATTGTGATTGGTAAGGCGCAGCGGAGAGCTCCCCAGCCGGGCCGTTTTCTCTATGTAGGCTGCATGTAGCAGCATACATAGAGAAAACAAGCATTTACAATGCAACGGTTTTGCCTTTGGAAAAGTTAGAGCTATTGGCATTGTAAATGACAATTTCTTTATTTATGTGTTCGTTTTGAAAACTGATAAATAAATGGCATTGTCCTTTACAATGCCAATAGCTTAATCTCTCGCAAATGCCACACACACCCACACCGAACCCCCCACACAGAGCCCCCTCACACACACAGGCCCCCCCTACACACACACCCACAGAGCCCACACACACCCACACAGAGCCCTCACACACACTGCGAGACCCCCCACACACCCAGACTGAGCCCTCCACACACCCACGCAGAGCCCCCCCCACACACACCCACAAAGAGCCCCCCACACACCCACACAGAGCCCCTCCACAGACCCACACAGAGTCCCCTCACACACCCACAAAGAGCCCCCCCACACACCCACACAGAGCCCTCCACACACCCACAGAGCCCTCCACATACCCACACAGAGCCCCCCACACACCAACAGAGCCCCACACACACCCACAGAGCCCCACACACACCCACACAGAGACCCACACAGAGCCCCACACACACCCACACAGAGCCACCCACACAGAGCCCTCCACACACTGCGAGCCCCCTGTGCAAGTTATACACTGTTGTTAGAGATGAACCGACCGCATAGGTAACCAATAGGTGTAAAAAGGACTTCAAAGGTGACAGACTGGGGAGAGAGATGATGATGTAGGAGTGAGAGATAGAGGGATTGTGCAGATAAAAGAGGAGTGTTAAAAGGGTTGTACACAGCAAGAAGTCTGAGAGGGAGTGTGTAGATAATGGGTAGGTTTGGGTGGGAGAAGCTCTTTGTGTAACATCAGTTGTACAAAGGATTGTACAGGCAACAAACAAGCGTGAAAGGGGCTGCAATGATGTACACTGGTGAAAGGGAGTGCTGCAGACAATAGCGAGGTGTCACAGAGGAACAGCAGACAGTAGGTAGGTGTGAGATAGCTGGGCTGTGAAACTAACTCAAAGATGGGAAAGGGTTCTTCACAGGCAAGAGACAGGTGTCAAAGGGTGTAAAATACTTTTGCACAGAGCAGGCTGTGAGAGATGGGGGAAAGCAAGTCACAATGCACTTTATTTCCAACAGGCTTGTGTTATCTGCAGAAAATGGTCAGCACCAAAGGAGATCAACATGAGGCCAAGTGAAGGCACCCAAGGGGTGCAGCAGTAGATTAACCACCCAAGAGGGGGATTTAGAAAGTACCACATAATCACAGTACATTAAGAGCACAACACAAAGCCTTGTCCGTGCCAGAAAGTAAGGGGTATAACTAAATGCATACGTACCACTAACGTCAATTTCTGTGGCTTAATGTGCAGTTTCATGCCACAAAAACTATAACTGAGCCCACAGTATTACAATGGACAATGCATCGCTTCCAGTTCACACTGGTCATTGTATAATTATGTAAGGCAGGGTGCCTAATTTGGAGGCGAACGTAGCAGACAATCTGTAACAAAACTATTTAAAAAAAAAAAGAAATGTCACATGTATTTCTTTCCGCTGAGGTATAAAGATGCTTAAAGCACAAGTATTGACAAAAACAACAGAAATGGCCTTTGGGACTCATTGATTTTGCCACTGGTTTTTAGCAATGATCTACTGCGTGCATGTTGTTGTGAGTGTGTAAGAGGCATGCGTGTGGTTGTCAGTGTGTGAGGGGTGCGCGTGTGGTTGTGAGTGTGTAAGAGGCGTGAGTGTGTTAGGCGTGCGTGTGCCTCCAGAGTGCTGGTCTGTGAAGGGTGCGCGTGGGGCTGATGGCGTGCGTGTTGTTAGTGTGTAAAAGGCGTGCGTGTGGTTGTGAGTGTGTAAGAGGCGTGCGTGTGGTTGTGAGTGTGTATAAGGTGTGCGTGTTGTTGTGAGTGTGTATAAGGTGTGCGTGTGGTTGTGAGTGTGTAAGAGGCGTGCGTGTGGTTGCGAGTGTGTAAGAGGCGTGCGTGTGGTTGTCAGTGCGTGAGGGGTGCGCGTGTGGTTGTGAGTGTGTAAGAGGTGTGTCTGAGTGTGTAAGAGGCGTGCGTGTGGTTGTCAGTGTGTGAGGGGTGCACGTGTGGTTGTGAGTGTGTAAGAGGCGTGCGTGTGGTTGTCAGGATGTGAGGGGCGCGCGTGTGGTTGTGAGTGTGAGGGGTGCGCGTGTGGTTGTGAGTAAGAGGCATGCGTGTGGTTGTGAGTGTGTAAGAGGTGTGCGTGTGCCTCCAGAGTGCTGGTCTGTGAAGGGTGCACGTGGTGCTGAGGGCTGTTGTGAGTGATTGCTGCAGCATGGGTGTGTGCCTGAGCTGTCAGTGGGGCCAGACTGCTAGAATGAGAGCACGGTGTGTTTGGGGTGCTGTGGGGAAAGGACGGCCTGTAGTCTGGAAGAGTCGGAGATGCAAGAGCTGAGTGTAAATGGCCTCCTGTGGGGCACTGGCTGTCATGTGCGGGGCGTCAGTGAAGCCCCGGGTGTGACCAATGCATGTGTGTACCTGCGCCAAGGATCCAGCGAGATGTCTCGAGCAAGGACACCTGGTACAAGCTGAGCCCTGATGATGAGACGTAGTCCCCGGCAGTGACGTCACTCCTAACGCGCACATCTTTTCTATTGCAGTGACTGACGTGGTTGACCTGGACCTCGGCCTCTCGGGCCGCTCCGGCGGGATGGTCACAATCACCGTGCTGCTGGCAGTGGCGCTCTTCACGCTGGTTCTGGCTCTCATTGCAGCACTGGTCGTTGGGCGGGAAAAGTCACTGCTCCCCTAAAGATGGCATCGGCCATCACAGTGACTGACAGACACTTGCAGCACATCCCTCGCGCCCCATGAATGGAAATCACATGTTGTGCTTAGGGGGGACGTTTCTTCCAAAAGCACCCGCTTCAGAGCATTGTCCCAGCAGATTCATGTAGATGACCTTTCAGCTTTTGTGGTACAGAGCAATGCTTCAAGACGCCACGAGGCCACTGCTTGTTCTAGCAGCTAACTGAGCTCCGGTTGGCCATATAAACTGGCCATCCTTATTAACAACTTAATTCATTGCACATATGAAGAAAATATTAAATGATGGAAAATATATCCTCTGTTTAGGAGCGCTTGACCTCCGGAATTTCCTAGTGCTTGTTGGGGATAAAGTAGGAAGAATAACAACTCGCATACACCATGCCCACCGCCAGCCTAGGAGTGGCACTGCCCATGGCCGCCCTCAACATTAGTAGGCCTCTGTAAACATCGAGGCAGAAGGGGGTGGCAGGAAAGGAGTGACATCACTGCAGAGAGGCCATTCTGTTTGTGCCACCCAGGGCCGGCTTTTGGCATGGGCGAGCGGGCTCCATGCCCAAGGCGCAGGCTTCAGAGGGGCGTAAGGAGCTGTCTGTATTAATGTCAGCAGAGACCCTGCTTCTGGCTCCAGAGCTGCAGACCTGTTTTTAACACCCCATCAGCCTGCTTTCTTGCCCTCCCATCTCCTCCCACCCGCTGCTGCCATGCACCATTAACCCCCCTCCAACCAACAGCTTGGCACCAGGGTGAGATGCAAATCGGTGCATAATGCAGGTGATTGGGGTGGCGCAGGGATCTGTGCAGAGGCCAGACACTACTAATGCAATCCTCCAGGGGCGGCCCTCTGAACCCAAGGGCTCCCGCTGCCTCGTTTTATTCACCAGCAGGAGGGCGCCAAATGCATTTCCGCCCAGGGCGCTACCCGACAAAGGCGGGCTCTGGAAGACAAAAGGGGGATAAATGCAGAGCAATCAAGGCACGGACAAGCATTGGTACTGGGCAAGCGTCCCATGCTTCCGGGGGCGACACCTACACAAGGACAGCAGCTCGTCCACGACTCATTTGCACTTCTGTGCAGCGCTGGGTCTGAACTTCAGGTGTGACGCATGTTTATGCAACAGCCACAGGGGCGGCGGGTTCCCTCTCCTGGCATTGTAACGGGGGAGGCCTTCCATGTTCGTTGCACGGAAAACACCGGCCATATGACCGAGCCGTAAAGATGCGAGGCGGTGAGTGACATACACATATGTAGTTACAACGTCATACTGTGCAAGGCCTCAAGGACCTGTGGATGTACTCAAACCTTCAGACTGTCGCCAGGTTCAGTCTGTCTCCAACTCCAAACGCGCCGGCCAGGCAGCCCTAGCGCCAAGCATTCCCTGCAGTTGTGTGGCGCATGCAAAGCACATCGGTGAAGTCACGAGCAGGCTCGTGGAGAGGGGTCGAGGTGTGCAGTGCCGTGATCTCACACTCGAAACAAGGGTGGAGAGCATTCTATGAGACCCCTTGCTGCCGGGAGGGCCCGCCGCCTCACGTCCGGCCCGTGTCCCGCCCCCACCCCAAGAGAAGGCCGGGGAGACTCAGCTCCTCCCCCCCCCCCACCCCACCCAGACCCCGGTACAGAGATACCTTCTGCTCAGATAGCGCCCTGGGCAAAACCAGCAGAAAGCACGGACACTGCACAAGCGCTACTTCACCGCCTAGAGCCTCCAAGTCTTTCAGGAGGCGCTAGTTCCAAGTAGGCAATTGTTATCTACTTGGAACTAGCGCCTCGTGATAGATTTTGAGGCTCTAGGCGGTGCACTAGCGCTTGTGCAGTGTCCGTTCTTTCTTCTGGTTTTGCCTCCTCCTAGACTCGTGTGCATCGCACCCTCATGATAACTTTCAGAGCACGCACAATAAAATGAAGGGCTTCTAGGAGCTTGGAGAACAGTCCTGGATTTTGACGAGAATGTCAAATGTACATGCAGAATTCCAAATGGATAATTCTGCACAGTGGATGTCCATTTGTGTCAGATTAAAACATAGAATTATTTTCTCTTATGTAGTTATAATTAGAAGGAATATTTATTCCATGAAGTAACCGCTTTCTAAAAACGATGTTCGAATACAGGAGTGTTCCTTCTCAGCGCCAACTTGACCTGAAGCTTTTGGAGCGCTTTACACACGCATCACTTACATTGCCTGACAGGCCCTTTATTCCACTGTGCATTTACCCCGTGGGTCGGTGCCCTTGGGGGTGGTTTTGAAAGCCCGGGGCCGCTCCCGGTGTCCCTGTCACTTTCCGCAGGCCGCAGCTCCCCCATTTTAACTGCAGCAAAGAGAGGCGTCGAGAGAGATATATAGATGGGAGGGTGGGCATAGGTAGAGAGAAAGCGATTAGCGATGGAGAAGAGAGAGAGAGGCGAGAGTGGATGGGCTCAGGGAGGTATTGCGCAAAGAGTTGAAGGGGGGGGGGGTGGTAGAGAATGTGGTGTTAGGGGCCAGAGCTGTATCTTTGAAATTGGAAAACCCAGGTACAAGTTTTGGCGTCTTCTCAAAATCCTGCACTTCTGGACAAATTACTGAATCTCCCCGTGCCTAAAAATACCACAAAAAAATTTATGAGACATTGTGTAGTTGGTGCTGTAGCATGTTGGTGAAACTGCGCCCATGAGAGTGACGTGGTTTCTATGGCTGTACGTCAGACGATCACATATAGAAATATTCTCTGACATGCACATTGTCTGGTTGGGTGTAGATTTTTTAAATTATTAACCACATGGGGCCCTATTTTTCAGAAGGGTATTTGGACGCTATATTTTGTCAGCGTTTGAGTGGTGCGCTATACTTTACAGATGACTCTGCAGCTGAAACTGTTTGCAGCTGTACTGCAGTCGGGCCGTGCCAGCCCTCGGAGACCAGCCTCTTCACACGTCCCCCCTGTGCTGTGATCGTGTGAACGAGCAGTCCAGAGACGTGTCCGGCTGACGACCTGGCGGTGGCGCTCCCAGAGGTGTCTGCGCCTCGAAGAGGTTCGGTCAGCCGTGAAACAACACCCCCCCCCCTTAACTCTGTCACACCGCGTTTGTAAAGATGTGAGGGCCTGGACTCCATCACTAGCGCTGCTGGCCTGGCATGGATGCTCCCGTTTCGCAGCGCTAGCTGCGTCACACGTTCCCTGCCCGCTGTCCATGTGGCGGTGCACTTTGTTCAGGGTGGAGAGCGGGCAAAGGTTGCACGTGGCTCGGAAGATATCAGGTGCAGGCAAGGCAGAAAAGGCGCCTTCTGCCTCAGCGGTGAGAAGCGAGAGATGTACGTGAACCCCAGCAGGGATACTTCCTCTGATGATTGTGTCAGATCACTCACCAAGCAGGAAGGCGGGTGCCGGCTCAATGCCGGACCAGATTCGGGGGCGTTCCCGGCTTTCGGCTGACGTCGCGTGACGTCGGCAAAAGCCAAAGAATCTCGGGAACGCCCCCAAATCTGGTCCGGCATTGACGGACAGGCCCCTCGTCCAATGGCTAGGCTCCATTTATGGAGCCAGTCAATGAATGACGAGGGCCGACCCAAACCCACACTACAGTTCTCATCAGGTTTTCGCCTGCGCGAAAAAGATGCGCAGAGCGCATCTTTTCGCCAGGCAAAACCTAAAAAGAGGGAGTGCGCATGACTGCTTTGTTCGGCCCTGTGGGCAAAGCCACTCCCCCCTGCCCTCAAGAAGGACTGCCCACCCGCACGCCCCCAACCAGGCACTTCTACTTTTTCGCAGTGCGAGAAGCAGAAACATAAAATGGTAGTTTAACCATTTTATGTTTCTGCCTTCTCGCACTGCGAGAAAGCAGTGGTGCGACGCCCCCACAGTGGGGCCACCACTGCTCCACTTCTTAAAAGGATATGTAGATGTCCAATATTTTAGTTTCAAAGTAGGTGGCCAGAACATTGCACCCATCGTTAGAGGATTCTGAGGGTGGTCCGTTGGATGTGGGTTCCAGAATTGTTTTGTAATTTTAAGCATCACCCTAGAGGAGTTAGCTGCTGCATTAATTCTCCTTTCATAGTTGGTGGCCTGGGGGGGTCTCATTTCTGTACGGGAGGCCCTAACTGTTTCTCCGTATTTTGCTTTTCTATGTTCCCCATGATCCTTCTTCCACTCCCTTTCTACAGTCTTGCAGTTTTTTCTTTCAAAGCTCTCAGATGGGGGGAATACCAGTAGGCAGTTTTACTTTATTTTTAAGAGTAACAGTATTCCCTGGAATGATCTGGTTTAGGGAATTATTTATCCATCCTGTAATCCTACAATTGGTGGCTTTTGGGTCGGGCCCGGAGGTATGTGGTAAGGGTATGTATCCATTCTTCACAGTTTAACTGGGACTGGCACTAAACATTCTGAGCCAATGATTTGAGGGGGTAAGGTTGGGTGGGGGATTGTAAGGACTATTGGGATCAAGAAATGGTTGATCCATATGGTAGATAGGGAATCCAGGACATGTAACTGGGGGTTGTTGGTAAAAATGGGGTCTAGCAGGTGTCCCTTTGCGTGGGAGGGACCCACTACTCTTTGACCAAGTTGGATGGCAGTGAGGTCTGGCAGAAAGCTGGTCGCTTGATGTCTGTGGGCTCATCAAAGCTTAGGTTTAGATCTCTCAGAACCGTGAAATGGGTTTTCCTAATTGGCAGACTGGCAAGGACCTCAGATAATGTCTGGGTCAATTGGTTTGCAGGGCCAACGGGTCGGTATATTAGGTCTCCAGGGAACATGAATTTAGGGGACAGGGAAATAGAGAATGTAAGACTTTCGCAATTGGATGGTGGTAGAGTTTTGGTGAGGCATGTGAATGTAGACCAGTATAATTACAAGCCCTCTTCCCTTTCTGTCTTTTCTATCTCTGTGTATAATGTAATAGTCAGGAAGTAGGGCCTGGACAATATCTGGTCCAGACTCCTCATGGAGCCAAGTTTCTGTAAGGAAGACCACATCAGGTTTTGCTTGCGTAAAATCAGGATTGGGAATTTACATGAGCAAAGTATTCATTTTCGACTTCGAGGAGCACAGGATGCACAGCAAAATGCTTTGCATTCCTATTATGACCTAAAAATTTTAAAGATTTTTTTCCCCCGGTAATTCAAACACTATGAGAGTGCTGGTTCCATTTTATACACCAGACTTTTTAACAGCTCCATTTAATGCTTCTGGCACATACTGCTTCAAAACATTTTTATATGTGAACAACGTGTGCATATTTTAACTTCTAAATTCTGGACAACACCATTTAGCCTAGCAATTAGTGAGTGTAACCCATTAGGCGGAATTGAGCCCGAAACTGATTAACAGTCTCAAACACCAGGCATTTCATTTTTAGCATCATCAGGGGAGCTCAGGTGCCAGCACTGGAGGGAAAGGCACAGGGTGCGGAATAAGGAGCGAGTTAAAGAGAAACACAGCTTGGCTATGAGAAATGATTTGGCCTTTGGGCAGCAGTCACAGGAAGTGCGCATATCTGGACTTCCAAGTTAAGCGGCGGGCCAGCCAGTTTATACCTCGTAGCTGGAAGCGCCGGGAGTGACGTTTTTTCTCGTGTGGGGAGGGATCCATTTGAAGATCCTGCGGATCTTGCGGAGCATGCGGAGGTGTTCCAGGTTAAAATTAAAATGTCCCAGAGAAGAGGGATTCCCCAACTTCCATATGAACATACTATACATACATACATACATACACACACAAACACACACACTCACTCACCCACTCTCTTCCCTTCTCTCACAAACAAATCCTTACAGGCCCAGGCGGAGACACCCGCTTCTTTAAAAAAATTATTTATTCGAGGGGTGTGGCTAGCAGCCGGCAAGATGGCTGCTTGCTGAGAAGGCTCCGGAGACGAGGTGCCCTTCCTCATAAATCCGCACATCTATCCTGCACACTGATGAGAGGCAAGGGCTACCGCGGACACCCGTGACCGAGCGGCGCTGATTGCTATAGCTCCGGTCAAATTCCGACGTTCAGAACCGGGGTTTGCAGCGACCACGGACCGGTGGCCTAGACCTTCGGCGGACACCGGGGCCTTGAGTAAACCATCTGCCCGGGCGGGCTCCGAAAGAAGTGCGGTGACGGCGGTAGTGGGGGGGCCGTCGCGGGCCCAGTTACAGAAAGGAGGTTAGCGGACTCCTCAATATTCATATGACGCACTGGGACCACGGAAGCAAGAACGTCATCTAAGGGCCTAATTCAGGGGGCGATGCAGCCTGGTAGTATTTGCAGCCGGGGCCTGGTTTAACGGCGGTCAACGAATTACATCCACATGGCGGCACGGGGAGGGACTGGGCCGCAGCGGGAGTGCCTGGGTTGCGGCGGACTGTACATCTCGTTCCCCCCCCTGCCCCCGAGGACTCATCCTGGACCTAACGGTCACTCCTGGATCACAGTGCTGCCGACAAGGGCCTGGACGCGCTGGCTGGGGGCTCCTTGGAAGGCCCTATCAACAGACGGAGGCTGATCAGGAATATCTGCGGTGAGGCCCATCCCGGATGTATGCCCCCCAACCCCCCCCACCTGGAAGTGGATAATACTGACTCTTTCAGACCGCAATAACCATATAGAGAAAGAGACCTAAAACCTCATTAACACTTGTCCCGGGGAGACGGAGATCCACCCAGGCTACAACGGACGAGATCGTGCCCTCCCACCCCCCCCCCCCCCTAAGTTGGCGAACACACTGAAGACCCTGAATGACCCTGAGTGGGGCCGGGAGCAACTCGGGGGAGACCGAAGCGCATTTGGGGGCAGCTGCTGAATTACATCATTACTGCTGCGGACGCTGCTTTAAGACGGTCATTGCTACCGACCGGGGAGCCACCATGTCAGGCAGAGGCCCAAGAAATCAGAATGCGCAAGCCAAGTTAGATAAATATGCATATACGAAAGACTTTCCCCCGCTGCCGGAGGGGAAAAAGTCGATGAGTGGGGCACAAGGAGAGGACGCCCCCAAAAAAGTAACATTGGAGGACATTATGGCAGCGCTAGCCAATGTGCAGACCACGGTGGTTCCATCTCCACCGATGTGTCACTACTACGTGCGGACTTCCAGAAAATCACCGCCAGAGTTACGGAGGTAGAACAAACCACAAAGACTCTAGCTAGCGACACCGTAGTATTGCAGAAAGCTGTTTCAAGACTCGAATTGGAGAACAAAATGCTGGCAGAAAAGCTGGACGGCCAGGAAGGGTGATCACGTAGAAACAACGTTCGCATTTTGGGCATTCCAGAGAGTGAAGGCACTCAGGCCATGGACCTCTATGTGGAAGAACTGATAAAAACCAGACTGCAACCAAAGGGACTTTCCACTTTCTTTTCGGTGGAACGGGCGCATAGGGTACCGGGTGGAAGAGCCAAACCAGGCGAGCCCCCCAGGCCGGTGCTCGCGCGCCTATTCAATTTCCGAGACAGGGATGCCATTCTCCAGACGAAGAAAGTCTCCCCACAAATGTGCCTGCAGAACTCCTCGTTATCCTTCTTCCCTGACTACACGGCGGAGGTTTCAAGACGACGTCGCAGTTTCCTAGAAATGAAAAAGGCTCTACGAGCCCGTGAGGTGCCCTACTCGATGCTGTTTCCAGCGAGGCTGAGAATAGTGGCTGAGGGAAAAACATGGTTCTGCGAGACTCCTGAGGAGGCTTATGACTGGCTTGAGGGATGGAGAAAGAAGGACGGACCCCGTTGTGGAAATAGAGAGCAACATCGCCGGACCGACACCGTGGGAGTAGGCAGCCAAGAACTCTTTACACCTGCAGAGGAAAACTCACAACGGACAGAAGCGGCTGACCCTGGCACTGGATAAACTGTGACTATGGTACACGAAAGGTATCGGAGACAGCTTCTATGGAACATGACACTCTACATAAGCCGGCTCTGGACACTGGGCTGAAGCGGGCCTGGCCGGAAAGGAGGGGTCACACTCTCACCGGACTTCGTACTCCCTACACGCAAGTACACTGTTGTGGGAAGGGATAGAGCACTCTGCTGTGTTGGGGTGGCGGGCAGTTCAAAGTCCGTCGGGCAGGGAGGCAGGGAGGGGGTGGAATTGAGGGGCGGGGAAGTTCATATTTCTAGTTTGTTCGTTTTTGTTAGCATCGGAAAAGACCTCAGAGCATGGTA
This sequence comes from Lissotriton helveticus, assembly GCF_964261635.1. Classification (NCBI taxonomy): domain Eukaryota; kingdom Metazoa; phylum Chordata; class Amphibia; order Caudata; family Salamandridae; genus Lissotriton; species Lissotriton helveticus. Next base: position 1,155,122,073 of record NC_136067.1, on the reverse strand, counting down.
TTTACTGCTTATTAAACCCTCACATGACATGACAGGGTTGCAATTCACATTTCTCACTCCGCACACTAATGGTGACAGTCACGACTCACACTAACGCCCGGACAGAGGCCCCGGTAGTCCCAGTAGCCCCACTCACACTGCTCACATGGAATGTCCACGGGCTAGGCGATAAAATTAAAAGGGGATTAGTACTACGCGCCCTGAAACGCCAGGCCCCTGTACTAGTACTTCTGCAGGAAACTCACCTCACGGGTGCGGCATGTAAAGCAATGGACAGATGGGGGTTCAGAATGGTGGTTCACTCCGAGTTCTCCACGGGGTCTAGAAGGAAGTGCATTCTACTTCGAAAGAACTCACTCTTTATAGTTCTACAGACCAGGCATGATGAACAGGGTAGGTTTGCAGCAGTACATGGTCAGTGGGAGGGCAGACTTGTAAATGTGGTGTCAGTATATATCCCCCCAGCATTACAGACGGTGGCACTCCCGGCCCTCAGTGACTTTCTGTTGTCTCTTCCTCTTGGGGACCTTTTTGTTGTTGGAGATTTTAATGCCACAATGGATGCCAGCATAGATAGACACCCAGTGAGGGCCTTGACACCCGGAGTCTCCTGCCTACAGAGCTTTACAGAAGCAGTCGGTCTGGTGGATGTATGGAGACATAAGCACCCGGTAGCAAGGCAATTTACCTTTCACTCGGCTGTACATAAGTCTATCTAGGATAGATTATTTCCTGGCCTCAGAGGCCAGTCTCTCTTGCGTAGAAAACATTACTATCGGGCCTAGGGCTATCTCTGACCACTCACCAGTAGTTCTAACATACTCTTCCCACCACATTTCCCACAAACGACTCTATCCTATTTATCCAGGTTATTTGCAGGTCCCGCAGATACGGAAGGAACTCCGCAAAACCACCAAACATTTATTTGCCGAGAACGTAGCCTCGGTTAGCTCCCCAGCCATTTTGTGGGAGGCTTATAAGACGGTCCTCAGGGGACAAGCTATTGCATCCATCAGAGGGTACAAACGTACGAAACATCGAGACCTCGTAACGCTGGAACAAGAGTTACAGGCAGCCGATACTAACCACACATCCAACCCAACATCCGATTCAGCACACACCCTTCATCTAAAGCAACAACAACACAGGGAACATCTCAGACAAGAAGCTTTGGTCGCCCTTACAGCAACCAGACACACAATTTATGATGTCGGTGATAAGGCAGGGAAATTATTGGCCTGGCTAGACAGAAGGGAACGGGGGAACAGGACTATAGCACAACTACATACGGCTGAGGGGCGTCTTACCTCAAACCCGGGGGACATAGCGAATGCCCTGGCTGACCATTTCCGAGTGGTATACGCTTCATCCTCAGTTACTATAGAGGTAGATGCAGCAAATTTTTTGCGAGACATAGAACTGCCCGGACTTGAGCAGGAGGCTTCCATGGAGCTTGAGGCAGATCTTACTGTTGAGGAAGTGGGTGCAGCAATTAAATCATTACAATCAGGCAAAGCCCTGGGTCCCAATGGAATCCCGATGGAGCTCTACAAGTACATGGCACACACACTCTGCCCCCACCTACTTGATATGTACAACGATAGTCTTGAGCAAGGACTACTACCTCCAGACCAGAGTACGGCCACGATAGTGGCTATTCTAAAACCAGGGAAGCCCCCGTCGGAATGTCTCTCATACTGCCCGATACGCTGCTCAACGCGGAGTCCAAAATATTAGCTAAAGTGATCGCGAATAGATTACAAGTACACCTGCCCAACTTAATTCACCCGGACCAGTCCGGCTTTATGCCGAACAGAAACACTGCACTTAATCTTAGGCGCCTACATAATGCACTGGCACGGGGACATGTCCTAACTGAGCCGTCAGCGGTCCTTTCCCTAGATGCGAGAATGGCCTTTGACATGGTGGAGTGGGTCTACCTTTTTGCAGTCCTTCCGAGATTGGGTTTCGGGCCTAAATTTTGTGCATGGGTCCGGCTCCTCTATACAGACCCAGTGGCGTGTGTGGCGGAGAATGGACGACATTCGGACACGATACCTTTAACGAGAGGTACTTGACAGGGTTGCCCTCTATCGCCGCTCCTTTTTGCGCTGGTGTTGGAGCTCCAACACCCTCTTTTACGTGGCATTAAATGGGCAGAGGGATGGGAAGACCGTGTATCCCTTTACGTAGACGATATTCTGGTGTATCTCACGAACCCGGAAGACGCTCTGTCGGTCTTATTTGAGATCCTCGACGCTTTTGGGGCAATTTCGGGTTACACTATAAACTGGACTAAATCAGTCCTATATTTACTTAAGGGACCAATACCGCGACTCCCCCCTCACTGCCCACTGGCGTTATCCCGGGATTCGTTCAAGTATCTGGGGATACATGTAACTAAAGACCCTGCAGCCTTCTTCACTAAGAATCTGGCACCCCCACTGGAGCGCTTGCGAGGAGACGTGACACACTGGGAGTCGCTACCCCTAACGCTCCTAGGGAACGCAGCTTTATTCAAAATGATGGCCCTGCCCAGATTTTTTTATGCACTGGAAAACACACCGTTTCCGGTACCCTTGCGATATTACAGACAGATAGCAGCACTGGTGTCCACATTACTCTGGGGCAACAGGCCGGCACGCATTGCTCAGGCTAAATTACACCGCAGTTGGTACGATGGTGGCATTGCACTCCCTAACATACGCCTTTACTATTGGGCAACACACCTCAAAGTCATAAATCAATGGATACACGCCCCTCAAACTGATCCGGCATAGAAGGCAGATAGGGCGCAGCTACGAACAGATAATATGTTGGCGGCCCTGCATAACAGGAGAAGGGCTCTGAAGCTGGAGGGCCCAACAAAACACACAGTCATGCTCTGGTACACCGCTCAGGCACATTTAGGAGGGAAGGAGACCATTACCAAACTCACTCCTCTTTGGGATGCAAAACAGCTAGGATCACTTAGGAACAGCAGGGGATTTGAGCACTGGGACAGCATTGGCATTTCCACAGTGGGTGACATGTGGGACAAAGGGACGGTCATCCCGTTTGATCAGCTTAGACGACAATACGAGCTTGCGTCTACTGAAACATTCCGGTACATACAAATAAGACATGCACTCCTGGCAGTACTACCACAGAATACAGACGTGCCCGAGGCTTCTCCCCTGGAGGATAGGCTACTTACAGATTTTATGCCTAAGCGTGCCACCTCATTCACATACCGCAAATTGATTAACAATCAATTAGATACCACGACAGCCTTGCACGAAAAATGGACCGCAGACATTGGCGCCACGGATGAGGCAGAGTGACAGGCAGCGCTCGCCTCGCCCAGAGAGGTGGGAATTCCGGCCAGACTCAGGCTCGTTCAGCTTAAAATTCTACATCGCGCTTATCTCACTAGAACTACACTTCACAAAATAGGCAGGGTGCAACATCCATACTGCCTCAGGGGATGTGGAAATGAGGGCTCCTTTTTCCATACACTTTGGGATTGCCCACTAATCATTGACTATTGGAGAAAAGTCCTAAGAACGATGTTCCAGACGCTAAATATTTCATTACTGCCTGAACCACGACAGTGCCTCTTAAATATGTGGTAACCAAACGACTTATCGCGACATGGGCAAACGTGGGCGACATTAGGCCTCATGGTAGCTAAACGAAACGTGGCGCAGAAGTGGGGTTCAGCTGATCAGCCCTCGTTGGAGACATTGTGCAGGGACATGGATGTTGCCATGATTACTGAAAGATCTGTTTATCTGAATCAGAAATCCCCCCGAAAATGGACCAAAATATGGACTGCCTGGAATACTTACAGGGGGTCATCTGTGACCCCATTCCTGAGTCTGACGACGAGAGTTCAGATGATGATTCCGAGGATGATTGAATGGTTGGAGTGGATAGTGTGTTGTTTAAATTGCATTGTGATTGAAGTGGGTGGGACAGGGGAAGATGAGATTCAATGTCTTTATGGTGTCTTAAGTATTGTAACCTTGCAATTAACACATGCCAATTGTCTTTCTGATAACTGTTTTATAACCAATAAAAACTTACATTTTTTTTTTTTAATTATTTATTCGCACAATAAATCCCATGACGCGTTTCAGCCACAACACCGGCCAAGTTCATTTATATAACATTCCCAGCTCCGATATGCCCCTCCATACACCCAGGCAGCCCAGCTGAATTCCCTTGTCAGTGAGTATGTATTCGTCATTCCTGGGGCCTAATTCAAACCAATTTATTCAAATACATTTCCAACCAGAGCCGGCCTTTGCTCAGGTAAATAGTGCCATGGGCGAAAAGAAATTTGGCGCCCTCTCTGCAGCTGGTAAATAAAATAAGATCGCTGGGGCCCATTTTGTGCTACTGGGCATTCCCACATCAAAACAGTAACTTGCCTCATAACACAAACCTCTCGGCACTTCCACCAAATAATGTGATTCACTCACAGCATAGCTAGATTACCCTACAGCCGAGTTATTGATGGTGCGAATGGCAGCGTTTGTTCTGTGTGGCAAGGGGTGAAAATTAAATGGAAAGGAAAAGAAGGGGTTGATCAGGAGCAAAACGGCGCATGCGGCAAGAAAAAATAAATAAAAGCGGATAAGGCTGACCCATTCGAGTCAAGTAAGAGGGACGCTGCAGTCTGTAGTACTTTCATGAAGAGAGCTCCGCGCGCGCTTCTGAAAACTGGCGTGCTGGGCCCAGTTTGCCCACACCAAAGGGCATGGCCCGTTTCCAACCTTTCTGCTGCGCATTTCTCTTAAGATTAATCTAAACCTACAATGATGGTGTCAGTTCCAGTAATGCCAACACGTGGGATGAATTCATGGAGAGCTGTTTGTTGTACAGGGAAAACCAAAACGAACGAGGGGGTGGTGGTTGCTGGGATAACATTAGTTTGGGTGTCTGGGTGTGCCAAGGCAGATAGAGCATTCATCTGACCGTCCCTTGCCGTTACTTCTGCAAGAGCGGACACCTAAGCTCACACTTTCATTAACTTTACACGGCCCACACGAGCCTACGTAAAAGCCTCAGTCATGTGGGTAACTAAAGGAAGAAACACCAGTTGCGGCCGGCAAGCAAGGTGGGGGGGGCAGTAATTAAAATTAAAAACGTACATTCCTCAACCTCCGGATTAGCAGCACCGCCGCCTCAGCTCCTACCTGCCGCTGCTCCTGGCCGCGTTTTGCCTCGGCAGCCTCCTTCCCTGCCCTAAGCCAATCACAACGCTGCATTGGCAGCATTGTGATTGGTAAGGCGCAGCAGAGAGCTCCCCAGCCGGTCCGTTTTCTCTATGTAGGCTGCATGTAGCAGCATACATAGAGAAAAAAAGAGGGAGTGCGCATGACTGCTTTGTTCGGCCCTGGGGCCGACCAAACAGTCATTACCCACAACTGTGGGCAAAGCCACTCCCCCCTGCCCTCAAGAAGGACTGCCCACCCGCACGCCCCCAACCAGGCACTTCTACTTTTTCGCAGCGCGAGAAGCAGAAACATAAAATGGTAGTTTAACCATTTTATGTTTCTGCCTTCTCGCACTGCGAGAAAGCAGTGGTGCGACGCCCCCACAGTGGGGCCACCACTGCTCCACTTCTTAAAAGGAAATGTAGATGTCCAATATTTTAGTTTCAAAGTAGGTGGCCAGAACATTGCACCCATCGTTAGAGGATTCTGAGGGTGGTCCGTTGGATGTGGGTTCCAGAATTGTTTTGTAATTTTAAGCATCACCCTAGAGGAGTTAGCTGCTGCATTAATTCTCCTTTCATAGTTGGTGGCCTGGGGGGGTCTCATTTCTGTATGGGAGGCCCTAACTGTTTCCCCGTATTTTGCTTTTCTATGTTCCCCATGATCCTTCTTCCACTCCCTTTCTACAGTCTTGCAGTTTTTTCTTTCAAAGCTCTCAGATGGGGGGAATACCAGTAGGCAGTTTTACTTTATTTTTAAGAGTAACAGTATTCCCTGGAATGATCTGGTTTAGGGAATTATTTATCCATCCTGTAATCCTACAATTGGTGGCGTTTGGGTCGGGCCCGGAGGTATGTGGTAAGGGTATGTATCCATTCTTCACAGTTTAACTGGGACTGGCACTAAACATTCTGAGCCAATGATTTGAGGGGGTAAGGTTGGGTGGGGGATTGTACGGACTATTGGGATCAAGAAATGGTTGATCCATATGGTAGATAGGGAATCCAGGACATGTAACTGGGGGTTGTTGGTAAAAATGGGGTCTAGCAGGTGTCCCTTTGCGTGGGAGGGACCCACTACTCTTTGACCAAGTTGGATGGCAGTGAGGTCTGGCAGAAAGCTGGTCGCTTGATGTCTGTGGGCTCATCAAAGTTTAGGTTTAGATCTCTCAGAACCGTGAAATGGGTTTTCCTAATTGGCAGACTGGCAAGGACCTCAGATAATGTCTGGGTCAATTGGTTTGCAGGGCCAACGGGTCGGTATATTAGGTCTCCAGGGAACATGAATTTAGGGGACAGGGAAATAGAGAATGTAAGACTTTCGCAATTGGATGGTGGTAGAGTTTCGGTGAGGCATGTGAATGTAGACCAGTATAATTACAAGCCCTCTTCCCTTTCTGTCTTTTCTATCTCTGTGTATAATGTAATAGTCGTCAGGAGGTAGGGCCTGGACAATATCTGGTCCAGACCCCTCATGGAGCCAAGTTTCTGTAAGGAAGACCACATCAGGTTTTGCTTCTTCCAGAAGAGAGAAGATTTCCAACTAATGGCGTGGAAGGGGTTTATAGTTCAGAATGAACATTTTTCTGCCGGCCTTATAGGGGGAGGAGTTCTCAGACGTGGGGACAGTTGGAGGAGTATAGAAGCAGTGCTTGCACATAAGGTTGCCCTCAATCAGGTCGATAGAGTAGAGATACTTAGCGTTGTGGTTCCCTCTTAGGTCAAACAGTTGCTTCCTAGAGGACATACGGGCTTGCCTTTAGTGTGCCAGCGCCCACTGCCCTACCGTCATTTTATGCAGTCAATGTTCAACCACTAGCTAGCCACCCTGTAGTTGTTTAAAGCTATAGAGCGCAACTCTAAAGTTGTTTGTACCAGTGAACTCTTTGGTAAAGAGCTCAGTGCAATCTTGCTTTCCCACGTAATTATTAGTGCAGAATCAATCAATATTCATTCAGAATTCCCCCAAAATATTTTACATTATTTTAAAAAAGGATTAACAAGTAAAAGCAGTTACAAAACAGCTATTACATCTGCCTCGTGGTGCAGGCCTTTCTGAAATGGTGTCCGCTGCCCTGCCCTCATCTTATGCAGTTAGTGTTCAACCTCTAGAGCGCCGGCCTGCTTGGCAACTCCATAGTTGTTTGTACCAGTGAACTCTCTGTTACAGCGCTCAGTACTGTCCTGTGCTAGATTGGTTTCTCTTCACAGCACTGGCAAGTATAACACTCTGCATTAAAGACAGCACATGGCATCAGGCTATTAGCTTATCTTTATTAATTTCTCAGCTTTTATACATGGCCTACTGATGTGGAGCTACTCTCCACACATCCTATTCTCTCTGCTTCCCTCAATGTAGTGAGAGGGAAAAACTAATACTTCCTGTTTCCACCCAGGAAGTTCCTGGCATCTCTCTTCGGTCTGGACCAGCTAGACCGCTGACCAACTTATATAACAATGTCCTTTCCTGGAGCACATGACATCTACCCCCCTCCCCTCACTTACAAAGAAATTCAGTCAATCTCTTCTGTGCATCCTTTGGGCTCTGTAGTTGGTTTCTTTGCTCCGCAAATGTTGAGAGTGGTTCTACGGATGTTGAGGGTGATGTCTGTTGCAGGAAGTGTTCATTAATGAGATGAGCATCCTGTGGGCTCCTTGACTGGTTTGTTAGCTTTGCTGACCTACTTATATAACAATGTCCTTTCTTAGAAGACATGACATCTCACCCCCAATTACAAAGAAATTCAGTCAATCTCTTCAGTGTATCCTTTGGGCTCTGTAGTTGGTTTCTTTGCTCTGCGAATGTTGAGAGGGGTTCTGCAAATGTCTGTTGCGGATAGTGTTTGTTGGTGAGGTGAGCATCCTTTGGGCTCCTTGTTTGGTTTGTTAGCTCTGAGGATGTTGAGTGGGGTTTCTGTTGAGAGAGGTGTTTGTTGGTTCGATGCTTCACGAGAACAAGGGTCAGCTCTGGGACCCATTTACTTGTTTTGTTAGCCTCACCCACTTCTAAGTTTGTTTGGGAATGTTGAAGTCTTTGACCATTCGGGCATATGCATGTTCCTTTCTCATCCCCCTTTCCTTCAGAATGACATGTCTCTGTCAACACATTTCTGCCTTTCTTACAGAGTGATGAGACAGCATTTTCCCAACATTTTTGGGTATGTCCCATAAGTTTGTTCTTATTCTTTTTAAATAAAACTTTATTTATTAATTTCAAAGCAAAGAATACAATCAAGAGTGCAAAATAATGAAAAGCAATCCGATCATATACACCTCACAAAACTCTCCCCACCCCCTCCCCAGGCAGAACAGCAAGATCATAATCACTGCACCCTCTAGACTTAACAACACATTTTCCTGCATGTCTTAGAAAAAGTTCAAGTCCTGGAGCAGACACCTGAAAAATAGGCAACCAGTATAAAGTAGGGGTAAATATCAGTCAAGTGAATGGCATCTTCTGAGGGAAGGAGAAGCACAGACATATTGGATAGAACATTCAAAGTATGTCAGGATGAGACATCAGATAGGATGTAACAGGGGCACAAAAGTCCTTAGGGCGGGAGGACTCCGGTAACTCCTCTCCATACACTTGCAGTTGATCCCTGCAATAAACCAAATCTCGAAGCCATTTCTTTACAGTGGATACAGACCTGGAGCCCCAGCGCTGCGCCACCGCTCTCTTTGCAAAAAGGGTGGAATCGCAACGATACGCCTGCTAGCTGGTTTCAGGCGTTTGACATAACCCAGGAAGCACAGTTCAAGGGTACAACCCACCGGTTCCAGCACAATATCCGTTAAGATGTTAACCACTGCAGACCAGAAAGAAACACGCCTCTACACAGCCAGGCAACGTGGTAAAAATCTGAATTCGCAGCGCCACACCTCACACAGTCCGCAGTCCCACTGGCCATATTTATATAACTGTAGGGGGCAATAGTATACCTGATGCAGGTATTTAAAATGAATAATTCTGAGGTTGCAATTGGCTGTGAGACGACCCGTAAGTTGACAGCACGCCGTCCAAACCTCCGGCGCAATAGGATTGCCTAATGCAGCCTGCCAGCGCAGGCAAGATGTGTGGTCCTCTTGGTCACGTTCCTGTAGAGAGGAATTATAGAGTTTAGTAATAAGCCCTTTGCGACTCTCTCCTGTCAACAATGCCTGCAGCGCACGTAGCATAGCGCACGTAGCATGGCGGGCTCCGCAGGCTACTCAGGGTATACTGCGCGAATGACCTGACGAACCCGGACATATGTGAAATTAAACATAAAACTTCGGTCTGCTCTATTCTGTGCCTCATGCAGTGTTTTAAAACGACCTTCCTTGTACAAATCCCCCAATCTGGTGATGCCCGCAACCGCTAGCTCTTTCAGGGCGGAAGCCTCCCGCACTGCAGATATATCCGGATGAGAAGCTAGAGGCAGCAGTGGAGCATATAAATAGGACAACTGAGCTCTGGAGCTCGCCATGCCCATGACTTGCATATAGGAGGGTTTATCTAAGTCCGTAGACCACCCGTGCCTCCCGAGAGGACCACCGCCTGCAATGGAACAGGAAGAACAGCGTCAGTTTCAATAGCCATGTGAGGCTGAAAGCGCTGTGGGAAATGCCAGTAATGCGCAAAGTGCGCTTGTGCACATAGATAATAAAGGCGCAGATACGGAGCCTCAGACCCCCCTCGATCAAAGGGCTGTGCTAGTAAGTCCCATCTGCACATGGGCTGTTTCCCTCCCCACACAAAAGTTAACGGGGCAGATTGTAGGGTGCGGAACAATACTATTTTTAATATTATGGGTATGTTGACAAAGAAATATAGCAGTTTAGGCAAAAAGACCATTTTTACAACTGCTATCCTATCTGCCAACGAAAGGGGGAGATGTGACCACCTTTCGGCCTGCTCAGAAATGCGCATAATCGTCCGCCCATAGTTCTCAGCGACCATCACAGCAGGATCTCGGTGTATCCACACGCCCAGGTATTTCACGGCGTTGGAGGACCAAGATAATAGAAAGTCAAGTTCTATTTCTTTGGTAAGTGCAGTAAGGGGAAAGGCCACCGATTTGGACCAATTAATCCCAAGTCCCGAAAACCTCTCAAACTGGACATACTACCTGAGTAACGGGGACAGATGCACAGAGGGGTCGCGGACATAGGCATCATGTCGTCCCCGTACAAGGAGACAATCAATGGGCGCTGCCGGAACCTTAAGGCGGCAGCCGAATGTTTCTGGCGCAGTTTACATGCCAGAGGCTCTAGAGCCAGGGAAAAAAACATGGGTGACAAGGGGCAGCCCTGTCGCCTACCTCTCTCATTAGGGAATAAGGATGACACCCAACCGTTAACTCGTACCCGAGCAACCGGCCCGCTGTAGAGAACTTTAAGCCATTGCACAGAAAAGGCGGGGAAGCCCATCCTGCTAAGTACAGTGAACATATAAGACCAGTGCACAGAATCAAATGCTTTGGCTGCATCAAGCAGCACAGCAACAGCCTGGAAGTCAGGTACAAAATAGTGTAGTGTGGAGAACAGCGAGTTGTAGAGCGTTCCGTGACAAAACCGGATTGGTCCAGCAGTACTAATAGGGGTATCAGAGGCTGTAGCCAAATGGCAATCATTTTCGTTAAAATCTTCGTGTCAATGTTGATAAGCGAGAGAGGACGATATGACCCGCACTTATTGGAAGGTTTGTCTGGTTTTAGTAAGGTAACAAGAAGGGCCTCCCAAAGGGAGGGCGGAATGGTCCCAGTTGCGTAGGCCTCTGCGTAGACTGCCAATAACCTAGGAGCCAGGTCTGCCGCGTACGCTTTGAAGAATTCGCTTGGCAAACCATCTGGTCCAGCGGCCTTACAAGTTGGCAAGGACATAATGGCCTCCTTCACATCCTCCTCATCAAATGGCTGCCCAAGATATTCCCGATGAACGTTTGACAGCCACCCTAGACCAACGTCATTTAGATAGTCATGTGTCTCCTCAGCAGATGGGGATTCTCTAGAAGCATATAGATCAGTATAAAACTTTAAAACAATGTCACAGAAGTGATTGCTTCCTGGCATCGTGGCTCTGCGAGTTTTTTAGCAAGGGAGCGGCTTGGCCACCCACCCTCGCCATAATATCTAGCAATTCTGCGCCTGGAACAATGCAGCAATTCCTGGTCCACAGTCTCATTGTGCTCCGCAACTAGCTCTCGTATTTCAGCTAATTTGGCAGTGGTAGAGTCCAAATCAAAGTCACGCTCCAATTTGGAGATGTCTGAAGCCAGCTTCTTTATCCTACGCCGGATGTCCTTCAGAACACCGGACTGTATCTCGATACAAGCACCTCAGATAGTGACCTTCCCAGAGCACACCCGCACTATCCACAGTGCCTTCATTTTCTTTGAAATAATTTCTAATCGCCTCCGATATAAATTGCTTGAATACCGGATCTTTGAGCTCCGAGGGTTGAAGCCGCCACGCAAAAGGCGGCGATTTATACGCCGGAAGCCGTAGCTCGAGGAGTACTGAAGAGTGATCTGATAAGGAGCGGGCCTCATGTGATACCTTTTCCGTCCAGGTGCAGACTACCTCTGATACGAGCCAGAAATCAATGCGGGGCCAAGAGCCATGCACCAACGAGGGAAATGTGCTCTCCTGATCAAAGGGGTGACTTTGCCGCCACACATCATGCAAGTGGCCCGCGTCTAAGAGTCCTAGTAACATGTCCGCAGCCCATTTTTGCCCGGGCCTCAATGATGCCATGCCTATCCATAGTGATGTCTAAACACAAATTGAAATCCCCTCCCCAAATGATTGCCGCTGGTGGAAACAATGATATTCTGCGCCACACTTCGGCGAAGACGGAGGTTATAGATATTGGGCCGTAAATATTCACCAGCAGCACACTTTCACCGCCCAATCGGCCATGCAGTATCACAATCCGGCCGCAATCATCTGCTTCAGTTCTAATTACTGTGAAAGGCGCTACTTTTTCACTAAGATTAACACCCCCCTAGCATAAGACTAATAGGAGGACGATGCTCTCACACTTGCCCAGGGCGTACCTATTTTGCTAGCTGACTCTTTGGTCAAGAGAGTTTCTTGCAGAAGGGCGACATGCACTCCCATACGGTCCAGACACGCAAACATCATCCTAATCTTTTTTGGCGTGTTAAGGACGCGGACATTCCAAGTAAGAAATTTAATAACGTTACCCATTATGTAAAATCAGCATAGGTAGATACCTGACAAGGGATTGTGAACTGAATAAGAACATGCAGTGATTAAGTGCGTGCTCACATACTGTGCGCCTAGATGATTTCCAGAAACATTCTGCCGTCTTCACCTCAAACACTCCCATCCCCCACCCACTTCAGCACCCCAACCATGCTAAAGCCATCCTAGTGCCCTACCCAACCCCCCATCACCCTGAAACAACAAAACAGATTTGGGGTACACCCATATGCGGGAGCAAAGAGACGCAACACTCCCACAGAGTAGGAGTTGACCAAGCAAAGCAATGTTCAAGCGATGCATACAATAACCAATAGTCCATCACTACACTGGAACAGAACTTTCTGTGACCCAGGTGATGCAGACAATTATAGGTATTGCAATACAAAGGTCCAAGAGAGTCATACAAAATGAACAAAACCTGCATAAAGAGCTCACACAGTCTGCAGCTGGCAATATGGCGGCAGAGCCAACATAAGAGCAAAGAGGCTGCAGATCTAATTAGATGGCAACAGCTATACTGAACATTAGCATTCCTCAAGAGAATCACCGTAAGTGTAGGCAGGAAATGAGCATGAGGTCAATGATACAATGAGAACATCACATCATGAACAAGAAGCAAAAAAACAAAAAAAATGTCATTATACATTAGGCAGGAAACATAGTGCCCCACTACTCTTCACCCTCAGGTGCAGCCGTAGAGTCACGTTTCCTACGTTTCAGCTGTTTGGCGTGTTCCATTGCAGCCTACGGGGAGGAGAAAATCTTGTCGTCATCGGCAGCACCTATATAAAGCTGGGTCGGGTACAACATAGCGTAGGGGACCCCGTCATTCGGCAAAAACTGTATCACAGTGCTACACTCCCTCCTGGCAGCCTGGACGGCAAATGTAAAATCAGGGAAAAAGGCCAACGTGTTGCCCTGATGGACAATAGTGCCCCTCTCTCAAGCCAGGTGCAGGGTGGTGTCCCGGTCCCTATAATTCAAGACTCTGGCTATTACAGGATGAGGAGGGGCCCCCGGAACCGGCGAGCAGCTAAGGAGCGGTGGGCACGCTCCATTATGAACATGCTAGACAGTTGCTCTGTGCCAAAGATATCCGAGATAAGGCGCTCAACAAAAGTCTCCATCTTGCCCACATTTTTTTATTCTGGTAGCTCAGTAATACGGAGGTTATTGCGCCGGGAGCGCGCTTCTAAGTCCTCGTTCTTTGCTTGGATAAGAGCTAAGACTTTTTCTATATTTAAGGTTTTGTCAGAGACCGTGCTCAAGCCATCTTCATTCGCAGAAACCCTTTGTTCCACCTCCCCCATGCGTGCATTTTGTTTCTCAAGTTGAGATGACGTGGTCAAGTCGATGGTTTACTGCAGAAGAAAAACATTGGGATGGGGTCCTTGGGCTTGTTTAACGACCCACCGGGTACATGCCCTACTGACACTTGAAAAACTAGAAATAGTACCAGGGAGTCAGAAAAACTACGTAACTACTTTGAAAACAACAAAACACAATACTGTGTAATAGTTAAAGTGACGTGACTATGTGTCATTCTGCACTCAAATTTCCCTTCTTGGAAAAAAGTGCCCATCAGTTCCCGCCTGATTCCGCCCTACATCATTTGGGCTCTCCTTACCCAGGAGAGAATGAAGTATATCTATCAGTGTGGTAGTGATAGATTAACTTCAGAAAATTTCGCTGGTAGGAATGCCAGAGTGTTAATGCGGGTTACTGAATTACAGTGCCAAATTAAATATGTGAAAAATAGTGATGTTAAAATTGGGTAGCTATTGAGTGGATGCAAACAATTTTAATCAGTTCCCTCAGAACTCCCAATATTAAAATGTGAAAAAGCAAACAGATTTAACATAATATCTGTTGTTCAGTATGGTCAACATGTTTCAGCAAATGTGACTTGATACGTCACTGCTTTCATCAGGACCTAGATTTTATTGGCTACTGTGTAAGAAATAAAGGAAAAATATCACCTGTATATTTTTCAACTTCGTTCAATCTTCTCCACTCAATTTGGTAGGAGGAATAGCATCACCCCACCTGGCCGCTGCTCAGGTAAGAGGAGCACCGCTCTTCCTGTCGGTACACCAGACGTCCCTCTGTGCAATCTGGCGGGGCCCCCCAGATTGTGCAGAATGACACATAGTCACGTCACTTTAACTATTACACAGTATTGTGTTTTGTTGTTTTCAAAGTAGTTACATAGTTTTTCTGACTCCCTGGTACTATTTCTAGTTTTTCAGATGGTTTACTGCAGCCATCGCGCCCTCAATAGATTGCAAAGAGCGTTGCATAGCCACCAATGTGGATTCTAGCGTGGGGGAGCGGTTTGCGTGAGCATCAGCCTCAGAGCCAGAAGCAGCCTTCTGCGGAGTCTTTGGGGCCCTTCGCGACTCGAAGGTAAGACGCGGCTGGGACTTATCAGTCCTCCCCATAGTTGTGAATGATGTCACAGGGTAATATATGGAAATTGATGTGGGAAGAGCCAAGAGCAAATGTGATGTACAAGCTAACCAAAAGCCCCACCGTAGTGCCAAGTTATTGGTGGCAGTCGACCCAATGGGCCTCAGGGAGTGTAGATGTGAGGCCTTG
Source organism: Lissotriton helveticus (assembly GCF_964261635.1). Classification (NCBI taxonomy): domain Eukaryota; kingdom Metazoa; phylum Chordata; class Amphibia; order Caudata; family Salamandridae; genus Lissotriton; species Lissotriton helveticus. The sequence goes on along the minus strand of NC_136067.1, from coordinate 1,155,107,061 downwards.
ATCAGTTCAAAAGGTGTCCCGCCAATGGAGTCTCCAGCTGCACAAACACCACTCTGTGAAACCCAGCAAGCAGGCTATTTATAGTATGGGATAGCGCAGGAGCGTATATATCAGGTGTATAGCCTGATATATACCGCTCAGGAAGCCAAATAGCAGCGAAATGCCCCTCAGTCAATCTTGCCGCAAGGACCAATGATCACTCAAATCTAGGCCGGGGATTTGCGGCCTATCACCAATGCTGCAGTAAGGAGGCACGGGGGCTGCAATTCACACGCAGCAATACTGAGTGAAGACTTCATCACCAGGAGTAAATGCTGGGGGACTCCAGTCAGTCCTCATGAAGCAGGCACCTTACTGATATCCCCTCCGGGCAGCGCGCTGATGTGAGGCCTGCACTAGCTGCGGCCCGCGGGACGTGACCCGACTCAAGGCCCGACCCCGCCTCCGCAGCCCAGGCCCCCGATGGGCCCTGACCCTACTTACCACCACTGGCGCCGACGGGCGCACAGAGACTCCGGCAGTCGTTCTGCTTCCTCCCAGGGGGGCACACCAGCTTCCTAGGTCCGCCGTCCGGTCTCCTCCCGGGTGCCACCGCCCGCTGTCTCACCATAGCAGGTCCGCTCCCATCCGACACACACATGTGGGCAGCTCTGAGTTCGCACCAGTGTCGGGTACCATCTTCGCAATGAGGAGCACACCAGTCGCCACAGGTCTCAGCTCTCCGATTGGCAATGGGAGCTCAGCAAGGAGCAGTGTGCGGGGGCCTCACATAGCAGAGAGGCCTACCATAGTCTAACGACCGCCATCTTCCGCGGCCCAGCGGCCGAGTAAACCAGGCACATTCAGCCTGCAGATCGGCAAACAGCAGGATCGGAGGCAGCAATCGAGGAGAATGTCACTTCGTCCGCCAGTGAGCGACAGGTACACTGGATGTGGCAGATATTAGGCGGATAGTGGCTCGGTCAGGCAGAGCCTCACAACGGTGCCGCCATCTTGCTGTGCACCCTTTAGCGCCCCCCCACGTTCGTTCTTATTCTGCAAGCACTTTGAGTCAGCCGAGCTGTCCCCATCAGAGGTGAAGGTATAATATTCATGTCTTGATGAGAATATAACTGACATGACATGTTGCATTGTGGGGTTAAGGGATTGTTCTGAGTCATCATCATGTGATTTTTTGCTCTGAACGGGTAGAACGTTCTCTGATTCCATTGTGCATTTGGGTGATTGACAGCTTGGGCATTTTTATCGATCTTTATATGGCAGATGATTCTGTTGACCTGAGTGATTGTACAGACATGCTCTCTGAATCAGATGAATCTTCTGCGGATTTCCTTTGAGGAAGTTCTTTTGGGTGTGTTTTGACTGGTGAATCTCTTGAGCTGATAGACTGTGATGAACTGCCCCTTGAGTCGGAGCTATCTTTGGGACGTTTCTTTGGGTACATCTCTCGAAGTGTCTTATGTGCTCTTGCAACAGAGGGATAATTTGATTGCCGAGTGATTCTTTCTTTTGTTTGGCCCAGTGCATTTTGTCTCGGCTCCTCTGATGTGGTGTTACATGTCTCCTCTCAGTTTTCTCCTTATTGTCATGGGTGTCTTGAGTGTGTTTGCATATCCGTTTCCGGTGTTTGAGTGCATTGCTCAGTCTTATGTGGTTTGTTTCTTACTCTCGATTGGGTGCACTGTCGTCTGTGCCATGTGTGTGATATGTCCCACTGCTTGACGCTTCTTCGGAAAAGTTTAAGTTCGATGAACAGTGGGTGGCTGGGGTGTGTTTGTATACCGGTTTCCAGAGTCGGTGTGAATTGCCCAATCTTCTGTAGTTCGTTTTTTCTTCACGCTTGTTGGGCATGGTGTCGTCTGTTCCATTTGTGTGATGCCACTGCTTGATGTTTATTCAGAATAATCTGGAAAGTTTGATTAATGACTTCCTGAAGTTATTTCAGTTTGGCTGTCACAATCCCGGATTGTCCTGGTCTTTTGTTTGGCATCCTTCACTAACTTTTGTATTGTTGAATCTGAGTATTTCATGTCAGTTTGTCTATCGTGATATCTTGTCTTTGGTCTGACTTTGCCCTCACTCTTTCTGGCTCTTTTGGTTTCTTGGACTTTACTCACTGACATGAGAAACATCTCATATCTCGTGTCTTCCTTTATTGCATTCAGGTGAAATTCTCTTGCTTTGGCCCGCTCTCCAGCTCCGGCCCTCCTGATGATTTCCTTTAGCGAGAGCTGCTTTTGAAGGATTTTGCGCTTTGTGTCTGGTATTGAACAGCCCTCAATTACCCTGAGTTGAATTGTTTCCTTCCTCATGTGTGATTGTATTGAATTTGGAGTATTGTACCAGACTTTGTAACCTTGTAATGTAATTTGTTAATGATTCACCTGGTTCCTGCCGCGCTGCGTTGATGAGGCGTTCTTGATCCATGTCTTTCTTTTTGTTGAAATGGGCACATAGTGTATCTTTGAGTTTTGAATTTGTCTCTGTGTCCTTTGTTGAAAAAGTTCTGATTGGACGTCGGCCTTCATGCCCCACCAGCTGAAGTAGTAGTAGCAGACGTTTTTCGTCTCTCCGCTCACCGGTTGTTGCAAGAAATTTATCCAGTGACTCCAGACACTGGTTCCATTTGGGACCCAAACTCTGGGTGCCGGTCTGTGTCACTGGGGGTGGCACTTCAATGCAGGGTTAGCTTTTTGTGTTTCTTTTCCCACCAACATGATGGTGGAATGTGCTAGTATGATAATGCCACAGGACTGCTCATTATACTTTATGTATTATTTGTTGGCCCTCTTCGGTAGAGATCTTGCATATAGTTGTTTTTCTATGATTTTGGGAAAATTCACTCAAAGGTGGCCCTGTATTCTTTCTGGCAGCTTCACATTTTCCTTGTAGAGCTGTCCAGCTTTGATGCCCCCTAGCTATGTGTATTCCTTTCAAAAGCCAACCTGGCTTGGTGTCTGCCCTTAGTATGGCTGTCTCAGTAGGCTTCAGTGAGTTAGGCTTGGATTGTCTAATTCTAATATGGCCACCTCATTGATTTTAGTGGATTTGTCTCAGGGTGCCTGACTTCAAGATGGCCACCCCATAGACTTCAATGGACTGTCTCTCAACTTGCCTGACTTAAAAATGGCCACCACTCCGCTGCAGCATGCATGTCTTATAGCTCAGAGAATTCCTGGTTTTCTTTAACCCCTTCCATGCTCATGACAAGCTCAGCTCGTCATGCAGTACACTGCTAGTGTGCTCATGACGAGCTGAGCTCGTCATGAACAATGGGAAATCTGGAGTAGCAGCACTCAGGGGGAATTGCCTTAGCACTAATGTGGTTAATGCTAGTTGCAGGTAACTTGTGCTTCGTCAGCACTGGTACTTTCTTATGTTACTTGCCTGCTTCATCTGCAGGTATGACCTTCGATCTCACCCTCGTCACCAGTTGTCCTGTTCTGGATTGGTTTCTTTTCACAGCTCTGGCAGGTATGACACTCTTCATAAAAGACATCACCTGGCATCATGCTATTAACTCATCTTTTTTCATTTCTCAGCTTTCATACATGGCCTACTGTTGTGGAGCTACTCTCCACACGTCCTATTCTCTCTGCTTCCCTCAATGTAGTAAGAGGGAAAAACTAGTACTTTCTGTCTCCTCCCAGGAAGTTCGTAGCATCTCACTTCTGTCTGTACCAGCTAGACCGCTGACCTACTTATATAACAATGTCCTTTCCAGGAGGACATGACAAGTACCCTCCACTTGTTTCTCCAGGTATTTAGAAGCCACAAGTTAGCAGTCCAGTGTAGTGTGTGTAGTCTGATTATGATCCTACAATGTTGAAATACACGTTTTTGCCTGCATTACTTTCTCTGCTGTGTTGTTAGACGTCTTGTCGCAACAAGGTCATATCAACACAAATCTCATCCATCTTTCCTACCAGGGAAAATCTATCTTTGATTGCTTGAAGCATTGTGTCTGTAGGGGATACAGTTGCGTTTGAGGAACCCACTGGAGTATCTTCCTGCATTGTAGCAGCCTCTCTCTGAACTGCTACAACCAAATGTTCAATTTCTGTCTGGGCCTGATGACCATGCTTGTCCTTCACTGTATTTGGGCATAGGTGTTGGTCTGCTTGTAAGTCACTCCAGCCGATGCCCACCATTTGTTACCACCCACACCTTTGACTCAGTCACCTCTTGCGTCTGTAGTGAAGAGGAAGGTCAGGATCTAGATGACCTGTGTGCCTCAAGGCGCAAACCAGTGTCTCACTGTGGATGGTTTAGGCGCGGGACAACCCATCAATGGCTTCAGGGGTCTGCACAAACAGCCCAGTCCTCCAGACTATTCCCTAATATGTTCACCATAACTGTGACACCAGCCCGCCAGGCAGCATGGCAAGCAGAGAAGGGGTAGGGAGTAAGTAGCAAACAGGCCGAGAAATACTGGAGCCTAGGAGCCCGGTATTTCTCAGTACCGCAACGCTGTGCAGGAGCCACCACACCAAGACAAGTCAATCCAGGCCTAGGTGAGATCTGCTCCAGCCTCCTTACCTCCTCCTTCCGAGGACCAAGCTCCCTCACCAACAATAAGGCCTCTACGGTAGTAGGCAACAGAGGGAATAAGTTGATGAAGGGAGGGGGGGAGGCTGCTGCCTTCCCCTTTCAATCCCCACCAACGATTTCCAACCTCTGATGTTTGGCTGTCCTGCTGGCAAGCTTCACCATCTCCACTCCTTTAATTGTAAATATACACCCACCAGTATGCCTGGGCCCAATACTGGAGCCTCCTGTGGCTCCAATCTTACCTCTTTCTGCCAATGCAGCCATCAGCTTTAGTTACGCTGGCTGCAGCTGAGTACCCTATATCTCTGGGCCTACTGCTTGGCCAACGGGCATCTTCCTGGAGGAAAGAACACGGCACCTGCCTGCTCACCTTCAGCTGTACTCCGCACCTCCATAGAGCCCCAACCACCTGCATGGATTTTGCACCTCCCTTCGCGTAGTTGGCAGGAGTTACTGGGGTGAAGTGCTGACATCAGGCCCTAATTTCATCATCTTGACAGGAGCAAGCACTCCTATAGTTTTCCACCAGTGCAAGAGAATAAGCTCCGTCATCAACCTCTCACCTTGGCACCATCCCCAATAGCCAGACTTTTAATTGTGATGTTCAAGAGAAGGTTTATTGTGACAGATTATACTGGAGATGATGGAAGAGAGGGTTTATGCATCTGCCATCTTGGCTTCCGAAACCATGCTCTGTGTTTGAACATGAATATTCATGCAATTAGCAAAATTGCAACCCAAGAAACTGAGAAAAAATAAATGGTGACTGATTTAGTGCTCAAAATAACTACAAAATAAATTTCACTCTATAAGCTTATGGTCCCCATGTTAACTTCTGAATTTTGCTACAAAGTGAAGAAAAACTTATATTACCACCAGTTATTTAAAACAAAAAAAGAAGTGCTAGTACTTAACAACCTTAAAACAAACAGAGATAAGGGCCTTGATGATTGGGGGGAAGCTTAAAGATTTACAGTTGTGAAGATATATTTACTGACCCTGACCAGGTATTTCGAAATCCAATGGTTTACAGTATTGAGAAATACAGGTACACAGACTTATGCATGCTATGAGTTGAGTGCTTATGAACTGCTGTGAGTTTCAAAATAAAGTTTGTTCATAGCAGAAATAGCATATACATAGCAACAAAGAAAACCTCAGAAGAGATTCGTGAAACTGTGATCTTTGTGAAGGAAAGAAATCTGGGTCATAGGGCCACATAGGATGGTTGATAATAATCTATATATGTCTGGAAAAATCATCCAATGATCAGTCATAGTATAATGGTTTCATATCACACAACCATAAGAATGAACGACAAAACAGTCCTCGGCCTGTACCCTTTGCAATACCAGCTCCTTGTGAAAATGTTGTCATCTGCATTGCCAGAAAAATATCTTCAAGGATAATAAAATGTAGCATGAGACAAAATGGAACTTGTCCTTATTGCTCTCAGCATATCAGACCATGTATTGAAACACTTTTGTGTCCTCCTTGAGTTGCTGTTCTGGACATGGACGCCATTATACCAGAAAGATGACATTATTATTAGAATTCTATTAGACATCAATATCCTAAGAAGTTAATTCCTGCCATTTCGCGTAGGGAAAATAGGCTATAAGAAGATTAACCCAGAAACAAAATTGCGAAATAATTGCAAACAGATTTTTTTAGCAATATATATTTTCTTGCAAAGTAGGCTTAATTAGATTGATCTTTTATAGGCTACAAAAATTGAATACATTATTAGCATTAAGTGAGAAAAGTTAAGCCCTTAAATGCTTTCATCCACACTGGGTTTATGAAATGTGGTATAAAAAGTTCCTAACGAACAACCTTTAATTCCAGGTCTGGTTTAGGCACTTTCGTCAGGATTTCAAAAAAAACTTTGTCAGTGGGGTCCTTTTGTATCAAGAGTAGAGTCCAGAATACATATCCAAAGTAGAGGTCGAAATGTCTGCACACTATGTTTACATGATTACAAGGTTAATATGTATGGTTGACAGAATACACATGGGCTCTATTCTGAAGTTTAGTCTGTGCACAATGCTGACTTCAATCTGCTTGCACAACATTTTAGCTGAATCTCAGACCCTACTCTGGTTTAATTGTGCATGGATATATCACAAGTGCAGAAGTTCACAAAAGTATTCAGACTGTTCTGTATTCTGTTGTAAATGAAGAGCCTCTATAGACACTCTATAGAGGCTTGCATAATAAGTAGTTGAATGGAAAATATGTCCGCGGAAACTCCAACTGTATATGTTTTAGCGTGATACTTCACACCAAAACAGCTTTGTCACCCAGCATGGTCCCAACCGCTACTCGAGGCTTCAAAGGGCATGCGTGCACTTCCTGGTTCCGTGCGATGTTGACTGCGCCTGTCCTGCCCTCCTAAAACCGGAGCTGTTGCTGCCCCCGGAGGGGCTCTAAATCGAGGGAACTTTGCTTGACATTGCTGAGGGGGCCGAAATTGCAAAGCCGCTCGCCGCTCGCCGCACGGGACTCGAGTGACCAGGAGTCCGTGCGTGCTTGCAGCTGCGAGGAGCCCTGCCCCCTCGCACACCGGAAGATATAGTTACTTCCGACTGCTGCAGCGCGGGACGCCCGCGGGACGAGCCGGTCGAAGCCCGGACAAAGGGCGGACAGTCTGTGACAGTCCGGGACAGAACGAGGCTGGGCTGGGCCACAGACCCTGGACCTCATACGCCCCTTATACAGTGAGACTTTATAACTTATTTGGTCCATGTACAAACCTTGTGTTTCTTTTAAAGACCAGTGCCACTAGTTAGTGGTTTGTTTTATTTTGTGCAACTCATGAGACCTTTATTTCGGTTTCTTTTATTTTTTATTTTATTTTTTTTAATAAATTTGTGACCAATTAGTTTTAGGTATGTCTAAACAAAAGGCTCTTCCTACGCCATGCACCTTGGACAACTATCTAGTTAAGGTTGTCAATAAATTTAACAATGAAAGGCGACAGTCCTTAGGATTAAGCAGTTCCTCTTTATCTCCTACAACCTGTCCTGTCCCTGTTTCACTGGCGCTGGTAGTATTAGTCTTAATAATCCCGACGTTTCCGTTAGGGAAACGCCTGTGCAGTCCACTTCCACTCAAGCTGTCTTGGATGACCCCACTGACTCTACAACACAGCATCCGCCGACTCCTGTGAAAAGATTAGTCAGAGCATGCAGGAAAGCACAGACCAAACGTGGGGGTTCACGTACCATAAGAAAAAGAGCTGCCACCCCTCCTAAAAATATAGATAAGGATGATGATGATACGGCCGAGGATGAGGCTGTTAAATTGGATTCTGAACAACTTAAAAACCTAGTCAGTATCATCGACTCGAACATTAAGGGTATTATTTTTTTTTTATAAACTTTATTTTTGGTTTTTCAAGAAGAAGAAGAATAAACAAACCCCCCAACATTAGCATCAATCACGTAGAGCATGCATACAGTTCGACCATCTCATTATGGCACCCGCGGCAGTATAATCACAGTTTAGGCCGTATTCATAAGCAACTGAAAAATGGAGATTTTGACAATCATAACATGAAATGCATTTGAGGGAGAAGCATAGGACTAGTCTTGGACAGCTTCCATTTCCCCGGTCCCCTCCCCTTTCCCATCGGAACCCGACCCTCCTGATGAAAAGAGTTCAGCACTCGTGCCGTCTGAATCACTGTGGTGTAATTCTGAGGTACACATGAATCTCCACGCAAGCAAATCCTCCTGTAACTTTGCGTCCCTGCGTGTGTTCTGCATATGCGTCTCCTCTGCCAGAGCCCACTCCTTGACGTCTCTAAGCCAGGCTAATGTCTCAGGGGCCCTCCGCCCCATCCAGGTTATCGCTACTCTACGCCTTGCCAGTACTAACATTAATTGCAACCGTTTATAAGAAAGGTTCCTCTTCCGAGGCTTCGGTACCAGGGCCAACAAGCAGTGGAGCGGAGTCAGTTCAATCTGATGGCCGGTCGTGGCGTGGATGCGGTCCACCACCTCTACCCAGAAGCTATTGACCAGGGGGCAGTTCCACGCCAGGTGTAAGAATCCCGCTCCTTCTGCACCACACCTGGGACATTTATCTACCCTATCCTCTGAGATGCGCCTCAAGGAAAGCGGGGTCAAATAGGTGCGATGCATGAAATTAAAGTGTGTTAGTTTGAATCTGGCATTACAGGACACCTTGCGGGTAAGGCCCCCTATACGTTTGCGCTGACTGGGGTCTAAAGGAAATCCAAGGTCCTCCTCCCAAGCTACCCACGAGGGGGGGTTTGGCGGGGCCGAATCTTGTCTCATGGCCGAATACAGCAATGATATTAGCCTGCGCCCTCTCCCACACAAAAGAAGGATGTTCAGGGTATGGGATACCGGGGGCGCCTCAGGGAATTGGGGCCAGGCCGCCCGCGCCACCTCCCGCAGGCCCTGATAGTGCAAATACTGTCCCTCCTCAAAGTAAAAAGCCTCCGAAGCCTGTTCGAAGGTCAGGAACAGTTCAGCAGGGTAGAGGTCCGCCAGGGTTTCACAGCCTCCCAGTCTCCAGTCCCTGAAGGACATGTGCTCCTCCATAGCAACGATAGGGGCCAGAGTATTAAGGGTATTATTAAACCTTTAGTGGCCAAACTTGATCAGCTGGCCGCAGAAGTTAATAGATTAGGAGGACTCCTTAACAAGTATGAGGAGGAAGTGGGTAGTTTAACAGCCCTAACTAAGAGAAAGACTTATCAACAGGATGTTCCTTCTGGGGGGGGGTACATGTGGTAGTGAGAAAGTTGTTCGGACTACCCCGCCCGTCCCGCCCCCAGTCTGTCATAATAGGCAGGATGTAACAGTCGTAGAAAGGAAAGAGGGCTGGACTGAAGTAAGGCGAAAGCATACTACTAACCTCCCTCCTGACTGTGCACCATACGTGGTAGTCTTAACTAATGTACCCCCCCCCTAAGAATGAGAATCACCAGGAAACACACGATTCATTAAAAAATACAACGGTATCCTGGTTGCATAGACACTGCGGTTTCCCGACTGCTTATTCGGACCAAGTTTTGACTACAAGAAGGGTCAACTGGATAGGGAGTTCCAGGAAGTGCTATAGGGGAGATTGTGTTATTGTTAACTTTAAATACCCTCAACATGCTGCCACTGTACTCCTGAGAGATGCCTCTCTACCAATTACTGACAACAACGTGTGTGCCTGCTCGCTTGTTTTTTTCTATACCCATCTTAACACTGCCCCTCATGAGAGTAAAAGAAGCAGATTCTGCCCTGTTACCCATAGGCTATACCCTGATATCACAATGCCAAACCGTTTTCAGGTTTTAAACTCCTTGGACGTAAATGATTGACTTGTCCAAGCAGGACAGCCCCAACCCAAGGAGACTATTAGCCCTCGTATGGTTGTCTCCGAAGATAATATTTTGGCCCCAGAGTTAATAGTTATACCGGAGTCAAACCTGGTGGGGGATTCAGGGGAGATTATGGAATGCGAGGATGCAAGTAATATAAATCGGAATGAGAGTGCGAGTGTCCTGATGTTAGACAGGGTTGGTACAAGAGGTAAAGGTATTACAATCGTCAGTTGGAATGTGGCAGGATTGAAATCTAAGGAGAGGGATTTGGGATGGTTACATTTTATCGATGCCCATGACATCTTATGTTTCCAGGAAACATGGTGCAGAGATGATGTCAGTTAAGAGGGATATGCCTCCTATAACCTACCGGCGGTGGGTGTGGGACCAGGTAGAGCCAAAGGTGGTCTTTTGACACTTGTATCGATTCTTGGCCCAATTGTTGTTAAAAAGTATATACCAGTGGGCGATCTTGTGCAGATACTTTGGCTCACTGAGGACAAAGACCGTAATATTTTATTGGTTAACTATTACAATAATATTTTTGATGGCACTAGGGTCAAAGTAGTACTAGATTTGGCCAGTGCCATCGAAGATTTATGTTCGGGAGTGAATGTGGTTTTTGATTTTATTTGGATAGGGGATTTTAATACTACACTATGTGAACTGTCATCACTAAAGGTTTGCGGGGTCACTAATAATGCCGGGTGGGATGTACTGCAATTTGGGCATAGCAGCTATGGGGAAGTACTGAATAAGCTCATGGGCTGTTATGACATGGAAATACTGGAGTGTTGTAAAGATGTAAATGGTTTACCCATTCCCACCTTTAAAAACCGGCATTCTAGCTCCGTAATTGACCATGTGATTGTCTCCTCCAATATCGTCTCTTGCTGTGCCCCTCCTAGAGTCGATGTAACCTTATTAAGTGACCATAATCGTATCATCCTGGACACTATTCTTTGGGCAGGTAGCGCAGTCAGTATAGGGAGTACAATCACTAATATAGAACCACATAGGACTAACGGAGTAAGACTTAGATGGGCAGGGGAAATGGCCCAATAATTAACTAGCTCTATAATCAAGGAGAACCTGCTGGGCATTGTTTCTATTTTGGAAAATAGAACTGATCATGAGAAGGTCCTATGCTCTTTCAATGGAATCAATAATGCTATTGACGCTAAGTTCACTGGACATAGTAGCGGGAAACGTAGGAACGGACCGGGATGGCTCGACCATTCCTGTACTACTGCATTAACTGATCTCAAGCAGGCATTAGCAAAAAAGCCAAGGGATAAAAATGTAATTATTAATTTGAGATTGGAATACATATGTGCGCTCAAACAGAGGAAGAGCGAAGTGCAGCAACAGGCCTGAGATTCCCTTAACCAAGCAGCAGAACAATCAAATTGCACCTTATTTTGGGCCACGGTTAATTCTTCTTTCCTTAAGGAGAAAAGAAACCCGAATTAACGTCTAGAGTGACGGTTGGATAGCTAATTTTTCTAATATTTTTAACTCCAATAGAATTATTGATGCCAGTTACAATGGATGGCCTGTTTTGCCGCTGGATATCTCAGTTAGCGAGGTTGAATCCGGCATATGTGCAAGCAAGGGAAGGAAAGCCCAGGGCCCGAATGGGGTGCCTATAGATGTTTACAAAGCTGCACCAGAGGTCTGGGGACCTCTTTTGACCACCGCTTTTAATGCAGCCGTGTGTTCTGAGGCCCCTGCAACCTGGGGAGAATCGATTATAGTGCCCATCTACAAAAAGGGAAGTAGGTCTGACGCTAAAAATTATCGCCCCATTTCTCTTCTCGACTCCTCAGTTAAAATCATGAGTAGAGTCATGTTGGTGAGATTAGAGGAATGGGTCGAGCAGGATGGCATTCTGGCTGGCAGCCAGTATGGATTCAGGAAGGGTCGGGGTACACTCGATCAGTGCATCAATCTTGATCTACTGATCGGGAAATATACAGAAGCTAAACCGGGCTCCCTGTACCTCTGCTTTGCAGACCTGAGTAGTGCATTCGACATGGTTGACCATTCTATTTTATGGCCAACCATGTTGAAGTTAGGGGCACCCGAAGGTATAATTTTCTTTCTCGCTAGGCTATACGAGAAACTGAAAATTAGTGTGCACTTTGGAACCAAAGGAGAATGCACCCCAAAATTTAGTGTCAAAAGAGGAATTAGGCAGGGCTGTGTATTGGCCCCCTCCTTTTTATTTTATTTATTAATGTAATTGATGCTATTTTAAAAAAGGTTAATGCAGACGCCCCACAGATTAAAGGGGTCCCGGTACCGGTGTTATTATACGCCGATGATGCCGTTTTACTCTCTAGAACCCCTGTGGGATTACAGCGATTAATGGATAGTTTTTCTTCCTTTATTAAAGACAGAAAATTAGTAATTAATAAAGGGAAAACACACACTATGATCTGTGGGGCCAAAAGTAAACTGTCAAATGGCTTTTTTATAGACAGTGAAAAGGTGCAGCAGGTTGACAAATTTTGTTACCTAGGTATCACCTACTCTAAAGACAGGAAATGGACTAATGAATTTAATAACATTCGGAACAAAATGGCAAAGAATGCCTATGGTATCTATAGATTTGCTGCAAAGGTTGGGGATCGTCGCACAAGGGATATGCTCACGATTTACCAGGCTAAATGTGTTACGATAGCGCTGTATGGGGCAGGAGTATGGGGCCACAGCTGCGTCCATAATTTACAGCTGGAGGAAAATCTATTTCTAAAAAAGCTCCTATTTTTGCCCGCTTCAGCTCCAACTGAATTGAGTCATCGAGAACTAGCCACAAATTATTTAACTGATCTGTTATTCCTTAGGCCATTGATGATTTGGCGGTCAATATTGGCTGAATGATGAGAAGGCATTTAACAGATCTATTATTGAGGACTGTTTACAATTGGATAAATATCGAGAGATACCTTGGGTTAAATATGTTGTTGCCTGTTTTTCAGACATTTTTAATTTAAACATTTTAATTGATCCCAGTGCAGCATCAAGGATACCTAAAGCCGAAATGAAAAGTTCTTGGCATATGCGGGGAGGAAGCGGGCTTTTGCCATAGGAACTATGTCCACTGTCATGTTTTACAACAGATATAGTTCAGTGGAAGGTTTTCCTTCGTATTTAACCATGGTAACTAGGCTTTCACATAAATTTGTGCTAACGAGACTTAGATTTGGTATGGCACATTATTTAGTGGCCCACCCAAATATCAAGAAACATCCAATTGGGCCATGTATGTGTGATGGTGTATCCACTCAGAGCACTTTGCACTTTTTGCTGTTTTGTACACTACACGAATTTTCGTATTACCTTTTTGAAACCTATGTTTGTCAAATATGGTGTACGATCAGTTAATCATGCTATGACCTTAATTTTTAACTTGCAATTGGCAGACATATGTTTTAATACTGCAACGTTTTTAAACCAATGCATCAACCCCAGGAAAAGTATATGTTTTTAACGTATTTTGATTGTTAATATTAATTGTAGAACTAGCTTATGAATCATGAAATGTTTGTGTGTTTTTAATGGGTTGTTATATTTTGTCTTGTGCTTTTATGGTCATATTTATGCACTGAATAAAGCTTCATGAATTGAATTGACTGCATTTCCGCAAGTTCATTACTCTCAACACGCCTTGTATGCAGCTTCTTCCTTCCCCCTAGATGTAACAGTGCCCTTTCCAGTTTTTGACCAGTTGCATCAGTGAGGCACCTTTAGCTCATAAAATACACGCACAACGAATATGCACGAATAATGCATGCAAACTTTGCCGCACACATTCCTTGCTCCCCGATGTCAGGAACAGCACTTGGCAGCCTCACACTAGGTATAGTCCCTCGCAATGACTGACACTGCTCTGCTGCTATGCCAGCACCACGTGGAAACTTCAGTTCCTAAGCAACGCTTTGACAACATTGTAAAATGTTCGCCTCCTTTGGCAACATGCTACTCTTGCCAACGCCATTGAAACGGGCACACAGACACATGTATAAAATACTCGCACCCCCAAATATTGATCAGAAAATATACTGTAAACACAGCTGCAGCAGCATAAAATAAAGCTGTATCTCGGACGTACGAGAGTCTCATTTAATTCACTGCATGTGAACTCACTGCTGGTATGCTTCCACTTGCCGGTCTACTCCCCAGCGGATAAATTCCGCAAACATGAGTAATTGCAATACAATCCAACTGCACCCCTCATTGACACCTATTACACAATCAACAAACACAATAAAACCAGGTGCCTTGCACGCCAAGCAGTAAGTAAGTAAGTAAGTAAAAGTTTGTTTCTGATTAATTAAAACCATAACAAAAATACATTTGAATGCGCATTTCATCAGTAAAAATCTTAAAAGAGAGATCTTAATTGTTAGAAAATACAGTCGTTATAAAATGAGGGTTTGATGAGGGTCCATGATTCATTGTTTTTTGTGTGAGCCACCGACATCTTGGTTTGTTAGTTTGAGCACCACTAATTTCAAGAATTTTACCAACTTCCCATTTAGTAGCCGAAGTCTTGGATCGAAGCATGCGAGGACTGCTTGCCTTGTGAGCCAAGCAGAAAGAACAATTGATCGTTAGAATGCTGAACAATATCATGCATTCACCCCCAGTACAGGGATCTGGGCCTAAATCTATCGTTTTTTTTGTGCGCTCCCCATGCCTTTCCAATTTAGACCCAGCCATACGCAAATCAGTCTTGACCCTGTTCCCCATGGGAACAGTCCAGCCCGAACTGTTAGGCTGGGTCCTACCTGGAATGGAAACATGCATCCTAGGACCAGTTTCGGTGTATTACTCCCTCATCAGTCAGCCTAGCTTGTCCCTAGTGGCATGGTGAGCACAGGATCCATGTCTGGCATACCCGTCCCACTCGGGGTGACACATGCAAAAATAGCAATTGATGAACAGAATGCTGAACAATATCATGCATTCACCCCAGTACAGAGATCTGGGCCTAAATCCATTGTTTTTTTGCTCCTCATGCCCCAGGTCAGACGCCCTCCAAGCTTCTGTTGTCTTCAGGTTGTCCGATGTAAAATACACTGGTGGGGCTTTTCAAGGCGTTTTCTCTTTTCTTCAGACTTCAATCTCTCTTCTCTTAGTTTCTTTAGCAAGTTCACTTATCTCCAGTTTCAGCGACAAAATAGATTAGCAAATGATTATGCAAATTCAGAAACATTATCCATACTTACCCAAGTAAGATAACCAGTAAATTTACCCTCTGGCCAAAGGGCAGTAAGGCCCCTCAAGAAGAGTCAAGTGGCAAAGATTAGGTCAGGAAACAGGTAGGCCTGTATCTGGAAACACCAAACCGACAACAGCGACGATCTCCCGCTACCTAAACACCAGCCTACCTAACCACACCCACCAGGGACTTTCAATTATACCCTTAAACCTAAATGTCCAACCCACATTTGTTTCAATATGAGAACAAACTCAGTCTCTCATTGGATAAGGATGGGGGTGTACTGTCAAACCTCTCTCAGCATGACCATTTTATTCAATGTTCTTTTGTCTTAAACTTTCAGCATTACGACAGATTCTTCCCGGGAAACAACTTTGAACACAATCATAGTACATATTTCCTGATGCTTATTTCATGTAACAAGTCTCTGCGCTTTCATTGTTTGCCTCTGCCATTTCGAGAAGGAAGTTGTCCGCTTCCACTGCTTATCATATTTCTTTTCAGCAGCTTGGCAGTCATACAGCACATCACGAAGGTCACACATGACCATTGCGTTCTCTCTTTTCTCTCAAAACCCTCTTTTGGACATTTTTATTTGGTGCAGGGCAGGAATATCGACGGAGAAATATCGAGAGACATGAATATCCCCGCAAAAATATCATGGGGAAGAAATATTACGCCATGATCTTCGCGGCGTTTTTGTACGGCGGGCACGACTTGTGCTGGAGCGATCCGACGGAACAGTGAGTGGGGCTAGGACACGATGGCTGACAATCGTTTCTTTTTTAAAACGCTAATTTGGGCTCACTACTCCGACTCGGCACATGTTTGACCTGGGTGGGAACCATGGGTTTCATAGATCGTACACTGTGTCCCACATTATGGATATGTAGCGCAATTATAGTGAGGACACAGATGGATTGTGTGAATGTTTACACCCGTTATAACGGGAGGTGAGAGGGACCGCATGGTTTACAAATGAGATGTTCATTTTGCGAATCAACTTTGCTTACCTGTATATATTTTACCTTCGAACACAGGTTGTGTTCTTTGGAGCTTCACCCGCTGACGCCATTTCGAGCCTTAATAATTCATAGACTCGGTAAGACATATTTTCCCGCTATCCTATTCTATGGGCGATTTTATTCACAGTGTATGAAGGGATTTGTACCTTTGGAAATTTTTGCAACCCTAGCTATAGGAGTTGGGAGTTTCCTTTCTTATAGGTGAAGTGTTGTGTTACCTCTGGAGCGTGTCTGTCATCGATATTAATAATCTTTTGTTTTTAACTAATTTGAGATTGGAGTATAAAATATTTTGGGGCTACCAATAGCTATTTAACTCTACTCAAACATACTACAATTAATACTGTTCTGAATAGAATTATTCTTTATTGTAGTAATAACGTTCCACGATTGTGGAAGTACCCTCCACGTGGCTTCCTCTACCCATCACTGCAATGAGGTAAGAGGCATACAAGGACTGGGACAGTTAGACTGTCGAAGACCGGTGTGACCCATTTAATCGAGGGCACGGAGTTACGGTCGAAACATGTTGACCACTGCAGTATAAGGAGTAGTGTTTGTGGACCTTGACTTTCTGCCTAAACACATATACATCATTCAGTCTCATTTTTAGGTTTTGCCTGGCGAAAAGATGCGCTCTGCGCATCTTTTTCACGCAGGCGAAATCCTGATGAGAACTGTAGTGTGGCTTTGGGTCGGCCCTCGTCATTCATTGGCTAGCTCCATAAATGGAGCCTAGCCATTGGACGAGGGGCCTGTCCGTCAATGCCGGACCAGATTCGGGGGCGTTCCCGAGATTCTTTGGCTTTTGCCGACGTCACGCTACGTCAGCCGAAAGCCGATTATCGGGAACGCCCCTGAATCTGCAGGCGCAGTAAATCCCTCTAAATATCTGCAGCACTGTAAGGTCTGGAAAGGACGCCCGGAGATAGACTTCAACCACGGAGAGTCTGCAGCGCACTGAGACGACCCGCGAGTTTCCCTTCTGACGGGGAATGCTGTGTTTTAACCCCGTGGTTGGGTTCGTCTCTTCGTGGGTCCTCTTCTGTGGTGGATGAACAGCGGCGCTCATGTCCTAATCGGTAAGTGCAGGTTCCCATAGAGCAGGGCTGCTGTATATGTTACCCACAGAGGTGTATCTGCTTTCAGTTTCATTGGCTGAAGCCCCCACACCTGAGATGCAGAAACAGAAGAAACCGACCCTTCTCTCTCTATTTATGGGATTAAAGTTCCCAGTCTATCCAGGACCTCCGTGGAGTGAGTAATTTGTTTCACATCCTAATTTAAACTAGATAACCAGTTCTTACATTGACATCGCATTTCCAGCCTTGGAATACAACTCTTTTAACAAGCGCAGAGTATACAGGTCATGCGATTGTTTTTCGTGTTTCTAGCAGTAGATTGTAAGGTGTCACAAAGCACACTACGCGAAACTGCGGCTGTCTGCAAGGTTTAACCTGCTTCCGTTATGGGGGCAGTTAAAGTGTTGCAAGCGACAGCAAAACGCATCCAATAATGAAGTGTGTTTCCTGATGACAGCCGTGGCAGCCATGATTTACTTCCTGAGTTAGGTACTGTGGGCGGTGTTATTCGTTTGCAGTTGTCTATGTGAAGAAACGATCTGCTTCTGCTGAGGATCACCGGTGAAAATCAACCTGCGTGGAGCCGGGACACTGAGCATCCTATCCTTGCCCCACTTCTTCCTCTACCGGTTTGCCACCAGCGGACCGGGCCTCCATCATTGATGGACGCCAAAGCTCCGCTTTGCAGATTTGCTGCCCTGTCTCCGGTGTCGATGAGAGACGGAACAAGCTGTGCGGGCCAAGAACCTGCGCCAGAAACACGAGCGAGTTCAAAGCGAATGAAACAAAGAGACACCTGATGTCTTCTAACCAGTGGCACAGGTGACCGGGCGAGCAGCGCACACCAAGGTTTGGCGACACAAGAGAAGGAACTCAGAGAAAGGATTCCTCATCCCAGCGCGACCTGTGGCAGCTGAGCCCTGCGGGTGGTGGCGCATGAGTACAAGAGTAGAGACGACTGACTGCATAGGTCACAAAGCGTCCCCCAGTGGGATATGGCTGGCGTACAATCCTGAGGTGTTCAGCAGCTGACGCGGTGTACGATCCAATCAAACACATTCATTTTCATTCCTGTGCTGAGCCCGGGTAGAAAATAACATTCTGGGGAACTTTACGGCTGTAGTAGCACTGATTTGCTCACACTTGCAACGTCTTAAAACTAACCAGCGACGGCTGAAGCGGCCTCCAATCAGAACAGCGGCCTCGTTTTTAATGTCACAGGAGTTCATTGAGAATAAGGGACCAGGTGACCCCTTGGCTCAGCACTGCTGAGGGGCGGTGAGGGGAGCCCCTGGGTATAATTCACCTAAGGAGCCGAGCCGGGCTTCACCGTTGAATCAGCAGCAACTCCTGAAAGATGGAGACCGGCCCTGTCCGCCTCCACCACAGGTCCCTAAACTCTGGGTACTAGGGCACAAGGCCGCGCGCCTTTTATGCCCATTCAGGGCATACAATGAATCCATTTAACCTGAAAGTTCTCGGAGTTAGTGCATTATTTTGAGACAGAATGGCTTGAGACAGAAAGAGGCAAGCATTGCTCACGGTTTCAAAGCTGAACTGTCTGGAAACTGAGAGAAATATCGGGTTAAATCAATCCATTTTACTCTCTGCAGGTGCGTAAAACAAGCATCTTTTTGTGACGCAATGTGTTCGCATACCTTTGAGATGTTTTTACAGTAAATATCTTTGATCTGATTTTTTTTTGTAAAAAGCTATCAATTGACCACTTCTGATGTGCCAAGAATGTTGAGGCTCACACTTCCCCGGAAGGGGGGTTAGGGGGGGTGGGGGTGCTTTGTTCTCTCACTGATCTGACCCGGTTGCTAGGGTCATAGGACTGCACCTTATAAATTAGTCCAGTCGTCCCCACGGAGCTTTCCTTGTGAGCATGGAACACATCCTCTCTCTTTATCTCCTTCGGTTCTATTTCTCATTTCTATCCCTCCACTTCTCTATTTTATGACGTTTTCTTTCACCCCTTGTTTCACTCTCAGCCTTTTCTTTTCTTCCCTTCTTGTTCTTTTTTCACAGTCTCCTCCTTTGTCACGCCATAATTTCTCTGTTCCCCGTTTTCTCATTCTAGCCTTTTTTCTTCCTTCCTCTGTTCTCTTTGTTTTCTTTCCCTCCCTTTCCTTTCTTCCTGCCTCATTTCCTTGCTCCAATTTGCACCTCCTTCCTTCCCGTCCTTTGTTCTTCACTTGTTGTATCCGTTTCTTCGAGCCGCTGTAGGGTTGCCTCTCTTGTCCCTTCTTCTTTTCACTCTTCTTGTCTCTTTTTTTCTTTCCTTGCATTCTTTTCTGTGCACATTTTCTTTATTTCTCTTTATATTTCTCCCTTCCTCTCCTCTTCATCTGTTCTTTCTTCTCCACCTCCCGTAACCTTAAGTTCCAGCCACTATAATGGCCAAATTGATTCCTGCGCTTGCATTAGGATGCCCTGTTTCTGTGCGATGCCAGATTTTTTTTATTGTGCTTTAATCGTGGGGCTGAGAGTCAGCTGAGCACAAGCATGTGTTCGTGTCAACTCTAGATTTAGTCAGAGCATGAAGGTCCGTTACGATAAGGGGGCTCTCAGTGTGTGGGGGGGCTCTCAGTGTGTGGGGGAGGCTCGCAGTGTGTGGAGAAGGCTCGCAGTGTGTGGAGGGAGCTCGCAGTGTGTGTGGGGGGCTCGCAGTGTGTGGGGGGCTCGCAGTGTGTGGGGGGCTCTGTGTGGGTGTGTGTTGGGGGGCTCTCTGTAGGTGTTTGTGGGTGTCATTTGCGAAAGATAAAGCTAGTGGCATTGCAAATGACAATGCCATTTATTTATGTAAAAAAAAAAACATAAATAAAAATAATGTCAAGAGCATTGCCAATAGCTCAAACTTTAACAAAGGCAAAACCATTGCATTGTAAATGCTTGTTAATCCTGGCCTTGGGACCCTGGCATAAAGTACTGGTGGGTACCTATGAGCCAGTTTTAGTGAGCACTTTCCAATCTGCACATTTAGTCTATCACTGACCCAGTCCGGACGGACAACACCAATTTATGTGATCACTGTGTGTCACTTATATGTTGTTTGTATTTGTTGATTTTGAGTAGCGTGTGTTTTTTGTTTTTTGTCTCCCCCTCCCTATGCTCTTCCCCCTGCGTGGCTACGCGGGGCGTTTTGTAAGCAGACCCGATGATGAAGCATGTCACGCACATTGTGTGTGAGTGAGGGCAGTTTTTTCAATTGATTTAGACTTTTTAGTCCTGTCTTTGTATCACTTTATCTGTTGTTCCCCACCCGCTTTTTGTGTGTGTAATAGTAATTTATACCCTTCAGCTATCCAACACTTTTCCTCCTGTTGCACTCACTGTAGTGAGAATAGTAATTTTTACCCCATCTCTATCCAGCTCTTTCCCTACTGTTGCAGTCACTGAAGTGGGAATAACATTTTTTACCCCTCTGCTATCCAACGCTTTCCCTATTGTAGCACTCACTGGAGTTGGAATAGCAATTTTTATCCCTACGCTATCCAGCGCTTTCCCTACTGTTGCACTCACTGGAGTGGGAATAGTATTTTTTACCCCTCTGCTCTCCAGCACTTTCCCTACTGTTGCACTCACTGGAGTGGGAATAGTAATTTTTACTCCTCTGCTATCCATCGCTTTCCCTACTGTTGCACTGACTGGAGTGGGAATAGTAATTTATACCCCTCCGCTATCCAACAGTTTCTCTACTGTTGCACTTACTGGAGTGGCAATAGTAATTTTTACCCCCTTGCTATCCAATGTTTTTGCTACTGTTGTGTTTATTGTGTTTATTTTGTTATTAAATGTATGTTTTATTCTGATTTTAATAGTTTAATGTGTTATTTAAATATAAAATATTGTATTTAATTTAAATTATTTATATACGTGTATATTTAGTTTTTATATAATTTTATAAAGTTTATAAATTAAATAAAGATAATAGTTAATAAATATATATAAGTAAATATATGTACACATTTTTTGTGTTTATATTTTTTAAATTAAGTTTATTTGTTATAAATAGTTAAAGTATATATTACATTTAATTAATTTTGTTATTATTATTTAATTAATTTTATTTAAGTTATGTAACTTTTTTAAGTCGATATTTTTTACATCGATATTTTTTACATCAATATTTTTGTGTCAATATTATTGTACTTACCTGTTTATGTATAGGGAGTCGATATTTGTGCTATCTATATTCTTTTTTTTAAACTTTGTCATTTTCCAAAGAAATACAAAATAAAGATAAGTATACATGTTCAATATACATTGATGATTCGTTGGGCGTCACTCTGATCTCAAATACAAAGCATACAAGATTCTGAACATATCCAAACGTAGTCGTTAAAACAGGGTAAAGGCCCACAGTGGGACAACATATCTATGGCAATCTCCTAAGGTAGCGCAATCTCGCAACGTTCCCAACAGGACATGTACAGTAGGCGACTCCCCGGATCAGTGGGGTGTGAGGTCAAGGGGACAAGGGCATCTTACAATGTACACAGTAAACAAATATCCAAGCACGGGGTATCCTCCATCCCTCAACCAATACCCTTGGGGACCGCCACAGGTGTGGGAGTGGGTTGACTGCTCTCCACGGTGCCCGCTATGTATGTGCGGTATGGGCCCCAAATGTCGATGGGCCTGGATGTGGCGGGAACCATGGCGGAGTATTCGGTACTATTAACATTGCAGCGTGCCATACTCCATAGCAAGGAGCTGTGTAGCGGGGGGCGCCGGTCGCACCATTTCAGTGCTACTTCGCGTTTGGCCAGCAGAAAACTCAGCGCAGCCAATTTGCGTATTGTCTTTGAAAATTCAGCCACGTATCCCAGGAGAGCGATCTCCGGGATCGGGGTCAGAGTTAAGTGTAGCATTTCGCTGAGTGTGTCGTGTACACGGGACCAATAGCCATGTAAGTCAGGGCAGGTCCACGAAAGGTGCGCAAAATACGCAAATGGGCCACCACACTTGGGACAGGCGTGGGGTCTTGATGGGTCTATCCTATGGAGTCGCGCTGGTGTGAAGTACAATCTACGTATAAATTTAAAGTGCAAGAGTTTGTGTTTACTGTTGATAGAAATGTCTTTCGTCGCTTTACAGCACCACTGCCATTGCTCATCTGAGATGGCGTACCCCAAATCCGTCTCCCAAGCAGCACGCACTACCTGATCCCTAGAGGGGAGAAGGTCGCAGCACATCTGATATAGTCTAGAGACCAAATGTGCGCCGGACGGGTGTTGTATAATAAAAGTGAGGGGCGCCATCTCCTCTGGAGGGAGGGGGTACGAAGAGAATGAAGCGCGCAGCAGAGAGCGCAGCCTGGTTAGAACGAAGGAGTCCATGAACGTCCTCTCAGTGAAACGGTGATCTTCCGTGAGTGAGAATGCATGTCCGTCCGGGAACAAGTCCCCGACGGTGGCAATGTGAAACCTGGTCAGCGTTTGCTGCACCACGGATTCCCCAGTGATCGGGAGCCAAGTGGCGTTTGGCAACGGAAGGGTTTGGGAATATAGCTGTGGAAGGCCGACAAGGCGGCCCAGTCGTCCCCATGCCCAGCAGGTAGCTGAAACAGTTTGGATGTCTCTTGGATCCCTAGCAAAGCCCGACGGGAGGGTGGTGGACAATGCTCCCGGCAGCACCAAGTCGGCCTCTGGCTTTAAGTATGGGATCCTGGCGTCAGGGTGGTACCATGGGTATGCATAGGAGCACTGCGCAACCAAAAAAATAAAGATAGAAATCCGGGACACCAAGGCCACCCCGATCATATGGCAGCGTTAGCACGCACCAAGCCACTCGCGGGGTCTTGTTTCCCCACACCAATTTCAAGAGTAGAGAGCGGAGTTGCGTGAAGAATATTTTGGTGAGGGGTATAGGGATATTATTGAATAGGTATAAAAACCTTGGCAGTACTATCATTTTGATGATAGCGACACGGCCTGCCATGGATAATGGGAGTCTATTCCATCATTCAATCTGCCCCTCAAGGGCCGTCAGTGCGGTTCCATAATTTAATCTGATAATGGAGTCCGTCTCCAGGTGTACATGGATGCCTAAGTATCTCACCGAGTCCCGGCTCCACGTTAGTGGGAAAGAGCTGGGCCACTCAACCGTACAGGGAGGTAGTGGGAAGACGACAGACTTATGCCAGTTTATACGGAGACCCGAGTATTTGCCAAACCGGGTTATTTCCAAGAGTAAAGGCTCTAGGTTGGTTTGGGGTTGCCGGACATAGAGGATTGTATCATCCGCATTTAGCGAAATCAGGAGTGGGCCAGTGCGAAATTGGAGGCCTCGGTGCAAATGCCTTTCCTGGAAATGACGGACCAATGGGTCCATTGCCAGAATGTATAGCAGACGGGAAAGGGGGCAGCCCTGGCGCGTGCCGCACGCCAGGCGGAACTGTGCAGTGATTGTACCATTCAAGCGCAGACGGGCCACAGGGAGAGTATATAGTAGTTCCACTGTGTTCACTAAGCACTCAGGGATCCCCATCCGGCGCATTACAGACAGGAGGAAAGGCCACTCTAACGAGTCAAACGCCTTCTCGGCATCTAACAGTATCGCTGCCGCCGGGGTATCAGGGTCGACACGGTGCAGAACGGAGAAAAGGGTGCGGAGATTGAGGGAGGTGGAGCGGTGCGGGATAAAGCCTGTTTGGGCAGGAGAGACTATGGATTCCATTAGTAGTGAGAGGCAGATGGCCAGAACTTTCGCCAATATCTTGTAATCAAGGTTCAGTAACGACAGAGGGCGAAAAGATTCACATAAAGTAGCATCTTTGCCCGGCTTAGGCAACAGCACAATGACCGCCTCCCTGAGAGTGGGGGGCAGGCAACCCGATTCAAGGGCCTCGGCGTAGACCTCTACCAAGCGGGGAACCAGCAGGTCCCTGTAGGCCTTGTAGAAATCGGCCGAAAAAACATCCAGCCCAGGGGCCGAAGAAGCCTTCATGGAGTAAATGGCTTCCTCTACGTTATCCGATGTTATGGGATCAGCCACAAAGTCAATCATCCATTTATCTAAATATACCATCGCAATGTCATTCAGGTAATCCCCACGTTCAGTAGCGTCGTCAGTCAATGTAGACTTGTATAAAGTAGTATAGTAAGACAGAAAGGTATCACAAATCTCTGGTGTGGTGTGTAATAAATCTCCCTTCCGTCCCCTAAGCGTCGTGATGTAGGAAGAGGTGTGTGGCGGGCGGAGTAAGTGTGCCAGTAACTTGCCTGGCCGGTCGCCCTCCCCTTATTGCCTAGTCGTGTACGACCTAGCCAGAAATCGGAGCTCTCGCTCAGCCTCCTCCCTGAACTCCACCATCAATTGCAAGCGCCTGCGTTCCCTCTCCTCTGTGTGGTGCCGAAGTTGTTCCACGTCTAGAGCTGCTATGTCCTGTTCTATGCGTGAGAGGGTAGCTCAAACATCGCGCAGTATTCCAGTGTGTTTAGCAATGCACACTCCCCTAATGGTCGCCTTGAATCCCTCCCAAAGGACAGCCCAGGTGTCTACCGTGCCCGTGTTTAAGTCAAAATATTCTTCAATGGCCTCTCTGATTCCTTCCGTGAAAACTGGGTCCAATAAAGCCTTCCCAGGGAAGCGCCATGTTCTTTCATAACCACCCTCTCGAGGGACCTGCAATCTCAACACTATAGGAGAATGATCCGAAAGTGTGCGTGGCAGTGTTAGGAGGTCTGTCACCCACCCAGCCACCTCTGGGGAGACCAGCCAATAGTGGATTCTGGTCCATGTGTCGTGGAACCCGGAGTAGTGGGAATAAGCCGGTGAAGCGGCATGTAACTGCGCTTCTATGTCTAAGAGGGAAAAGTGTGTGCAGATGTCTCGGAGGACCGGGCGTGAGTGGGGCCTGGTGTCTGGGGTAGCCGCCGTGCTGTCCCTCGACGGGTCCAGGAGCAGATTAAAATCACCACCCATGAATAATAGGCCAGGCTCCGAGTTTAATAAATGTATCTGTATATCATTGAAAAAAGCAGGAGTGTCAGTGTTAGGGCCATACACTCCAACGAGCGTGACCTTGTGTCCCATGAGGGTCCCCGCAATAATCTGCCCTCCCTGTCGGTGACAGCGTGGGTTAGCATAAAGGGTAGTTGCTTGTGTATGCAAATTGCCACCCCCCTGGAATACCTGTTGTAGTGGGCGAAGAAGCGATGTGTACCCCAGCTTCTGGCCACCCGCGAGGCGGCGTCAGCGGTCAAATGAGTTTCTTGCAGGAAGACTATGTCTATCCTGTGCCTAGCAATGTAATTAAACACCTGTTTGCATTTTTTGTCATTGTTTAGACCCCTAACATTCCAGGTCATTAATGACAGTTCTGAGGGGCCCGATTGCAACCCTAATCTGGCCATGAGAACAGGGTAAGAAGAAACGATCTATAGCATGAGCAGTTCCGCATATTAACAGCAATTACAAAGATTTCGTGACACCTTCTAAAATAACATAACAGAACGAACCCCCACTCCCACCCTCCTCCCAATCTCTTGCAAGCCCCAAAGAGGAACATCCCACTCAGTGCGGAGGCAAAATGGAACATTATGAGCAGTAATATTGCAATTGAAACTGAAACCTCCGCAATAAAGAAAACAAAAAATCCCCCAAGAAGAAAGGCGATCGCCATAGGAGGTAGCAACGCCCCGTCATCCGGGCTATCAAATCCACTTCTGTGTAGCAAGCAATCTAGGGAGTCCCCAGACGGCTCACCAAGTGTTCAGACCATGAGAGCAGAAACAGGTGTGAGAGTGTAATTGTCAACCCTGCCCTGCGTCCGTGAACAGATCAAGGCTGTGTTGGGAGTCTCCCCCGGCCGGTGACGTCGCCCCGGAATTGCCCGCATTCTGGAAACCTCTCGCTTTATAGGATTGGCAAAACTCCTGCACCTCCGTTGGGGTATCAAAGACACGAGCCCTGCCGGCCACCTCCACCCTAAGGCGTGCAGGGTACAGCATACCATATTTAAGGCCTAAATTGCGCAGAGTAGCTTTAACCCAGTGTATTTCCGGCGCGCTTCCTGGACCATGATGGTGAAGTCTGGATAAAATGACAGTGAGTCGCCCTGCCATCGTATTTCCCCTTTCTCCCGAGCTGCACGTAGGGCTGCATCTCGGTCCCTGAAGTTCATGATCCTCGCGATGATGGGGCGAGGTGGCAGACCCGGTTTCGGTTGCGGACCCAGGGACCGGTGGGCCCTCTCCACCACAAAGCCTGTGGTAAACTGGTCTCTTCCGAACAGGTCCACGAGAAGCTTTTCCACGAAGACGTCCATCCGGCCCGTTTGGGTCGACTCCGCCACTCCCAAAATGCGAATGTTGTTGCGCCTTCCGCGCGCCTCCAAGTCCTCGTTTTTTATGGCCACCTCCTTCAAGATTTTTTCAACTCTCTCAAGACGCTTCAGCGTTTTAGAGCCCGCGTCTTCAACATCCGAGATGCGAGATTCGGCCACGTCCAGACGGCGATTGTGCGCTTGCACTTTGGATCCCATGTCGGCAAGTTTTTGTTCCAGCGTGTCGAATCTGTTGTCCAGTGCCTTGAACCCCGCTCTCATTTCGGTCATCATTGCCGTGACCAATGTAGTGGTATTGTCCTGTTGCGTAGGGTGCATCGCTTCCGATGTGGAGCCAGTGGCAGTGTCGGCGTTCAGCAGGGAGGCCTTGTCAAAAGAGAGTTTACGTTGGTTAGGGTCTCTTTTCCCCATGTCTGCCGGTGCTCCGTCTGTTGCGGGCGGCAGCCAGCAAGCTGGGTGTGGGGCAAAGTCTGAGTCCCTGAGCGGGCGTTCCAGGAGAATAGTGCTATGTATCAACGTTTTGGCAAGGCCCACGATGTGCAGGGGACCCAGGGCGTGCAGGCCGTCTCAGGAAATCAAGTGGCAGCCAGGTAATCCGGGTGAGCGGTCAAATGGGCAGTCAGTGTCCAGGTATGGAGTTTACCGACCCTCCGCTACTGGTCAGGCAAGGGCGCCATGCCTCTCTCTACATCCCGCTAGCAGTTAGGTGAGTATGGTGTCCGATCACCCAAGGCACTCCAGGCGGGACTCCCAGGCAAGATGGCGGCTCAGGGCAGCAGGTTTCTCGAATTGCAGCCCTGCTCCCCGCGGCAGAGAGGCACGGGGGAAACCCACCAGGGAAGGGCGGGGCCGCCCGGTCTCACGGCAGCTCCGGCCCCAAGATCGCCCGCTTTCGGCCAGGCGTCCCCTTGCGGCACCCGGGTCAGTCCCCCTCCCGAGCTCCGCCCAGGGCAGCCGCAACTGGAGCCCCCGGCTCCGGCCCACGAACTAGGCCCAAAGGCTGTCGCGCGGCCCGGAGTCACGGAGCCAGCGCGGACAAAACCCCGGGTCGGGCCCCAAGGAGTGAGTCTAAGTCCCCGGCACCCCAATCGGGCGCCAGACTACAGGCGAAGCGCCCCAGGCCCAGAACTTACCCGCGAACCAGGCGCATGGAGAGCAGACGCCGGTGGGGTGGCGCTCTTGCTCCTCCGCCGATCTATCCCTTCCGGGGCACCCCCGAGCTCATGACTGGCATCAATCGGCGGCGAAACGCTGCGGCTGCAGGATGGAGGTGGAGAGCGGGGTCAAGGTAGCCTCAGGTCCGCAGGATGTAGTGGATAGGCCGCCCGGACGGCGGAGCTTCAGGCGAAGGCGGCCATCTTAGTCGCCTCCGTGGCCACGCCCCCCTGTGCTATCTATATTCTTAACATCGATATTTTAACATGGATCCTTTTATTTTTCACCAATTATTAACCAAAGACTGGCATGCAGAAGTGTAGGCCCATGATTGCTTTTCTACAGAAAACAAACACAAACATTATTTTCATGAAATTTAATGTTAATGTTAATTGTTATTTATATAGCGCTAAATCACCGTCAGGTCTCTTAGTGCTCAGGAGTGGGAGTGACTGCTAGACAACAGCAGTGATCGAATGTGAAAAGAGTTAGACCCTGTTTAAGGCATCCATAAACAGGATTGTTTTGAGCTGTTTCCTGAATCGGAATAGAGTGGATTTCTTTCGAAGTTGTTCAGGTAGCTGGTTCCAAAGCTGGGGGACCAAGACCGAGAAAGCTCTGTCCCTTTTGATACAGCATTGTACTGTGGGTAGGACAGACGACAGGCCTCAGAGGACCGTAATGTGCGTCCCGGAACATAGATCTCTAGCCGTTCTTTAATATAAGTTGGGGCTTGGCCATAGATCGCTTTGTGAGCAATACAGAGGCCCTTGAATTTTGCTCTTTGCCTAATAGTTAGCCAGTGCAGTTTGCGCAGCAGAGGAGTGGCATGAGACCTTCTTGGGAGCCTGAAAATCAGTCTGGCTGCATCGTTTAGTACAACCTGCAGTCTGTTTGTCAATTTGTGTGGGAGGCCAATGTATAAGGCATTGCCGTAGTCCAACTCGAGATGATAGTGGCCGACACTATCATCTGAAGTGAGGTGGTCGAGAGAAGAGGGACATGTTTCCGCAACTGCCTTATCAGGCCGGTGCAGATGCCAACTGCAGATGACGCTTGGTTGGCCATGGAGAGCTCGGAGTCTATTTTTATACCAAGACTCTTCACGACCAACGTGGGTCGGGGGGGGGGGGGGGGGGGGGGGTTGGACCAAGTTCTTGGGGCCAAAAAAGGTCATTCCAAGCGGAGATTTTGGTGGGGATAACAAGGACTTCTGTCTTGTCCGGGTTGATTTTTTGTGAGTTTGCGGTCATCCAACTCACTGCAAATCTGAGAACGTTTTGTGCATGGTCCTGTGCTTGGGGAGTATTATCGATGCTAAGGATAAGTTGTGTGTCACCCGCGTGGTTAAATATTCTACAGTCCTTGTTGGCTAGAGCTGCTACCAGTGGTTGCAGATAAACATTAAAAAGGAGTGGGGACAGGGCCCCTTATCTGATACCAGTTCACCCAACTGAATTCTCTAGGACTGACCTAATAGGAAGGATTCAAGCCATTTATATGCCAGTCCACGGATGCCCAGGGCAGTAAGTCATGCAGTAGTTGAGCATGGCTGACAGTATTGAATGCCGCTGACAGATCTAATAGAATCAGGGCATTGGGTCTTTTACTGTCAGCCATCACTCTGAGTTCGTCAAGTAAAGACATCATCACCAGCTCAGTACTGTAGTGTGCCCTAAAACCTGCCTGACGGCCCTGGAGTAGTTGGTGGTCCTCCAGGAAAGATGAAAGTGTTTTGAGGACATGCTGTTCTAGAACCTTCACCAGGAAGGGTAGCTGGGAAATAGGCCTATAGTTTTTGGGATTGGCCGTGTCTGCCCCCGACTTTTTCAAGAGAGGTATGACTCTGGCTTCCTTTAGGTTGGACGGCAAATACCCGGTCTCCACAGAGTGGTTTAACATGGTAATAGTCTGTCTTTCCAAACCAGGAAGGGCCATTTGGAAGAATCTAGGGGGGCAGGGATCTGCTGGAGATCCTTATTTAATCCAGTTCATAAGTAAAGTAAGGGAAGCAGGGTCCAGTTTGGGGAAAGTGGTAAGTAATGGTGGAAGGCTGTGTGTGATGGGTAAGTTTTCTATGTCAGAGAGATTATCCCTGACCTTCTGCAGGAAGAAGGATTGAAAAGTGTTACAATCAATGGGATCGATGACCGAATTCTGCTCTGGCTTTTGACTGAGTTCCTTCAAGATTTGAAGGTCTCTTTCTGTCTATTTGCGGCTGTAGGGGTTCTAGTCTCATAGTATTCGGCTTTACTGGTCATGATGTTTTTTTTATATGAGTTAAGTAAGATCTTGTAAGTTGCTCGCTCAGCTAGGTCATTAGTTTTACGCCATCTCCTTTCCGCATGACAGAGCTTTTTCTTTGATTCTCTCAGTGATTGATTGAACTAGGGTGCTCCCTTTCTCTTGTCTTTGACCCTTTCCCTTCGTTCAGGTGCTATATGATCTATGGCTAAGCGTAGACTATTCATGAGTGCCTCCCTTTCCTGATCTAGGTTTCCTTTTTCGAATTTGGGAGGAGGGACACTGAGGAGGGGACCCGGAGCCCGTTCCAGGCCCATCGCAAAGTCTCCACTGTGTCGATCTCGCCACGCAGGGGCTTCGCCGGGGCGAAGAGAGTGGTCAGGAGCGGCCGGGGGCCGCGAGGTCAGCCTCCGCTGCGACGTGTGGTTGAAAAGGTGTCGGGTGGAGCCAGAAGTGGAGGAAGCTAGCTTGGTGCTGAGGGCGTACAGTTTGAAATCCGGAGCTCCCAGACCACCACGCGACACAGGGCGAGTGAATATATTATATGCGATTCTAGGCTGCCGACCGGCCCAGCCAAGGGAAATGATAAGTGAGCGGAGTTTGTGGAAGAAGTGAGCTGTGAGGGGGATGGGGATGTTAATGAACAAAATTCAGAAACTTTCGGAGCACCTCCATTTTGGCGATGGCTATACGGCCCACCAGAGACAGGAGCAGCAGTCGCCAGAGTTGGATCTTAGACTCAAGCAAATCCACAGCGTGGCTGAAGTTAGCTCTCCAGAGCTCGTCCACGGCCCTACTGAGCCAAATGCCTAAATATTTAGTTGGTTCCGACGCCCATACGAAAGGGTAATCTGGAGTGAAGGGGACTGTAGCATCCATGAGGGGAGAAAGAATGGACTTGC
Organism: Lissotriton helveticus; assembly: GCF_964261635.1. Lineage (NCBI taxonomy): Eukaryota > Metazoa > Chordata > Amphibia > Caudata > Salamandridae > Lissotriton > Lissotriton helveticus. The sequence continues at coordinate 1,155,076,227 of NC_136067.1, read as the reverse complement.
CCCAGTTGACCTGGATGCCAGAAAGACCCCCGAAACCTACCACCTCGCGTACCATGGGGCTGAGATTCTCCTGGGAGTTGCAGACATAGAGTGTGACATCGTCCACATCAGTGGAAACTACCAGAGCTCGAGCCGCGAATCCGAGGCCCCTCTGAGTGTGGTGTTGTCTGAGCCTGGCAGCCAGGGGCTCCATGGCGAATAACATGGGTGAGAGCAGACACCCCTGCCTGGTGCCCCTAGCGATGGGGATAGGATCCGAAACTCGGCCATTAATCCGAAGGCGGGCTGTGGGGAGGGTATAGAGAAGCTGAACCTTGAGCTGAAAAAAAAGGGCTAAAGCCTAAGCGAGAGATTAAATAAGAAGGGAAGGGCCACTCAAGAGTGTCAAAGGCTTTGGTGGCGTTCAGGAGGGCAGCCACTGCTGGGAGTGCGGGATTAATTTGATGAAGTACAGAAGATGGTCCGGAGATTGTGGGATGTAGTGCAGCCATGGATAAAGGCGGATTGATCCGGGCGAGCGATAAGCGGCATGAGAGGGAGAAGGCGGGAGGCTAGAAATTTGGCAAATATTTTGTTATCCGTATTATTTAGAGACAGGGGGCGATAAGAGTCACGGACCTCAAGTGGCTTGTACGGTTTTAGGAGATGCGTGAGCATTGCCACGCGGAGCAAGGTAGGGAATTGGCCACTGTCAAACGATTCATTAGACATAGCAGCGCGGTGCGGTAGCCTTGTAAAAGGATGAAGGCAAGCCTTCAGAGCCGGGGGCTTTGTCTCCGGCAGACCGTTAATAGCAGCTAGGATTTCTTCCTTGGAGAAGGGCTTGTCAAGGTCTTCCCGGTGGGAATTGCCAAGCCAGAGGAGCTGAAAGGTGTCAAAATATTGATCGAGAACGTCGCGCAATGGCACAGCCCCGGCTGTATAGAGTTGGGAATAAAATGCGGTAAATTGAGCCCGTATCTCATCGGGAGAAGTGGTTCTGTCTGGGCCTCCGTCCTGGAGCCCAGTAATATAGGAGGCAGAGTGGGACTGTCGTAGGAGGTTGGCCAGAGTCTTGCCAGGACGATCCCCCTCACCAAAGCGGCGCGCCCTCGTCTCCCTGTCCAAAAAAAGAGAGCTCTTTGTTGGCCTCATCAGTGAAATCGGTGAGTTTATCCCGGAGCTGCACAAGAGTGTCTGGGTTAGGGTCAAGAGAATGCGAGGAGTCCAAAACTTTGATCTCCACCTCCAGCCTGTCAAGAGTGCCGCAAATGGAGCGTAGCACACTGGACTGCTTGGAGATACCTTCACCTCGGATAACCGCCTTGAATCCCTCCCAAAGCGTAGAAGGGGAGTTGACCAAGCCCTCGTAAGGCCGAAGTAGTTTGTGATTGCGGTTTGAATCTCTTTTTTTGTAAATATATTTTTATTGCAGAATCAGGAATAAACACGTCCAACAGGCCAACCTATACATCGACGGCACCCAACATACAGTGTGATAGCAATACAATACACAGCCGATAAGCCCACATCCCGGAGGCTGGGCGGCGCTTCAATGAGCCAGTTCACTGGAGGTACCTCGGTGCGTGCCCTATTCGGGTCATAGGTCAATTGTAACACATCGTATCTGCTTTTACCCCAGAACAACCAACCCACCCTCTCCATCTTGTCCTAGGCCATTCCAATGTCACTACTCTAAAGCAGCACGACTACCTCCCAGGGCCACCCGGTTCCGGGAGGCTGCCGCTGGCCGGCAAACCACCCCCTCCTACGACTCCCTCCCAGTACCCTCCCCCCCAACTGCTGCTAATGCGGGTTCCACCATCCCCCTCCTGCTCTAGGGTGACAACTATCAGGAAGTTCTGACAATCAAGTAGTCCCACGGAATCCCTTCCTATATCTGATCAGTCTCTTCGCCTTCAGTTAAGTAGTCCCTTAACGCCTGCACTACCAGCTCCCAGGACCGCGCCAGTTCCAAACTTTTCTCGTTACCAGTTCTAGTCGCCTGACGCATCCTTAGCACACTCTCACAGCCCGACCACTTCACCAATTCATTCCTCCATCTCCGCACAGACGGCCCCTCTTTAGATTTCCAATGCCAAGTGATTTCACGCTGTGCCAGAATTAAGCCCATCCCAATGAATTTGCTCGTTACCTTGGTCTTTTTGGTGTGCGGGAACCAAAGAAGCAGACATGCAGCCATGTCAAAGTCTACCTCCCGATCCGTGACAGCATTCAGGAGTTCCCCCACCTCAGACCAGTAGTTCCCTAACTTCGGGCATCCCCACAGCATGTGGTCTAGATCCACCTCAGGTTCTAGACATCGTGGGCACATGGCATCAAGCACCTGGAAGTGTCGACGTAACCTCTCCGGGGTCAAATATGCCCGATGGAGAACGAAAAAATGCACCTGCTGAAATCTCGCATTCCTCGTCCCTTTCCAGGTCCTGTGCAACACCTGACCCCATACGGAGTCCGGGATTTGTTTACCGATACTGGCCTCCCATCGCGATTTCAACTCAACTAACGGCACCAGTCCTTCATTTAACATTCTATTTTGGAGGCAGGTCACCGCCTTGACGGTGCCCGCTGCCATCACCACATACTGGCACACCATCGTCACCTCCGGTTCCGCCAGTCCACCCCCCCAATGCCTCTGCATCGCTGTGACAACCGCCGCATGCAACAGGAAGGTACCACTCGGCAGGCCGAATTGCTCTTGTAAAGTCTGGAATGGGGCCAACGTCCCGTCCACATAGAGGTCTCCTACCATCTGCAAACCCAGGTCTTCCCACGCTAATAATTAGGACCAATCACCTCCGTGCGGTAAGGCAGTCAGCATTCCCAGCGGAATCTCCGGTGCGTACGGCCGGCGCTTCCCAGCCCTCTTCAGGTTCCTATTCCAACACAATCTAAGTGTCCTTTCCTCCATCGTTAGGTCCCTACCAGCCAGTCTCTGTTGCATCACGATAGACGACAAGACATGTCTCTGAATGCCGACCCCTCGGCCGTCATCAGGCCCCCTAAATTCTCTGGCCACGTTCTGCGTCAGGACCTGGAGCTGCGCTGCCAGATAATATAACTCATAGTCGGGGACAGCCATCCCTCCCTCACACTTGGGTCTCGTCAAGGTGGTCAATGCCACCCTTCGGCGACCCTGGCCCCATAGAAAGCCAGTCACCAACGTCCTCAGCTCTCTAAAGATACCCTGCGGGATCCATACCGGCAACGTTCTAAAGTAATAGAGTAGCCTCGGGAGTGCCACCATTTTCAACAGCGCAACACGACCCAGCACGGACAGCGGGAGAGAGGCCCAGAAGTCCATACTGCCCCTCTGCGCTCGGATGCAGCGCCCCACATTCCCCTCAAGAAGGTCCGCTGCGTCATGGTAGATGCGCACTCCTAGGTAAACAAAACAAGAGGGTTCCCACACTACCGGTCTCGGGAGCTGCGGGCAGAGCGTGGTCTTCCGCAACGGAAACACACAGGTCTTAGTCCAGTTCACCCTTAGGCCTGAGAGCCTCCCGAACCTGCCCAACATGTCCACCGCGCCTTCCAGTGCCCTCCCAGAGTCCGCTAGGTACAGTAACAGGTCGTCGGCATATAACGATATATAATGCGAGTCAGGCCCCTGCGCAATCCCGTCGTAGACAACTCCCGATCTTGCCTGCGCCGCTAGCGGTTCCATCGCTAGTGCAAAGAGCAGAGGGGATAATGAGCAGCCCTGCCTCGTGCCCCTACAGACCGGATAAACCGGAGAGACCAAGGTCCCCAGCCGCACCCGCGCCTTAGCCGAGGAATAAAGCACTCTCGTCCAACCCCGGAACCCTTCCCCAACCCCGAACTTCAACAGCACGCCATCTAGAAAATCCCATTCCAAGCTATCAAACGCCTTTTCAATATCAACCGTCAGCACTACCGGGCCCTGTTCCGCCGTAGCAGCACCATCAATGACCCCGATCAGCCGACGGATATTCATCGAAGTGCTCCTAGAGGGGATGAATCCCGCTTGATCCCTATGCACTAAAGAGGTCATCAGCGGTAGGAGCCTGGTAGCTAGGATTCGGCTCAAGATCTTGTAATCTACGGTTAGCATAGACAACGGACGATAAGAAGAGACATCCAATGCATCTCTGCCCGGCTTCAGCAGTGGCACTACCAGCGCCTCCCTCATAGAGTCAGGCAACCGCCCCAATTGTCTCGCCTCCGCATACACAACCTGCAGCCTGGGCGCCAACACTTCCATAAATTTGGCGTAGAACTCGATCGGCAATCCATCTACCCCAGGGGTTTTGTTCCGTGCCATATGACTAATCGCCCCTCTGATTTCCCCTAGGGTGATGGGGCCCCCCAGATCCCGGGCTTCCTCCCCATCCAGTACCGGTAAAGGGATCTGGTCTAAGTAATTACCTATGTCCGTAGCCGCCGCTTCGAGGTGGCTGGTATACAGTCCCGTATAGTAGGACTGAAAGCGCCCCAGGACCGCTGACTGCGAATAGATCACCTCCCCATCCTCCTGTCGCACACTCATGACCGGGCACCCTCTAGGGTTCGGATCAGCCAACTTCGCAAGGAGCGTGCCCACTTTATCTCGCTCCTCATGCACTTTCACAGCATACAATTTATAATCATAGCACCGCAATCTCTCCGTCTCAGTCGCCACCGCCTCCTTAGCATGCAACAATCGGTCTTGCAACTCCGGCCTCTCGGGTCTCTGCCGTTCCACCCCTCTCAGCACTTCCTCCGCCTTCGCGAGGTCATTCAGCACTGTTCCTCTCACGGTCAGAAACCGTCCCATACACACCCCCCTCACCACCACTTTCATCGCATCCCATTCAATCGCTCTAGTCGCTGTCGACCCAGCATTAGCCGTAAAATAGCTGTCTATGCCCTGTCGAACCGTGTCACAGAACGCCGGGTCATCCAGCGTCTCCGGACGAAGTCGCCACGTAGGGACTGCCGATCTCGCCAGCTGCCATTGCATAGAGAGCAACAGGGGGTTATGGTCCGAAATGGTCCTGGACAAATACTCAGAGTGAGTCACCACATTCGCGAGTGACTCGCAACACAGCACCGAATCCAGTCTAACATGCAGATCATGCAGCGCGGAGAAGTAAGAGTAATCTCGAGTTTCGGGGTGTTGCGCCCTCCATACATCCACCAAGCCCCACCTCTCCTGCCAGTCCCGCCTATGGGTCACAAGTCTGCGCACTGGGGAGTCCACTAAAGGCGGGTGCGACCTGTCCAACAGCACATCAGAAATGGAGTTAAAATCCCCCGCCAGCAATACAGGGCCCGCCAAATAATACGCCAGTGAGCGCGACAAACCCTCAAAGAAATGTGCTTGATCAGCGTTGGGGGCATAAATGTTACACAGCACCACTTCCCGACCATATAGCCGTCCCTCCACTACCACATACCGACCCTCCGGATCTATTCTCTGACTCGTGACTTGGAATGGCGTGCCCGCTCTGATCCATATCAACACCCCTCTGGCGAATGCCGAGTAAGTCGTGCCAAACACCTGACCTCGCCACCTCCTCTGTAACGCCCCACATTCCTGCTGCGTCAAGTGAGTCTCCTGAAGCATCGCTATCTGAATGCCCCGCCTCACCAAGTAGGCATGTACCTTGTGGCGCTTAACCATAGTTCGAATACCCCATTGCGGTTTGAATCTCATCGCAAAAAACCGAGTCCCGCAGCGCACTTGGGGGGCAGCCACCAAGAGAACATGGGTCACGGGGAGTGTGGGAGTTGCAAACAGAGACGAAAGGGGGTGTGGTCGGAAAGGGTACGCGCCATATGTTCCACAGAGGTGAGCCATGCAAAGACATCCGGAGTAGTAATCCAAAGGTCCAAACGGGACCATCATCCTCGGGAGCCTGTCACGCAAGTGCCCTCGCGTGCCTCGGGGTGGGTGTGCCGCCAGGCATCGAACAGCGAGTTATCTGTAAGTATGGAGTGCAAAAGAGAGGTTGCGCGCGGGTGGGACGCAAGTGGTCCAGAACGATCCAGAGTGGCTGACAGCGTAATGTTAAAATCACCCCCCAAAAGAGCGCGGCTGGGCCCAGTGAGGAAATGTGCTGCCAAACCTGTGCAAAGAAGTTAGGGTCATCCGAATTGGGACCGTATACCGCCGCGAGGATCAATGGTTGGGCCAAGAGGGTGCCGCACAGGATGACAAAGCGCCCGAGGGTCTAAAATTACCTGAAAAGTGTGCCAGGGAAGCCCCCTGCGCAGTAGGATGGACACTCCGCGAGAGTAATTGGAATAAAAGGAGGAGTGAATTTCGCTCCAATGCCTAGAGAGAAGCCTGGGAGAAGTAGTGGGCAGCAGATGGGTTTTCTGGAGGAAACAGATGTTGGCCTTATGCCGGATAAGGTGGGCATGCACAAGGCGAGCTTTGCAGTGGTCATTAAGACGCGGACATTCCAGATCCAAAGAGTGGTGCCCGTCATTTCACTGTGCCAAGGGAGGGAATGACGAGGTGGGGCAGATGTGCAATGAGGAGCATGTGCAGTAAAGAAGAGAAGAGCAGCGCAAAACGCAGTATAGCAGGTGTTTCATAAGAGGAAGAAACCAAAGGCAAAACCAGCAACAAAGCCTCGAAGGAGGCAACAAACCCAGGGACCCCAACCCCCCACCACTCACATCAACCCCCCAATTAGGCTGAGGAACCAACCCCACCCACCCAAGGGAACCACAACTGGGAAGATGGAACTCAGAGGCAAGGAAAGGAATCATCCTGAGGAGGCATGGTTTTGCCCGGCATACACCCCTGTCATAGGGACAGGGTGGCCAAGCCATGGATGTTGTGGACAACAATTTTGATCGAAGGTGGACCGAGGGGGCAACATAGCGATACAAATAAGAGACGAGCTTCAATTTGGCGCCGAAGCTGGGGAGAACGAGACGAAGCAATAATGAAAGGGACAAGAAGCAGTCCACCACAGTTTAACAGATATTCAATTGTACAGCTACAAATGAGTCACAGAGAAAGTCAACAGCAGGTGTAAGTATAACAGTGGGCGACCAGGCAGTGGAAGCAGGTAACAGCAGAGCAAGCAAGCAGCCAGATGAACGAAGTCCTGGCCAAGAGGACAGGTATCAGTCATTGTCACTTAAACCACTGTCATCGACTGGCTGTCAGCTGGGTGGAGTGGAGCGGTGATGTTTTTCAAGATTCTTAGCGTAGGCCAGGGCGTCCTTGGGCTCAGTAAAGATGTGCATGTGGGAGCCTTGTTTGACACGCAACTTAGCCGGGTAGGCCAGTGAGTAAGAGACATTGTGCTTCTGGAGCAGCCGCTTAGCCAGAAGAAACTTGCGTCTGGTAGCCTGCACCGACAGTGTATAGTCGGGGAAAAAAGGCAAGGGAGTTGCCTTGATGGCGGATCGCGCCGTTGTCCCTGGCAGCACGGAGCATTGCGTCACGGTCCCGAAAGTTTAACAGCTTGGCGATGATTGGACGTGCAGGCAAGCCGGGAGCTGGCCAGAGGCCCAAGGAGCAGTGGGCCCGTTCGACAATGAAAACAAGGGAAAGCAACTCTCCAAATAGGTCACGCAAAGGTTGCTCAACAAAGTCCTCCATTTTGGAAATGTTGGGAGATTCTGGCACGCCTGTAATGCGGAGGTTACTGCGCCGGGAGCACGCCTCCAAATCCTCATTCTTATTTCTGATAATTTCCAGCAACTTGTCCATCTGGAGAAGCTTTTGGCGGTCACACGTCGCAGCGCCCTCCGCATCGGAAACCCTTGCCTCCACCAGAGCAAGCCGCGAGTCATGTGTATCTACCCAAGCGTTGACAGCATCCAGGCGAGCAGACAGTTGGTCAAGTTGGGTGGCGATGCCGGAAACAGTGGCCTTTACATCCAACATGATAGCTTTTAAGTCATCCTCTCGGGTAGGACCAGACTCAGTCTGTGTGGCGAGGTCATCCGCGTCTGGAGGGGACCCATCCTGTTGCGTTGGTCTACACTGGTCGAAGGCCAGCTCGGGATGCTTAGAGTCTGCCATTCCCATTCTAAGGCAGCCACAGACACTCAGACGCACCACCAGCACCCCAAGAGAGGTGGCGGGACGCCCTGGGAGGAGACGGGAGCCCAAAAGGTAATGCAGCGCCCATACGCCGCGCGATGAGCAGTGCAATAGGTAAGTGTCCATTGACAGACGGTGAAGCCATGAAGGAGCAAGTCTATAGTGTTGGTCTCTGAAAGTAGAGGGGGGGGCAGCACCGACTCCACAACCGGAGACAGTCACAGCTGGGCCCGTGTAGTAAGGCAGATGGTAAGTGCAGGCAGGGCCTTCCACCGTACAGGAGAATCCAAAATGCAAAGTGCACCACAGGTCGAGCACAGGACGAGTGGAGAAACAGTGGGCATTCTCCGGCAAGGCCCTCCAATCTGCAACGGGCCCCTAGTGTGTGTGGGGCGTGATGGAGAAGGAGTCATGCAGGCAGCTCAGCAGTCCGGCAGGCACGTGGAGAAGGGCCTTGATGCTGCAGGAATTCCAGGCAGCAGAAGCAGCGAGCCTGGGGCCGGAGAGGCGATGTGGAGAAGCCGACTTGGGAGGCCCGCAACCAGGGAAGCGGTGAATGAAGGGCAGCTGCGGGGAGCGCACAACACACGGCACGGGGTCCAAAGCAGTGCACAGAATCGAGCCGGTTGTGCAGGATTTAGAAAGCGCCAGGAGGTGTACTGCAACGTTGGAGATAGTTCGAGCCCCGCGGTATGGCACAGCACACCCCCAACCCCGCAACAGGCTGCTCACACCCACAGAGCCCCCTTACCGAATCCTTTGACATGCTGACTCCGGGGAGCAGCACCAGGCAGTCACAGAGCCAGTGAGGCCTCGCAGGTATATCCCCAGCACAGCAGCGTCCCGGAGAACACCTCCGGCCGCGCCTCGCCAGGCAGGCAGGCAGGCCCGACAGCCGCACGCGGGCCGTAGGAGCCCGGCAGGGAATTGGTTTAGCAGCAGAGTTAGGCACCAGCAAAAGGATCGGACGTCGCCCCGGGCAGCAGGGAATCACAGGCATTTAGGTAAGAGAGCCGGATCCGATGAAATCCGCAGGATGATGACGGATTAAAGGCTTAGCCGGCGGAGCCCACTTAAAGTGCGGCCATCTCGCAGCTGGCTAAACCACGCCCCAGGTCTAAATCTTCCTTTGTAATACTTACAAGTCACCCCTAAGATAGACCTTAAAGCCTCATAGGGCAGGTTGCAATGTATTTTAAAAAGTAGGACAGGCATGTTTACATCTTACACGTCTTGGCACTGAAAAACCTCCTAAAGTAGTTTTTCACTGTTGTAAGGCCTATATCTCCTTTGACTAACATGGGGTTTTCTTATATCATTAAATAAGTGCTACATTTAGATTGGGCATAGATAGGAATAAACTGTTTACACTCAACTGAATTGTAATTTAAAATCCTATTTATTGGTGAAGTCGGATTTTAAGTTACAATTCTTAAAATATCACTTTTAGAAAGTTGGCACTTTCTTGCCCCAACCATCTGTGCCTTCTGCAAGTGTCCTGGATCAAATGGCTCTGCAGTTTGGGGTTTTGTATTCAAAGGGGGCTTAGGTGTGGACAGGATGGGCCATCCTGGCAGGATGACTGGGGAGGGGCTGTACCTAACTCCACTTACACTTCAAAGGGGTTTGCCTCCTACACACACACAAAAGAACTTTCCTTTTCTCACCGCCTGTCCTGTCTTTTTTCACCCTCAAGCAGTTACAGCCTTGATAGGGGAAGAAGAAGAACTTTCTAGACCCCGTTATGGGTGCAGGAAAGGAAGTTCCACGACACAAAGGCTTGCAACAGGTATAAATATTGAACCACCAGATCCACTCAGAACACTCCTGGACCTGTAGAAGATTCAGAAGGAGGACTGTCCAGCTGCCAGAGAACTGCCCTTGCTGTCTGAAGAAGGACATTTGGACCTAACTGCCTTGATCCCAAGCTACCCAAAGTGACTCCAAGCATAAGCTGGCTGACCTCCTGGACCTCCCTGCAACTGCCCATCTGACTTGCTGCAACTGGCCCTACATGAGCCCTGCTGCTGACCTCTGTTAGAGTAAGTCTTGATTCCCCAAGAGGTGCCCCTCAGGTTCTAGACCGTTGGCTGGAATCAGTGAGACTTACCCCTAAAGAAAAGGTTAACATCCTGACATTTCGACTTAGCACAAACAGGGTTAGTTTGTGCCAAGACTCTGCCGCCCACGAGGACTGACAATGCAAACTCTGGTGAGGCTGGCTGTTCATGCCAACAGCACCGACTGGTAACACCAAAGCTGCACTTCACACTACAGCAACAGCTCATGGTGACTGCCAACGCGCAGCAATAGCAGCAGCTGACTGACGCCTTAATGACTTTTTGCGCTACAGCGAGAACAGTCCGCAACACTCTATACCTGCTCTTCGTGCTACAGTGACAACCATCCACAACATTTGACCTGCTTCTCACAGCCTCCTCTAACACAACCCAAACTCTTTGCGCTGGTGTTGAGAAAGTAACTTTTCAGCTGGACTAATCTGGCCCCTGCTTCCAACCCACTCTATATCGCAGTTAGCCAGAACCTTTTACTTCCCCCTGGTGTAACGTGACAAGATGACCATGTTTTGTGCTTTTAGGCACTATTTTCACTAGAAACTTTAAAATCAACATCTCTGGTTCAACTGATATGATTTTCATCATTCTTGTATCATTGTATGTATTAAACTTTACTCTATTTTTCTAAACTTAGTTTGGGTCTTTTTTCTCATATTTTCTTTCACTTGATTGGAATTTGTGTTGTGCACAAATACTTTACACATTGCCTTGAAGTTAAGCCTGACTGCTTTTGTGCCAAGCTACCACAGGTTAATTTAGGTACTTTTGTGGTTCACCATGACAAGGACTGTAACTGTTGCCCAAGTGGGGCTTCCACCCCTTTCAACCAATAGCCCAATTTGAAGTTTCCAACCTTTATATAGGTGTAGGTATATATTCTTTAATGATCAATTTTCTAACAGACGGGTTAGGAACCAGTGGTGAGTTGCTTCACTTTGAAATTCAATTTTGCTTTACAAGTAACTCCAGTCATCACACATACACGAAGTTAAGCGTTTAAACTTCTTCACAATTTAAAACCTTCATGCGTTCAATAAATAATACAATATATAGCTACATCCTTAATTGGGCTGTATTTTTCAGATAAACCAATCTCCCTAAAACCACCTTGCATTACCTGTCAACATGGTACCAGTACTGCACTAATAAAAGAGACACTAACTGAATTTTTTCCAACATGTCAGCATAAAACACTAGAATACCAAATTCATTGAATACAGCTCTTGTGTACCTCACAAGCTGAATTATACTTGGAAAACAGTACAGGTAGCTTGGAAATAGTCATGAAACATCCAAAAGGTGATGGGAGGAATGCTTGCAATTTGTCTACCCCCTGTTAATCACTTGGGGTAGCATCCTATCCCATCATTATTTTGCTCACCATGCGACCTCAGTTTGCACCCAGTCTAATGCAAATTAATCTTACCCTGCTCCTCATGGGAACAGTGCAGCCTGAACTGCCAGGCCAGAACAATTCTGAACCGGAACACAAGCAACCCAGGACCGGTTTTTCCCTAATTATGGGCTCCTCAACTGGGTACAACTTGATTTTAGTGACACAAGTGACACAGTGAGCATGGGATCCAAGTCTGGGCATACACATGTCACTTACAGCGGTACATAAAACACACAAGGGAGGAATGCTTACAATTTGTCTAACCACTGGCAATCACTTGGGGTAGCACACCAACCCATTGTTTTTTACTCACCATGCCACCTAGCTGCACAAGAGTGTCTTTTAGGCATTGGAAGCCCAGATATTGGCTCTGGAACGGGAGCATCAGCAAACTAGAGCAGAGGGGACCTTTAGACGCCTGCTGGACCTGCAGCGCCAGTATAGAGACTTGGTTACGGGGGAGGCTAAGATGCAGGCACTGGCGACGCTACATCGCTTATATGATGTGGGCGACAAGTCAGGGAAGTTGTTGGCATGGCTCAGCAGAAAGGAAAAGGATGCAAGGTGGGTGGAGCACGTTAGAGATCCCCGGGGGAACTTGATGAGGACGGATGAACTGATAGCGGAGACCTTTGCTGAATACTACGAAACATTCTATGAAGCTTGGGACTTAGGGACTCAGGAGGATGCTCTCCGCTACATGGCGCATATTGAGCTCCCGGCTCTTCTTGACGAGGATCAGAGAGATTTGGAGGGCGGCATCACACTAGATGAAGTTAAAACAGCCCTGGCTAGGCTCCGGGCGGGGAAGTCCCCGGGTCCCAATGGATTCCCGGCACAATTTTTTAAAAGGACAGCGGATTTGCTGTCACGTCATATACTAGGGCTCTTTGAGGGGGCGGCCCAAGAGGGAGAGTTACCATCGGATCTCCGTTTGGCTACAATAATCCAGATACATAAGGAAGGTAAGCCGGTAGACGACTGTGCAACGTATCGCCCCATCTCCCTTTTAAACGTGGAGGTGAAGTTACTTGCGACCATTCTGGCTCTCCGGATGCGGCGGGTGATATCAGGGTTGGTCCACCTTGACCAGACGGGTTTTCTCCCGGATAGGGCCACAAGGTTAAATCTTCGTCGGACTCACAACTGGTTGCAAGAGGTGAGCACGAGGCGCGACCTCCATTTATTTCTGTCTTTAGACGCAGAAAAAGTGTTTGATGCCGTCCACTGCCCGTTTCTTGAAGGGGTGTTACTCCGTTTTGGCTTCGGCCCCCAAGATTCGGAATTGGGTAAAGTTCCTTTATACTGACCCCAGAGCACGGGTTAAAGTCAAGGGGACGCTGTCCAGGGACTTCCCGGTGCGACGAGGGACTCGACAGGGATGCCCGCTGTCTCCCCTGCTTTTTGCCCTTACTATAGAGGTTCTGGCATGTGCGGTTAGACAAAATGGGGACATTCGGGGGTTCCACCTAGGACAGACAGATACCGCAGAGAAAATGTTGTTGTATGCGGACAATGTCCTCCTGTATATAACACACCCTGCCACTACGATAGGGGCACTCTTTTCAGAACTGGATAGATACGGGGCCCGTGCAGGCTACCGAATAAATTGGCACAAGTCGATCCTATGCGACCCCAAAGGCGGGAGGACTGGACAGACCTACCAGGCAGGTTGCAGACTACAAGCGAGGGGTTTGTATACTTGGGGATATTTGTGACACTGGACAGGAACCTTTCCTATGAAAAGAACATTATACGGATATCAAATAATTTTGTGGAGGACGCGGCTAGATGGAAGATGCTCCCCCTTCACGATCTTGGGCCGTGCGGCCATGTTTAAAATGATGACACTCCCAAGGTATTTATATGCATTCCGAAATGAATACTTCCCCATCCCGCGACGGATGTTCCTGGATATCAATACGGAACTGAGGGCCTTCCTGTGGTTGGGTAAGCAGCCCCAGGTGGCACTGACGACCCTACACAGGCATCAATACAATGGTGGCATCTCACTGCCAAACATTGAGGCCTATTATTGGGCGGAACATCTGGCGCCCATTAATGACTGGATACATGACCCAGCCACGCACCCTACCTACGCATTAGAGCAGGATGGCAAAGCGCACAATCACTCACTATCTCTACGGGGGTGCGGGGAAAGGTAGATTGCTTTCCGCCACTAGTGTTACCCTGGAGATCTGGGAACGGGCGACTAGGCATATAGGCTGGGAACGGAAACTGACAAGCCAGACACCACTATGGCGGTGTGCCTGGTTGAGGGAACTATGTAAACTGCGGGGGTTCCAGAGGTGGGATGACATAGGGATATCGACACTAGGTGATGTGATGAAAAACGGAGCTCTGAAGTCTTACCAGGCCCTAAGGGCAGAATATGGACTATGCCGCACGCAATACTTTAAATACGCACAGTTGAAACACGCCTGGAGGGCGGAGGGGACTCTAACAAGTACGCTCCCGGAGTATGCACCGCTGGAGGGACGACTTCTGCAGGAGCAGATCCCAAACAGGGCAGTCTCACTGACTTACAGAACGGTGATGAATAATATGCTGGATGGGCTGGTGAATCTTAAGAGGAAATGGGAGACTGATGTGGGAGAAATGGATACAGTGTATTGGGACACGGTTCTGATGCATCCGAGAGAGGTAGCCATTAAATCCCGCCTACGGCTTATCCAATACAATATCCTACATAGGACCTACTTTGACAGAGTGCGCCTACATAAAATGGGATGGGCTGGAGACCCGAACTGCCTGCGCTGTGGCCGGGGCGGTGAGGATTTCTACCACGTCATTTGGTCCTGCCCGGAAATTCAAACCTACTGGGTTGAGATCCTGAGGGAACTGGGGGAGGGGCTGGAGACCACTCTGCCGCTAGAGCCCAAACTGGTCTTATTAGGCATGACTAATGAGGTAAACCTGACCCGCCCATTGTTGATTTTCCTAGCACTGGCTTTGGTGGTTGCCAAGAGAGATGTGGCAAGGAGATAGGGAGTAGCCACTTTGCCACAGCTGGAGGAATGGAGGAGAGGGATGGACTTATATATGGCAGCTGAAAGGGTCACGTACAAGGCACGGGGATGCCCTAAAAAGTTTTGCAGAGTATGGGGCAAATGGCGTAGATATCATGGTTTGGATGGAGGGCTCTGAGCTTGCAGGGACACAACAGTATCTCACATGGGACAGGAGGGAGGGTGTTGCTGACAGTATGATGTACTAGGGGAAGGTCAGGGACGAAAATGGAGGGGTTTAGCTAGGGTGGAGGAGAATGACTTGTTTTTAATGATGAATCATTGAGGGTGGGGGGCGGAAGGGTGGGGTGTGTTGATCAATGCTGACATGCTTGTTATGTTCGTATACAATAACATGCAAATTTAAAAAAATAAAATAAAGTGTGTCTTTTAGGCTCATGGGGTTTATTTTATTTTTTGACATATTTCCCGCTACGTAAGCTGTTTTTTTTTAAAGTCTTTCCACCACTGTCTTCATGATATTTTACAAATGTAATTATAAATATATGGGTACAGAAATCTGTACATTGTAACTCTACATGAATATAATAGCACTTATTAAACTGTAGTTAATCTTTCACACTGAAACAGTCAACCCTCCCCATTACTGTACACCAGCTTCTTAGGCAATGAAATAAGACCATGTCAGAAGCTTGTCTCCAGAGACGGCTCTAAATATTACAAGGACTGGTAGCCTTCCTGTTCTGCTAAAGATTTACAACAATAGCTGCAAACTCCATGTTTAGCAGTCCTTCTTTTCAAATCACAATTCAGAAAAGAAATGGCAGTTACTTGGTACATAAGCTATTGTTCTACCTAAAGCCAATCAAATTTTCGTTGTCAAATTACATAGTCTTTCAGAACACTTCTCATTCTGCTCCAGACTCCTTCTCTGGGTTACCAAAAACGCGGCACTGACAAGCACCTTGATCGAAGCGTTTCCAAAGGAGACATTACTTGGTTGGTCACAGATGGATGAGATAACATGAACTACTACCTTTGGTGGATAGCATTTCCAATTATGAACACCTGGATGTCATGAGTGTGCATTGTGGAGGAAATTATGTGGCCACAATCACAGGGGTGGCCCTACCAATTCAAGTGATGAAAACCTAGGGCGAGTTGATTAATCTTTTCCCAGGCACCGCGTTTGTCTATCCCAAAATATGCCAAAGGCAAAAATGGCAGTGGTCCATCTAATTTTGTCCAAAGGAAGTATGTCAATAAGGTAATTTCAGCATTTTTCCGAGACCACGGCATAGGTTTCATCAGCCACAGTAAACACCCCCTCTGACATGCCTCATATTGTCAAAAGAGATCGAGCTCATTCCACAGCAGATGGGGAACAAAATTTTTTTTTTTTTTTAAATATTTTAATTTTAATTTTTGTCAACACAAAAATGTAGTTTGAAGCAAATTTATACAAGCTAAATCATAATCCCAAACATAATCATAATAATCAAATCTTTTACATTAGATTAGTGAAAGAAAAGAAAAGAAGGCCTAAAGTAGTCAATTATGTTACTACATTAATTTCTTTTAACCAATTGCCAGTATAAATAAGCAACCTTTTATATACACATTTTAGATCAATTATCCCCAAATCAGCTTAGATTTTCGCATGGATTGAACACCCCTTGCTCTAGCTAGTGCTTCTTCCATATCATGTATTTGCCTGACTAATACCCACCAATCCATTACTATGGGAGCTTTTGATGATATCCAAACCCGTGCGATTGTAAGTCTTGCACAGACAAGCAAAATGGTTAACAGGTCTTCGTTATCAGATCTCAGCTCCCTTCCCCCCATCAGTATCTCCATGACCGTTAGTGGTGTGCTGATCCCTGACTTTTGCAACAAAATATGTTCTACCTTCTGCCAAAATAACTAGAGTTCAGGGAATGTGACGAACATATGCTGTATATCTGCCGCATATAATTCACACCTGGGGCATTTTGCTCTATCGTTTACCTGGGTATTAAGTGACCATTTTGCTATCCGATTCGGTGTATAATATAGTAAGCTGATTGTGCAAAACTGTTGCATTCGCAGATTGGAGGAGTGAACTACCCCAGTAATTTTACTAAGAGCATACGATATATTCTTAGCCGAAACCGGTATACCCATGATTCTAGTCCAACAAGCAGCTATTCTGGGGCTATCCTCCAATCTGGGGCCACATAAGTTTTTATATGCTCTACTTATCAGGGATTTATCAGAGTCATATAAACAGTCCATTATATCTGAATGAAATAAGTTCATCAGTTTAAGATAATTTACAAAATAATCGCGTATCTGTACATATTTAAACTGCATGTTGTTGTTAATTTATACACAATTTGCATTTTTCTGAACTCCAGAAAACCACCACGATTGTATAGGTCCCCTAAACACGTTACCCCATAGTTAGCCCAGCGTTTCCCCGTCCAAACGTGAAAAATGCTAGGCAGCCCTGGATTGCCCCAAAGAGGAAATTTGTCTTCGTTAATGTCTAGCCATACTTGAGAGAGATAGCACGCCATATTATTATGCAATCACGAACCGTCTTAAATGTAACCCTTTTGTAACAATTCGGGTCACTAGTTCTGAACAAAAACAGATTGTCCTCTGCTGCCAACAAAAATGTATGATAATAGGTACTCTTCTCACTGTGAATAAAACTACGAAGACGAACAAAAAAAGCAGACCAAAAATAAATTTTAAAATCTGGGAAATCTAAGCCTCCATGATTAAAGGGGAGTTTTAGCAGTTCCAGGGCTTTTCTCGCTTTTTTATAGCCCCAAATGAAACTACCAAGAATCCCATCCAATCGTTTAAAGAAGGACATAGTCAATCGCAGCGGGATGGATCTAAATAAATACAAGAATTTTGGCAATATCTTCATTTTTACGATGTTTATACGCCCTATAATACCAATGGGTATCCTATGGCCAGCTCATGAGTAGTTTGGCCGTCTCTTAATAGGGTCTCATAATTTAAAGGGATTATTCTTTCAATCTGTGCCGCCATCTTGATTCCCAAGTAAGTAGCAGTCGAACATACCCCCTGTATCGGAGACGCAGATTTGTAATTCAGTAAAATCTTAGTTTTATTAATATTCAGTTTGTACCCAGATAACAAGCCAAACTCTTGCCTTCATGTGTAATCACTTGCATGCCCCCCCTCCTGGATCCGTTGAGAACACTGCTATGTCGTCAGCGTATGCTACAACTTTAAGGGAGTTGTCCCCAAGCATATAGGGACTAATTAGCTGCTGATTTTGAAGGGTTGAAACAAAAGACTCTATATAAAGGGCAAATAAAAGTGGTGATAAGGGGCACCCTTGCCGGGTTCCCCGAAGATTCGGGAAAGCGATTGATTGTTACCCTGCATACATTATCTTGGCACTAGGTTTATCGTATAGAGCTTTTATCCACAAAAGATATTGCCCTTTGATGCCAAAGGCAACAAGTGTGGCCCATATAAAGTCCCACCCCACTCGGTCGAATGCTTTTTCAGCATCTAACAATATCATACCGAGTGGGGTCGACTGTGTTTTTGCTGCATCAAACGCAGAGACAGCCATGTTCACGTGGGCAGTCATGTCTCTCCCCTGAACGAAGCCATGTTGGTGAGGCGACACCAAGCTAGGTAGCACGGGAGATAGTTGATTCGCAAGAATCTTAGCAAATATTTTTGCATCGTCATTGGTGAGCAAAATCGGCCGATACGACCCACACTCCTCTGCCAATTTACCTTTTTTTAATAAAGAAAATGATTTACGTTATTTTCCATGAGTCAGGAGCCTTACCCTCTTCACCAATAAACCTTATAACCTGACTGAGTGGTACCACTAACTCCTCCATAAACCGCTTATAAAATTCCAAATAAATGGTATCATCTCATGCTGCTTTACCCGATGGTAGAGATGTTATTGCTGATTTTATTTCTTCCATTGCCATATCACTGGCTAAACAGTAAGAAGTTTCATTCTCCACAAATAAGGGGGAATTATTTTGTATGTAATTAGATATTTCATCTTGCTTAGGCTGATGTTGCGGAGTATATAGCACTTGATAATAAGACACAAATTGTTCCAATATCTGTTTTGGAAGTTCATATAATTTGTTGTCAGTCCCCTTAACCTTCCCTATAATTGTCTTGGCCCTATCATCTGCTACCTACTCTAAATGCTAAGATCTTACCTACCTTCTCCCCTGACTCATATTGCGCCAAACAATACTTCTTTATTGTAGCTATGCTCCTCTCCCTGAATGTTTTTTCAGCGCTGATCTACAATCCACTAGGCTGTACCCCAACTCATCTGCATTTTGAAGACCTCTAGTAACTGCATCAATATGCTTGTCTTCTATCTTCCGTATAGCCAATATAGTGGCATCCAATTTCATCTCCTGCTCTTTATTCTGTCTCAAATAAATTGCTGGGTAAAACCTCTAATTGCTGCCTTAAATGTGTCCCACACTACTATGGGAGAGGCTGTCCCTATGTTTGTTTAAAAAAACTCCTTAAGATGTAACCTAGCCTGAGTTACAAATTCTTCATCTGTAAGTGGATATCTGGGAAAGGAGAAAGATCGGGAGTTTTTATGTTCTGGGGAAATCCTAAATGTAAGAAGAAAAGGATTATGGTCTGACGTGACCCTCTAACATATTTACATACTGCTTGACCATAAAATGTTATCTGATGCCCAGGCCATGTCAATTCTTGAATATAGCTTATGAGGGGCAGAATAATTCGTGTAGCCTGCTATATTGGGGTAAAGAGTCGTCCAAACATCTTTAATCACCTGCAAACGCACCAACTCCCATATAGCTGTTCGTGTCTTTCGCATCCTTTGAAAAGCCCCCCTTCGTGTGGTGTCCACTCGATAATCCATTATACAATTAAAATCATCCATCACCAACAGCTTCCCCTCCCAATTTAATAATTCCAAAGTAACTGCTTCTATTACAGTGGGATCATCTAAATTGGGGTCATATAATGAACATAAAACATATTTTTTACCAGTTATTTTCACTTCCCCCCATTATCAGACAGTGTCCTACAAACTTCCACTCAAAATCGTTTGCTCCTTACAATAGCTACGCCCAGGATAGACACCGTTTGTGCCGAGCAAACTATCACCTCATAACTTAAATGTCTCAAGAAGCCTCTATCTTTATAAGAAAGATGTGTTTCTGACAACATAACAATCTGGGGGTTATACGTTTTTAATTACTCTGCTACTAACTGCCTCTTAATCTTGTTGTTGAGGCCAGCCACATTCCAGGCTAAACATCTTATCGTTGCCATCCCAATATCAATTCTTCCCTACCTCTTCTGTTATCCACCTGCATTAGCCTTTGATTACCTTGCTGCTTTCTTTCCCTCTTACGTATGTATTTGCTTTTTTCCCCTTTCCCTTCAATTGTGTTGACTTTTTCCATTTCTTCACACCCCCCTCCACCACCAACCCACCCTAACCCCCAACTCTCCCATCCGTATTCTGGAGGAGGAATCATCCTCTTCTTACAGCTGCCGGTGGTATGGCAGCTAAGCTGGAAACCTGCTTCCGCAATGGCTGCCAATAAGTATTGGCCCCCTGAATTCATTTAACCAGAGAGGACACAACAAAAAAAGCCCAATTTAAACAATCCCCTCTTTCTGCCATTTTAGTAATACTTCCTTAGCCTCAGGTTCAGACGTAAAAGAAAGAACTTTACAGCTCCTAATGATCTTCAAGCAAGCTGGTTCCTGTAAGTACGCTTGTGCCCCTTTAGGTTTTAGGGGATCAATTAATTGTCTCAAACGCCACCGTCTGTCCATAGTTGCCCTACAGAATTCGGAGCGGAAAAAGATCGGGTAGGACCCTACGGCTATTGGTGTTCGAGGGCCCGATTTTAAAGAGACTGCCTGTCTCTACAAATAATTCATGAAGTATATCAGAAACTGCCTTGGATAGCGATCATCCTTCCGGCGTTGCACCAATGGGAGTCTGTGAGCCCTATGGATCTGGCAAGCCCAGTCCCAGTCTACCAGATCCGGGAAGGCCTTCTGCATCACTTGCACGATAATTGTTCTTGAGTCTAAGCCTTCTTGCTCTTCAGAAATACCAAATACTTTTACGTTTTGCCCCCTTTGCCTATTTTCCAACTCTTCAAGTTTGAGTTCCAGGCTAGCTAGCTGATCGTCATGTTGCTGTGTTAGGTTTACCACTTTGGCAGCGACCTCCTCCGTAGTGACCACTCTCTGCTGTAGCTCCTTTATCTCGCCAGTTAATTCACCAACTTTCCCTGTTACTTCCTTCAAGTACAATTGAATACTAAGGTTATCTGCCCGCTCGCGTGTCTCTTCCCTATGATCTTTTAGAGCTTGTAATATCAGGGATAGTATTAGAGTATCATTTTCCGTGATAAGTCCTTTTTGCAAGTCCTCCCCCGGGCTTGGTACGTGGGGCTGTTGTGGTGAACCAAGTACCATGAGTAGATTATTTTGCCCTGGATCACCCTCTGGATCTCTCTCAGGTGTTATACAGGGCTCTGAATCCATATCCGTTTCTGAACTGCTTGCTCCTTGTACTGTCACCCCAGCCACAGCAGGGCTAACAACACTTGTAGCTTTATTCGTCAGCCCTACATCAGATAGCCTCGACATCACAGTTTTTTTTTTGTCAAACATCACAGTTTTTATCTCTCCCTTTGATTGTACCCATCTCCGCATTGGGCTGTTAGCACACAATCCCTTAATTTGTGCCTTTTTCTTGCTAGCAAACCCAGTGCTAGATGTACTCTGATTCCTGCTTGCTTCTTTCGAATTTCTAGCTTTTGGGCTCTTCTTTTTTTTAAATTTTTTTACTGATAATGCCAGGGAGGCCACTTGCTTTGCCCTTATGTCTGTATGGGATTGCTGCTCAGCACCATCGTCTTCAGTAATCTGATTCCCTTGTTCTTCCTCTCCTTGAATTACACCAGAGTAATGTCCCAGATGGTTAGCCATTACGGAAGCCGCAGCTACTGTGACTGCCTCTTCAGAATCCATAGCTAAGATAGGATATTCCAGTGCTACATGCTCTCCAAGTAGTGTGGTACACCCATTCGCCTGCCCAGATGTTTTCTCCATCTGATAATTATGCTGGGTAGTTTCAGTAACATGCTCATACTCATTTGGTTCAATATTTAAAAGTGAAAGTGAAATTGCTTTCTGTAGCTCTGTATGCTTAGTTCCTGTCACTGTTTCATCGATTGCGCTAAATTGCTCAGAATTGTTTTTCTCCCCCCCAATTTTCCCTGCATGTTCACACTGTCCAAATTCTCTGCCTCCCCTTAATCACCTTCCATTTCCGTAAGCATTATCCGGTCTGAGTCCTCAGCGACTTTCTGCACTGCATCTTGACTATTGCCCCCAGAAGTACTATCATTGTTGGCTTGCTCCAGGTTAATTGAATTGGTAATTATTTCAACTAGTCTGTTGCTAGTAGTTGAATCTGCATCATTTTCTGCTTCCAACAGTTCATTTGATTTTTTTGATTGCAGGTAGCACATGACCAGCTTCCCAAAATTCGCCAATTGTTTCACACACCCTATCCCAGCAGCAGCAGTTTTTCCTACTGCCTTTGTGCCCCCCGGTGTCTCCCCACTCACCAACAATTGACTTGTAGCACTAGTCCCTCTCGCAGGGTTCTTCTCTGGGGCCATCTCGGACAGCAGAGGGGGCACCAGCAGAGCAGTCCCTGAATTGATGCGACACGAAATGCGCCGAGCTGCAAGTCACGCTGCCTCGTAGGTATGCAGCAAGCGAGGCAGGCCGGGCGCACAGCTCAAACTAGTCCTTGCCAGGGTCTGCATCCGGCGCTGTAACTATCAGCGAAGCCACCAAATGAATCCAACTAAGTCGAGCAAAAGCGAGCCTGAAGCATCCCGAATCCTCTCGTCTCCCGTGAAGCAAGTTCACAGGTGAGCTCTCACCGCCATACATTCTGATACACTGCTTTTTTTCCCAGTCTATCGGGGCTTTCAGGTCTTTCGAAGTATTTCCCCTTCTCTTACGTTATCTACATGTAACGTTTAACAGTTAACAGTGGCAATCCTCTTGAGCAAGCAAACCAAAAAAACGCAGGGGTCACCAGCTTCCCCGCGGCCACATCGCGATGCAGGCTTTTCACGGATGGCGTCTCTCCGCCATCTTGCTCCTCCTATCGATTCCCCAGGGAACTACAATTATTAGACAATTTTAAAGAATGTATCCATTTCAACCTGTAGGTGTGCACAAGACGATATTAGCACAAAGACTATTTTCAGAGGCACATTGTTTTTACTCTTACACATCTTATTTCAATTCACAACTTTAAAAACAAAATGTTATGAGTACTTTGGCCCTCCCGCTGTACCAGCAAAATACACATGTTGTCCATACCTTCAAGAGTACTTTACTTTACAAAACTTTATTTGATCTTACAATTAAGTTCATAAAAGTACAATTAGAACAATTTAAACCAAACCAATAAAATAAACAGCAATTCATTTCTAAAATCGTTATCAAGTTATCAGAACAGTAAACATTTTAAATGTTCCAGAATAGACAGTAACGAATACATTAGAGCATATACATTTGTGGGATAAAATACAGGTAATTTAAATATATAAAATTCATCATCTAAAATTCTGATCCAGGTGTTTCCTCTTGCCCGTGCACGCCCACCAGTAGCATGCCACTGCGTAGCAAACTAAAGGTTTTGGTAATGACTTTAAAAAGTATAATACTACTGGACACTGTCGCAAATTAAGCCGTTTTAAAATCGGGACAATATATTTCAAACGTTTTTCTTTATAAAACCCACAAAAAAGCGTTAAATGTGAATCAAACTGAGGTGACTTCCCACCACAAGGGCAGTTTGGCAAATCAGAGTGTTTACACCTTTTTGACGGGAAACCCAACATGAACGGGAGACGGTTCAAACAAAAACGAATTAAGATAAACTTATGTTGCAAACACGGGATATCCACTAAATACGAATAACCACCGTCTACCAGGGAGGGAACCAGTTGATAGGTGAGGACCAATTGCACAAGTTAACACTTGTGTAACGATATATCTGTAAGAGACATTAGTTAGTATTAGATTCCTTACCTTAGAATATCCCCAGGCGTCAGACTGGATCCGGAAACTTTTGCGTAGCAGTACCCTTGCGTGTCGGTAGGCGTCGTCTGCGGCTCTGCGTCCGTCGTCGGCGCCGTGATCAGAGTACTTGGACGCCGCCTCCGCGTGCTGATGTCAGTTCTTAGACACAGCTTTTCCGCGCCAGAAACGCAGAGCCATGTTAAAAACCAACACTGGTGCCATTGAAACTAGGGCCCTGAAAGGGGGGTAACCCTAACCCTAGATATCGGTTTGCAGAACGGGGAGGATGGGTGGGTCGGTAAGGAATCTAATACTAACTAATGTCTCTTACAGATATATCGTTACACAAGTAGTAACTTGTGCATCTGAAAGAGACACGTTAGTATTAGATTCCTTACCTTAGAATAGATACCCCAGCAATACCAACCCCGGTGGTGGGTCTGCGAACCAATAATCACACCAGAAAGTCCTTGAGGACGGAACGGCCAAAGAAGCCATCCCTCCGGACTTGACTGTCCAGGCAGTAGTGTCTTGCAAACGTGTGCAGCGAAGCCCACGTAGCTGCCTGACAGATATCCTGTAAGGGCACACCCCGGCCCAGGGCAGTTGTAGTCGCCGTGGCTCGGGTGGAATGAGCCCGCAATCCAACAGGGGGCTCCTTTCTAGCCAAGGAGTAGCATGCCTGGATACACAAGATGATCCACCGGGAGATGGTCCTCTTGTGTACCGCCTTCCCCTTCTTAGCGCCCACGTAACCAACAAAGAGTTGGTCATCCACCCGGAACTGGCGTGTGCGATCCAAGTAAAATGAGAGCGCACGTTTTGGGTCCAGACGGTGGAGCCGCTCTTCCTCTTTAGAGGGATGCGGTGGCGGGAATACGGTTGGCAAGGTGATAGACTGCCCGATGTGGAAGGCCGTGACAACCTTGGGCAGGAAAGATGGCTTAGTACGCAACACCACTTTGTCCGGATGGACAGAAAGGAAAGGTGGAGTACAAGAAAGGGCCTGGAGCTCACTCACTCTCCTGGCAGAGGTGATGGCAACCAGGAAAGCAGTCTTCAGAGTAAGAAGGCGGAGAGGACATTTGTGAAGTGGCTTAAAAGGAGCGCACATCAGAAACGTAAGAACCAGGTTCAAGTCCCACTGAGGCATCACAAACGGAACAGGAGGAAATGTGTGTGTGATGCCTTTTAGAAATCTATTTACAATAGGGGACTTGAACAAAGAAGGTTGATCAGGCAGCCTCAGAAAGGCTGAAAGGGCAGAAAGGTAGCACTTGATAGTGCCCAGAGCAGAGCCCTGCTGGGCAAGAGAAAGAAGGAAGAGAAGAACCTCAGAGAGAGGGGCAGCAAGAGGATCCACAGCCTGTGCTGTGCACCATGCCACAAATCTGTTCCACCTGCAGGCGTATACAGACTTTGTGGAGGGACGCCTGGCTGCCAGAACAACGTTACAGACTTCAGGAGGCAAGTCAAATGGCCTCAACTGTCGCCGCTCAATCTCCAAGCATGGAGGTGGAGACTGGACAGGTACGGGTGGAGGACCGTCCCCTGCTGCTGCGACAGAAGGTCCTCCTGAAGAGGCAGGCGAACCGGGGGATCGACTGACATACTGAGTAGCTCTGGATACCAGTACCTTCTTGCCCAGTCCGGAGCCACAAGGATGACTTGGGCCCGGTCGCGCTTGATCTTCTTCAGCACTCCGGGCAGAAGTGGTATAGGCGGAAAGGCGTACAATAGACCGCAACTCCACTCGTGACGAAAAGCGTCTCTGAGCGAGTGCCGCCTTGGAAATTCCAACGCGCAGAACTGATGACATTGCGCATTCTCTTCGGTGGCGAATAGATCTAACCAAGGCTCTCCCCATTGCTGAAAGAGGCCTTGCGCCACGTCCGAGTTCAGACGCCAATCGTGATCCATCATGCACCGACGGCTGAGCTTGTCCGCCCTGACGTTCAGAGAATCTGCCAGGTGTTGAGCCACCAGGGTCACGCCCTGGCGTTCCAGCCATTGCCAGAGGCGCAGAGCCTCCTGGCAAAGGGTCCACGACCTCACCCCGCCCTGTTTGTTGCAGTACCACATGGCGGTGGTGTTGTCCGTGAACACCTGCACTACACTCCCCCGGACAGAGGGGAGGAATGCCTTCAGTGCTAGACGAATCGCCCGTAACTCCAACAGGTTGATGTGGAGCCGGGTCTCCGCCGGAGACCAGAGGCCTCTGATCTCCGCCTCTCCCATGTGGCCTCCCCAGCCCTGGAGGGACGCGTCCGTCACAACTACGTGCTCCATTTGGGGAAGGGAGAGGGATCTGCCGCTGACCCAATCGCGGTCCATGAGCCACCACTGCAGCTGTCTCGCAGTGCCCTCCGAGATCAGGACGTGGTCGGACAGGTTGCCCTGATGCTGGGCCCACTGAAACTTCAGGTCCCACTGCAGAGCCCGCATCCGCCACCTGGCGTGATGCACCAGCAGGATGCAGGAGGCCATCAGCCCCAGAAGCCGCAGCGTCAACCTGACCGAGACCCGGGATAGCGGCTGAAAGATGGGAATCAGAGCCTGAATATCCCGGACCCGCTGTTCGGGTGGATAAACCCGAAACCGCACCGAGTCGAGAACCGCTCCGATGAAAAGGAGCTTCTGAGAGGGGCACAGGTGTGACTTCGGCACATTGATGGAGAACTCCAGCCGGTGCAGGAGATCTGCCGTAGTCTGGAGGTGGCTGACGACTGTCTGGGGCGAGTCCGCCTTCAACAACCAGTCGTCGAGGTAGGGGAAGACTGAAACCCCTCACCTGCGCAGGTGTGCTGCGACCACCGCCATCACCTTTGTGAACACCCGTGGGGCGCTGGTAAGGCCGAAGGGGAGCACGGTATACTGAAAGTGCTCGTGGCCAACCGTGAACCGCAGGTAGCGCCGGCAGGACGGGGATGTGGAAATAAGCGTCCTGCAAGTCCAACGCTACCATCCAGTCTCCTGGGTCCAGGGCAGCTAGGACCTGAGCCAGTGTCAGCATTTTGAACTTCTCCTTCCGGAGGAATCCGTTGACGTTCCTTCGGTCCAAGAGAGGGCATAGGCCCCCTTTGCCCTTCTTGGGTACCAGAAAGTAGTGGGAGTAGCAACCACACCCTACTTCTGGCCCAGGAACGCGCTCGATGGCCCCCTTGGCCAAGAGGGCCGGAACTTTCTCCTGCAGAAGTCGCAAATGATCCCCCGATACACGGTGGTTCTGTGGTGGCATGGCTGGAGGAGTCGCCTCGAAGGGGAGGGAGTAGCCCCTTCGGACGATTTCCAGCACCCACCTGTCCGAAGTGACAGTGCGCCAGTGGAGGTGGTGATGGCGAACCCTGCCCCCCACATGGGTCTGAAAGCGTGGACTAGGAGGGTTTTGAGGCTGATGCTGCGGGGGAAGGTGTGGACTGACCTCGCCGTTGTCCCCGACCGCCACCGCGTTGGGTATTACCTTGCGGAGCGTGGCTGGCAGCACGTGTGGGTACACCCCTTCCGTGGCCTCGAAAGGAGTGAAAGGCAGCCGATTGCTGGCGCGGGCCAGCAATCGGCTTTTTCCAGATCTGCACTTGCTGGCGCGGAAAAAAGCATAACTGACGTCAGCACGCGGAGGCGGCGTCCAAGTACTCCGGCGACGTCATCACGGCGCCCACGACGGACGCGGAGCCGCAGACGACGCCTACCGACGCGCAAGGGTACTGCTACGCAAAAGTTTCCGGATCCAGTCTGACGCCTGGGGATATTCTAAGGTAAGGAATCTAATACTAACGTGTCTCTTTCAGATGTTTGGTATAGTTCATCTGTGCTCTAAAGTAATGGGCCCTCAATAAAAATATCCACCAATTTCCCACTGGATATTCTTTTACAGAATAGGGAATCTTTAAATAATTCTATGTGACCTATATTTGTCAGTTGCCGCTCTACATAAGTTAACCATTTAATTTTGCCACAGTTCTATAATTTTTAACATTCTTTGATGATATTTTGTGTTAAAGGCAGTGTCCCGGTTCCAAATAGAGCGCCAGAGGAGAATTGGAGCCAGCTTGATCGAGTCTGTAATGTAAGGTAAATCCAGTTCAATGTGAGCAATATAATTTGAATAGGATTGAGGTAGGGACACTAAAGACTTACAACACTTATTTTCAATAGCTATTAGGTAGTCAATGGGGGCAATGCCCCAAACTACTGCCCCATAAGTCGCTGCAGCTTTCGCTTTGGCATGATAGATCTTAATTGGGTTTAATGGCTTAGAGCCCAATTTCTGGGAGAAAACCTTAATTGCAGCTAGACTTCTCTCAAGACCCAACGCTCTTCCCCCCACCAATTGTTGCCAAGTCTGATTTTTTGTCCAGAAGGACCCCCAAGTAAGAGATGGAGTCCACTATCCCAATTTTCCCAGAGTCCATGTAAAAACTGGGTATTTTATCATGTCTTCCTGTCCCTGCCGCAATTACAAAGGACTTGGTATGATTTACTTGGAGGTCTAATGAAGCCATAAAGGATGCACAGGCTGAAATGAGAGTCTGGAGGCCTCTCCCTGTTCAGGCAATGAGTACAGCGTTGTCGGCGTAAGCCAAGATGGGCACTGGACGGGAATCCACCATGGGGACATCCAGAGTTGTAGTCATAAGCGCCTTTTCTATTCCGTTTGTGTAAATCAAGGAATGGGGTCAAGACACAGCCCTGCCTTACCCCCCTTGAGATCTTAAAAGGGCGGGTGCATTCCCTATTTTTCCCGTAACGCACCAAAGCAGTAGCGTCTGAATATAGTTGTCGTTTAAAATTGATAACTGCTGGTTCACATCCCATCTCCTCCATAATGTACCAGAGCTTGGAGTGGGAAACACAATCAAACACCCAGGATACCGCCTTTGTTTGGAAAGAGCGGTAGCCATTTATAAAAAATGGGCTCAGTTGCCCATGTCTCTTGAAACAGATGATATCCTGACCTTCCCACTCTTTTAGCCAACTGGAGTTCCTTAGCTTATTTTTGATTCCTGTGATGTTCCACGTCAGTATCTTACAAATTTTGTTTAACCGGTTCCCATTAGCAATATTTCCAAAGGGTTCATTAGTTTCAGGCGTTTTTACCAATGCTATGCCTGGTTGGTTAGCGTTGGTTTCAGTCAATCGCATTGTTCCAGGTCACTGAGGGGGGCAAATCTATTCTCAAGGGTTACCTCTCTATTACCCTTCTCAAATGGGGCACATGGTTCCCGCTCTCCACTACCCTGACGGGATCTGAATTCATTAGCCAATGTCAGAGGCTGTCTAGAGCACAAGAACACATAAGGTACTGCTTTTATCTGTGTACTGCTAGGGGGATGCCTACACAGATAGTCCAGTAGAGCTTTTGGAGTGTGGTAGTTGTGAAAATTCACGATCACAAAATCCCTATCCATTATTTTATTTGTCGAACCTAACCACTCCACCCTTCTCCCCATAATCATTTGCTTAGCAAGTGGGACAACCCCATTTCCCGAGGGAGGTGCAGGGGCTGGTGGGTTTTAATAATTGCCCCCCTAAGCGATCTATATTGGTTAGAGTGAGAGGCCCTCCCTCCCTCCCTGTTCCTGTGAGATTAAGCGTGTGATGCTGCCTAGGTCGTTATTAACAGTAAAGGATTGCAATGGTGGGATCTCATCTCTGCTCTGCAGTTGGTGTTGGTATACTGGAGGAGCCATTCGGGTTTGGGAGTCACTTTGAGCTATATGATTTGATTTGATTTGATTTATGATTTTGTAAAGCGCACGTATGCCCATGGGCGTCTTGGTGCTGGAGATATGAGAAGACTAGGGCAGCAGAGAGAAACCGGCTAACCAGATATGAATAACCATGTTTTTACCAGTTTCCTGAATGAAAGTAGGGAGGTGCTGTTTTTGATTGCAAGTGGGAGCTGGTTCCAGTCTTTAGCTGCATGTAGCAGAAATTTTCTTCCTCCCCACCTAACCTGTTTGAAGCGGGGTATCTGAATCAATTTTGCCTGACTGGATCGCAGCTTCCTGGGTGGCTCGTAAAGTTTGAGGTGCGTTATTAAGAACTGAGAGCCAGAACCATGAAGGCATTTGTATGCTAGACAAACAGATTTAAATTTGATTCTTTTTACCATGGGGAGCCAATAGATGATGTGTAATAGGTTCAGACCTGGGAATGTCCAGTACCAGCCTTGCTGCTGCATTTTGCAGGCGTTGCAGTTCAGCTAAGTGCTGGACTTGCATCCCGGCGTACAGAGCATTCCCGTAGTCTAACCTTGACTGGGCCAGCATCGTGACTACCGTTTTACGGGAGTCAAAGGGAATGAATGGCAGGAGCTTCCTAATCATTTTCAGGATATACCACAAGGTGGATATTAGTTTATTAGTCTGGGCGTCAAACGTTAGCCTATTGTCAAATATCATACCCAGATTTTTCACTTTGTTGACTGGGGATGGGCAGTTGCCAAGACTAGCTGGCCACCATTCCGGAGACCAGACTTCACTATATGTTCCTAGTAGCATAACCTCACTTTTGTTACCATTCAGTTTTAGGCAGTTTCTCTGCATCCATTGGCTGACTTGCATCACACAATTTTTAAATGTATCTGCTGTTTCTGCAGTGTTTGCGATTGAAACCACTATTTGGGTGTCGTCTGTTTATGAGACCGGAAGGAATCCACAAGTCCTAATAATTCCTGCCAAAGGCGCTACATACAAATTAAAAAGAGTGGGGCTTAATGAAGATCCCTGTGGCACACCACAGGTGGAGTTGAAAGGTTTTGATTTTGCTTCTCCCAACTCGACTGTAAAAGTCCTATTGTATAGGTACGACACCAGCAATTTTCTTGCAGCTGGATGAACGCCGGCCTCTGCAAGTCGACCCAGGAGTGTTTCATGGCTGACCGTGTCAAAGGCCGCCGAAAGATCCAACAGGATCAAGGCGGCCCTCCCTCCGGCATCCAGTACACTCCTGAGTTCTTCTACTGCCATAAGCAGGGTTGTTTCTGTTCCGTGACCCTCTCGGAAGCCGAATTGAGAGTGGTCTAAGACATTAGTCTCTGCGAGAAATTGGGCCAGCTGTTTGTTCAACAATTTCTCCAGAACCTTTGCACCGAAAGGTATTCTTGCAATAGGTCTGTAGTTCACCGGTTCTTGTGGATCTAAGTTGGGTTTCTTTAGTAGCGGTAGTACTGATGTACATTTCCACAGATCTGGGAAGTGACCTGAGTTCACTATTTAAGACATAAGCCTAACCAATTGTTCGCTTAGCAGCTCAGGGAACAAATGCAGTACTTTCGGTGGGCACAGGTTCACTAACGCACCGGATTTAGTGTTTATAACCGCCTGAAATACATGTTCCAGTGAAGGTGGCAAAAATTGAAACAGTAGTTTCTGTTTTGTTGGAAATGCTTCGTCTCTAAGTTCGGGGTTTAATGATGTGGGAGGCTGCATGTCCGTTGATTTGAATGATTCATATACTGTGGTCACTTTATCTATGAAAAATTGTCCTTGGATGTTGCAGAAATCAGAGCTAATCGAAACCTGTTTGTTGTTATCTATTTTGGTTAATTGTTTAACAGTGGTGAACAGTTCTTTACTAGAGTTTTTAGCCTCCTCTATTTTCCGAATAAAGTAGATACTTTTTTCTTTTAAAATAATTTTTTTATACAAAATCAGTGAAGTTTTATAATCAATTTTCTGCTCTTGGTCGTAATTGGATCTCCATTTCCTTTATACATTTTCTGCAATTTTGTTTGTGAACCTTGAGCGAGTCGGAGAACCATGGTTGGGAAGTTTTTTTTTTCTGAGGGTAGCTTTTTTTAGCGTTACTGCTTTTCTAATGGCAGACGTTATCCAGTTTGAAATTTGAGATGTGGCGCAGTTTTACTATCTGGTGCCAGCTCGGGAATAGTTGATGAGAGTTGTTCTTTTAGTTTAGGGGTGTCTAATCTGGACCAGTCTAGATACGACGTGGGCCTAGGTGATGGGGTAGTGGAAACTACATTCTTTATCACGTTTATGGAGAAGGTTATTACCTTGTGGTCTGATCACGGAACCGGTAGGATTCCAATTATCTCAATGTCCTTATTGGAAGTAAAGATTCCGTCGAGAGTGTGCCCGCATTGTGTGTATCCTTTTTAACAATCTGTTCCAAGGATAAATTGGTGAATGCATCTATCAGGGTAGCCGTGCCTAAATCTGCGCTCTTCTCTAGGTGTATATTGAAATCGCCCAGGACAGTGAAATCCGAACTCCTTACACTGGATTGCAAGAACGAGCTAAAAAGTTGTGTCAGAGGGGTTTGGGCTTTTGGTGGTCTGTAGATCAACAGGCCTTTAAATGTATAATTACTCGTGATGTTAAGTTGGAAGAATAGAGTTTCGCTGTCCGGATTACTGTCTTGGTCTGAGCCTTTCACCTTTAGTTATAGGTGGCAGGCTACTCATATTAGCGGACCTAATCGTGTTCCCCTCTTTCATGTTAGAGGCCACAAGTCCTTCCCCTCCCACCTGAGTTGAATGACCCCGTAGGGCATTTCCACTACGTGACAAAGGCCGGGTGGGTTAAATGGTGGGGCCAGTGAATTGATCAAAAGAAGGAGTAGCCAGACCCTCTAAATGTAACAATCGCTCCCCAATTCTCGTTTGTTGGGTTTGCAGTGGGTTCAACAATACAGTAATTAGTGTTTCAATTCTCTTCCACATATCATCACCCTCAATTAAAGGCAAGTAGGCAAAGATCCTTAGTTATCTGGGGGACAAGATGGAGTTTGGGCCAGGTTCAGTTCCTTCCCTTCTTCTACGTTTTTTAGGTTGGGATTTCTGCTTAGCCGGGTTCACTGGCAGTTTCACCGGTCTGGCACCCCTTCTCCGCTTCTCTGAGGGCTCAATGTTCTTGTCAAGTATGGCTGTTGGAGCCCGACCCACTAGTGATGTCTTTGACCTAGTTATGGGCTCACCTCGGAAGAGGGAGCCCGTCAGTACAGTCATAGGTGTGAGTGAAGTAGATGGTGTTAACAAGGGGTTTGGCGAGGCTAATACGGGGGTTAGCAGAGCAATAGGCCCTTCTTTGCCACCAAGAGAAGAGCACTTCTGAGCAATCAGAGAATCCAGGGAGAGATGTCTCTCAGTTATTGCAATCTCGACAAACATCTAGTGTCCCTGCCATACTCCCGCCTGTCTGATCAACATGGACCTTCCTTTATGCCATAGTTCATAGACTTAAGCGTGTAAATAAATAAAGATGCACAATGCAACCAAACTGCAGACAACAGTACCGTAATAAGTGTGCTTGTGAGGTCCCAGGACACAGCAGATGGAGAGTGGGCCCAGTCCAGTCTCCCACGGGCGTGGAACGGCCCGCGCCTGGCCGCATCCTGAGCCGCAGGCCAGCGTCTCAGTTTTAGAGCGTTCTAGCAGCGCTAGTGGTTCTGGGGGTTGTAGTCTCTCCAGTAGCGTTTCCGGACTCTTCCTGTTGTTCGCCTCCTTCACGGGGAGAAGAGTAGTGGTGAGGAGCATGGAACCACTGAGCCGCTCTGGCAAAAGAGTGTGTAGTGAGTACATTTGGGGCTCCAAGAGTAGCTCCATTATTGGTACAACGGGAATACCACTGTACCAAACTTACTAAAACAAAAAACAATTATAATTATCCTTCCTTTCCACCATTGAGCTCCAACCCCAGTTGTGCTTTCTGAGGGGGTTGAGTTCAGGGTCTTGCCTGTGACCAGGCAGTTTCTCAAACCCATCAGGTGAGCGGCAACCCTATGCGGCATGGACTAGTATGCCAAAGCATAACATATATGTCACTAGGGGGCTCTACACAAATACTCCAAAATGTGTAACCAGTGGTGGAATCGTCATCAAGACCTTAACTCGCGCTAGAGGACATTGTGTTGTTGGAAGACTTATTCTATGTCGTCATTGTATGGGAAGAAATGTATGCAGTTCAATGATGCTGTAGTGCATTGTTTAATGAGAAGTATTTGAAAAAACACTCTCCGTCATTTCCAAGAGCTTGCCTATGGTCACATGTTTCACCCAAACCAGTGCTTAAGAATGAATGAAAACCTTACTCTACAGGGCATACCTTGCATGTTGTTGATAATGACAAACAAACCACTAAGAGATACAAAAGGGGATGATGGACGGAGCGTTTGAGCAAATCAAACACTCACCCCCAGTCAACTGATCTGCGTTTAATCCATCACCATTCTTTAGCTCACTCTCCCACCCCAGTTCAGACATGGCCATATGCAAATCAGTCTGACCCTGTGCCTCATGGGAACAGTCCAGCCTGAACTGCAAAGCCATGTCTTCCCTGGACCAGAAACAAGCATCCTGGGACCGGTTTCGGATTCATAATCCTCATCAGCCAGGCTATCTTGAATCCAGTGGCAAAGTGAGCAAGGGACTCACGTCTGAGCATACCCTGCACTACTATCATCTCTTACACTGAGCCAAGTACAAAGAATAAACTGCTTATATATACAATATTTAGCTGTATATATCATTCATCAGTGACAAAAAATGGAGGCTCAACCTAAAGGACTGGCCGGCATCCCAGACTTCCACTGAACACACAGAGAATCATGATGATATTAGTACTAAGTGATGTAACCTACTGCAGCCCTTGTGCGGAACCCACCACAAGAAAGAAACCGCTGGTACACTTTATGTTCATCATAAGCTTATACAGTAACCTGTAGTCAAAAACAGTGAATTAATTGGAATTTCTGAAAAGCTATAAGACAAACATACAGAAAGGCAAGTTCTTAACAATGTAGTTTAATTTTCACTTAAGTACACGCTCTGACATGTCTTAGCTTCTGCAAGAATACAATTCAGTCATCATGTTTACATTTCTAAAATACAGTGACAATTCATTTTAAAACGTACGCAATTGGTATATTTTATATTTCTAAGTACTAAATGCATATTTTTGTATGGTTTCTCTAACAACGCTAGCATGAGGCCAAGAAACGCTATCATAATGTCAGAGGTCCAGTGCATTAAGCAGAACATTAATCCCAAAGTACCTGGTGCCAACATTGTATACAAAAGCTCAGTGGGAAAGTTAGGACTATCAAAAGGACTACAATGAGATAGGGATCTAAAGTGTTACAGGTATTAGGTGCATGACGAAGTGGATAGAGATGGATTGGGAGTGTGACAAGAACGGGTTCAGTAATAAAGACTAGGAGCATGACAAACATGGGGAGGGTGGAAGAATGGGAGCGTGGTAGTGATTACAAAGTTGACAATGATGATGTGACATAAACTGGAACAATGGCAGGAACTAAGAAGGAGACAGTGAATAAGAGTGTGACAGAGAAGAAGGGTCTAGGGACAGATAAGTAACAGGGATAGAGAAGGTGAAAGAGGTGTGAAAAAGCAACAATCCTATTCATGTTTCCCACTCCCCAAGTAGCTTTTTACCCCTATATTAGACATGACAATTCAAACGGCTGCCATTGTCCGTGTACTGTCTCAACACTGACAATGACAACAGTGATTCCCAGACATTGTCTTAAGACCCTTAAGGACAAAGTCGTGTTCATTTTATGAAAACATATCATCTGTTTACTGTTGCAGCTTCGAACATCCATAATCAGAGAAGGGACTGGGTCGCATATGTATGTTTCCCTTCCTTCGAGTCTCTTGAGCTGAAGATGAGAAAGCATTCTGTCTGTCTGTAGATCACTTTGTCTAGTCTCTCCTTTCAATTTCTCCAGATCACCTCTACCTCGTCAGTTCTGTACCTGAATCATGAAAAAAAGAGAAATCAAATATTCTAATAGAAGCAGGATGGTTACATCAGTGAGAAATAAGACATCCATCCTACAAAGCATTTCTCGGTCTCCAGTTAGGAGAAACACAGAAATCAAAGTTCTCTTTCAAAGAGATTTCATGCTGCAAAACGTGTACATATCAATGATTTTTCTCAGTGTACCATAACAGAACTCAATGGCTCCAAACAATTTCAACAACCAATGCCGCGTGGAAGCCTACATTGAAAATTCCGCCTCTGCTTTCTGGTTACACTAACAAATGCCCTCATTACGAGTGGCCAGTTAAACTCTACATTACCTCCCTTCGCCTGAATTAATTTTGTTCGGTAATTTAGGGGGCAGGGAAATAACACAGATTGCCTGTCTTCGGGAAATAACATGCAGGAACGATGATGATTCCTGATGTTTTCAGCACAGAAATTTTCTTGTGAGAAAAAAAAAGTTTATAAATCTGGTGGACATGGTAACTCCCATCACTGGGCCCACGGGAATTGACAGGCTACTTATAATGAGAGTCAAAGAGGGAAATCTATTTTACAAGCTACTAAGGAATAACTTCTTCTGCTAGGCTTTTAAGCCACTGTACTGACTGCTTCTTTCTAAAAATGCTTCTCCTTTAAGAATGTACTAATTTCCACTCTTCCTTTTTCACATTTTTTGACCGGCTCATCATATATGCATGCACTGGTTCAAAAAGCACCAAGTTATGAAACTGGCAAGTTTGAAGCGACAATTCTGTTTTCTAATTAAATACTTGATAACTTGACATTATCTCTGGTCAATTTCTGAAATTACTTTGGAGTTAAAGCTCCTTTAAACCGTTTCTCAAGTTATTTAAGTTGATTTGTGATGTCAGCAGCACTGCACACAAGATGTGTTGTCAGTGACAGAGTATTCTACAAACTGATAGAACATCATGACATAAAATGGAGAACTAATTTGAGCCCAAGAGAAGTCAAATGTTTGCAACGGATGCAGCAAGATGAGGATACCTTTGTGTTATCCAAGACTGGTCAAGAGAAGTGACCTGTCCAGAGCGGAACATCTCCCAGCCAGCCTGAGCAATCATCGCACCATTATCAATGCAGAACCTGTAGATTAAAATACAAAATAATTTGTTACATACAGACAAATGGTGCAACACAGTGGCACGCTAATGTCAACTAAACCTATCTTGTTGAAAAGAAAATACTGAGCTTAGGGAACAGGTCTTTTCCATACTGTTTTGTTCAATTAAAATATAAAATTAATTGGAAGAGACTAAAAAGCATGCTGCAACATAACATTTATATTAATGCATAATTGGGGTGGACTAAGAAAACTGTACAGTAATATCAGTAAATATCGCTTACACACAGGGAGTAGTAAGAGAACATGGTGAATGAGATGTGGAGAAAAACAGTTATCATGTCTAGCCTATGTTTAAAAAGACTTCTGGAAATGGAGATGCTAGAAAAACTCTTGGTCTTCCATAAAATACCAGAGTCCTATGTTGTCAAGGCCGTTTAATACAAATGACCTCAGAAGACCAACATAATATACGTCTGAGACTTCCAAAATGCATAACAAAAACTGAGACCAAACAACTAAATCATGCTTACTCAACAGTAGAAATACAAATAAAAAGGAAACCAGGTTAAAAAGAATTTTGGACTCGGTAACAGAGGAGGAAACTAGGAGGAAAAAAAATTGACAAAATATTGGCTATTAAAACACAAACTTTGCGTAGTAAACGTTTTATTGACTACAATAATACACACTGCCTTAGCTGGAGAATGATCGACACATGCGACATTGATTAAAAAAGTGGTAGAAATGTGTGCTCTAATAAAAGAAAATATTTTAGTGGTGCATGTAACACTAGGTCTATATTTATAAATTGTTAATGTCTTTACCCAAAGAGGTTAGCTTCAAATGATGAATGACCTTTATCAATATACAAGAGGAAGTGATCTTTACATCTGGTCAGAAAACTACCACTTGAAATATAAAACCTTGTTATAAAATGTATTTGACCATTAAACATTCAAATTTGGAAAGTCATTCAAGATCAAAGCCACCACCTATTTTTTCTATTAATCTGAATTTGTGAATGCTAAATTATAAATGATAATCTATGTACAATCTGAAACAATATCTTCTTCAAAAATGACAAAACTATTTACTTTTTTTTTTAGTAAAGTGAAAAAATAATGGATGCATTAACAAATCCGTTATGTTATGAATATATATATATATATATATATATATATATATATATATATATATATTCCTATACAAATTCCAAAATACATTCATGGATTAACAAAAATATGGCCATTAGATGTCGCTACCAAAATAACATTTAGTTCCTAAATTACATCCAAGCCATTGATAAAATAAACCCCAAACTATTTGGAAGGAAAACGTTATTTACCCTGTACGCATCTGTTCGTGGCATATAGCGTTATAGCTTGACATGCTATGCATCCGTTCGCCATCTAGTGTTGGGGTTGGACGTGTACAACTTGTTTTTCTTATAATGTAGTATTTTTGAGTCACAGGGCCTACTGACTCCACCCCATTAGAAATATTGCACATGGGCATCAACACCAATGTTAGATTGCTTTTTTCCAGTACGGACGACGAGATGGAGTATAGAGAAAACAGTAAAGATGATCATGCATAGCAAAGAAATTAAAGATAATATGAAAAGAATATCTGCAACAACCTCAGGCGACCGAGGAGGAGGGTGGGTGCATGTGAATCTACAGCACTACATGCCACAAACAGATGCGTACAGGGTAACATTTTCACTTTGTGGCGTGTGTATCTGTAGATCAGGGATGTGGAATTTCTATAGCCCGATGCCCGGACACACTGTTTGGGGTCAAGGGCAACAAGTTTTCATGTGTATTTTGTCCTTGGGACAAGTAGGCCCAACCCCCTACAGCACAAACCCTTTGGCTGCCAGTTTACAGTACCACATTATGGATCTGGGAAAGGCATTGCCTGCAGTTAAGGTAATATATGTGTCCATGTGTTAATGCTGTTCAAACCTGTATTTATGGTTCATTAATGCAAAGCCTTTATTAGTAGGTTGAGCTCTCTTAAGTAAATGTTGTAAGCTCAGACTGCACTACTGACAGTGGTTAGAGTACAAAAATGTGCAACACGTTTTCAAAGTTTACCAATATGAGGATATGTATACTGCTCCCAGAATGCTCTCTGATTACTTGCAAATATTTGCAGAAGCCTGAAAGCAAGTTTGATGATTCTTTGCTTTCAAAATAAAATGTTCACAAAACAAATGCAAAAACATTTAGCTAAACTACTGAAAAAATGTAGGTACCATTTCTTTGCAGCATCATTTAGTAAAATGTGTTGATGCATGCTAGTATTTCCCAAAAATATTAATAATGGAAAGTAAGTGTAACTAGTTTTAATAAGATTATGGGAAACAAAAATAAACAAGCATTAGTAAAGCCAGTAGATCTGAAATTGTTGGTCAGCCTTTTGGTTTTGTCAATGCATGATTTGTTTTGGCATGGTTTTTGTAAAACATTATTAGTGTGGGAGCTGCTGGGCCCTTGCCATTATAACAAACATTGGCAAAAGCAAAAATTGTTTCGGTCACAAAAAGCACACATTGCATATTAGTTCCTGGCACTGAACAAAACGACTGCATTGATATGCTCCTTGTGAAAGAATAGAATGCTATCACTCCCAGTGAAGCTAGCCAATAGACAAAAAGAGAGAGACAACATTTTAATACACACAAAAGGTCATGGTTAACGCCAGACCTAATTAGGGCCCCAATTATTAAATAAAGTGCATCCATTTCCTTGGATTAAGTGCAGATGTACAACTTTCATGATACCACAAGACTTTACAGAAGTAGGCCAAGAAATAGTACTCCTAGAAAATATTTGTGAACTGCATTTTAGTATGATCAAATATGCAGGTGTAGATTTGCTCATGCAAAAATCTGAGGGATTGCAAGTTCACTTTCCCTCTAACCACTTATTTCTCAACCCTTAAAGAAGTTTTAGGTCTGCCATTGTCAGGAGTAAATATCCAACCTTTCTCAGTATGGGAAAAGATTAGAGAAGAGTTGGTGAAAACTCTTACAACATGCAAGTTAGTAGACTTGCACAGACTCAGAAGGGTCTTCCAACCCTGGAACTGTTGCTTATCATTACCTTCAGCCACAGTATGTAGATCTGCGGAAACGTAGCAACATAAGGGAATTACTGGTATTCAAACCCTACTATGAAGGAGCCCTGGCTTAACATAGAGGCTATTTCAAAGCTCTTATATAATGAGATTGCTGTCATAATTTGTCGCCGCATTACATTGCACAAAAGGGACAACTGGATTTTGTTACAGGACAAGTAGATTTATGAAGAAACCTGCCTAATGGACAAGTAGATATTTTATTAAATTCCACTCCCCTGGTAGATACACATGCTGTGCATAGACTGTAAAGCAGTCCTCCCAAAAGTAGTGGCGTAGCCTGAGGGGAGGTCTGGGCAGGGTTATTTTAGCCTTGGCATAACAAGACTGTAAGTATATGACCAACCAAAATGGCAACACCTTCCTTAGAAAGAGCACTTCCTTTGTGTGGCTTGGGAGTAGGACACAAATAGCAGTTGTGTCTTATGGAAAGGGTTTGTCCTGTTGATTGGAAAGGTTTTTTGTCCTGTTGATGTAATACATTAGTGCTATTTTGACACAGAGAGTTTGAAGAGCATGTTCTGCTACGGTTTGTGGATGTGGGAAGAAGAGTGTCAGCTCAATTGTCTCATGTCTGGCTAAGATTGAAGATTGAAGGTAGTAAATACCGAAGGAGGAATTTTGCATCAGTTCAAAGAAGCACTCCATCTTGACGTACATGGAGGAAAGGCTTCTCTAAGGTAAGGGCATGTATTTCACTAACTCGTGTTAGAGAAGTGATGGCTACCATAAAAGCCACCTTCCGAGACAAGAATTGGAGCGGGCAAAAATGACGTGAATCATAAGGAGGGCCCATGAGTCTAGTGAAGACTAGGTTAAGGTTCAAGACAGCAGCAGGAGGTGTTCGGGGTGGAATGACACTTTTAAGGCCTTCCACGAATGCCTAATGACTGGTATTCTGAATAGTGAAATATGGTGCCTGTTCTGTAAATAGGCAGCTACAGGAGCCAGGTGTAAATGAATAGAGGCGTAGGCAAGGTCTGATTTCTGTAAGTGAAGGAGGTAACAGACAATGTCTTGTACAGATGCTGTGAGAGGATTTACATTTTTGGGAAGACAATAGTACAGCAATGTTTTTACTTGGCTGTGTAACAGGCCCTGGTGGCAGACCTGTGTGGTCCTCTTTGAGAATAGGCATACACTCTTCTGGTAAGTTAAGATAACCAAACTCTAAGAGCTCAGAAGCCACATCACAAGGTTGAGCTACTGAAGGTTGGGGCGTCTGAGAGTGCCATGATTTTGTGTGGGAAGATCTGGCTGGTTGGGGAGCTTCTCCTGTGGGGCTAGAGAGAGTTCTAGCAGCGTCAAGTATCATGGCTGTCATGCCCAGGTTGGTGCCAGTAAGATGAGCATGAGGGATGTCTGTTTCAGCATCCTAACCACAAACAGAAGAAGTGGTAGAGGCAGAAAAACATAGGCAAATTATCCCTTACCAACTCATCCATATTGTATTGTCCAAGGACTGTGGGTTTGGTAGTCTGGCAGTGAAGTTTGAGCATTTAGCATTTTTGGCGGCGGTGAACAGATCTATATTTGGAACCCCTTGTGCTGAAAGTACGGGAGTAGGACCGGAGGTAGGGTTACCATTTGTAGACTTGTTGGTGAGACCTGCTGAGCAATTCTGCAAGATCGTTGTCCTCCTGGGAATGTGTTGAATGAGCAGATTTCCTCTGTGAGATACTGTCCACCACCAGACGCTTGTGTGCCCCCTTGTTTCTTTAAGTGGAATACAGCAGTCATTTTGTCTGTTTTACCTTGGATGAGAGGGTGAAAAGCTCGGAAAGTGAGCTGGATGGCCAGCAGCTCAAGGTAATGGATGTGGAAAGTTTGTAGGACATGGTTCACTGACCCTGCACTCAATGTGTACAGCCCCAAATCAACAGCAGGTCCTCCAGATGACCCTTTGCTTGAGACCAATGTGCTGCTAGGCACTCCTGTTACGGGTGCAAGAAGGACTTTAGCTATCTTTGTCAATGATTTCAACTGCACTCCTCATCGTAATTTCTGCCAAATCTCTCGGTATCACCATGGACAAGCACCTGAACATGAAAAATGATATTAGCAATGTATGCAAAGGAGCAAACCACTTGATGAGGTCACTCAGAAACATCAAACTTTTCCTTCCTCTACATTACTTCAAGCAGGTGGTCCAAGCACTTGTCTTGCCGAGGCTGGACTACGGTAGTGCTACCCTCTGTGGCCTTCCCAAATATGCCCTGGCTCCGCTAAGGGCCTCACTGAATGCTGCGGCTAGACTGGTTACAGGCACCAAACGAAAAGAGCATATATCCCCAGTTCTAAAATCCCTTAATTGGCTGCCATATGAAGCGCAAATTCACTTAAAGATTGCTGTTCTTACACACAAAGCTCTTCACTTGAACACTCCTACGTCCCTTGCGCAAAAACATAAACTATCCTGTGGTGTAAGAGCCTCAAGAAGCACCTCTACCTTCCTCCTGAAACCACTCATCCTTAAAAAAAAGAGAAGTTGTCACCGAGCCTTCTCCGGCGCTGCCCCAAAGATATGGAACTCTCTTCCACCAGAAGAACGTAGAATCTCCTCATCGACGGCGTTCAAAGTGGAAGCCAAAAGATTCCTAATGAACAAATTCTTTACCCTAATAGGGAACGACTCAAGCGCCTGTTGACATTGCTCCTACTACTATTTTATCAAGGCCGGTTAATACAAATGACCACAGAAGACCAACAAAATATACGTCTGAGACTTCCAAAATGCATAACAACAACTGAGACCAAACAACTAAATGCTGCTTACTCAACAGTAGAAATACAAATAAAAAGGAAACTAGGTTAAAAAGAATTTTGGACTCGGTAACAGAGGAGGAAACTAGGAGGAAAAAAAATTGACAAAATATTGGCTATTAAAACACAAACTTTGCGTAGTAAACGTTTTATTGACTACAATAATACACACTGCCTTAGCTGGAGAATGATGGACACATGCGACATTGATTAAAAAAGTGGTAGAAATGTGTGCTCTAGTAAAAGAAAATATTTTAGTGGTGCATGTAACACTAGGACTATATTTATAAATTGTTAATGTCTTTACCCAAAGAGGTTAGCTTCAAATGATGAATGACCTTTATCAATATACAGGAGGAAGTGATCTTTACATCTGGTCAGAAAACTACCACTTGAAATATAAAACTTTGTTATAAAATGTATTTGACCATTAAACATTCAAATTTGGAAAGTCATTCACGATCAAAGCCACCACCTATTTCTTCTTTTAATCTGAATTTGTGAATGCTAAATTATAAATGATAATCTATGTACAATCTGAAACAATATCTTCTTCAAAAATGAAAACACTATTTACTTTTTTTTAGTAAAGTGAAAAAATAATGGATGCATTAACAAATCCGTTATGAATATATATATATATATATATAAATTACTATACAAATTTCAAAATACATTCATGGATTAACAAAAATATGGCCATTAGATGTCGCTACCAAAATAACATTTAGTTCCTAAATTACATCCAAGCCATTGATAAAATGAACCCCAAACTATTTGGAAGGAAAATGTTATTTACCCTGTACGCATCTGTTCGTGGCATATAGTGTTATAGCTTGATATGCTGTGCATCCGTCCGCCATCTAGTGTTGGGCTTGGACGTGTACAACTTCTTTTTCTTATAATGTAGTATTTTTGAGTCACAGGGCCTACTGACTCCACCCCATTAGAAATATTGCACATGGGCATCAACTCCAATGTTAGATTGCTTTTTTCCAGTACGGACGGCGAGATTGGAGATGGAGTATAGAGAAAACAGTAAAGATGATCATGCATAGCAAAGAAATTAAAGATAATATGAAAAGAATATCCGCAACAACCTCAGGCGACCGAGGAGGAGGGTGGGTGCATGTGAATCTACAGCACTACATGCCACAAACAGATGCCTACAGGGTAACATTTTCACTTTGTGGCGTGTGTATCT
Organism: Lissotriton helveticus; assembly: GCF_964261635.1. NCBI lineage: Eukaryota > Metazoa > Chordata > Amphibia > Caudata > Salamandridae > Lissotriton > Lissotriton helveticus. Next base: position 1,155,032,663 of record NC_136067.1, on the reverse strand, counting down.
GTAGATCAGGGATGTGGAATTTCTATAGCCCGAAGCCCGGACATACTGTTTGGGGTCAAGGGCAACACGTTTTCATATGCATTTTGTCCTTGGGACAAGTAGGCCCTACCCCCTACAGCACAAACCCTTTGGCTGCCAGTTTACAGTACCACATTATGGATCTGGGAAAGGCATTGCCTGCCGTTAAGGTAATATATGTGTCCATGTGTTAATGCTGTTCAAACCTGTATTTATGGTTCATTAATGCAAAGCCTTTATTAGTAGGTTGAGCTCTCTTAAGTAAATGTTGTAAGCTCAGACTGCACTACTGACAGTGGTTAGAGTACAAAAATGTGCCACACTTTTGCAAAGTTTACCAACATGAGGATATGTATACTGCTCCCAGAATGCTCTCTGATTACTTGCAAATATTTGCAGAAGTCTGAAAGCAAGTTTGATGATTCTTTGCTTTCAAAATAAAATGTTCAAAAATAAAATGCAAAAACATTTAGCTAAACTACTGAAAAAATGTAGGTACCATTTCTTTGCAGCATCATTTAGTAAAATGTGTTGATGCATGCTAGTATTTCCCAAAAATATTAATAATGGAAAGTAAGTGTAACTAGTTTTAATAAGATTATGGGAAACAAAAATAAACAAGCATTAGTAAAGCCAGTAGATCTGAAATTGTTGGTCAGCCTTTTGGTTTTGTCAATGCGTGATTTGTTTTGGCATGGTTTTTGTAAAACATTATTAGTGTGGGAGCTGCTGGGCCCTTGCCATTATAACAAACATTGGCAAAAGCAAAAATTGTTTCGGTCACAAAAAGCACACATTGCATATTAGTTCCTGGCACTGAACAAAACGACTGCATTGATATGCTCCTTGTGAAAGAATAGAATGCTATCACTCCCAGTGAAGCTAGCCAATAGACAAAAAGAGAGAGACAACATTTTAATACACACAAAAGGTCATGGTTAACGCCAGACCTACTTAGGGCCCCAATTATTAAATAAAGTGCATCCATTTCCTTGGATTAAGTGCAGATGTACAACTTTCATGAAACCACAAGACTTTACAGAAGTAGGCCAAGAAATAGTACTCCTAGAAAATATTTGTGAACTGCATTTTAGTATGATCAAATATGCAGGTGTAGATTTGCTCATGCAAAAATCTGAGGGATTGCAAGTTCACTTTCCCTCTAACCACTTATTTCTCAACCCTTAAAGAACTTTTAGGTCTGCCATTGTCAGGAGTAAATATCCAACCTTTCTCAGTATGGGAAAAGATTAGAGAAGAGTTGGTGAAAACTCTTACAACATGCAAGTTAGTAGACTTGCACAGACTCAGAAGGGTCTTCCAACCCTGGAACTGTTGCTTACCATTACCTTCAGCCACAGTATGTAGATCTGCGGAAACGTAGCAACATAAGGGAATTACTGGTATTCAAACCCTACTATGAAGGAGCCCTGGCTTAACATAGAGGCTATTTCAAAGCTCTTATATAATGAGATTGCTGTCATAATTTGTCGCCGCATTACATTGCACAAAAGGGACAACTGGATTTTGTTACAGGACAAGTAGATTTATGAAGAAACCTGCCTAATGGACAAGTAGATATTTTATTAAATTCCACTCCCCTGGTAGATACACATGCTGTGCATAGACTGTAAAGCAGTCCTCCCAAAAGTAGTGGCGTAGCCTGAGGGGAGGTCTGGGCAGGGTTATTTTAGCCTTGGCATAACAAGACTGTAAGTACATGACCAACCAAAATGGCAACACCTTCCTTAGAAAGAGCACTTCCTTTGTGTGGCTTGGGAGTAGGACACAAACAGCAGTTGTGTCTTATGGAAAGGGTTTGTCCTGTTGATTGGAAAGGTTTTTTGTCCTGTTGGTGTAATACATTAGTGCTATTTTGACACAGAGAGTTTGCAGAGCACGTTCTGCTATGGTTTGTGGATGTGGAAGAAGAGTGTCAGCTCAATTGTCTCATGTCTGGCGAAGATTGAAGGTAGTAAATACCGAAGGAGGAATTTTGCATCAGTTCAAGGAAGCACTCTATCTTGATGTACATGGAGGAAAGGCTTCTCCAAGGTAAGGGCATGCATTTCACTAACTCGTGTTAGAGAAGTGATGGCTACCATAAAAGCCACCTTCCGAGACAAGAATTGGAGCGGGCAAAAATGACGTGATTTATAAGGAGGGCCCATGAGTCTAGTGAAGACTAGGTTAAGGTTCAAGACAGCAGCAGGAGGTGTTCGGGGTGGAATGACACTTTTAAGGCCTTCCAAGAATGCCTTAATGACTGGTATTCTGAATAGTGAAATATGGTGCCTGTTCTGTAAATAGGCAGCTACAGGAGCCATGTGTAAATGAATAGAGGCGTAGGCAAGGTCTGATTTCTGTAAGTGAAGGAGGTAACAGACAATGTCTAGTACAGATGCTGTGAGAGGATTTACATTTTTGGGAAGACAATAGTACAGCAACGTTTCTACTTGACTGTGTAACAGGCCCTGGTAGAAGACCTGTGTGGGCCTCTTTGCGAATAGGCATACACTCTTCTGGTAAGTTAAGATAACCAAATTCTAAGACCTCAGAAGCCACATCACAAGGTTGTGCTACTGAAGGTTGGGGCGTCTGAGAGTGCCATGATTTTGTGTGGGAAGATCTGGCTGGTTGGGGAGCTTCTCCTGTGGGACTAGAGAGAGTTCTAGCAGCGTCAAGTATCATGGCTGTTCATTGACAGTCCTGAAGCAGATTGTCTTCTTAGCTTGCCCAGGGGAGAACGACTTCAAATAGTAGAAATATTGTACCGAGTTGATGACGAACCCGACATAGTTCACAAGTTTCCAAAACTATTCACCGGGCTCGGGAAAATGGCTCTTGTCAAGTTCGATTGCACATAAATGAAAGTGTGACGCCCATAGCACAACACCACAGAAAAATTCAATTTCATCTTCAGCTGTCTGTAGAGGAGGAACTGCAGGACCTTCTCCGGGCTGATATAATTGAGAGAACATCAAAACCCACTCCTTGAAAAAATCCGGAGTGAATTACCACCTTTACGCGGACGACGCCCAAATCTATTTGAGGATCAAGTCTCCCAGCGACATCCAACTCCTCAATACCACCCTAACCGAGATCCAAACTTGGTTTTACGTTAACCACTTAAAGCTCAACCCAGACAAAACAGAACTAATCCTATTTTCTCTAAAAAGTAACCATCGTCCAATCCAAGAGTGGCTCAAGAATCTGGTTGCCCTAAACTGCCCCCTTACCCTATCCGACTCAGTTAAGTCTCTAGGCATCACCCTTGACAAGAACTTATCAATGGAGGCCCACATCAAAAACTCTGCAAAAAGTGCTCTTCTCTCTAAAACACCTCAAGAAACTGAAACCTTTTCTACCCCACAATGACCTCAAGACAGTAGTCCAATCCCTAGTTCTCTCTAAAATCGACTATGGGAACACCATCCTTACAGGGACTCCAAAAGCTCACCTAGCTCCTCTAAGAGCAGTGCTGAACATGTCCACTCGACTTGTATCTGGAGTTAAAAGATTTGAACACATCACTCCAGCTCTCAACTGCCTCAATTGGCTTCCCATGGAAGGGAGATGTATCTATAAATTGGCTTGAATCACACACAAAACCCTTCACTCTCCTGCCCCCAAATACTTAAATAAACTGATTAGATTACCCCTGTGGGGAGAAAACATCTGGCATAATTTCTAAAGTGTCCCCCATAAAGGGTCATTTGGGTTGTAGTAATCTAGTAAAAGGGATGTTGAATGGGGTAAATAAAATGGTTTCAGTAAATACATCGCCCATAACAGACCGGCAAATCTTCACAAATACCTTGTCTACACATGCGGAAAATGGGAAACCATCTCCCAAGATAGAGATCCTTAGTTGGAATCTGGCAGGAATTTCCCTCAAAAATTACTCAACCGGCTTGGCTGGAGGTGGTAAATTCCTACTCAGTCCTGTGTTTTCAGGAGACCTGGGTGCTTACTCCGATACATTTACTGGGCTACCAGACCTTTCACTCACCAGCGATAGCGAGTAAGCAGGGTAGACATAGGGGGGGCCTGTGTACATACATTAGTGTTGCAGTAGGGCATAGGATTCGGAAAAAGGTACTTAGGGCTTCTTACCAAATAATTGTCATGGATATTGGCTCATCCCTGACACTGCTAATTATTAATTTTTATAATAACATGCCCTCAGAGCATTTGGAGAAAGTCTTAGATGACTTACACCATGCTGTTGTATCAATTAAAGAATCATGTGGGGGTGAGTGTGTGACAGCGTTCATGGGCGACTTTAATTGTCATATCTGCCAAAATGTCTCGAGGGGTATGTGCGACTTCTCCCCCACACAGGAAACTGAACCTGATGATGTCACTTCAAATCATTTTTCACATTCAAAAATAGGGGAGCCACTAAATAATTTCATGGCTTCCTTTAATCTAGATTTTGCAAATGATTTATCTCTCCCTCCAAGACCATTTAAACCATCTTTCCATGGCAGAGCAGCAAACTCCACCATTGATTTTATTCTTTTCTCAAAGATGCATGCCCCATTAATATCCTCCTGGGACACTCTTGATCACCTATACGGTGACCATTATCCCTTGGCTCTATCCATCGTGTTACCCTCTCCCACTAATACACAAAATAACCCCAAAATAAACTATGAACAACCCATCAAATTGGGGGCTCTTAATGGCTCTTAATGGTTACACCATTAAATGGGATAGAATCAATCCAGCAAGTCTTCTAAAAAATTTACTGAAGATGAGGTGGGAGGAGGTACATATTTGTTTGTCTTTGACTGAACAGCCACATTCCATTCTTGAAGCCTTTTTGAAAATACAAGTCAGTTTAAAACAACTACTTACACGACAGTTTAAGCCAGGGTCGATCACCCCTAAAGGGTGGTTTGATAAAAACTGTTCCAGGGCTTTAAAATCATTGAAGAACGTACTTCACATAAAACCGAAGCCAACCATGGAGATACGTCAGGCCAGACTCCGATATCGCATAGCCACCAAAAATAGGAAAAAATCTTTGAAGGCGGAAGCGTGGCAGACTCTGCTGTCAACTTGTGAAAATCGTGAGCTTTCGGCGTTTTGGAAATTCATAAACACCCCTCTTCCTTGGGTAAAAATGCCTGAGAGGAGCTTGGACCTTGCGATTGATGGAGAGACATGGGCTGTTTACTTTCAACAACTATATAGTAAACCGATGCTATCTAAAAGTATAACATCGGAGCTCATTCCTCCCTCAAATACAAGGCTTCTGAGTGAAAGTCACCCCAACATCTTATTTTCGTGTGAGGAGGTGGAGTTGGCTATAAGGGAGAGCCCAACGGGGAAGGCACCTGGCCCGGATGCCATCCCAGCAGACGTTTTTAAGGCAGAAATAGCCTTTTGGGCCCCAATACTGACCTCTGTCCTGAACTCCGCGAATGCTTCAGGCCATATTCCATCCTGGGCATACTGAGTATTTTTTACCTTGGATGAGAGGGTTAAAAGCTCGGAGAGTGAGCTGGATGGCCAGCAGCTCAAGGTAATGGATGTGGCAAAGTTTGTTGGACATGGTTCACTGACCCTGCACTTTGAGATGACAGATGCACTCCCCAATCTGAGAGTGAGGCGTCTGTGACGATCTCTTGCGGCATTGGGTCCAGGAAGGGCTGCCCCAGTAACAGATTGTTTGCGCTCCACCACTGCAGAGTGCAATGTGTACAGCCCCAAACCAACAGCAGGTCCTCCAGATGACCCTTTGCTTGAGACCAATGTGATGCTAGTCACTCCTGTTACGGGTGCAAGAAGGAATTAGCTATCTTTGTCAATGCTTTCAACTGCACTCCTCATCGTAATTTCTGCCAAATATCTCGGTATCACCATGGACAAGCACCTGAACATGAAAAATGATATTAGCAATGTATGCAAAGGAGCAAACCACTTGATGAGGTCACTCAGAAATATCAAACTTTTCCTTCCTCTACATGATTTCAAGCAGGTGGTCCGAGCACTTGTCTTGCCGAGGCTGGACTACGGCAGTGCTACCCTCTGTGGCCTTCCCAAATATGCCCTGGCTCCGCTAAGGGCCTCACTGAATGCTGCGGCTAGACTGGTTACAGACACCAAACGAAAAGAGCATATATCCCCAGTCCTAAAATCCCTTAATTGGCTGCCCTATGAAGCGCGAATTCACTTAAAGATTGCTGTTCTTACACACAAAGCTCTTCACTTGAACACTCCTACGTCCCTTGCACAAAAACATAAACTATCCTGTGATGTAAGAGCCTCAAGAAGGACCTCTACCTTCCTCCTGAAACCACTCATCCTTAACAAAAAGAGAAGTTGTCACCGAGCCTTCTCCGGCGCTGCCCCTAAGATATGGAACTCTCTTCCACCGGAAGAACGTAGAATCTCCTCATCGACGTCGTTCAAAGTGGAAGCTAAAAGATTCCTAATGAACAAATTCTTACCCTAATAGGGAACGACTCAAGTGCCTGTTGACATTGCTCCTACTACTATTGTACTTCCATCGGATTTGCCCCCCCTTCCCCCTACTGCATACTGTGACTCCCCCATGCTGCTCGCCTACACCTGTCTTTTACATTACCCCCCTGGGTGCAATTGTACTGTAATATGTGACCTATCTAGTTTCTTTTCTTTTGTCTCCCTCCTAATTGATATGAATATTGCTTTTGTACTTCCTCCCTTTACACTGTTAAGCGCTCTGATATTCCTCGGGATCTTGTTTGCGCTATATAAAACTTTATAAATAAATACATTTAAAAAATGTAACATTCCATCATACCTAATAAACGCATCAAAGTTCTGATGCATTTGTTAGGCCAGCCTGTCACCTGACAATCAGGCTGAAAAATGGTAGGTGGTTTTGGAAGGCTTATATTCTTGCTGGACTGGGTTAAACCTTTCTCACATGCACATCTAGAACAGCTCCTAGGAAGGGCTGTACTTGAAGGGGATGGAGGAGGGTTTTTGTCAGATTGATGGTAAAGCCCACACTGAGAATGGTATGAATTGTGGTCTGGGTGCACACTAGGCAGTTACTGCGTCCTGCTCTTGATCAGCCAGTCGTCTAGGTAAGGGAACACATGGATGCTGCTCCTCCTGAGATGAGCTGCCAGCATGGCTAGACATTTGGTAAAAACCCTTGGAGCTGTGGTAAGCTCGTGAAGAAGTTGAAAATGTTCTCTGGATCGTTTGTGTAGTTGAACGGCGGTGGTGTTTGTGTGAATTCCAGACAGTACCCATCCTGTAGAATATCTAGAACCTAACATCTCAGTTGATTTCTGACCAGTGGAGTAGAAACCCATGCAACAGGTGTTGTTGGATAGGGGGTTAATCAAAGAGTGTTGCTGTTCTTTCGGGAGTGGGCAGTTCCTTTTGCGGCTTCACCCTTACCTCTAACCTTGCCATTATTTCCCCTGTATCCACCAGTGCAGTATACTCGCGAGGGGGGATCGTTGCGCTGACTTAGTGACGGTGGAAGAAGTTCGGGAGTGGGGGGTCTTGGATGTGCAGCGAAACTGTGAGTACCAAAAGGAACCTCGGGTAGGCAGTGTTAAGAGGTCACCCATGGTCTTGGCCGTATCAGTGCCTTTCTTAATTTTTTCCAAGCATCTTGTCGACCTGCAGGCCAAAGAGATGCCAAACTTTAAATCGAACATTCAAGAGGTGCTGCTGGATCTCTGGCTTAAACCAGAAATGCACAAGCACACATGGCGCAAGAGGATGTTTGTGTTAATGCAGAGAGCAGCTGTATCTGCAGCATCCAGAGTGCAGTGGATATTGGAATTGGACATAACCTTTCCTTCTGCTACCAAATGCTGCCCTTTCGGGCAGTACTGTTCTGAGAGATGTTCTATCAAGTTCGGCAACCCAGTGGTTGCGGTTGTACCGGGAAAGTAAGTCGATGGAGTGGGAAATTCACCAATGCGTCGCCAACTGTGCCACCGCTTTTACTCCCAGCATCTAACTTCTTGCTCTCCTGGTCAGGAGGTGGTGATTCACCAGTGCCTTGAGTAATAATTAGTTTACTGGCTGCATGAACCACCAGATTCAGGGGGTAACTGGCCACAAATGTATAAAGGGTCACTGGGGGAAAGCCATTGAATAGCCGAACCAGCAAAAAGTACAATCTAGAGCATTTTTCATTATGTAGCTCTAATATTTGAGCAAATTAGGAGTTGTGTAACCACTCTAGAGATTGGTGAATCATGCTGTCTGTCACTATGTTCTTCAGCTTTCCATTCCAATACACTGCTTGTATTTCTAAGTCATCCGGCTTGTGCACATTGAAAAGGGCACAAACTATTGCTATTGTGTAGTCGCTATTATGCTTTCCTTAGAGCTCTAATGGGACTTTGTCATGGCGCACATTTGAGCATCCTTTAGAGCCAAGATAATCTTGAATTTGTAAATATTTAGGCAGTTTTAGGCAGATGGTATGCATCTGAAAATGAAAGCCTTATCCCTTCCTAAAATAGCGGTCCTAAATGGTCAGTACCTAGAATGCCTCCTTTTATTGCAGCTATGATGATGAAATTTCACTAGTAATGATGGACTGCATCAAAGTGGAATATATCCTTTTAATTTTAGAATATTTAGAAATCGTTTCCTGGATTGCCAAATTATATGTGCTGCTGTTACTGTTTCGAAACTCACTTTCTTAGAAAAGCTTGCTTTTTTGAAAGAAGGGAGGCCTCTATCAGCGTTGTTACCATATCTAAATGTATATAGAGGGCATTCAAGCAGTTTTAACATCTCCCTGATTTCCCACCAAGTAACATACACAGACGTGTTGCCATTGCTGCTTAAAGGAATAACCTAAAATCTGGCAATTAGAGATTTGAGGTAGCTCAGAGTGCATTTAGATATCCAGTAACACTAAAAGAAACTATAAATCATTGAACTAACATTAAATAATTTAGAGGGAACAAGTAAGGTAATCAATCAACTTACTCGTTCCCTCCAAATTATTTAGGAAGTTAGTTCAATGATTAATAGTTGAAATGTGGAAGTTATTACAAAGTTGACATTGAAGATGTAACAAATCTGGAGTGTGGTAGGGATATGAAGGGAGACATGGATTGGAAGAGTGGCAGAAACTGAGAAGAAGACAGGAAAGAATAAAATGTCAATGAAATAAGCAATGCTTCCCCGCCCTCGTGGTGAAAGCACTACTGATATGATTGGTAGTGTCTCTCAGGAAACAAAACTGTGTTGCCTTGGCAAGACAATATTGGAGGTGACCCTACTACTGCAAGAATCCAAAGATATCCTGTTTCTAGAGGGGGGTTTACATTTCTTTTAAAATAGGAGCATGTTAGTGAGAGTGTATGATTCATGTATAATCCATTTTTGCTGGATGGTTAATATCAGTGAATGCAAAAGTGGCAGAAAAGTATTGCTAATACTTAAGGGAGTTCCGCCTTCGTCCACTGTATTTCCAGTTAAGAGACCTATGAAAGTGACTATACCTAAGCTAGGGAGTCAAGAACCATTGCCGCTAATGGAAGAATGGAAGATAGCTCAATTGTCTCAAGATACAAGCTAACTTACTCACTTTAATAATTGCCTATTCACTATATAAAGCTTTAAAAGCACTCATGAAACAAATGCTGATAATGCCATCTGCTCCCATTATCTTCTCACAATGGGAATTTAGTATACTTAAAATATTATTGAGTAATTGCATCTCTGACTGATTGCGAATAGCTTGCCAAGTGACTCACTATACTCATGCTTCGTTTCACCAGAGGTGCTGAGAAAATAGAGAGACGGGCGTTTTCAATAAAAAGTATTTATTGAACATTCTTCTTTCTCAAGCATAATAAATGTACTGCTACAATAGTAATACTGGTTATAAAGTACAAGGCATATAATACGATAAGTATTATAAAGTAGTACTGTAAAAGCATGATATGGTTTCTAAGCCATAAATTGCTTAAAACATAGAAAATACATACAGTGATAAAATAATGACTAAAAGTACTCAACTGGTGCTTCTAAAATACGCCTACCCCGGTGTACCTAACCTAAGTCTAGTACAAGGGAAGAAGTAAGTGAGGAGTAGTTAAAGTTTAGTATTTGTTTGCCAAGAATCTATCCAAGAATTCTCTACGGGTCTAATCAGCTCCGTACCTTGGTTTAGAATGAAGGAGGTCTTCTATCTCTATCTCAGGACTCGATTTCCCAGCAACCCGCAAGGGTAGCCTGGAAACACTGGAGCTGGATTTCTCGGCAGGAGTAAGGACAGCGTCTCTCAGTGCGTCAGCTGGAGGGTCGGCTTCCTTCGGCACTTGCTGCTGCAGGGCGTCGGGCAAGTAGTAAGTCGATCTGCTCCAAACCACCGTGTGTTTGTCTGGGCAAATCTAGGCATATTTATACTTTGAAGGTGCCGAGTTTGACGTGTGATTGGACTTAATAACGTCATCAAAGACTCAGTTCTTCGAAAACTCCATGATTTCCTAGATAAATTAGTATTCAGGCAAGGGGAAGTCCCTAGCTGCTGAAGGCGGGTTTCTCTAAGAAATCGTTGTTGATACTCGGAACTTAGTGGAAGTAGCCATGCCGTATTTGAGCTGCATAGGCTTAGTCTAAATATGGTAATGATTTCTATACCTATATAAGGATAGGATAATCTATAATTATATAAGGGCATGAATCGGGAAATTTTACACTAGGGTCCTAGATTAATTTACAACACCCACTCCACGATTTTAAGTTCAATAAAACTAAACGTATAAACACTGAACATATCTAAAGCTGGTGTATACAATCCCACCCAAAATTCAACATACAAATTGCATTTGAAAAGGCTTGTTTAAATGTAACGAGTATAGAACAAACAGGTTTCTATAGACATGAAGCATAGTATACATTCTATCATTTGTAAAATACATTCATGAAATGTCTCTGAAGTTTTACAGGAAGGAAAAAAAAATTCGGGACCATCCCATATCATAGTTTATAAAACATTTTTGTTCAGATTATTAGGCCAAATATTGTCATTAGGAAATTTTCAAAAGAAATCTTGTTCTCTAAGAATAGTTCTACTTTAAGCAGATCACTCTGTGCCAAGTTCTATTTTGGAAAAAGTTCAAATTGGTAGATAAATTGTTTTGAAAAATGAAGGCCGAATTTCAGAGTTCAGGGAACACTGTGTGCATGAATCAAAAGTTATTCTCAGAGTCAGGAGAAAACATCAGATCGTCTAGGCTGGCAAAGAAACCGTCTACCGTAGTAGGTGAAAGTGGAACCACTTCAGTTAGCAGATCAAAAGTGCAGAAGTGTGGATCATCGCCGTCAGCGTTTGATGCATTAGCAATGTCCGCAGTAGATGGTACCTGTATGCCTGTAGTGTCTTGTATCTCACCCTCAGTTGGACTTGCCGGTGAGACCTCAATGAATGCCGTCATCAGAATAGGCAGCCGTTGGGGGCAACACGATGCATGAGTCGTTACTGGACCTAGCAAAGCGTCAACATCCGATGGCAGTACTGATGGAAGTGAAAGACAAATGTCCAACACGCATTCCTGTCCGCGAAGCAGGCATCGTAGAACAGGTAAGATGCAATCTTGCCAGATTGGTCTGAATGATAGAAACCAGGTTGTGTTCAGATCTCTTAAACGAGCCAAGCCAAGAATCTGTGAAATTCTCTCACGATACCTCATGGCAAGGAGGCATTGTTCCATGGTAGTCTGGGTGTTGCTGGTGACCGCACTTGCCATATCGGAGCAGAAGGAATAAGGAGTAGTTTCTGTCCTGTAACTCCAGTTCTGTAGTAGGGGTATCTCTGTTATAGTCATAATCTAGTGAATAGTCCCGCCCATGTGCGTGGACCCAGGAGAAATCAAAAATAATCTCTTAAGTTGTCAAAAAATGCAGACATGCACCGACACTTAAGAGAGAATTTAAAGACAGATAATGCAGCCTATATCCACAGGCTACACTGTCCAGTACTTCAACTAGAAATTCCACCAAAAAACCCACAAACAGCACAGCCTGTCCAGCTTTCCTCACAGAGAAAAGCTTTCCTTTTCCAGCAAAAGCCTCTGGAATGATAGAGAGGAAGGAGTGGACAGACAAGCCCCATAGGCTGCCATTATGTGTCTCAGAACAGGATACTGTGCCTTTAAGAGAACTTTCCAGAACTCTCTCAGTATCCCAGAATGCACAGCAGGTCCCTTTTACTTTCAGTTCTTTTTGAAGGCATAACACGCCAGACCTGGAGCATTCCTTACATGAATATCTATCTCCACCGGGGAGGAGGGCGGGCACTGATGACTATAACAGAGATACCCCTACTACAGAACTGGAGTTACAGGACAGAAACTACTCCTTCTGTAGTAGGGGATCTCTGTGTATAGTCATAATCTAGTGAATAGAATGGCAAGCCCATCCCCACACCAAAGCGGCGGTGGAGAGAAGAGAAGTAACACCACTACTGTGCGAACAGATTTCACAGCGAAGCCTGCCCAACCTGAGCGTCTGTCCTGGCATCAGTGTCCAGACAGTAATGCTTAGCAAAGGTATGGACCGACTTCCAAGTGGCCGCCTTGCAGATTTCTGCAATTGGAACATTACGTAGCAAAGCAGTCGTGGCAGCTTTGCCTCTGGTGGAATGAGCCTTAGGTTTACCCCCTAAGGTCTTATTAGCCTTTTGGTAACACAATTGTATACAGGACACAATCCACCTAGAGATGGACTGTTTGGAGGTAGCAAGACCGGTCCCGACTGATCCATAATTGATAAACAATTGGTCTGACCTACGAATATCTTTGGTTTTATCCAGATACAATTTCAACACCCTCCTAACATCCAGGGAATGCAGAGACCTTTCCGCTGGAGAGGAAGGATTCTGAAAGAACGTAGGCAAAGTTATGGTCTGGTTAACATGAAAATCAGAAATAACCTTGGGAAGAAATTTAGGGTGAGTATGCATAACAACCTTAGCAGCATGAAATACAGTATAAGGTTCTTGGCAACACAACGCCTGAATTTCACTCACCCTGCGGGCCGATGTAATGGCCACGAGGAACGCCGCCTTCCAGGACAGGTGCTGCAATGAAGCCTTATGAATAGGTTCAAAAGGCTCCTTCATCAATCTGGACAGCACCACATTCACTTCCCATGAAGGCGAAGGAAGCCGGACAGGTGGGAACACTTTCTTCAAGCCTTCCAAAAAATCCTTGATCACAGGGATATGGAAAAAAAAAGTCTGTGAAGGACATTTCCTGTAGGCAGTCAATGCAGCTAGATGAACCTTAATGGAACGGACATTAAGGCCAGACTGTGCCAAATGTAGAAGATACGGAAGGATGACATCCTCCTTACACGTCGTTGGATCATAGTTCTTGGACTTGCACGAGATGCAGAATCTCTTCCACTTGTAAGCATAGGAAGTCCTAGTGGAAGGTCGCTTAGCCTCCTTCAGTATGTCCATACAGTCTTCTGGTAGATTCAAATGGCCATACTGCACTATCTCAGGAGCCATGCCGCCAACCTCAGAGACGAGAGGTTGGGGTGCACCATCTGCCACCCGAACTTCGTGAGAAGGTCCGGCCGACACGGCAGCCGTATGTGAGGAAGGAGAGACCGGTGAAGCAGGTCCGTGAACCACCACTGTCTGGGCCATTCCGGGGCAATCAGGATCATCCGCGCCCTGGACTGGGACAGTTTGATGAGCACCGCCGGAATCAGGGGAATGGGTGGAAAAGCGTACAGAATGTTGTTCGACCAGTTGATCCATAGTGCATTCCCCAGCATTCCCTGCTGGTAGTACCTGGAGGCGAAGTCTCGGCATTTGCTGTTTTCGGTGGTGGCGAACAGATCTACGTCTGGAGTCCCCTACCTTGTGAAGACTTCTCCTAGTACTTCGTCGTTTATGACCCATTCGTGGTTTTCCTGAATCAGTCTGCTCAGTGCGTCTGCCTGAACGTTCTGCACACGTGGCAGATGGGTAGCCGTTATCGTCAGTCCTCTGGCTAGAAGCCAGTGCCAGATCGCCTGCGCCTCCTGCGACAGGGTGCGCGATCTCGAGCCCCCCTGCTTGTTGAGGTAATACATCGTGGTCGTATTGTCCGTCTGTACAAGCAGAGAGTTGGTCTGGAAGGACGGATGAAAGGCCTTCAGTGCCAAGTGAACAGCTCTGAGTTCCAGGAAATTGATGTGATACGTGGACTCCGTCGGGGACCACGTTCCTTGTATCTGGAAGTCTCCGGAGTGCGCTCCCCAGCCGTGGAGAGACGCATTCGTCACGATAGTCTGTGTGGGAATGTCCTTGTTGAAGGGAACCCCTCTGAGGAGATTCTACGCTGAACACCACCACTTCAGAGACTGAAGAGCATGCAGAGACAGTCATATCTTGTCATCCCAAGACCCCTTCCTCTGATCCCACTGATCCTCCAAGCACTCCTGCAATGGTCTCATGTGCAGCCGTGCGTGTGGCGTGAGGAAGATACAAGAGGCCATCGACCCCAGTAGAGAAGACACCGTCCTCACTGTTGTAGATGGAGCGGTCATAAGAGCCTGAGCCTTCCGAAGGAGTGATAATCGTCGCTCCTCCAAAGGAGACACGCTTGCTGACAGCGTATTGATGGAGGCTCCCAAGTACTGTATGCACTGGACCGGAGTCGGACAGATTTGGACATGTTGATGTGCAACCCCAACCTGTTCAAGAGAACGCACGCCTTCTGAAAGTGCGCTTGAGCTTCCGAGAAGGAGGAGGCCTTGATCAACCAATCGTCCAGGTACGGGTAGACAAACACCTTGTTCTTCCTCAGGTGTGCCGCTACCACTGCCATGCACTTCGAGAATGTTCTGGGCGCAGACTTCAGCCCGAATGGCAGTACTGTGTACTGATAATGATTGGCGCCGACTTGGAATCGCAGGAACTTCCTGTGTTTGTGTGCAATGGGCACATGGAAGTACGCATCTTGTAGGTCTATAGCACATAGCCAGTCTCCCTGTTGCAGCTGAGGATAAATCTGATGCACCAACAGCATGCGAAATTTCTCTCTGCGAATCCACTTGTTTGCTTGTCGCAAATCCAGAATGGGCCTGAACTCGTTCTTGTCCTTCTTGCGAACCAGAAAGAACCTTGAGTACAGACCTCTTCCCCTTTGAGACAGAGGTACGTCTTCTATCGCCCTTTTCCTTAACAGGGTATCGGCCTCCGCCTGGAGCTCGCGCAGTTGAAGCTGCGAGCTGACCGGTGGAATTGCTGGAGGCGGGCTGGTGAACCGAAGATTGCATCCATTGCAAACAATATTCAGCACCCACTTGTCCTGAGTAATTTTTCTCCACTCTGCCAGAAAAAATTGAACGCTTCCCCACACCGGAGTGGGTAACGGATGCAGGGGAAGTAACCGCTCAGGGCATAGACCCAGCCGGGCCTTTGTTCGCCGCTGCGGATTGCTGGCCGCCTCTGCCCTTCTGGAAGGGCCTCCGGAACTGCTGCTGCTGTTGTTGCTGCTGTCCCGAAGCCTGCCCTCGCCCTCTGCCTTGTGCCCCGAACCGTCTCTGGAACGGGCGGTAGGTCTTCTTCTCCTTGGGCTTCTCCAACCCGACAGCCGTCAGGGTCTCGGCCTCCGCTTTCATGCGGGCCATCTCATCGTCCGCATGCTTGCCAAACAGGGTTTCCCCCTTGAAAGGCAGGTTGGCCACCCGCTGTTGATCCTCTGGCTTGAGAGATGTCAGGCGAAGCCAGGCGTGGCGCCGTTGGTTGACACCATGGCAGTACCCATGTGCCGCCAGAAGAGACGCATCAGCAGCAGCGCTGATGAGTTGGTTTGACACCAACATCCCCTCATTCAGGATCTCCTGAAAGTCCTCTTTCTTCTCTCGGGGGAGGTGCTCAGCGAAATGCTGGAGGGGCTCCCATAGGGCCCGATCGTATCGCCCTAGCAAAGCCGCGGCACTTGCAGCCTTCATTGCAGTAGACGCCGTCCCACAGACCTTCCTGCCCGCCGAGTCTAACGAGCGGCTCTCCTTATCAGGAGGTACTGTAGACGACGGGGTGGTGGCATGCTGCTTCCTAGCCGCCGTCACTATGACTGAGTCCGGTGTCGGATCCATCCTGAGTAACGCCGGGTCAGAATCTGGCGCCCGGTACTTCTTGAGGAGCCTGGAGGGAACCGCCTTCGTCACCGCCGGAGTGAGGAACAACTCCTTGGCGGGCTCTACCAATCCCGGTACTAGAGGCAGCAACGGTCGAGACAGGTGCTTCTTAGGAGCGTCTCAAAAATCACGGACGTCGTGGGCGTGGGCACCGTCACCGTGATGCCCAGCTTAGCCGCACCCCTCAGGAGAACATCTTGGAATTAGACGATGTCGTCCACTGGCAACACCCTCGTCCCCAGGGATTCCGACATAGTCGGCGAGTATTCCCTGGTCCTAGAAGAATCCGTGTGGGATCTGGACCTGCGCCTCCTGTGGCGTCGTCGTGATCTTGTTGATGACCGATGACGACTCCTTGATCTCCCTCTCCGGCCGGAGCGAGAGCGTGATCTCCTCGGCTTTGGACGCTCCACAGGTCTCAAAGGAGAAGGTGACTGTGGCCTGACCGGGCCCCTCGGCTGAGGAGTCCCCTTAGGCGGCGTCGGGTACCGTGGTAGTGAAGCCGTCCGAGGCGGAATCGCAGGCGGTCCAGGAGGAGGGTGCAGAGGATGGGAATGTGGAGGAGGCGGTGGTGGTGGAGGGGGAGTCCGCGGCGGAGGTTCCTTGGGCAAGGGCGGAGGAGTTAACCTCGGCTGAGTAGGTGTATATACCTCGGAGTACACAGAGCCCTGTGACCCCCTGTTCTTCTTACGTGGAGGCGAAGGAGAGCCTATCGGCGAACGTCGCCGGCGCGCCCCATCGGACCCAGAGGAATCCCTGGCTCCAGAACTCCTCCTGCGCTTCCTTGGCGTCGAAGAACGCCGTCTCGACGTCGAGGAACGCCGCCTCGATGTCGACCGGCGCCGTCGTCTCGACGTTGAGCCTCGCCTGGATGTCGAATGTCTCCTCCGTGACGGCGACTGTCGTCCTCTCTACGTCGAACGTCTCCTTCTTGACGTCGACCGTCTCATCCTCGACGGCGAACGCCGTCTGGACGCCGAGCGTCTCCTCCTCGACGTCGAGGAGCCCCTCGACGCCGACCTCATCCTCTCCGCGGACGGCGAAGTCGCCTCGACGCCGGGCGGAACTCTCACCACGTCGATGACTCCGACGACGGCGATCTCGACGGCGGCCTAGTCAGTCCCCTCGACGTCGAACGTCGCCGCCGCTTCGACCCAGAGTCCTGGGGAGACGGGGAACAGACTGCTGTCATCCCTCTCGACACCGTCGTCGATGCTATCGACGGCGGCGGAGGATGGGGACGCTTGCTGGTCTACCTGCCCCTGGGGGGCCCCCCCAGAGGCCTCACCATGGGCAGATGGAGCATGCACAGACCCACCTTGTGCCTTCAGTCTTCTATCTTCCAGGCCTTGGAGCCTGATCTTCATCCTGTCTCTCAGGGTCCTGGAAGAGAAGCCCTGGCAAATGTCACACTCCTCTGGGACATGAGATGAGGGAAGGCAGATGATGCACACCTCATGTGGGTCAGACTTGGCCTTCTTCCTCGAACACTCTGGGCATTTGTCAAACAAAGCAGGCATTTTGACAAATAAAAAAGTGCTCGGAGACACACACAAGGAAGAAACCATCAAAGTACTTCAAATGAAAGCACTCAAACACTTGAAAAGTGAAAAATCACTAAAGAAACCCTTAAAAAGGGAGAGCTCAATGCTCCAGGGTCCTGCTAGCAGGAGCCGGAAAAAAGAACTGAAAATAAAAGGGACCTGCTGTGCATTCTGGGATACTGAGAGAGTTCTGGAAAGTTCTCTTAAAGGCACAGTATCCTGTTCTGAGCCACATAATGGCAGCCTATGGGGCTTGTCTGTCCACTCCTTCCTCTCTATCATTCCAGAGGCTTTTGCTGGAAAAGGAAAGCTTTTCTCTGTGAGGAAAGCTGGACAGGCTGTACGGTTTGTGGTTTTTTTGGTGGAATTTCTAGTTGAAGTACTGGACAGTGTAGCCTGTGGATATAGGCTGCATTATCGGTCTTTAAATTCTCTCTTAAGTGTCAGTGCAGGTCTGCATTTTTTGACAACTTAAGAGATTATTTTTGATTGCTCCGGGGTCCACGCACATGGGCAGGACTATTCACTAGATTATGACTATACACAGAGATCCCCTACTATAGAAAAATAGAATTCCTGCTACTAGTCCCAAGATGAGAGGCAGGCCGTCGAACACAGAGTGCACGAAATTTGGAAAAATGCAGAGGACTGCTTCAAATAGTGTTAACAGTCCCGAAAAAAATCGTCTTAAATACATGTGCGATGCCGCTTGTATGAGACATGTTTTAGATTTGACTTAACATTTCTGCGAAATGTACTGGGTAGTTTGTTGATAATAATGCATGTATCTCTGCAGAAGACTTTGCAACTTGCAGATCATACGTTTCTTTAGACGAGGTCAGTGGCACAGTTTTTTGTAAAAGAATGACTTTCATTCTGCTTAAAGTATCAATTCGTATAGAAGAGATATTCAGTGAAGGCCATAATTCCGTCCCCCTGTCTGTTTTGTGCGTTAGATACAATACTTGCATACAACAAGTGACCATGGACGAGACACTGACTAGATACGCTTTTCCTGGCAACATGCCACAACAGCTGTGGTCGTTGAGCATAACGTAACTGCCATTGGATAGCTGCCTGAAAATTGGTTCTATCACAGCGGAAGGTGTATGGTGCAGATGGCAAGAAAGGTTATTTGCATAACCTTCGCAGGCTCCGTGTAAATTAATACCTTTGCACAAAAGTGTACCACTTAGTGAGTTCTTACAATTATTACCACTAAGGAATACCTCCTTTCCCTTATTCCAACATTTGTGTGTGTAAGGTAAAGTCCAGGTCGACTTAATGTATTCTTTACCCAACCCTTCATACAGGCCTGCTGGTATATGCTGTAGACAATACTGAAATTGGAAAATCGTCACTGGTATTGTGATGTTGCCATGTATTATCCATTCAATGACAGGCTTCTCAGAAACTGTCAATAGCAATCTTTCCAGTTTTTCAATGCTCAGCACCGTATAGTCTGCTCCTTTTTGTGCCAAAGAGATTTGTTTATCTGTAAGGCTAAATACAGAAAACAATGACGTGGTGTTGATTAGACGCCATGGCAAGTAGCCTGAACGGAGATTTTGCAACGTCCAGCCTAGCAGCATTATAGAACGTAATTGAGACTGGCCATGTTGTAACATTAGCAAGTTTTGCTCTATTATGTCAATTGCAGATGATACGATGCTGTCCAAAGAATATATTCTGGAGGACAGAGTCGTTAACCCATTGTCCACTACAGAGAGACCTTTCTCTAAATTAATACGATCAATTTCTCGTATTCTTTCTGCAATTTCCATTTGCCTTATTTTCCAAGCTTCGTTGTACACAGCGTATATACCGGAGTATATGAAACGTTTTTGACGTGGTTTGCGAGGTCCCATTAAGAAATCTCGCAAATCATTGCCTTCTTAAGTAAAGATAAGTGTTGTTTGATTTCTGGAAGTGTAGATTTCTGTAGCCACTCAAGGCATAGCTTTCCTACACTATAAGTAGTTACTATCTCTGGATGTTATCTCTGGGAGTATCTTGGATCTGGCCTATTCACTGTGAACCCTTGCGTTTTGTTCAGGAATCTATCTTGACAGTTATTCGTGTCTGTGGGCCAGATTAACCATTTTTTCCAATCAGGATTAGTTCTGTTTTAAAATATAGGGTACGTCTATCTCCTCTTCTGTAGTATCATCACTGTCAGATGTGGGCTTAGGTATAGACGGTTTGTTTAAATCTTTTATCTTAGCTAGGCCAAGACAAGAAGTTTGTTGAATAGTGTCATTAAAAAACATTATTTGTTCTGGTATAATGCAGGCTCTGAACAGGGCTTCTAAACCTTGCACCTGCCAATCTTTCGTGCTCCAGACAGTTTTTGTCTCAATTTTGTCTTTCCAAAAGTCAAAACCTAATGTAGACAGTTGAGCATAAAAGTTTGCAGAATAAATTTGTTTAGTATTGGTCAACATTTGTTTTCATTCCTGTCTTATTTATATTTTTGAAATAAAACGAATCTGGATTTGTAACATTAAACCCTGTGAAGTAAGGAAACTTTTCCAAAAATGTTTTCGAGCTGCCTCTTGGCGGCGTTGGACAATGTTCCCATTGATTGTAAGTAAAAACATTTCTAGGGCTTGCAGATTTATGCAAATAATGGTGACCATAATGATTAAAACAATGCATTTGTTCATAATCTGATGAACCTTTTAAGTATTCATGTTCTGTGAATTTAGCTGACATTTCTAGATCTGTCATCATGTTATTAACAGTTTCAAAGTCCCAATCATCAGAAAATGTGCTGGGTGAGACAAAGTCACTCAAAGAAACCTTAAATTGGTGTAGAATCTTCAGCAGCTCCACCGGGCCATAGATGTCCTAATCAGTTCTGTCCCATGCTATAGGTATAGGAACGGCTGTGATGTTCACTGATGAGAGGGCTCTTTTTTCACGATTAGATGATTTGTGAGGTTTCAGGAGCAAGTTGATTTTCTTACTTGCTGTGTCCATTGTACTGCATTTTCCATCTATTATCCTTCCCAAACATAACACCAGTATGAGCCAGAGCAGGAGGAAAAGTACACCTAGCACAATCTAAAATTCAACCCATGGTGAAACCAGATATGTTTTTTCAAGTTGATGAAAGAGTTCTGTTATTTTTTCTTTGAATGTTTTATTTGCTGGCTTATTTTCAGGTTCACTGGGATCCTCAGAAAATGTATCAAAGTTGATGAAATAGCCAGAGGAAGTTCTGTCAATTGTTGGAATTGCATCAGGATTGTTATTAATCTTTGCAGTTGCTTCTTACTTTCTCATATTTGTATAGTCAGAGCCTACATCATTGTAGACGAGTGTTTCTTGACGAACTGTTATTTGGGTATCCAGAGGCATAAGTTCCATGGCTTTGTTGCATAGTCCTTTTCTTACTGCAGGTTTATCAAAGGTGATAAGTCTTTCAGTTTGAACCTCTTGGATTGTAGCAAGATTTGGTCGTCTGCTACATCTTGGGAATCCACTGGGCCTACTACTTATTATTGGCCACATGATTGTGGTTTGACCAGGTCGATGGACACAACTCTGTTCTCCCTTTTACCAGCAAGTGGCGGTAGTACTACTGATCTTGTTCCTTGGATTGCCAAGATAGGTACTGCTTTTCTGTAAGAAGGCACAAATTCCTTCTTTACCGCAATCTTTTCCCCAACTAGATCCCCAATCTTTGGAATCCAGACAGGTCTTGCTGGGACAGGTGGTGTTTCTTCAGTGGTTGTTGGCTTCTGAATCGTGTTACTCAGACTTCTTCTTGTTTCAGTTAAGTCCTGTAAGACAGCCAAACGATCTTTGACATCAAAAGCTTTTTCTTCCACCACTGAAGTTTGACAATCGAGGTCTTCGATTAATATTCTAGTACCAAACAGTAATTCATACGGAGTGCTTCCACCCAGAGAATTTCTTGGCAGATTGTTAAGACTACGTTGGACACTTATTAGATGTTTGACCCACCCTTCACCCGAACCTAATACCTTAGCTGTTATGGATTGCTTTATGTCACGTTTTTTTCTTTCCACTACCGCATTACCCTCAGGATAGAAGGGACTAGAATACCGCAATGCAATGCCCAAGCTAGCCATGGCCTCCTTGTAAGCTCGAGAGCTGAACGTAGGACACTGGTCAGAATGTAGCGTGCCGATTGCGTATGTGCCGATAAAGACTCGCAAATCCTTTATAACAGTTCTGGCGTCAGCCGAGCGCTGGGGCCACATCCAAATAAATCTTGTGCAGGAATCTACTGCGACCATGATATATTTATAGTTACCACCCCTTTGTAAGGGACCACAGTGGTCCAGGTAAACACATGCTAGTGGTTTATCTGAAATCAGAAGGGGCGTCTGTACAGGTCGTTTCACTGTTGAAACTTTTATTCTTTGGCAGATTTCACATTCTAGAACATAATTTCTGGTTTGTTTCCTCATTCGCGGCCACCAATATCTGTTTTAATAATGATACTGTGGCGGAAATTCCTGCATGTTTAGATGCCAGTCCTAAATGTGCTGCTAAGATCAGTCCTAACCTATGTTCCATGTTTGGAATTGCCCTATCCCCCACTCCAAGGATTCGAGCAAAAGGAACATTATTCGCATCAGTTATATACGAGTACTTTACCGGAAAGCCTTTCGGGAGTGTCTTACCACTGTCTTGAACTGAAGCAGTGACAGCTTGCATTATTTTGCTGTCTATTTTTGTTTTTGACCGAGTGATCGCAGCTACGGAAGCCGTTTACACAGCTGCCTTTGCAGCTTCATCAGCCAATGAATTCCCTGCAAAGTGAACGCCATCACGCTGATGACTCAGTGTATGAATCAAGTGAGTCTTTTGTAGTTCTTTCTGTAATAGAACTACTTGTTCCCAAAGCGTTTTATGCTTAATTGTGCCACCTTTTGCATCTTTGAACCCGTTTTGAACCCAGTTCTGCAAATATTCATTGTAAGACTGGACGCAGTAATACGAATCGCACACTATTAGTGTGGGGAATTCGCGATCGGTATTCTCAAGCGCCATCTTGAAAGCATGTAGTTCAGCTCGCTGAGCTGTACAGTCTCCGAGTGATTGAGTTTTAGTGACCATAGGTCTAAATTTACCTTCGCGCCAGCGACCTTTAACAATCGCGCAAGCAGCACTATAGACTTGTTTACCCCCAACTGCGGGCTGCGCTGATCCGTCTGTATAGATTATACATCCATAATGTACTAGAGGCAGAATCTCGGTTGGCAGAGGACATTCATATTCGTATTGAAGGAATTCTTGTGTCGTCAAACAGGGGTCAAAGACGTATTCAACGTCTGTTGCAGCAAGAGAATTAACCCATTGTATCCATCTCGGATGTAAAGCTTTAGCATTGGGAATGCTTGCTTTCGTCACTGCCTCTAAGGCAGGTACAGGTGTAACGACCATTATGCGTTTACCCTGCGCGAGAGCTCTTTCCTTTGCTACTGCAGTTTGAACTGCTGTCCGAATTTTTTCTGTAGAAGTGATTTTAATTTCAGCTTGTGTGTACAAGTATGATTTGTAAGCTATTGGTACCTTTTCAAATTCATTAAATGTTAGGTACGTGAACCGCCATCTCCCTGGGATGATTCGGATCACAAGATCGCGCGTATTATCGCGTGTTTCTAATTGTGTTTTTGCTAACATGTCTGTTTGCACTGAACGCAAAATTTCTGTGTGGTTTTGTGTCCACTTTGTTGGTTTGAAATCAGGTTTGATTAGTTCGTAGAGAGGTTTAACCCTTTCTGCGTAATTTAGAACGTAAGTTCTTCCAAAATTCAGGAAACCAAGAATTGACTGTAAGTTTTTCAGTGTCTTTGGAGGTTGGAGCAGCGCACATTTCTCTAGGAAGTTGGCTGCCAGGCTTTTTCCTTCACTTGATAACTCGTATCCTAAGAATAGGACGTTGAGGTGGGCAATTCGTGATTTCTTAAAATTGAATTTGTACCCTTCAGAAGCGAACTCAAGTATTATGGTGTTCACTCTTTTTAAGTGCACGTCCAAATCATCGTCTGTAAGATAGATGTCATAGACATAAGATAATGCCTCATCATCATACATGTGTAGTAACTCTGTTACTCTGGCTGAAAATAACCCTGGACTATTCTTGAATCCCTGGGGGAGAAGGCAAAATTGTCGCTGTGACCCGTATATTGAGAAAGCGGTCAAATGCATGCTTTCAGGTGCAATGTTTTGACAGAAAAATCCATTCGAAATATCTAATGTGGTTTTATATTTTTTACGCACGATGTTATTCATCAGTGCTACACTATGTGCATTTTGTACTGCAAATGTTTTGCAACAGGAGTTTAGATGTCTGTAATCCAAAACTAGACGATATGAATTGTGTGGTTTGGAGACAAGAAACAAAGGATTGTTCATTGACGAGGTGCATGTTTCAATCACCCCTTGGTATTCAAGTTGATTTAAAATCTCCCTGACTTGTTTTTTAGCTTCTTGCTTAACTGGATACTGCCTTTGTGCAGTAGGTTGATTTTTTAACTGGATTTTATGGTGAGGAGAGTCCTCATCCCATCCCACATGATTTTTATATAATGCTGGAGCCTGAGCTACTGCCCATTTTCTGGCTTAGGTGTATTTTTTATGAATAGGAATATGATTTGAGAAGGCTGGCATAATTATCTCTTTGCCATGTGGGCACTCCCTGACAAATTCAGGTGGCCAGTCTCGTTCAGCTAGAAGAATGTCATAACCCTTAGAAAGCTTCTCCCAAAAGAGTGCCTTTATTTTTCTAGGTATGTCCCCCTCCATCCGGAGTGTTACTTCATATAATTTGTGGGGTACACTAACCCTGGTGTCGGCAGTTTCAACTTGAATGCATTAGTTCAAGTCCAATGTCTCCAGATGATCCATCAGGATCTTGCGAGCTATGGTCACTTCTGCTGCGCTGTCTAGCATTGTCTGGGCCCACTCCCCGTTCTTGAGTTGTGTCCTGAAGATCCTCGGCATGTCTGATCTTTACGCTTGCTACCTTCTTTTTGGTGAATTGAGTTTTCTTATTTTTTGGAACGTGCTGTTTTTCTTCGGACTTCACGCGTTCCTCTTTTTGTTCTGATCGTCCTCTCCTCTCGAATTTCTGCGAAGAAGTCTGAAAGGTACGAGAGGATCGTGTATCAGTATCTTGATATCTATCAGGTTTTCTTAAAGTATCCCTATTTCTAAGGTTATACCTTTTTTCAGAGGGCTCCCGTTGGAGAGACCTACCTCCCTGTTGGGGATATCTTCCTCTGGACTGCAAATGCTTCTCTTTAGGAAGTGTTTGCTTAGTGTTTTTCCACTTCTTTTTAGGAGTAGTGAGACTATTTTTAATAAAAACTTTTTCAGGATTTTCAGTTAGCTGGGGTTTTAATGGTTTCCCACCCAAACTATCTCTGCCTAGTTCTTCATATAATTTTTCAATAATTCTTGCAAGCTCATATGGTTGGTCTGTTATATCTGTTTCTTTTAACTTCTGGCGGATTGCCACTAATGCTGCTTCACCTTTGATGTTGGCTAATAGTATAGCCGAGACCTTTTGAAATCTTTTAGTAATTTCATACAAAGATTTAAAGCAGGTTCTGGTCCGTATTCATTTTGAATCTGTCGCAGAACGTCTGGTATTACCGCCATAGACGGAACACCATGTGTTTTTGTGTAGATTGAAGCAAAGACTGTACCCCAAGTGTCATAGCACTCCACATGTGGTGCTATCCCCATTGGTAAACAGATTGTCAGAATTCTGTGTTTCTCATGAGGTGTACTATCAGGGAATACTGCCTCAATTTGAGTAATTTTCTGTACTAACCAAAACGTAATTTGTTCCCTTTTGGCAGGCATTTTACCAATGACTGATTGTATAGTCTGTGGTGTGATTTTATTTGTGTTCCCCTGGTGAGGGGTGTGCTGTGGAATCCTTACAGTAGGCTGGACTGTTAAGGTCCGCATGACATATTGAACCAATTGTCTATGTATTTTAATTAACTGTTTCAGCTGCGCTAACAGTTCTCGACCTGACATGTTTTCTATGTCAGGATGTGGTGTATAGATGGCTAGTACCGGCCATGTAGCTCCTGGTCTACCTAATGGACTGAGCCTGGTAATGTGATTTTGATGTTGTAGGGCGCCTTTAAACTAGAGCTGATGCTCTTGGTAAGTTAATAGAATTTCAACGTCCTCGTAAGAAACTTATTCAGTTGGATGTTCTTCTACTTTGTAGTAGTGAAACTCGTGTGTTTCTCCATCTGCTGGAGGAAAGTGAATCCATGAATAGAATACCTCTGTCTGCCGGTATTCATGTGCCTCTTTAACAAAGATTACTTTACCACCTCTCGATGATACTCCATTATTTATCAGTTTGTAAGTTATCGTTTTCCTTACATTAGCCGGGATGATTATAGCATCCGGGTCATTCTCTAGGAGGTTTCTGTCATCTAAGGCTGCTTGAGCTGCTGCTGCAGCTCTTTCTAATTCTTCGTCAGTATCCCATTATTTTTTACTGATTGAAGAGTTTGCAGAGCACGTTTCAAGGAAACAAAGATTAGGTGCACAATATTTTGGAACACCGTATCCTTCAACGTTGAACAAACCAAAGACTAATACATAGGATTTTCTCGTCCTACTCAGTTTTGGCAGATATTAGCCTTTCATCCACTCCAGACGTCTATTGGAGTGTTTACGGGAGAAAGGGGTCAGTGTGAAAAGCACGACTGAGTTACTCTAGTATCTAGCGTTAAATTATCGCCTTACCAAACGTTGGGCGCCATGTAGTGTAGTTCCTATATTCCCAATAGGCTCTGCGCATTGGAATAATAAATCCTGTAGGTTAGACGTAGGACTGAGGTCGACTAGGTCTCTACCGAATCTATTAGACTTAATTGTGAGTGCCAGCTAGTTCATTAGAAACGTTCTCGAATTCACAAGAAGGGATTAGTTTCTGACAACCACATAAACATGACAACTTTGTTTCCCAAGAATAAGAAATCAATCTCTAGAGTCGCGGAAACAATAGATAACTATTTTACTCAGTCAATCATGCATGCTTCGTTTCACCAGAGGTGCTGAGAAAATAGAGAGATGGTCGTTTTCAATAAAAAGTATTTATTGAACAGTCTTCTTTCTCAAGCATAAGAAATGTACTGCTACAATAGTAATACTGGCTATAAAGTACAAGGCATATAATACGAAAAGTATTATAAAGTAGTACTGTAAAAGCATGATATGGTTTCTAAGCCATAAATTGCCTAAATCATATAAAATACATACAGTGATAAAATAATGACTAAAAGTACTCAACTGGTGCTTCTAAAATACGCCTACCCCGGTGTACCTAACCTAAGTATAGTACAAGGGAAGAAGTAAGTGAGGAGTATGTTGCATCCTGCTTTCATTTCTTCTCTGTCCTTCTTTAGTGTTTGTCATTACTTGCTCAGCAGGCATCTATGATGTCACATAGTGTTCCAATTGTATATGCTTGAAAGCAGGGACAGTTACATCTAAGCTGCTCAGTGCTCCTGGTGAGGTTTCTATTATTGGATCTACTTTATTCTATTTTATCTACATGACCTGCATCTTATCTTCAATAAACCTAATCTGTTTCATATACTGGACTTAAGACTTCAATTTGTTACAATTTTGGCGACGAGGTACAGAGCCTATGCGTGAAGAAAAGACTGAATTACTGCAACTAAGAATTTGAGACTACTGCAACTGGAGAACTTTTTCAAGTCAAAGAGGAAAAGGTATTTAATGAGAGCACCCTGGTTAACCCCACCAGTGTCCTTTGTGATCTGGACAGCCTGTTTCCCCAGGGTGTTGGGATTCTTGCCTCATGATTTGCCCTGAATCTGAAGAGAACTTAAAGATAGATTTGCTGCACGATTTATGATTTGGCCTGAATCTGAAGAGAACTTAAAGGATTTAAATTTTGAATTTAAGGAAACCTCTTTCAAGAACTGTGTTCATACCAAGCTTCTAACTGTCTGACCAGTGACATACATAGTTTGGATTTGGACAAGAAAACACGCGTCTATCTTCAGCTGTAGGGAAGTGCATGCGCAGTGTTTGCTTGTTATTCGACAACTCTGAGGATGAGAAGCGTTTTGGTCCATGCGGGAGAAACAGGGATGCTGGCGGTTGTGAGCAAGAGCACAAGGTACGGTCTGCTGTTGCATCAAAAGAAAAATGTACAATTTTGTTGTAGGAGTGCAACATTAGCGGTATTTCTAGAACCGCGTGTTTCTAGCACAATTTAAAGCATTGTGGTGATTTTTTACATGTCAACGTTTTACTCTTGAAGAAATTTTTAAAATAAAAACGAACGACTCACTTATGCAATCGCTCGAGCACCGGCATTTTCAGAGCGTCTACTGTGACGTCTGCATCTGCGTCTTCATTCTTGCTGCTCAAAGACGTTTTCTAGCATTGGCGTGAGGAGAGCCACCCGGTGCAGCGTCTGTGTACGTGCCGTCATTTTGCAATGCACATATGTAAGCAGTTTTCTGTAAAGTGACAATCCAAGTTTATTTTGGCAGAAGGACATCACTGCATCTGACTACTCGTCTCATGGCGGAACGGAGTCCTGGGGTGAGTTTAATTATCATTGTACACTTCATTGAGGAACTCTGGCCCAATCTTTTAAGCCGCGGATATGTAATGGTATAAAAACACAACGAACAATTCAATGTTTCACACGCATGAATTTTCGTCAGCTTTGGAGTAATCTTTTTGCAATTTCAATTGAGGTCATGGATTAGTCATCTATGAGGAAAGTTGCAAAATTGGGAAGATGCTTATGAAGTCTTCAGCTATGAACTTCCTGTCCCGGTGATTTACTATCATAACCTCTAAACTGTTTTCAAAGAAGAAATGTCAGCGTCTTACTTTGAACTGCAAATCTTACTACTTGTTTAAAGGAAGCCCATTGTGAGAAGTCCTCGGGTGAGAGATCGCTCACCGGTGTTATATGTTCATCTTTTTGTGGAAAATTAAGACCTTCATTGTAACTTGCTTTCAGAGGGAGGTGGTGGAGTTTCATATATGTATTCTTTGGGAAGGACTGCACATTATTTTATTGCCATGTATTACTTCTCATATGTTAGTTGCATGTGGGTACTGGAACTGATAATACTACAGTGAGATAGTATCTTTTATGGTTGAAGTGTTCAGTTGTTTTAATGTATGTACTGGAACTAATAATACTACAGTTAGATAGTATCTTTAATGGTTGAGGTGTTTAGTCGGTTTAATTTTGCATGTGTGTATTGGGGCTGATAATACTACAGTGAGATAGTATCTTTAATGGAGGGAGCCATGTTGAGGGGCTTTGTTGTTTTTATTCAGATTTCTTGTGTGTTAGTTATTCAGTGAAGTGAGCCATTCTTATGCTCAATTTAGGTTGAGGTGCTCAGTTGTTTTATTTAAATGCAATCTACTTCGGATTTACAGAGGTGTTCCAGGTGTTTTAGTATTTTGCTGAACCACAATGTGTTCTAATATTGTTAGATGTGTTCAGTTGTTCGAGGTTTTAGTGCTGTAATTTGCTTTAGGATGTGAACCGCTTTTGCTAATATGTTAGAGGTGTTCATTTTGTTCGCTATGTTTGATTTGTAGAACCACAGGTGTTCGCTATGTTTGATTTGTAGAACCACAGGTGTTCGCTATGTTTCATTATAAGTATAACATATTGTCACGGGGTCCAGTCCTGCCCCGTAACGGACTCTACATCTCGATTGCAGGAAGGGCGCGGGCCCTTTAACGACTGGGAGCCCTGCGAGGAGGAATTCCCTCCTCCGATGACGTGGAGGCCGTCCCGCCAATCAGAGAGCGGATCAGGGCCTGAAAGGGAAGAGCCGGAAGACGCCGAGGTGTGGATGGTGCGGAGCTCGTCGGCACCGAAGCCCCGCAGAGGAATCACCCACCAAGGGACCCGGACGACGGAAGGAGGTCGAGAGCGAGGAGCGGCGGAGGAGGAAGACGGCACAAGCACGAGCACTCGGCTTTCTGACCAGGCGGACGAGGACTTCGCGAGGACACCGGAGAAGCCAGGAGGCCACCGTTCCTACGCACCGCCCAGCCACGCGCAGGAAGACGCGTGGCTACCCCAGGTACGTGAACGTTTGCGTACCCTGTTTCCCTTTAAACGTGTCGGGAAGGGGCAGCAGCGGGAGGAGGGAGGTCGGAAGGGGCACGGAGACTCCTGAGCACGCACATACACACTTTGTGGTTGGTCTGCTTCCTTGGTGACGGTAGCCTGTTCTCCCCTCACGCATGTTGCCCTCACTCCCCTCCCTGACGATATTTTTGTACAGTAAGCTGTGAGCTAACAGCCACCTGTCTTTCCTTTGTTTTGGGCCGGCGAGAGAAAGAAGAAGACGACGGAGCCACGCTGGGAAGACGTTCCTTCCGTTCCATCGACATCCCGCCTAGCTACTGTTGTTTACCTGTGCCTTATGATACTCGCTGACTCTGTGTCTGCAATAAAAACCCATAGACCCTCACTTCCTTTTGGGCTCAGTTTCTTCTTGTACACCCCTAAGGTGACAAGTGGCGAGCCAGCCAGGAGTATCCTTCTGATAAGATGGAGGCCTTAATAACCCAGATGAGAGAAGGGCAGTCCAAAATGGAGTGGGCTATTGGACAATCTACTGAGCAGGCAGACAGTGACCGTGCCACGTTTACAGCAGCTATTCAGCAACAGGCAGAACAGTTAACAAAGCTAGCGGAGGGTCAGACACAACTCCTGGCCACGTTGGGCCAACACCGAACTGCTGCACCCCCCGGAGCAGTTGTTCCCCTGCAGAAATACGTGGCCGGTGACGACCCTATCTCGTTTTTTTTTAACTTTGAACGAGCTGCCCGTGCTAGCGCATGGCCCGGGGAAAGATGGCCGTTCTATTTGGCCCCCCTGCTAACAGGGGAAGCACAGGCTGCGTACCAACTAGCCAACAAAGATGGGACCGCTACATATGGACATGTCAAACAGATCGTCCTGGAAAGGCTTGGGGTTGATGATGAGAGCCATAGGATACGGTTCCACCAAGAAAGGGGACAACCTACTGATGTCCCAAAAACCCTCTTTTACAAGATAAAAGATGCAGCCGATCGTTGGTTGAAACCTCAAGAGGGGAACTTAGCTGAGGTGATGAACAAGATCTATTTGGAACAATTTATAGAAGCCCTACCCTTTGGGACTCAAAGATGGCTCAGGCAGCATGCCGGGCTCACGTTGGAACATGCCGTCGAAATGGCCAATTCCTATGCACGTGCTCAAAACCGTCCTATGGTTCGAGAACCAGAAAAACCCAACAGCAGCAAACTACCCGTAAAAACAGACAGAAAACCAAACAAAAACCCAACAGAGCCCTTCATCAAAGCCCGGCCTGTGAGATTAGATACTCCCCTTCCGACTACTCCTCAGTGCTATGAATGCGGAGAGTGGGGGCATATCGCCCGGTACTGTCGCAAAAAGAAAGAAAAGGACGAGGAACCCATGGAGGTTGGATACATGCCACGTGCCATCATGTATGCACAGGAAACCGGCCCAGCCTTCTACGTAAGTGTTCAACTTGATCACAAGAGAATAAGAGCTTTATTGGACTCAGGGTGTCGTCATTCAGTGGTTAGAGCCGACTCCCTTTCTGACTCATCCACGATGCTAAATCGCTCAGTTAGGATCAAGTGTGTACACGGGGACATACGGACGTATCCTTTAGCTCGCGTGACCATCGTCACAGAAAAGGGCACTCAAGTACAGTGCGAAGTAGGAGTACTCCCGAAATTACCTGAAGCCCTCATTATAGGTACGGACAACAAATGGTTTACCACCCTTATGTCTGAAGTCCTAAGTAAGAGTACTACGGGTCCAGAAAGCAAAAGCGGTCTCTTAGTAGAAGAACCCTGGGCCACTGATAGGAACTTCCGTGCGGCCCAACTAAACGATGCCTCCTTGGCCTCAGCATGGAAAAACGCACAGGACAACCAGGGACAAGACCCGCTCCCATATCCCCGTTTCCTAGAAAAGGAGGGACTCTTGTACCGAAAAGCAGACGCACAGGCCACTTCCCAGTTGATAGTGCCCACCTCATTTCGCGACCAAGTCATGTTTTTTGCCCATGCACATCTCCTTGCTGGTCACTCTGGGGCGGAGAAAACCACACAATCCATTACCCAACATTTCTATTGGCCAGGGATTTACGCCCAAGTAAAAAAATACTGCCAGGAATGCAATATTTGCCAAAAGCGCAATCCTTATGTGCCACCCAGGGTTCCTCTTGTCCCTCTTCCCATTATAGGAAAACCTTTCGAGCGAATAGGGGTAGACATCATCGGCCCTCTTCCTAAGTCCACTCGGGGATATCAGTATGTCATGGTTATCGTAGACTACGCCACCAGGTATCCTGAGGCCTTCCCTTTGCGGGCTGCTACGACAAAAGCCATATCCCAAAAACTTATCGAATTGTTTTCCCGAATGGGGTTCCCCAAAGACATCATAACCGATCAGGGGACCCCTTTTGTCTCTCGCCTCATGAAGCAGGTCTGTTCTTTGTTACACCTGAAACATCTTCGTACCTCAGTGTATCACCCCCAGACTGATGGGTTGGTCGAACGTTATAACGGCATGATCAAGACCACCCTAAGAAAGCTGTTAACAGGAGACGGGAAGCAATGGGACCAATTACTGCCCTTGGTCTTGTTCGTCCTACGGAGCCAGCATCAAAGCAGCATGGGGGCCTCACCCTTTGAACTTCTTTTCGGGCGCAAACCCCGCACTCTGTTAGAAATAACAAAAGAGAGCTGGGAAAAAGATGGTGCCCAGGATGCCCAAGACCTATTGGATTATGCACAACAGTTATGGACCAGGTTACACAAATTACGTACCCTGTCCTATGACACTCTGGAAAAAGCCCAAACCAAACAGAAGACCTTTTATGACAGGGGAAAGAAGTGGAGAGAACTGTCAGTTGGAGATTGGGCTCTTGTTCTCCTCCCTACCTCCACCCACAAACTCCGGAAAGAATGGCAAGGGCCCTTTCTTGTCATCCGGAAGATAGGGAGAACCACATATGCCCTGAAGTTGTCCCCTAATCGAACCCAGATTTACCACATCAATCTCCTTAAGAAGTGGTTGGGGCCTCCCCCTCGGACACCCCCCTCGGTGTCCCTAGTCAGGACGGCCCCAAATACCTCTGATCAGCTGGTGATAAACCCCGAACTTACCAAGGTACAGAGACAGGAATTGACGGATGTCCTCTCTGGACACCAGACGATATTCTCTGACCAACCCGGGAGAACGACGTTAGCTACCCACCACATACCCACTCCAGAAGGAGTGGTGGTAAAACAAAAGCCCTACAGAGTGCCAGAGGCCCGACGGTTGCTCCTCAAGACCGAGGTAGAGAAAATGCTGGAAGCTGGCATCATAGTTCCTTCCACCAGCAACTGGTCTTCCCCGGTGGTTTTAGTCCCTAAACCCGACGGCAGTACCCGTTTTTGCATTGACTTCCGGGCCGTCAATAAAGTGTCCAAACAAGACGGGTACCCCCTGCCTAGGGTTGACGAGTTAATTGAACGCCTTGGTGAGGCTCAATTCATAACAACGATCGACCTCACCAAAGGCTATTGGCAGGTCCCTCTCTCTCCACAAGATCAAGAAAAGACGGCATTCACCACACCAGATGGGTTGTTCCACTTCACGGTGTTGCCGTTTGGGTTACACGGCGCCCCTGCGACGTTTCAACGTCTCATGGACACCGTCCTTGCCCCATATACCAAATTTGCGGCTGCTTATTTGGATGATATAGAGGTACATAGCCCTGATTGGGAGACACATCTGAAACACCTAGACCAGGTGCTGTCGGCCCTCGAGAAATCAGGCCTACACATAAATGCAAAGAAATCCCGCATAGCCTTTACCAGGGTCAAGTATCTTGGTTATGTCTTGGGTAACGGACAGCTGTACCCACAAGAGGAGAAGGTAAAGGCCATACAAGCACAACCGTTTCCTACTTCCCGAAGAGATCTACGGGCTTTTCTAGGCCTTGTCGGTTACTACCGACGGTTCATTCCTCACTTCGCCTCTATGTCAGCTCCTCTAACGGATTTACTGAAGAAGACCGCCAGTTCGGTACAGTTTAGGAGCCCTTCTCCCCAAGTTAGTGCAGCCTTCCAAGACCTGAAGAATGTCCTATCATCAGCCCCTGTCCTGACCACCCCAGATTTTGTCAAACCCTTCCTCTTACAGACGGATGCATCTGGAGTTGGTATCGGGGCTGTCCTGTCACAGTTGGATGAGGAAGGTCGGGAGAAACCCATCCTGTACCTAAGCAGGAAACTCTTCCCTCGTGAGTTAGCATACCCCACAATAGAGAAAGAGTGCCTTGCTGTTAAGTGGAGCATAGAGAAACTGAGGTACTACCTTGAGGGCCGTAGATTCACACTGGTCACGGACCACGCCCCTTTGACTTGGCTCCACCAGAATAAAGGCCGGAATGACCGCATTCTCAGATGGTTCCTTGCTCTCCAGCCCTTTGATTTCGAGGTCCTGCATAGGAAGGGGACCAAGCACACCAATGCGGACTTCCTATCCCGCTATCCACTTTCCCCCGAACGGGAAAAGTCTGGGGGGAGGATGTGTCACGGGGTCCAGTCCTGCCCCGTAACGGACTCTACATCTCGATTGCAGGAAGGGCGCGGGCCCTTTAACGACTGGGAGCCCTGCGAGGAGGAATTCCCTCCTCCGATGACGTGGAGGCCGTCCCGCCAATCAGAGAGCGGATCAGGGCCTGAAAGGGAAGAGCCGGAAGACGCCGAGGTGTGGATGGTGCGGAGCTCGTCGGCACCGAAGCCCCGCAGAGGAATCACCCACCAAGGGACCCGGACGACGGAAGGAGGTCGAGAGCGAGGAGCGGCGGAGGAGGAAGACGGCACAAGCACGAGCACTCGGCTTTCTGACCAGGCGGACGAGGACTTCGCGAGGACACCGGAGAAGCCAGGAGGCCACCGTTCCTACGCACCGCCCAGCCACGCGCAGGAAGACGCGTGGCTACCCCAGGTACGTGAACGTTTGCGTACCCTGTTTCCCTTTAAACGTGTCGGGAAGGGGCAGCAACGGGAGGAGGGAGGTCGGAAGGGGCACGGAGACTCCTGAGCACGCACATACACACTTTGTGGTTGGTCTGCTTCCTTGGTGACGGTAGCCTGTTCTCCCCTCACGCGTGTTGCCCTCACTCCCCTCCCTGACGATATTTTTGTACAGTAAGCTGTGAGCTAACAGCCACCTGTCTTTCCTTTGTTTTGGGCCGGCGAGAGAAAGAAGAAGACGACGGAGCAACGCTGGGAAGACGTTCCTTCCGTTCCATCGACATCCCGCCTAGCTACTGTTGTTTACCTGTGCCTTATGATACTCGCTGACTCTGTGTCTGCAATAAAAACCCATAGACCCTCACTTCCTTTTGGGCTCAGTTTCTTCTTGTACACCCCTAAGGTGACACATATATATGTTTAGAGAGCCGCAGGTTGCTAAATTGTAAAACCACTCGTGTTCACTATCTTTTATCTATTTATTGAACCAAAAAGTGCTCTAAGGTTTAGAGGTGTTCAAATTGTTGGGTGTTTAAAGAGCCATGTTTGCTCAGTGATATGTATTATTACATACTCTAATGTTTTTAGAGAAATTCACATTTAATTTGTCAAATCCACTCATTTCCATTCTTGTGGATTTTGTACCTTGTGGGTGACTGTATTTTCTTTCGTACTCTCACCTTTTGATGTTCTATCTCTTTCTTTTGTTTTACCAGTAATTTTTACTGTGTATATGCTGTATGTTCTATTATCAATTTTTCTTCTCTCTTTTGTTTTCTTATCTTGTTTTATTTTGTCAAGGGGGAGATGTGTTGCATCCTGCTTTCATTTCTTCTCTGTCCTTCTTTAGTGTTTGTCATTACTTGCTCAGCAGGCATCTATGATGTCACATAGTGTTCCAATTGTATATGCTTGAAAGCAGGGACAGTTACATCTAAGGCTCAGCTGGAGTCCATCTGCTCCTGGTGAGGTTTCTATTATTGGATCTACTTTATTCTATTTTATCTACATGACCTGAATCTTATCTTCAATAAACCTAATCTTTTTCATATACTGGACTTAAGACTTCAATTTGTTACAGAGTAGTTTAAGTTTAGTATTTCTCAGCCAAGAATTTATCCAAGAATTCTCTAAGGGTCTAATCAGCTCCGTACCTTGGTTTAGAATGAAGGAGGTCTTGTATCTCTATCTCAGGACTCGATTTCCCAGCAATCCGCAAGGGTAGCCTGGAAACACTGGAGCTGGATTTCTCGGCAGGAGAAAAGATAGCGTCTCTCAGTGCGTCAGCAGGAGGGTCGGCTTTCTTCGGCACTTGCTGCTGCAGGGCGTCGGGCAAGTAGTAAGTCGATCTGCTCCAAACCACCGTGTGTTTGTCTGGGCAAATCTAGGCATATTTATACTTTGAAGGTACCGAGTTTGACGTGTGATTGGACTTAATAATGTCATCAAAGACTCAGTTCTTCGAAAACTCCACGATTTCCTAGATAAATTAGTATTCAGGCAAGGGGAAGTCCCTAGCTGCTGAAGGCGGGTTTCTCTAAGAAATCGTTGTTGATTCTCGGAACTTAGTAGAAGTAGCCATGCCGTATTTGGGCTGCATAGGCTTAGTCTAAATATGGTAATGATTCCTATGCCTATATAAGGATAGGATAATCTATACCTATATAAGGGCAGGAATCGGGAAATTATACACTAGCGTCCTAGATTCATTTACAACAATTGGGCACCACCCTGAACAATTATGAGACCGCAGGTCCCCATATTATATTTCGGGGAGGGAGAGTGCAACCCCCTTCAAAAGCCATTCAAGGCCCCCAGAAAACTCATCACCATGGGGCTGATCTACCTTTTCTGGGGAGCGAGGCGTGCAGCCCCGTCACTGAGCCATGACATGGCCCCTGAGACAAAATCCCCCACAACACAAGCGACTTTGAGTGGCTGTGGGTGCCCTGGTCCTACCAGGGACACCCACAGCAAATGCAGGGCATTGGTGAAGGAGGAGGGGAGCCCCATGGCCTGAGTGGCCCGTTGCTGTTTCCCTTCTGCACCCATCCCAGATGTGGCAGGAGCTGGATGCAGTGGTTTGCTCCCAACAGGTGGAAGCCGCTTTTCTTTGCTCCTGCTGCTCTCTTGCAGGCAAGAAAGTGCCGTTTTCAAGGGGATGGTGTCCCTGGGACACTGCTTCTATAGGGCTCTGGGGAATGGGGTACCCGGGACATCTAAAGGGCTTGGGAGGGGGGAACTCCCTACAAAACCTAATTCAGCCCAGGGATAGGATCCCTGGGGCCATTTCGATGCTCATAGAGAGTGGCCTCACATCCCCCCCGTAAAGAAAATATGTGGCCCTTGCGAATGGGGTCCCAAGGACTTCAGATGCTCGCAGAAGTGCGCCCCATGCCCCCCTTCACCCCAAAAAACTGGTCTGAAACAAGAGATTGGTCCCTGGGGACCTTTCTTGGCTCAGGGGTAGGGAGCATGCCCCCTCCCCAATAAATAAACGCTGGGATTGTTCATCCTATGTTATTGAAAAATAACCAATAAACCCCACATAGATACATTTTGAACCACAATTTATCTCTTAGATCAAATGCACTGGTGGAACAACACTCTCAATATGAAATCCTACACTATAGCAATTTAACTGGGGGATGTCAGTCTCCCGTTTTTATTCAAATAAAAGTTGGAGCTGATTGTTGGGACTACATGTCACAGAAAGGTGAATTTGCTAAATGGAAGCCAAATATAAAATGTCATGTGACCATCCTCTGAAACACACTCCACCCTGAGGCCACTAAAGGGAGAGGGAGATAGACAAAAGACTTTCCAATCTCGCCAGTCCCTTCCTCTCCTCCACGTCAGCACCACTTCGCTCGAGGCATAGCGGAGTACAAGCAAGCACAGAAGTGAGGACACGTCTACGATCAAGTGACTGCTGAAGTGATCGCAGCGGACGAACCCGGTGGGTGCTTATAATCGGCAGTTCGGTACTTGCTCTGCCATCAGCAAGGTCGATAGGGTGACCAACCCTCCGTAAATTTCACAGACCGTCCGTAATTGGGACCTCACGTCCGTTGTCCGTGAGGATCCTGCTTACGGACGCCTTTTGTCCGTAATTTTGGCCATCACAAGGAGCAGCACTGCTCCCCTGTGAGAGGCCTCACCCCGCTGATGGGGCCGCCTCACACTCCTCCTGGAGAACAAGAGCAGCCCCACCTCCCCATTGTCATTCTGTATGCCGGGTAATTGCCACATATAGAATGTCAATGGGGCAGTCTGGGCTGTGACAGCATGTGGAGGCCTCCTCCTTGCTCAGGGTACAGCAGGGCAATCTGTTAGATAAAAGGTAAAACGCCAATGCTGCAACGTTAGAGAACGATTCATTTAAAGAAGCCTGTAAAACAAGTTAAAAAGAACGTGTTATCATTATTTCACTGTCTCGTCATTTTAGAAATGAAGTATTTTCAAAATTATATTCAACAACGCCATGGTTGCTGCTTTTTTTATTTTAAGGAACAACTATTAACAAAGCCAATAGTCCTGGCTTGTTGTTGGAGTAATGATACTTGCTGTATTATATATCTGAATGGAATGACAGAAATAACATAATACCAGTAGGGCGGAACACAATGCTAAGCGCAGATTTTTAGCCTACGTGTTTTAAAACAAGCTCTTAATTCCATCAAACACCCCCTTTGAAGAGACCCCTCAGTTTTTTTTAACACCACTTAAAGCCCTGGAAACAACACCATGTCACAGTCACCTCACATCCTGCATCATGCATGACTCATGACTTCTACGTTTTCAGACTGCCTATGTGCATGGGCATAGTGAACTCTCCCCCACCACACCCCACTCCTTGTTTTAGGAACTATAGCAAGGTGAAGTTCTTGATGGGACTCTTCTGTCTGCAACTCTGCAGACAAAGGCTCAGCTCATAATGTGAAAAGGTGGGTGAGTAAATAAGTGAAGGAATGTGTGAATGGCTGGATGGATTACTGAAAGGATGAATGAAAGGGTGAATGGATATATAATGAAAAAAGGATGGATGGATGAGTGAAAGTATGGATGAGAGAAAAGGTAAATAGATGGATGTATGAGTGGAAGGGTAGATGGATGGGTGTGTGAAAGGATGGATGAATGAGTGAAAGGGTAGATGGTGGGCGAGTGAATGGGTGGATGGATGAGTGAAAGGATGGATGGATTGGTGAATTGATAAGTGAAGGGGTGAATGGATGGATGAGTGAATGGGTGGATGTAAGGATAGATGAGTGAGTGAAAGGGGTGGATGGACAAAAGGATGGATAGATGAGTGAAGTGAAAGGGTGGATGGATGAGAGAACGGATGGATGGATGTGTGAAGGGATGGATGAGTAATAGGATCAATGGATGGATTAATGAATGGATGAATTGATGGATGGGTGGATAAGTGAAAGGGGGATGGAGAGAGAAAGGGAGGATGAATTACTGAAAGGGTGAATGGGTGGAAGGATAAGTGACTGTGTGGATGGATGAGTAAGTGAATGGGTGGGTGGATGGGTAAAAGGGTAAATGGCTGGATGGGTGAGTGAATAGATGGATGGGTGGAAGAGTGGATGGATGACTATATGAATGGATGGGGTGAAAGGGTGGGTAGATGAATAATGGATGGATGAGTGAAAGGGTGGATGGTCGGATGGATGAGTGAAATGGTAGATGGAAGGATATATGGTGGATAGGTTTGCAAATTATTGAATATGTTTGGATAGATGGAAGGACAGAATGAATGGTGAAAGACTAAATGATGGATGAAAGAATGATTACACCTTGTAGCACCCATTATCTTAAGTAACATTTCCTATAAATTGACTTTCACGTTAATATGAGTCATTGTGTCTATATAATGTGTGTGTGATGTAACGCACTCCGACATCCTGCCCTACATACTTGGGATAAGAAAGACTATAAAAGAAATTAAATACACATGAGAGACGGTCTAGGTGAAGATGAGGGACACCATTGGAGGGTGGTAGCAAGGCCGGACTGGCCGGACCGGGCATCGGGTGTTTCCCTGGGAGGCTGGAAGGGGGGGGTTGTTACTGGGGGCTGGCACTGCAAAGTTCCTTCTATATCCAGTAGTTTTCAATCAACAATAAAAGCGGCCTCACTTATATTCAGGTGTGGTTCACCATTGTCTGGTGACTAATGTACCTGCTGGAGCGAGATGCGAATTTTGAATCGTCTAAGGTAGCAAACTGCAATACTTTAAAACCATGAAGTGCACGATTGTCTCAACTTAATATAAACCTATTCTGACTTGTACTTAGGTGGTTGTTTATTTACTTACTTATATACTATTGCACGACCACCTCTGACGTGTCCGTAAAACGTACCTTTTGTCCCGAATTTTTGTCCTGAATTTTGATCTTTTGTTCTGAATTTAGTGCCTTTGTCCTGAATTTTTGCACTCACCGTTCTGAATTTGCACCTATGCCAGTTGGTCACCCTAAAGGTCGAGCGGAGCACCGACCAGGTTTGCAGTGAGAAGGGATCCTTGACAATGTGAGTAAATCCGGCCAAATGGACGAATGGCAGATATGACGAAGCAATGACCAAGCCAGTTCTAGTAAACTAAACTAAACTTTGGTTTCCTTTTCTCCCCCTCCCCTCTTTTATATTGACACAGTTTGACTATGGGGCTTACCCCCTCCGCCACCTGATGAAAATATTTTTTACCAGGGTAATCATACGGCCAACGACTAGGATTTTACACGCACATGAAACTGTTTCATGTCACTGCCACTGGTCTTTTTTGCTTTTCTGCTTTTTGGGGAGGTGGATTGAGTCCATCTCTTTAACGACCATTTACTTGTTTGAAATGTTAAACCTAACCTAATTGTCATCTGTCGTTTTTGTAATTGGGTGCACATTAAACGCATGGATTCTCGCTATCTTTAGCACTTAAATGAGTATCCGAATGTGGGATATAAAGTTTACTGCAGAAATACATGGGACAAAGAGCCTAGTAGTACTACCATTCACACGGCAAAAATGTTTGTCACACCATTTAAATGTCTAAAGCTATACATGTTTGAAAGCATAAGGACACAAGATTTAACTAGAAGTTAGAATGTATGAATGAAAATACAGTATATCTTCTTTCATTTCAGGTACTTCAGATAATCAGTAAGTACACCTGAATGTTTCTTGCCTGCACAAGCTTATGTTCTGCATGCAACGCATTTATCTATAACATTTGCAGAGGTGCATCTTTGGGGGAACTGGGGCTGTTCCTTTGTGTTAGCGTTTGGGCAGTGCCCCACTGAATATTTTGCCCCAGGGCCCAGGCAGGTGTGAACAAAAATTAAAATGCAGTAGTGTTGCTGGTACTTATAAAATCTCAGCCCTCGGCAGTCAGCTGTCTCTGCCGCGGGTCGGTTACCTGATGTCTCTTTAGCCTGCGGGGGGGGAGGGGGGGGGGGGGGAGCAGGGGGGGGAGGAGGAGGGGGGTTGAATATGCTCCCCATGCTCCGTGGACCTGCCAATCACTGCATGGCTTTATGGTGAAGTCATTGCTGCCTAGCTCAGCCTCTCTCTCTCCCACTCCCCCTTCGTGCGTGCACGTCATCGCACACAAGCTAGGGGGTGGAGAGAGAGAGTGAGACGGGAGGAGAGCTCTGCCTTACCTTGCGCACACTACTTCATTGGCAGGCAAATTGGCAATGTGAATGACGGATGAATGTCCGACCTACTCTGTGATGAAAATGAGCCTGGTTGCTTGTCGCCTTGAATCTTATCATGGCTAAGGTGGCTGAGCGCAGAGTCAGACAGGATTCAGTGAGTACTGTACTCTACGTTGTGGTGAATAACTTGGCCATCAATTTCTAGGCGGCCTAGTTGTATATTGCATTGTTGAATCATGCGACGTGTGCACTGCAGTCATGGCAGTAATGGCCAGAGCTGCCAACTTTGGTGCCTCCAAAGTCGCCAGCTCTGCTCTGGCCATTCCGGCCATGACTGCAGTGCAGATATCGCACGCCCCTGCCAAAGTCAGCAGCTCTGCTCTGGCCATTATAGCCATGACTGCACACTACGTTGCACCATACAACAATGTTAAACCATCGACGCTGATTCTCTAACCTGGATCACACGAAGGGAACCAGGTTCGAGTATTGGCGTCGTCCGCTCAACATCCTGTGATTCTGGGCAAATCACTTAAAAAACCTGAGATGTGTTTGTTCACACCAGGATAGACAACCAAAAAAAGAAACAACATAGTTACAGTTCTTCAATGAGACAGACGGGTCTTCGGCCGATGAGCTACCTCCTGAGTCACCTGCTCCCCTTCAACAGGAGAGGTGGAGGGCTGATGCTCGATTCCCATCTCAGGTGCGACCCGTTTCGATGCACTGTCAGGCACGGCCAGCACGTCTCTGACAGTGGGCTTGCGCTTCTGGAAGTGCGCCACATTCCTTGTTTATTTTTATTTTTAAAGTTTTATGTAGCGCTAGCTTGACCCGTAAGTATCAGAGCGCTTTACATACACACAGTAAACAGCAGAAGGACATTACATTACATAGTAGGCCAGCAATAGGGAAGCAAACCACAGAAAAAATACAGCATGGGAAATAAATATGCAGTGCAGCGGAGGGGGAGAGAGCAATAAAAGAAAGGGCGAGAATGACATAGTCCGGTCACCCACTATCCTTGAATGTCCAGGGAGAGGGGAGACAACTCGGATAAGGAAGACTAGGTTAGTTGACGTTGGTCATGAAAGTATTTGTTTAGGATATGGCGTTTCAGGTCCCTTTTGAAACAGGAGAAGGAGTGTGTTGTACATTGATTCTTCATGTAATATGGTTGTCTTTTGTCTTAGTCCTTTCTTTGTGTTTTCTTGTTCTCTGTCTACCACAATGCCTATGTATGTTCTGACTTCTACCTGGAGGATTCCACTAGTGTCAGTTGGTGGTCTGGTCAGCTGGCGAGGTTGTGTGCTTGGCTGTGTCCTACAATAAATCTACATGTAATCAACTGGAAGTATCTTGTCATCTGTGGCCATCCTATTTACAACATTTTGGCGACGTTTTCTGCTGACCAGACCAGAGAAGAAACCAT
Organism: Lissotriton helveticus; assembly: GCF_964261635.1. Classification (NCBI taxonomy): domain Eukaryota; kingdom Metazoa; phylum Chordata; class Amphibia; order Caudata; family Salamandridae; genus Lissotriton; species Lissotriton helveticus. The sequence continues at coordinate 1,154,989,791 of NC_136067.1, read as the reverse complement.
CTAACACAGCCTGAGCTACACCTCGCGGAAAGAACCCACTGCTCTTCACCTATCTGCTGCCGGTAATATCATCAAAAGAAGTTTGAAACCAGATGTATGAGGAGTATTTCAAAGAAATTTAAAGCAAGAAAAGAACTGTGAGTATATTACTCATCGCTGACAGTATGGCGCAATTTTAACTGTGGCAAGATGTATGGTGTAGGAAAGTAATAGCAGTGAAGTAACCAGAAACCTTTAACAGTATCGTGGAAAAGGAAGAAAACCATCTGAAAATATTTGTAGCGCCTTGTTATTTTGAGAAATCTTTCTAAGTTACTGCAAAACTCAAACTAAACTGTTGCCCAACCAGCTGCAGCCAATACCAAAGATTTAAGGGAATTGCCTATGATGGGGTAACGCATCACAATAATGAGTATAAACCAGTAATGTTTAGAAAGAAATCCAAAGAATTTATCCTCTGCTCTGCTTCCTGTAATGCTTCTAATGAAGAGTTTGACACGAGAAACAGCATGGATTTTAACTAAGTACTTTTAACGTTCAAGACACAGCTGCTAGAAAAACGAGTGAATCAGGTGGACACATGATCATTAATCTGTAAATGAAATGAATCATTTAGAGTCACGAACGGCAGAAACAAGTTCAAGTTCATCTACTGTGAATCTTTAGTGCTTGTTAATACCGTTATTTTCCCTTCGTGTTGATCCGATCTTCACCATGGCAGTTTTACTACTGATGACGCATTAGAATCTCTGTGGGACTCAGCGGAGTAGCAGTCTGTTCTAAAGTGTTGTTCTGTGTCCAGCGTCATTTCAGCGTGTGGAGGAAGCCTGGGTGCATCATCCCGAAAGCCGTGCTGCGTGAAACGTCACTGCGCAGCGTCAAGTATCCATTTTGTAATTCCATTCTCCGTGGTTTTTTTTGTTTTGTTTCCATGACAACATGGTTTCCTGAACTCAACGCAACTCTCTCTAAGGGCGGTGTCTAGAGCTGCATTAACTCACCACGAGTTTTAAGACTCTTAAAAAATCAAGTGGACGTGAGAGAAGTGAAAGGAGTTCTGCGTGTGTTTTGTTTCAGAATGATGCCTGCCGGAAATCATAAACATATGGAGAAATGAGGTATTGTCAGTTTCACGCTGTATGTAGGAATATCGATTTCAATGTGTATTCCATTCAGGAGTCAAAGAGCTGTTTTCCAGTGAACTCTTTAACAACAGTGCCATCCAGTGGTTATTTCCTGTATTTATTAATATTTTGGCAGAATATAAGAAACGTGTCAGTGAGCAAGCATAAGAAAATGTACTGTGTTTCGTGAAGCCACTATTATTTTGATCATTTTGCCTATGCTGTTTACTACCAACTGGAAATTAAAATTAGTTAAACTTCAATGTGCGGATTATTACTAGGGTACATAACTGAGGCAAAGAAGCCAAGTGTGACACAAAAAAAAAAAAAAAAAAAGTACAGTGCGTCCAGGAACAAGAAAGAGAAGCACAAATCAGTTAAGGAGCAGAGGCTGTTCAGAGGATCTAGAACAGAAATAAAGTCCCACACAATTAGAAGATGGTCGAAGAGCCTGGAAAAAAAAACAGAGCATGGACAATGGTCTTGCAAGTAGAGTCAAGTTTGCAAGATGAACAAAATGTTCACAACCGGGACAAAGGTCCCAGGTGAGAGTCTCGACGGAAGGTCCACATCGGGGACAGAGGTCCCAAGTGAGACTCTGGATAGTAAGTTCACAACGGGGACAAAGGTCCTGGTCCCATGTGAGTCTGTGGACGGTAAGTCCATAATGGGGACAGTGGTCCCAGGTGAGAGTCTTGGCGATAAGTTACGGGGACAACGGTCCCACGTGAGACTCTGGACGGTACGTCCACAACAGGGACAGAGGTTCCAGGTGAGACTCGGGACGGTGAGTTCACAATGGGGACAGAGGATCCACGTGTGACTCTGGACGGTAAGTCCACAACGGGGACAAAAGTTCCAAGTGAGTGTCTGGACAGAAAGTCCACAACGGGAACAGTGGTCCTAAGTCAGAGTTTGGACATGAAGTAAGCCTGTTCTTGGAAAAAAAAGGTTCCAAGATCTACAGCAGGGATGGACGAATCCATCTTTTGGAGTGAAAGCTTCAAGAAGGAAAATGAATTTCTTTACATTGCTTATGATACTGGGAGAGGACGAAGAATATCAAAGGACAAAGATTCTAGCATCTAAACAGGAGAGGGCAAACGATGTCAAGGAGAAGTGAAGGAGTCCAGAATAGTGGCGTGGAGTCTAGAGACTCCGAAACAGGAACAGTGAGTTCTGAACTGGGTCGGTGAACAAGGTAGAGTCAAAACCTATCTGGTGTCTCGGGACCGGAAAGAGACATGGATTCAAGTGTCTAGCTGGGAGAGGACAATGTTTACCGTCAAGTGGCCGGGACTGAGATTGTACTGATGGTGACTCCAAAACTTGGTAAAATCTGAATTGGGACTGTGAGTCCGGAAGTATGTCAATGAAGCAGGGTGAGGATTCTGTGTCGGAACGATGTTGACAGAGATGTTTCAAGTTGATTAAAGAAGAAAGTTAAAGTCCCTGTTTCAAGAGGTAAATTTGAGACTGAAGGGTTTCAAGATCTTCCAGGTCTAAGGATTTGTGACAGCGAGTTGTTACAGAGAGGTTCTAAGAGGAACCAGGACTACGAGCTATTGTGTCTTGTTGTTAGGCAGCTCATTAGCTTGTATTTTGGGGGTCAATGTGGAAAGTGTGTGGCTGTTCTTTCCCATGGCGGTGTCTTTTACCCAATGGTGTACCCTTCTTCGGGGAGGGGGTGGGGCCAGTCGGTACCCATGGTATACTCTATGTAGGGTGTGTTGGGGTATAAATTCCAAGGTGTGAACCTTGTGCAACGTTTGTTCTAGCTTGTATTTTGGGGGTCAATGTGGAAAGTGTGTGGCTGTTCTTTCACATGGCGGTGTCTTTTACCCAATGGTGTACCCTTCTTCGGGGAGGGGGTGGGGCCAGTCGGTACCCATGGTATACTCTATGTAGGGCATTTTAGAGTATAAATTCCAAGCTGTGAACCTTTTGCAACGTTTCTTGTCACCCTGTTTTGTTGTGTTGTTGGTGGTTAGGTCACCGAAATTGTTAGTAAATGTTGCATGATTGTGAGAGATCAACACCAGGTGTGTGATGACGGTTTCATGGGTCTCTTCTCCTTTTGTATTCTTTATTATGAGGTTGCACTAACATTTAGTGTCTCATTCTAGTCTGCAGGGCCATTTCCTCCGATGTACTCTATCTAGGAGGGCTTATGTGTTTTTCCTGGTGTGTTTAACCTTTTGAGCGTTTTGGGGGTCAGTGTGGAAAGTGTTTTGAGGTACCCATGGTATACCCTATGTAGGGCATGTTGGTGTATAAGTTCCATGTGCAACCTGTGAGAGTTGTTGTTGTTGTACTTTCCTATGGTGGTGTTTTTACCCATTGGTGTACCCTTCTTTGGGGAGGGTGTGGGGCCTGTTGGTACCCATGGTATACTCTTTGTAGGGCATGCTGTAGGTTTGGTTGCAGGGTTTGAACTCTGTGTTGTACCCTTCTTTGGAGAAATAGTGTTGGTAGTTAGTCAATCTCCAGGTTAACCATCCTGTGCTGTCGTGTGGTGTAGCCTACTTTGGAGGGTGTGGAGTTGGTGAATAATCAATACCTATATTAGTTCTCAGGTTGACTGGTTACGTTTTTCTGAAATAGGTTGTAGTGTTAGTGCTGCTCTTATTGGTCATTGGCCATGTAAGTTCCCTGGTTGTCTATCCTGAGGTATACCCTGTTTAAGGAAAGTTGTGTTATTTACCAGGCTTAGTTTCTTATGTTGTTCCTTATTTTGAGGGGTCTTGTTTACACTGTCTGTGTGTCCGTAAAAAGGGAACTGTTGGTTTCTTTAACTTTCTTGGGGTATATTGTGTTTCTCCCAATCTCTAAGGGAGGGGAATGGAGTGTAATGATATTTCGGATTTATCTTGTTATTGTACAACATGGGGTAGGTGTTGTTTGAGTGTTTTGTTTCACCTCACTCTTCTCTTTTCTTCCTGTGTCTCTGAATACTCGTTTGTCTTTGTGGTTGTCGTTGCAGTCTTTTGTATTGTAATCTTTGTTTTCCTTTATTTCTTTTCTTTTCTATAAAGGAGGGAGATGTGTTGTACATTGATTCTTCATGTAATATGGTTGTCTTTTGTCTTAGTCCTTTCTTTGTGTTTTCTTGTTCTCTGTCTACCACAATGCCTATGTATGTTCTGACTTCTACCTGGAGGATTCCACTAGTGTCAGTTGGTGGTCTGGTCAGCTGGCGAGGTTGTGTGCTTGGCTGTGTCCTACAATAAATCTACATGTAATCAACTGGAAGTATCTTGTCATCTGTGGCCATCCTATTTACAACAGAGTGGTTGCATCTGAGGACTCCAGGGAGAGCGTTCCATATCCTGGGAGCGTTGCCAGAAAACCATCAGTATTGGGTTGTTTTCTTTTTCAGTTTCGGAGGAATAAGAAGGAGTGTATTGGAGCTTCTTAGTGTTCTGGAATTGACCTGCTCTAATCAGTTTGTTATTTAAGTAGTTGGGGGCAGGAGAGTGAAGGGTTTTGTGTGTGATTCAGGCCAATTTATAGACACATCTCCCTTCCATGGGAAGCCAATTAAGGCAGTTGAGAGCTGGAGTGATGTGTTCAAATCTTTTAACTCCAGATACAAGTCAAGCGGACATGTTCAGTACTGCTCTTAGAGGGGCTAGGTGAGCTTTTGGAGTCCCTGTAAGGATGGTGTTCCCGTAGTCGATTTTAGAGAGAACTAGGGATTGGACTACTGTCTTGAGGTCATCGTGGGGTAGAAAAGGTTTCAGTTTCTTGAGGTGTTTCAGAGAGAAAACAGCACTTTTTGAAGAGTTTTTGATGTGGGCCTCCAATGATAAGTTCTTGTCAAGGGTGATGCCTAGTGACTTAACTGAGTCGGATAGGGTAAGGGGGCAGTTTAGGGCAACCAAATTATTGAGCCACTCTTGGATTGGACGATGGTTACTTTTTATAGAGAATAGGATTAGTTCTGTTTTGTCTGGGTTGAGCTTTAAGTGGTTAACGTAAAGCCAAGTTTGGATCTCGGTTAGGGTGGTATTGAGGAGTTGGATGTCGCTGGGAGACTTGATCCTGAAATTGATTTGGGTGTCGTCCGCGTAAAGGTGGTAATTCACTCCGGCTTTTTTCAATATGATTGTGAGGGGCTCCATGTAGAGATTGAAGAGGGACGGGGAGAGTATCGAGCCTTGCGGGACACCAGGTGTGACTTTATTTGGCTTTGAGAGACAGGAGTTAATTTTAATTTGTTGCGAGCGGTGTTGAAGGAAGGAGGTGAACCATTTTAGTACTGTGCCATTGATGCCGGACCTTTTTGACAGGGTGTCCAAAAGGGCTGGATGGTTTACTGTGTCGAATGCCGCACATAGGTCAATAAGGATGAGTAGGCAGGCATCTCCTTCGTCTAGGGCCTTGTGACTGTCGTGGGAGAAGTTGAGCATAGCTTTTTCCGTGCTACAGCCTTTTCTGAAACCAGATTGAAAGACATCAAGGCGGTTGAACTCATCAATGTGATTATAGAGTTGGAGGAGAACACATTTCTCTAATGTTTTTGCAAGGAATGGGCGGTTAGAGATAGGTCTGAGGTTGATAAGATCATTAGGGTCAGCCCCAGGTATCTTGAGAATGGGTGCCAGCACCCAGTCTCCTTCCTGAATGGATGACTGTGCAGCTTTCCTCCGACGGTCTGCATATTCTTTCATCTTCTCCTTTTTCTGTCTGTCTCTTCCTGCTAATTCTTCGTGATCAGTCTTGATGAGTACCACTAGTTATGTCTTCCCAGGCTGGTATTCTTGTACGCACATCAATGTTGTGGGACATTTGTCTGTGGTAGTATGTGGTGTGGTTCGACATGCTCGTTACACCTCATTTAAAGCCATTAAACATCACACTTTAAAAGTTCAGCTTGCGGGATGTTTTTTTTATTTTTTTAGAGTAGCCATAAATCTTTCTACCATCCCATTGACCTGTGGCCACAAGGGGATGATCTTTCTGTGTCTGAAGTTGAGGTGCTTGGCAAATGCAACAAAGTCTTGCCCATTAAATGGTGGGCCATTGTCTGTTTTCACTAACTTCGGTATGCCCCATGCTGCGAAAACTTCATCCAACACCGGTATAGTGGTGGCAGCTTTGGTTGACGATATGAGGTGCGCAATCGGAAAACTGGAGTACTCATCCATCACGACCAGGATGTACTTGCCAGATTGTAGCGCGCCAAAGAAGTCTACTGCGACATGTTGCCAGATGCCATCCGGTAATTTTGACATTTGTAGGGGTGCAGGTGGCTCCTCTCGACTTACTAGCTGACACTGCGGGCAGTCTTTCAGTGTGAGGTCAACCATCTGATCAAGCGTAGGGAACCAGACCCGCTCACGCAGCGCTCTCTTCGTGGCTACGATACCTCTGTGCCCTTCATGCACTAAATTGATAACTCCTTGACGCAGCTGTTTCGGAATGATGATTAGTTTGTCTCGTAGCAAAAGACCATCTGAGGTGATGGACAATTCATCTTTCACATGTCTAAAAGAAGTCAGTTCATGACTGTCAATTTGTTTGCTCTGTCCGGACTCTTCCAGATGTCTCCAGCTGTTTGTCTGGATGCAGTGTTTCACATTCTGTAAGGTGACATCCTCATTGGTGGCTTCAAAGATGGCCCCCAGAGGGACTGCTGGTGGTTTGGCTTGAGCCACTACAAAATGGATGTATTACTGCGCTAATGACAGATTTGATTTGGACGTTGACTTGGGATGTCTCGACATGTAGTCAGCTGGATTTGCAGCTTTTCCAGGTTTGTGGACGATAGTATAAGTATACTCTTGAAGACGGATGCCCCAACGCTCTATTCTGGGTGGCATTTTGGCTGGGGGATTCCCAAAAATAGTTAGCAGGGCCTGATAGTCTGTGATGAGCGTAAAGTGTTTTCCATAGATGAAAATGTGAAAACGTTCACAGGCCCAGACTACCACCAAGCATTACTTTTCGGGCTGGGAGTCTGTTAGGCTCTGGCTGGCATAGGCTACGATGTATTGTTGATCACCCTCTCTGTCATACTGAGCCAATATAGCTTCAAGACCCACGGGACTCGCATCCACAGTAATTTCAGTTTTCTGCTGAGGGTTAAAATAGGCGAGGTTGTTGGCAGACTCCACAGAAGCTTTGATCGAGTGGAAAGCTTGATCACATCTCGTGGTCCATTGGAATGGGTGGCCTTGTTTGGTCAACTTTCTCAGAGGGTAGCTGATGGTAACGTAATCCTTGATATAGTGTGCACATTAGCTTGCCATGCCTAGAAACGAACGCACATCCCCAGCGTCCCGAGGCCTAGGGGTATCGTTCAATGCTGGGATCTTTACAGGATCCGGTCTCATGCCTGAGAAAATGTGTCCAAAGAACTTTAACGTGAGTTTGTGGAATTCAAATTTGTCTTTATTTAATGCTAGGTTGGCATCCAAAAGAGCATGACAAACCCCATCCAGCGCCTTGTCGTGTTCTTGTCGCCCCACTCCATACACAAGAATGTCATCACTGTAGTTTAGAGTGTTAGGAATGTAGTGAATTACTCTTCTGATTGCCTCTTGAAAGATCTCAGCTGCAGACGAGACCCCAAAACTGAGCCTTTTGTATCTGAACAGGCCTTGGTGAGTCGAGAATGTGGTGATACATCTTGATTTTTCGTGGAGTTCAAGCTGGTGATAGCCCTTATTGATGTCTCTTTTGGAGAAGGTTTTTGCCCCATTGAGTGACGCAATCATGTCACTGATATGAGGTCCTGGGTGTCTCTATCTTTCAATGGCAGTATTAGGTGCTCTCATATCGACACAGAGACGCACTTTGTCAGATGAGCCCTTTTTCGGTACTACGACCACTGGAGAGACCCAAAGAGTGTGTCCTGATGTTCTCTCAATTATGTCAGCCCGGAGAAGATCCTGCAGTTCTTCCTCTACAGACTGCTGAAGATGAAATGGAATTTTTCTGTGGTGTTATGCTATGGGCGTCACACGTTCATTTATGTGCAATCAAACTTGACAAGAGCCATTTTCCTGAGCCCGGTGAATAGTTTTGGAAACTTGTGAACTATGTCGGGTTCGTCATCAACTCGGTACAATATTTCTACTAATTGAAGTTGTTCTCCCCTGGGCAAGCTAAGAAGACAATCTGCTTCAGGACCGTCAATGACATGAATGCGAGCTGGAATGGTCCTATCTTTGTATGTGAGATTAGTCTGAAATTGTCCTAGACAAGGGAGAGCTTCCTTTGACAGCCATGTGTATACTTGAACTGCAGCTTTGTGCAAGTGCGGTTGAGGATCCATTTTATTGTATTCTGCAACTGAAATGTAGTTGAGGGATGCCCCACTGTCCAGTACAAACTTGGCCATGTGTGTGTCAATTTGAAGATGGAGTCGCTGGTATTTCTTCAGCCTGTCAGGATCCGCAACCATGCAGACATATTCATCACTGTCTTGGGACACTGGTGACAGCGACCTTGACTCTCTAGATTGTGATTGTCGCGATTTGTATGTGCCATGAGAAGGAAGGCTGGTCCATGATAAACCGGTGGAAGGATCCTTGCGGCCCCACACTGCCTTGGCATGATGGTGAGTGTTGGATTGTCTTGATTGTCTGTGAGTGTCTTTGCGAGGTGCTCTGCAAACGTGCTCAAAGTGATTGTCTCTGCCACACTTCCTACATCTTTGACCTAGTGCAGGGCAAGTCTCAGTGTGAGGGAAATCGTATCCACAGCGATAACATTTAAGTTGGCGCTCCTGTCTTTAGTCAGTCTGACTGGAACTGCGACGACGACGGCTTGTACGGTGAGACTGAACTTTGGATCTCGATGATCGTTACTTTGCAGGGGAAATCTGTCTGTGTTACGAGATTGGAGCTGGAATGCCTGTTCTCGTTTTTCACTTCTTCAAGCTTCCATTCGTTTTGCATGTTCTTCTGCCTGATCATGTACTCGTGTCATTTCTGCAATCTCATCGAGGGAGTAACTTTTCTTTAAAAGGCGTCTTCGTAACGATTCAGACTAACATCCTTCGATGATTCGCAGGCGAATAGCATCTTCTGTCGTGAAAGAGTCAAACTCACAGTAACGGGCTAGACGTCTGAGTCGCGTGATGAACGTTCCCATGGACTCATCTTTTTCTTTTTTTTTGTCAACTCTTTTTTATTGGCATTTTTTAATAAGCATTCTCAACAACTCAATGTACGCATCTTAGACAGCACTGACAATTACAATTACAATTACCCCAGTGCTCCATTATCAGTACACTGACGACATCAGTCACTACTAAGACACTAGCATATTATGACATATACGTGGGGCGACTGAGTTCCAGGCCTTCGTGCATGGCCGTAGTTCGTGTGAGTCTTTACGTCTCCTCCCCACCTGGAGTGCCAGTTCGTATAAACATTACTCAGTTGCAACCACAACGTTTGTATAAAAGAAACAGTGGTAACAAGATGCAGCCGTAACACCTGTGTACAGTACAGATCAGTCCCCCATTCTCCTTCCCAAGGCCCTCCTCCCCCTCCTTCAGTCGGTGGATGTGTGTTACACCTCTCATCGTGCCTGGCTGACCACTCACCCCCCCCACTCCTCTGCCCTCCGCTTCTGGCGCCTGTGTGTTCCCTCCGTCCACTACACCCTCTCATATGGACTCATCTTTTTCTTTTTCTTGAGATGCCAGATTGAAAAAGTACCTTTCATAATGAATGTTCCTTTTGTGAAGAAATTTCCTGTTTAGGGCGTCACGCACGTCAGCGTAGGATGACGCAGCATCAGCCGGAATTTCCTTTATAATCTGTCCAACATCTTTCCCAATTAGATTGCGTAATGCAATCAGTTGCTGATCCTCATTAGTCACATGTGAACCTTTCATGAAGTCCTCAAAATCTTCTAGCCATTCCTGCCAGTGAAGGTCCATTCCTCCCCCAGATATGAGGACTAGGGGTTCTGGCAGGCGTAGAAAAGGGACTACCAACATGGCAAGTCTGTGGCCTCCTGTCTGGGACGTTGATGTAAGGGACTTCGGCCTGGTGTTGGCGCCAGGCAAAGCATGACACTGTCTCGCCGTTGTGGACACAGACATGGTATCCGGATCGCCTTCACTGAGGGCCGTTATATAGGAGGCAGCTCGCGGTGGGCGAAGAAGATTAGCAAGAGTACGCCCCAGGCGGTCCCCCTCCCGAAGCGGCGCACCCGAATCTCTCTGTCCAGAAAAGACTGTTCACGGCCAGCTTCGTCCGAGAATTCGGTATGCTTTTGGCGAAGCAGCGCCAACGTCTCAGGGCTAGGGCGCGCTGCCTGGGTAGCATCCAGGTCCTTAATTCCCACCTCGAGCTTGACCAGGGAGCGGAGGACGCCCGCCTGTTTCGAAATACATTCGCCGCGAATTACGGCCTTGAACCCTTCCCATAAGGTGGAAGCGGAATCAACGCAACCCGTGTTTAAATCGAAATAGTTGGTGATCACAGTATGGATGTCCGCACAAAACGCAGAGTCCCGGAGGACATTGGGAGGAAGGCGCCAAGTAAAGGCCCGTCGCGGAGAATGTGGAGGCCTGAGACGGATCTGGACCGGCGCATGATCAGAGAAGGTGCGAGCCATATGTACTGCATCAGTGAGCCAGGACAGAACGCACGGCGAGGTCAGCCAGAAATCAATGCGCGACCAACAGCCCCTTCCGCAGCAATCGTGACAGGCTGGGCCAGCAGTAAACCTTGGAGGATCACATACCTGCCCTCCGGATCGAGGAGAACCCAAGCGGTCTGCCAAGGAAGGCCCCGGCGCAGCAGGTTTGAGACGCCCCTGGCATACGACGAGTATGTTGAAGAGTGGGATTCCCCCCTATAGCGAGATTGAAGTCTGGAGACGGAACCGGGCAACAGATGCGTCTCCTGTAAGAGACAGATATCTACTTTGTCTCGCTGTAGGTGTGAGTGTATCAGTCGGGCCTTGCGGTGATAATTCAATCCCCGGACATTCCAAGTCCAGCAGACGATGTCAGCCATTAGGGGGCAGTTCAGGGTGCAGCACCTCGCAGCGCAGACGGCAAGCTATGCAGACTCGCACAGCGCACATATGGAGCAAGGAAGTCAGAGGGCGGCAGGATACTGCGCGGGTAGGGAGCAGCGCAAGCAAATAGAAACAGCTCGCAATGGATTTCCACAAACGGGGCAATGCGGGAGAGGTGCGTGAGCGTCTGACAGGCAGGTGTGGCTCTGAGGGTGGAGCACACCGGCAGGTAGTGAAGGCGCCCCATAAACCAGTGCACAGGGGGACACAGCATATAAGGGGAGGGAGGAACCAGGGGAGCAACACGTTGACCAGTAACCCATAGCCAATGGGTGTAAACAGAGCAGATCGAAGATCACAATGCTGTTTAAAAGTTAAAGCGAGACAGATTGCGGACTGAAATCGGCTTGCAACGTAGCTATGCAGGAAACACAGTGCAGTGTCAAGAACCATACATGTAAAAGCAAAAACGAACAACCATACAGTGGTGAAGTAAAGCCACAACCCCAGTAGAGGAGTCAGAAAACCCCACAGGAACCCGCACCCACCCCAACCCCACCCCACACCCCCTCCAACCCCCCAATTAGGCTGAGAAAACCACCCACCCCACCCAAGGGACCCACAACTTGGAAAGGATAACACAGCGGGAACAAAGGGAATCATCGCGGTGGGGGCATGGCGGTGCTCCGCGAACACCCCTGCAAAAAAAGCAGGGTGGCCAAGCTTGAGTTAGAGGGCAGCAGCCAACCCAGACATCATAATAGACATAGCACTATTGTCCGCACAGTCAGTCGTTGTCGCTCAACCGGCCAGCGCTCTCAAGGGGAAACTTGGAAGGGAAGGAACGGGCTTCCTTCTCCAGCCTCTTGACGAACGCCAGTGCCTCCCTCGGGTCCGGGAATACAAGTGTCTTGGAGCCCTGCCGGACTCTCAACTTCACCGGGCAGGCCAGGGAGTAACTGACTTCATGTTTCTGAAGGATGCGTTTGACCGGCATGAACTCCCTCCTGGCAGCCTGAACAGTAAGGGTGTAGTCCGGATAGAAGGAGAGAGTATTACCCTGGTGCTGAATGGTGCCCTTTTCACGTGCAGCCCGGAGGATGGCATCCCGGTCGCGGAAATTCAGGATCTTCGCCATGATGGGCCGGGAGGCAGGCCAGGGCCAGGGCACGAGCCCCAGGAGCGGTGGGTTAGCTCTACGACGAAAAACTGGGATAAAACGTCCCCGAAAAGTTCCCTGATGAGTTGCTCAATGAAGACCTCAATTTTTCCAGTGTTGGTTGACTCTGGAAGGCCAGTGATTCGCAGATTGCTCCGATGGGAGCGGACCTCTAAATCCTCGTTTTTCTCCCTGATTACGGCCAGGATTTTGTCCATCTGAAGCAACTTCTGCCTGTCTTGGGTGGCCGCATCCCCAGCATCAGACACCCTGGATTCGACATGGATCAGTCTGTTATCATGAGAGTCCACGCGGGTCGACTTCAATTCCAGCATGATCGTCGTCCCGGCTCAGGAAGGGGAGGGGTCCATCGTGCCAGCAGAATCGGCGCCTTCCGAAACCGTGCCGTCCTGGCGTGAGGATCTTCTGAGGTCGAAGGCGATCTTAGGGTTGCTTAGGGTCGGAATTCCCCATAACGATAGGCGCTCCAGCCGGGCCCAGACCACATAAAGGAGGAAAGGAGCAGACCAGGAGAGAAGTCCACTAGGAGCCAGCAGAACGTGCCGTAGTGCCAGGAGGAGAACTGGGCCAGGGTTCAGAGGCCGAATGGGCACAGCAAGTCAGGAGTCGCACCCCACACGAGCAGAGCAGGGGACGGGCAGCGGCCAGATATGTAGATTGGGAGCTGGCACAGAGTCTTTGACCAAGCCGCTGCCCGCAGATGGCTGGCGAATCCTTGTGCAAATTTCAAGGCGCGATCAGCACGAAGATGAGAACGGGAAAGCAGCAGAGGTCAGTCACTGAGGGCAGCGAGGTACGGAGAAGGAGGAAGAAGGGGGACCACCCCATTGGCAGAGGGACAACAGTGCGACACGAGTGTGGAGCACCAGGCTAGCGAGGAGGGGTCCCGACAGGAGGCCTGAGGAGAAACAGCAAGGCGAAGCCACCACAGGAAAGACACTGGCAGAGGTGCAGATGTGGTCCGGGACAGCAGGCTTCAGCTCACTAGACCCAGCAGCCACCGAGGCACACCCAGCCGCCGCCCGCAGATGGCAGGCTAATTCTTATACAAAGTTCAAGGCGCGATCAGCGTGCAGGTGAGGACGGGAAAGAAGCAGAGGTCAGACACAGTGGGCTGCGAGGTACTTGGACAGCACAGCTAACCTGGAAGCAGAGGAGGAAGAAGGGGAACCACCCCATTGGCAGAGAAGCAGCAGTGCAAAATGAGCGTGGAGCACCAGACTGGCGAGGAGAGGTCCCGACAGGAGGCCTGGGGAGAAAACAGCAAGGTGAAGTCACCTCAGGAATGACACTGGCAGAGTAGCAGATAGGGCCCGGGAGAGCAGGCCTCAGCTTAAAAGTCCCAACAGCCACGAGGCACGGCCAGGCCAGCCAACGTAAGAGAAGCAGCAGGCTCAGTGAGGGGGGGGGCCCCGCAGCCCCAGGGCCGCTCACCAGGCCCAGCAACTCCCACCATAAGCGATCGTAGAGGCCGGGGCAGCAGCAGCAGGCCGGTGGTCTGATAAGGCCTATCCCGCCGCACTTCCAGCAGCAGGCCGCCGAGCCGGGAAAGGGGATGCCAAGGCCAGCCTCGGCGCAGGACAGGCCCAGCAAGCCTCACTTCAGCAAGTCTGTGGAGGCGGGCGCACAGCGGGACCCCGCCAGGCAGGAGCAGTGCAGGACGGAAAAGGAGGGCGCCCCAGGTGGAAGAACGGCGATGAGGGGGACGCGGGGGGTCCGCCGCTAACCCCACCAGGCCCAGGCGCCGCGGCGCTCGAGTGGGATTCAGCAAGGAGGCGAGAGTGTGAGCTAGGCCGCGCCGCTTCTAGGCCCGGACGCGCAGCAGAAGGCCCCCAACCCCGCCAGCATCCGCCCAGAGGAAACGCCACTCACCGAACACCAGCAGCTCAGCTGACGGGTGAAGCAGCAGACCCAGCAAGGCACCAGAGGCCCACACAGCAGCGGAGGTGGCGGGAGCGGCCCACCAGAGGCCGAGGCGAGAACACAGCGCCGGCCACGAGATCCACCTCTCCACAGTTGGGGCGGGCGAATCCCTGTGCTTCAGGGGATCCAAGGACCTGGTTTTGAAGCGGAGAGGAGTGAGGATGCAGCAGGATTATGGCGGATTTGAAAGCTTGGCTGGCAGAGCCCACTCAGAGTGCGGCCATCTTGCAGCCGGCCAAGCCACGCCCCTCTAGATATAGTGAACCTATTTCTAAGTAAGGGGTGCATGCACCACCTTACACAGGCTGCTGTAGCAGACCTGTGGTGTCATTTTGAATGGTCTCCCAGGGTTGGCATAATACATGCTGCAGCCCCTGAGAGGCCTCTGGGGTACCTATGCTCTGGGTACATAGTATACCATATACTAGGGACTTATAAGGGTACCCAAGAATCCAATCTGGAGTGTATCTAAAGCACTTGCAATCAATTTAGAGGGGAAAGCAGCTAGGCTGGGGTCCTGGATAGCAGGATCCCAGCAAGTCATAAACAGTGAAACATCAGCAAAAAGTGGGGGTAACTATAAGAAGCAGATCCTACTCTCCCCCTCCCAAACTTCAGGACATTAAACTAACCTTGACCAGTTGAGTCTTCATGTTCTAAGTGGAAATATCTGGAGAGTCCATCTGCATTTGCATGGTTACTCCCAGGTCTATGTTCCACTGTAGTCCATCCCCTGTAGGGACATGGACCACCTCAAAAGTTTGGGGGTTTCACCCGTCATCTGATTTTGCCATAGGAGGGGCTGATGGTCTGTCTGAACAATGAAGTGAGTGCCAAACAAGTATGGCCTCAGCTTCTTCAGAGCCCAAACAAAAGCAAAGGCCTCCCTCTCAATAGCTGACCAACGTTTCTCTCTGGGGGTCAGCCTTCTGCTAATAAAAGCTACTGGTTGATCTGGACCCTCATCATTCAATTGTGATAACACAGCCCCTACCCCCAACTCAGATGCATCTGTTTGGATATTGAATTGTTTGGAGTAGTCAGGACTTTGCAGAATGGTAGCAGTGCACATGGCCTGCTTCAGGTCATCAAATGCCTTTTGACAGCTAACTGTCCACTGAACTTTTTTTGGCATTCTCTTGGAAGTTTTCATTCAGAGAGGTCACTATGAATCTATAACCTTTGACAAACCTCCTATAGTACCCAGTCAGGCCCAAGAAAGCTCCGCCCTGAGTCTGGGTGGTTGGAGATATCCAGTCCATGATGGTCTGGATTTTGCTCTGCAATGGTTGAACTTGATCTCCATCCACAAGGTGGCCCGGGTATACAACTTGACTCTGCCCTACCTGGTACTTGGTGGCCTTGATAGTGAGGCCTGCTTTCTGCAGGGCCTCCAAAACATTTCTCAGGTGGACCAGGTGATCCTCCCAGGTGGAGCTAAAGACAGCAGATAAGCTGCACCATAGGCTTCCAAGCCTGGAAGGACTTTATTCACCAACCTTTGAAAAGTGGTAGGTGCATTCTTCAAACCAAAGGGAATCACCACAACTTGATAGTGCCCACAAGGGGTAGAAAATACTGTTTTTGGCTTTGCATCCTCAGCTAATTTGATTTGCCAGTAGCCAGCTGTCAGGTCAAATGTGCTCAGAAACTTGGCTGAGGCCAAAGTATCTATAAGCTCATCTGCCCTAGGGATTGGATGGGCATCAGTCCTAGTGACTGCATCGAGACCCCTGTAGTCAACACACAACCTCATCTCTCTCTTACCATTCTGGGTGTGAGGTTTGGGTACCAAGATTACTGGACTAGCCCAAGGGCTATCTGAGGGTTCAATCACTCTCAAATCTAACATCTTTAGGACTTCAGTCCTGATACAGTCCCTGACATGATCAGGTTGCCTGTAAATCTTATTTTTAACAGACAGACTGTTCCCAGTGTCCTCTTCATGAGTGCACCAGGTAGTCTGACTTGGAGTCAGTGAAAACATATGTCTATACTGATTAAGAACTTTTCTGCAATCAGTGCTGCTGGAAAGTGAGGCTGCCTGCCAAGGCTACACCATCAACTGACCCATCATTTATTTATTTATTACATTTCTAGAGCGCACCATCACCTGACAGGCATCCTGGCGCTATTAACTCGGCATGACAAACCTCAGTTAGACCTTACTGTAGCCTCCCCTAAAGCTTAGGAAATAGCCATGTTTTTAAATTCCCTCTAAATGGAAGAAGGTCACTGATTTGTCTCAGCTCAAGAGGTAAGGTATTCCAGAGCTTTGCAGCAGCAACTCCAAAGGATCTACCACCTGCTCTAACTTTTTTAAATCTGGGGATTTTTATCAATTTTGCCCCAGATGAGCGCAAAGTTCGAGTAGGAACATACCACTCGAATTTGCTTTGAAGAGAGGTAGGACCCATTCCATGCAGGGCCTTAAATACTAAGCAAAGGGATTTAAACTAGATTCTTTGTTTCACAGGGAGCCAGTGCAGCTCCACCAGGGCCAATGAAGCGGAGGACCTTCTGGACCAGCCTAATACTAATTTAGCTGTGGTTGACTGTAACCTCTGCATCCTGTCCAGTAAAGACTTTGGGGATTCAAGGAGCAGGGCATTACAGTAATCAACTCGGCTAAGTATGTTACTCCGTGCTATC
The DNA here is from genome assembly GCF_964261635.1 of Lissotriton helveticus. NCBI lineage: Eukaryota > Metazoa > Chordata > Amphibia > Caudata > Salamandridae > Lissotriton > Lissotriton helveticus. The sequence goes on along the minus strand of NC_136067.1, from coordinate 1,154,972,922 downwards.
AATGAACGCGCCAAGGGGGGAAGCAACGGAAAGATCTTACGTAAAGAACGAATGATGGCCAGGCAGCAACCTACAACTTTTGTGACATGCGCCTCCAAAGTAAGATTACAATTGAATGTCATGCCCAGGTTGCGAACTGTCTTAACCGGGTGAACATAATTAGGGGAATCAGAGGGCCAAAAATTACAAGGCAGCCCGGAAGGAATCCTTCCCGTGGCACAATAAAGCACCTCAGTTTTATAAGCATTAAATTGCAGCGAGTTATCCCTCAGCCACAGTGTTGTGCCCCGCAGGCAACTATGAAACCCCTCTAGAGAAGTTGACTGTGTTCCCTCATCAGGGTTCTGTGAGAGGAGGTCAGGGAGTGGATCACTCTCTTCCTCCTGTCCATCATCAGTAGCCATGAGCAAGCCCATGTCTGCCCTGTCAACATATGGTTTGAGCCTGTTGACATGGAACACCCCAAGGGGGCTCCTGGGAGTTCCAAGATCCACCAGGTAGGTAACCTCTCCCTTTTGCTCAATTATGGTATGAGGGCCACTCCACTTGTCTTGGAGGACTGCTGGGGCCAAAGGCTCCAAAACCCATATGTTCTGTCCTGGCTAATAAACAGTCAACACAGCCTTTTGGTCATGCCAGGCATTTTGCAATTCCTGGCTAGCCTCAAGGTTTTTAATCGCCTTCATGTACTCAGCCATCCTGGAGCGGAGACCAAGTACATAGTCCACAATATCCTGTTTAGGGGGTTTGAGAGGTAACTCCCATGCCGCCTTCACTAGACACAATAGACCCCCCTAACTGTATGTCCAAACAGAAGTTCAAATGAGCTGTAACCAACCCCCCTCTGTGGAACCTCTCTGTAGGCAAAGAGAAGGCATGGCAAAAGTATATCCCATCTGCGCCTAAGCTTTTCTGGGAGACCTTTAATCATGCCCATGAGGGTTTTGTTGAACCTTTCAACTAACCCATTGCATTGTGAGTGATAAGGGGTGGTAAATTTGTAATATTCTCCACACTCCTTCCACATAGCAGTCAAGTAACTATACATGAAGTTTGCACCTCTGTATGATACTACCTCCTTAGGAAAACCTACCCTGGAAAAGATTCCTAGGAGGGCCCTTGCCACCACAGGAGCTGGGGTAGTTCTAAGGGGACTTGCCTCTGGATACCTAGAGGCATGGTCCACCACCACCAGCATAAATCTGTGCCCAGATGCAGTTTGAGGATCCATGGGACCAACTATATCAATCCCAACCCTCTCAAAGGGAACCCCCACCACAGATAGTGGTATCAGGGGGTCCTTTGTAGTACCAGCTACCTTACCACTGGCTTAACAGGTGACACAGGAGCAACAAAACTCCTTTTTGTCTTCCGACATGTGAGGCCAATGAAAGTAAGGGACAATTCTGTTCCAAATCTTGTTTTGGCCTAGGTGACCTGCTAAGGGGATGCCATGTGCTAGTGTCAATAGGAAGCCCCTAACCCTCAGAGGTATAACCAACCTCCTGGTGGCACCAGGCTTGGGGTCCCTACTCCCTGAATAAAGGAGTCCGTCATCCCAGTAGATCCTATGGGACCCACTAGCACTCCCAGCAGCCTCAGCAACATCTTGCTGTCTGAGGGGTTCAAGAGAGGGGCAGCTCTGCTGTTCTTGGCTCAGATCTGCCCTGGAAGGGCCCCCTGTCCCCAAGAACTCAACCCGATCAGGTTCAAGCTTCTCTGAGACAGTTTCTTCTTCAGGACTAAGATCATCTCTCTCAAGAGACTGATCTGTACTCTGAGTCAGGGGGGAAGACACAGCCTCACCCCTACTGCTCCTCCTCTTGGAAGGCGCCTGGTCCATTTTTCCAGGATCCAGGGCCTGTTCAGTGGAAGACATTTTTGCCTGTGACCTAGTCATAGCAAACATCTGCAGGGATATCCCGCATTTCTGTATGAGTCCTGAGTTCCACTTCAGCCCAAGCTGAAGTTTCTAAATCATTGTCCAACAAGCATTCAATAGGGAGGTCTGCACTAACCACAACCTTCTTAGGGCAAGTTACCCCTCCCCAGGTGAAATTAACAACTGCTGAGGAATGGTCTGTCCTGACATTGCTAGCATTGGTCATTCGGTACATCTCACCAAGTATGATTTGCTCAGGAGCCACTAGATCTTTTGTCACCATTGTGACACTTGCTCCTGTGTCCCTGAATGCCAAGGCCTCTTTTCCATTTATCAAAGGCTGCTGTCTGTATTTTCCCAGATTACTGGGACTGACAAATAAGGAGGCAATATCCATGCCTCCATCACAGATCAGCACAGCCTGAGTGGGAACTCTGACTAGGCCAGAGTCCACCTCAGATCCCAGGGTTAACCCTACTACACACTTATTCTGAGTACCACCACTTGGAGCTGAACTAGGGTGAACAGTTGTCTTAGGGGCAATGGTGGCTGGATTTGAGTCCTTGGACTTGCAACAATCACTTGTCCAATGGGTCTTTTGTTTACAGATTTGACACCATGGTTTCTTCTTGCCTTTTCCCTTGTTGGATTGTGACTCCACACCAGATGCAGGTTTTAGGGGCCCTTGAGAAGACTTGTGGTCTTTACCCTTTTCCCCACCCTTATCAGAGTTTTTAGAATCTTGCTTCTTGGAGTTACCACCTTGGTACTAAACCTTCCGCCTCACCCTGGTTCTGACTTATTTGTCTGCCTTCTGGCCCAATTCTTGGGGAGAGGTCAGCTCAGAGTCCACCAGGTACTGATGCAACAATTGATTTTGACATTTATTAAGGATCTGCTCCCATAATTAAATTGTACAATCCTTTAAAATCACACACTTTACTGCCAAGTAACCAGCCTTCCAGAGCTTTAGTATCACAATCTACAAAGTAAACCCAGTCATGAGTCTGTGCCTTTTGGGTACCTCTGAACTTACTCCTGTATTGTTTAGTGGTTAAGCCAACCCCACCAACCAACTCTTCAAGACTTTGTAATTATTAGCATCTTCTTCTCTTACAGTGAGGAGCTTGTCTCTACCTTTGTCTGCAAAGGAGAGCCACAAGATTGCTGCCCACTGCTCTCGAGGGACCGTCTGTACTTTACTGGGCCTCTCTTGTGCAGTTATCCATTTGTGGATGTCATCTCCACTGTGATAGGGAGGGACAATCTTGTTCGGGTTCCTATGGTCATGAGTATGTTCTCTAACTCTAGGGACACTGTTGCTGCCATCATGGGACTCTAGCCCCAACTTTTTAGAAGCTCTCTGAAGCGCCAGGGATTCCCTATCTAAGGCCAATTGCTTTCTCCTGATTCTGAGCTTAGCTCTCTCAAAGTCAAGCAGTTGGCACTTCTCATAGGAGAACTCCCTTTTATGAGAAGCAGAGGTCCTATGAGAAGCAGAGGTCCTATGAGAAATAGAGGTCCCTACAGAAATACCAGAATGATCAGATTCCTGAGAAGGAGATCTGGATCTTCTTGGTAAACTGCTAACTCTTCCAGGTGGGGTAAATAGAGGGCCACTGAGGCATTCTCCTCACCTGATGGAAGAACTAGATGGTCCAGGTTAGAACCATCTTGATACTCCTGGTCAGCATTGGAGTCCTGGTCATTGAGGTTTAGTGGTTTTCAGTTAGTCACTCAATGTGATTATCTGGTAAAACAATAACAAGCTTGAATCAATCAATCATAGCATTTTTAACTCGCACTACGTACCCGTGAGGGTCTCAAGGAGCTGGGGGTGGGGAATGCTGCTACTGCTCGAAAAGCCAGGTCTTGAGGAGTCTTCTGAAGGTCAGCAGGTCTTTGGTCTCCCGTAGATCGGTGGGGAGGGTGTTCCAGGTCTTGGCGGCGAGGTGGGAGAACGATCTGCCACCGGCTGTTGCTCTTCGGATGCGGGGGACTGTGGCGAGGGTGAGGTCGGTGGAGCGGAGCTGGCGGGTGGGGGTGTAGAGGTTGAGTCATCTGTTGAGGTACGCTGGTCCGGTGTTGTGGTGTGCCTTGTGTGCGTGGGTGAGGAGCTTGAAGGTTATCCTCTTGTTGATGGGGAGCCAGTGCAGGTCTCTCAGGTGGGGTGTGATGTGGCTGCGGCGAGGGATGTCGAGGATCAGGCGTGCAGAGGCGTTCTGGATGTGTTGAAGCCGTTTCGTTTCAGGAGTTTGTCCGAGGCTCCTACGCAGAGGGCGTTTCCGTAGTCCAACCTGCTGCTGACCAGGGCCTGGGTGACCGTTCTTCTTGTTTCAGTGGGGATCCAATTATAGCTCTTGCGGAGCATGCGGAGGGCGTAGGAGGAAGAGACGGCATTGACCTGCTTAGTCATGGAGAGGGTGGCGTCGAGGATGACCCCTAGGTTGCGTGCGTGGTCGGTCGGTGTGGGAGCTGTTCCCAGTGTGGTCGGCCACCAGGAGTCGTCCCAGGCCGAAGGGCTGGATCCGAGAATGAGGACCTTCGTCTTGTCCGAGTTAAGCTTCAGTCGGCTGTTCCTCATCCATTCGGCGACAGCCTTTATTCCTTTGTGGGGGTTGGTTTTGGCGGTGTGGGGGTCCTAGGTGAGGGAGAGGATCAGCTGGGTGTCATCGGCGTAATAGATGATGTTGAGGTCGTGCAATCGGGTGACGTGGGCGAGCGGTGCCATGTAGATGTTAAACAACGTTGGGCTGAAGGATGAGCCCTGGGGTACGCCGCAGATGATCTCGGTGGCTTCGGAGCGGAAGGGGGGGGTGGCGGACGCTCTGTGTTCTGCGGGAGAGGAAGGTGGTCCAGTCCAGGGCCTTCTCTTGGATACCGGTGTCGTGGAGGCTTGTGCGTAGTTTGCGGTGGCAGACCGTGTCGAAGACGGCTGACAGGTCCAGGAGGATGAGGGCCGCGATTTCTCCGTTGTCTAGCAGGGTCCTGATGTCATCGGTGGCGGCGATGAAGGCTGTTTCGGTGCTGTGGTTGCTGCGGAACCTGGATTGGGATGGGTCCAGGATGCTGTTCTCCTCGAGGTAGTGGGTCAGTTGTTTGTCGACGGTCTTCTCGACGGCCTTCGCCGGGAACGGGAGCAGGGAGATGGGCCGGAAGTTCTTGAGGTCCTCGAGGTCTGCCTTGAGTTTTCTGAGTAAGGCGTTGATCTCGGCGTGCTTCCAGTTCTCCAGGAAGGTTGCTGTCTCGAAGGAGATTTTGATGGCTTTCTGGAGATGGTGTGCGATGGCGGTGCTGGCTTTGTTGAAGATGTGGTGGGGGCATGGATCTGACGGGGATCCAGAGTGGATGGTGTTCATGATCTTGATGGTGTCGTCGTCGTTAATGTTGGTCCAGGAGAGCAGGCGGTTGGTGGTCATGGGGGCGGAGATCTCAGTGTTGTTGGGGTGGTCGTGGCGTTGAAGCTCTCGTGGATGTCTGCGATCTTGCGATGGAAGAAGATGGCCAGCGAGTCACACAGGTCTTGCGAAGGTGGGATGTTTTTTGTGTTGGAGCTGGGGTTGGAGAGTTCCTTCACGATGTTGAAGAGCTCTTTGCTGTTGTGTGTGTTGTTGTCTAGGCGGTCTTTGAAGGAGGCCCTTTTGTCGGATCTGATGAGGTGATGTTGTCTGCCGGTGGCATTCTTGTGACCTGAGTTGCTCTCCGGTGTTCGTTCACTGAGCCAGTTCTTCTCTAGCTCTTGGCAGGTTTGCTTGGAGGCCTTCAGTGAACCAGTTGGCTTTCTTGCTGGTGTGGCTGTTGGAGGGTTTCTTGAGCGGAGCGAGGGTGTTGGCGCAGTCGTCGATCCACTGTCTGAAGTTGCGGGCGGCAGTGTCAGGGTCGGTGGGTGGGCTCTGGGCGAGGGTGGTTGTTAGCTGGTCTTCGGTGACTTTGCTCCAACAGCGGCGAGGCATCTGTTGGATGCGGTGGTGCGTGTTGGGTTTCCGGATGGTCGGTCCAGTGGAGTTCGGTGGTGTGGTTGAAGGAGACGTGGGGGCTTGCGGAGAAGATAGGGTCAAGCGTGTGGCCGGCGGAGTGGGTGGGTGTTGTGACAAATTGTCAGAGTCCGAGGTTGGCTAGGTTGTCGATCAGGGTGGTGGAGTTGGTGTTGTTGTTCTCGAGGTGGAGGTTCAGGTCCCCGAGGAGGATGTAGTATGTGGAGGCCAGGGCGTGCGTGCTGACGGCGTCTGTGATGGAGTTGATGAACTGTGTCCGGGGCGTCTGTACATGAGGGTACCTCTGAGGGTGGTGTTGGGGTCGGTGTGGATCTGGAAGTGCAGGTGTTCGGCGGTGCAGAGGGTGTCGTCTGTGTTGGTCGAGACTCTGAGAGTGTTACTGTGGTCGATGGCGATTCCTCCTCCTACTCCGTTGGTGCGGTCCCTGCCGGTGATCTTGTAGCTGGGGTGGTTGAGTCGAGTAGGACGAGGGGACGCCCATCCATTTTTGCCTACCTTGACCAAGTTGCTCTGCCCTTGCCGTAGCCATCTGAGGATCTTGCTCATGGGGGACCTTTCCTGCTGCTGCAGCCTCGTCGCCTCACAACCTCTTCTCCTTCTCAAACGCGGACCACGCACTGCCCGGACTGCAACACCCAGAGGGCAGCACGGTCTTGCGAGAGGAGAGGAGGAGCCCCATCTGCCACCGGGAGCATAAGAATTGGCGGGGGCTCCAGCGGCGTGGGACGCGCGCGGGCTCGCCCGAGCCATGGGCGGGCCCGTCCTTGCCCGTCTGTGCCCGGATGTGGCTGGGCTGGGCCCCATTGGGCAAACGTTGAGTGTGTAGTCAAACTTAGTACTTACATTGTTACCCCTACCAATTGTTTAAATGTATTGTGGGTCTGTTTATTGGGATACCATTGAAGGGTGAAAGATAAATAAGTTCTATGTGAAAGCATATTAGATACCTGTTTATTGTTTGTGTTTATTGATTAATTTCTACTCCAGCCATGGGTAAAAGGAAGATGCCAAGCCCCAAGTCAGGAGGAACAACACGAGCATCTAGCGATACACAACAAACCCTATTAAGCTATCTTACAGGGGCCATGGGTGCATTAGATAAACAGATATCATCTGTGGTAGAATTATTGGAGGCAGGCACGCTGGGCTCAGTCCCAGAACTTGAACAATCTAAGGGTTCGGGTCTTAGTCTGCAGCCAAACTCCGCTCCAAACGGTTGTATCCAGCATCTTCCTGAGGAGATTGTGTTGAGTGACTCTGAGTCCGCGCTACAACCTCCTCAAAAGAAGCAAAAGAATCCGGCCCCAGGGGAGAAAAAAATTGGAGAAGAGCACTTGGGTGAGGGTAGTAAAAAACAACTGAAGTCCACCTCGCTCACAGCCACAAGACAGGCCCAACAAGGGGAAAAAGAGAGTGGGTACTAGAAAAGGCTCTTACAAGGGGAAGGAAGAGGCCAATAAAAAAAGCAACCTTCATTCTGACGAACTGAGGAATCTAACCACCCTGGTAGAAAGACTGGATCTCTATCTGAGAGTCAGATTAGATCAACTGGGAGATAGATTGACCCTCATTGAAAAATCCATCCCTAGAAACACTGTTTAAGTCAATAATAGGGACTCAATACCTGCTGACCTGGGTCCCATAAATATACGTAACAACATACCAACCAGGCAATCATGTACAGTGGATATGAATCCTAGGTAAACAAATGCGGTCAAGCAGTCCAACATGTTAAATAGCCCAAATAACATGAGTAATGACCCTTATCCACAGACGAGAATGTGTAACTCTTCAACCATCATAGAGTTAGAGAATGGACAAAGAGCTACCAGGATAATAGGAAATAGTAGTAGATCTAATCTTCCCGCCCACCAACCACAGTGCCATCCAATCTTAGGATCTACTTCTTCAGGATTTAACTAAGATAAACATTTAACAGACCAACACCTACATCTACCACCGGAGGCAACTCCTTACGTAGTTGTTTTGACAAATGTGCCAAAAAAGGGCCCACTAGAAAAAGAAAACTGGGATTCACTTAGAAACAAATCACTCCACTGGCTAGGTGGGAGGACGGAATTAACCCACCAACTCTTCATGAGTTTAAGATGGCAAGAAGGGTACAGTGGGTTGGATCCCGTGGTAAATTTTTCCCTGGAGATTGTATAGTTTTAACACTTAAAACTCCAGCACTAGTAAAGAACATACTTTGGGCGGAAAGTAAGAAATCACTAGCAATTGGCGAGATTAATGTTTTACCGTGTGGTTTTTTCCATCCGCCTCGTACTAGGGTTGAGAATGACTATAACACTAACACTAACATGGTCAACCCATTCAAGGACACTGGTATAATGTTCAAACAACTAATAGGTATAATGTACTATCTGGTCTGGAAGAAATAGACTGACTGGCTAAAACAAAATCTGCTCAACAAGGGGAATATAAAGAACTGAGCAAATTGGGTTATTTCCCGATGAAGTCTCCCTTAAATGATAATTTGCATCCCCCTATAGTGGTAACCAGTTCTGAATTCGAATCTCAGGTCCCTCACCGTTGCTGTTTGGATGAGTTCAAAGATCCAATTCCATCCAGCAACACTCCCCAAGATCAGGTAGGTCTGGGGGAAGCGACCGATCAAACTAATGTCGTACTTCAGGGGGGCATCATTAATCATGGTCTGGAAGAGAAAGGATACCCTGGCGAATCTGGGCTAGGCATCGCTTATAGGAACATAGCAGGACTGCGCACCAAATTAGTTAATGATGCTTGGCTCAGATTCGCCAATAAATTTAAGGTGCTCTGCTTACAGGAGACTTGGATCACTTCCGCTATGCACCTGGAGGGTTATAAGACCTACTTCTCCCCCGCCACCCCTTCTACATCGGGGAGAGCCAAAGGAGGTTTGATAACGTTTATATCAAACCTCCTAGGTCTCAAAGAAATAGTTCCCCTTAAACTTGAACCAAATGATCAAATAATTACCCTTGGTCTTAGCAAATATGATACCTATGTGCTGGTTAATTTCTATAATAATATTCATAAAGCCCAGTTGATTTGCGTATTAAAAGAGATCCGCTCCATTTTAATGGATTTCAAATATAAGAACACTAAAAATGTTTTGATAACATGGGGCGGAGACTTTAATTTAACTCTGCGTGGGCATATTAACGATGTAACCTGTGGTTTGATGGATGAGAACGGGAATAATTTAACACACTTCCCGCACTCAATAATTGGGAACTGTTTAAATGCATCATTATTTATCCTGGAACTCGGTCTCGCCATTGAACTAGTGGTACCCCAAGTCCCGTTGACACAGACCTTTAATGGCAGTGGAGCTAGTTATATTATTGATTTTATATTTGTATCCAAAAATGCTGCGTCCCGCATTCTAAATTTTAAAACTCATGCTAATGACACTAGCGACCATTTTCCAAGCAGTGTTAAGCTACAACATTTTAACAAACAAAGCAGGAGCGATCGGGCTAGAATACTCAGACAAGAAAATGTGACCAGATAGGTTAAACGGGTACTCACTTAAGTGGGAGAGAGTTGACAAACTACGGATTACAACGATGGTGGTAAAAAATTCTCTTAAATCCATATAGATATGTCTGGATGACTCTTCCTCTTATAAAGAGATTTTAACTAATTTTGAGGTCATAACAAGAGCAATATAAGACGCTTTGTACATACAACAGAAAAATAAGGTAAAACCCAAAGGATGGTTTAATAGAACTTGCACAAAGGCATATTCTGATTTAAAACATTCCCTACATAAAACAATTAGGGATAAAAAATAAATAGCGCTCCTTATAAAAGTGTAGAATAAGGCCATAAAAACAAGGACAATTGGACTAAAAAATGAGGTATGGAAACAACTACAAAAAAGCTGCACAGAGAAGGATAGTGCGGCCTTTTGGAAAATTGTTAAATCCCCCTTTTTATCCGAAGACAGGGAGATACCTAAGATAGAATTAGCCATAGATGATTCGTTATGGGTAGATCACTTCTCACAAATATTTGGAATAAACACTAAGGAAGTAATTCTCTAAGGGGATAGAGAGAGGGCAACTCCCGTTTTTAATCCCACCTCCTTCCCCATTGTCCTTGACATCACAATGCTGGAAGTTGAGAGTGCCTTAAAAGCCAGCAAAGGGGGCAAGGCGTCAGGCCCTGACGGGGTCCCTGTGGACTTGTTTAAGTTTAACATGGGCCTTTGGACTTCAATTTTCACAAAGGTCTTAGAAGCCTCTTGTGCAGTGGGCCCTATTGCTTTTTGAGTCATGGTCCAAATCAATCTTGGTGCCAAAATTCAAAAAAGGAGATAGTCAGAGTCCATCCTGCTATCGCCCCATATCTTTGTTTATTTATTTTTTATTTTATTTATAGAGTTTTGTATAGCGCGGACAAGACCCGTGGGTATCAGAGCGCTTCTCAAGGAAAGAAATACACATATCGACATTCAAATAGCATTGATAATAACAAATTGATCTGAGGTAGCAGGTACTATACTCAACGCTGTGATTAGATATGAGTGTTCCTATTATCTGTGCAATTAGCAGTAGGTGCTTAACATGGAAAGAAAAGACATATAGACATTATATTAACATTAATAGTAACAAAATAGATATGAGGTAGAAGGCAGTGTATTGTAGGGATGTGATTAGATATATATACCCCTATTAGATGCCCAATTAGCAATAGATGACGAGCAGGCTGAGCTCAGGTCAGAAATATCGCATCTAGCTCGGTGGGGTAGGGTTATAAGGCATTCAAGTGCATCGCAAAGATGAAATGGGTAGATAAATACAGTGAGGTAGCAGTTATAATGTTTGACTGTGAGATATAGTTATAGGTGTCTAGCCTCAGCTTGAACACGGCAACAGTCATGTTTCATGGCGAGGAGCGGCCTCCATTCTTGTAGGTGACCGTCTCAGTCCTCTTAATTTTTTCTATGTCGGGTATTTACTCATCATGTGGCTCTTCAGTTCCCGTTTGAATGTCATGGTATTTTGAATCATCCTGATGTTTGGAGGGAGGGAGTTCCATATTCTGGGGGCCGCTCCGGAGAATGCTCGGTTGTAGGTCTTTTTCTTGTGGAAAAAGGCTGGTCGTAGTAGTAGTTCTTTTGCGCTTCTGGTTATTCTGTTACCCCCTGAAAGCTTAAGTTTCTTAGCCAGGTATCTAGGCGTGTTGTGGTGGACCGCTTTGTGTGTAATGCAGGCCATCTTCATTTGGATTCTGGCCTCGTAAGGTAGCCAGTTTAGTGCTTTCAGGTGCGGGGAAATGTGATCGAATTTTCTCGTTCCCGTAATGAGTCTAGCCGCTGCGTTGAGGCAGGCTTTTAGTGGTGCTGTGGCTGTTTTCGGGAGACCCGCTAATGTGGTGCAGCCGTATTCGATCCTCGAGATGACAAGTGATTGGATAGCCAGTTTTAGATCCGACTCTGAGATAAAGGGTTTCACTTTCCTTAAGTAATTCAAATGGAAGCGGGCGCTCTTGGCCATTGCGTTAATATGATCTTTCATGTCGAGGTTTTCGTCTAGTATAATTCCAAGTGATTTTACTGAATTAACTAGGGTCGGGGTACAATTTAGCGCCGTCACCAGTTTGGTCCATTCTTTAACTTCAGATTGGCTCTTTGTCGGTGAAATTAGCAAGAATTCTGTTTTCTGGGAATTTAGTTTCAGATGGTTTATTGTTAACCATCGCAAAGCTCTCTTTAGTGTTCTGTTCATTAGGTCGATGTCCTCAAGGGAGGCTATTTTTATGTATAGTTGCATGTCGTCTGCATACATATGATAGGATACCTGTGATTCTTGAAGGATCTCCGTGAGAGGTTCAATATATAAGTTGAATAGATCTGGGGAGAGCGTTGATCCTTGTGGAACTCCGATTGCATTGGGGCTCGGGGCGGAGATTGCTTGGTTAACCAGGTATCGTTGAGTCCTGTTCTGTAGGAAAGAATTGAACCATTTCAGCACGTTCCCTGACAGACCCATCCTGTCTTGTAGTCTGGTCATTAGCAATTCATGCTTTACCGTGTCAAAAGCTGATGACAGGTCTAGGAGGATCAATAAGCATGTTTGATTTCGGTCTAGGGCTTGTAGGGCGTCATCAACAATATGCAGGATCGCAGTTTCAGTGCTGTGACCCGTTCTGAATCCTGATTGGCAATCGTCAAGTAGCGAAAATTTAGCGATGTGTTGACTTAGTTGGCCCTGCACGCACTTCTCAATGAGTTTGGCCAGTAGAGGGATGTTGGTCACTGGTCGGTAGTTGTTCGGGTCAGTTGCGTCAGCCGTCGGTTTTTTGAGGATGGGCATTATCTGCCCTGTTTTTAGGCAGTCCGGGAGGGTCCCTTGTGTAAGTGAGGCATTTATTATGTCGGTCCATATCGGAACTAGAGTGTGGCTGATTTCTCTTACACATTTTCCCGGTAGAGGGTCTTGGTAGTGGTTGTTTGGCTTAAGTACCGCCAGTGTTTTGGCGATTTTTCCCTGGTCGTATAATTCAAATGTGTCCCATTTCGCCTTATTTTTTGTTTGAGGACCCTCTGCTGAGACGATGGCCTCATTTTTAGGTGGAGGAAGGGTCATAATGTTAGTTGCTGCATTTGTGAGTTCAACTTCTAGCACTTTGGATTTTTCCGTGAAGTGTGCAGAGAATTCCTCGCAGCTTATGGGTGTTTTTGTCTTCTCATGAACCGTTTTGGCCAGTTTATTCGACTGTAGTTTTAAAATCTCGAAGAGCTTTCGTGGTCTATTTAAGGCACTGTCCAATTCAGATCTGATAAATTCTTTTTTGGAGTTGATAATCTTTTTGTTATATTCTTTCCTTGTTTTTCTGAGGGCTTTCAGTTCAGGGGAGGAGGGATGCTGTCTCCATTTCCTTTCGGCCATTCTCAGTTTGCGCCTATCCTCATTCAGTGATTCATTGAACCAAGGGTTTTTTGGTTTCTCTGCGACTTTTTTCAGTTTTTGGGGCATGGTATCATTAACGATATTGCCAATTGAGGTTAGGTAGTGGTCAGTCATCTCATTAACATTCTGCTTATTGTTGGGTGGTTTCAGGTCTGTCTCACACCTTTCGACCAGTAGTTCGATATTCGCCTCTTTTGTGTCTCTGATCAGTTTCTTGAGATTGCGTGGTTGCACGGTCCTGCCCTTTTTCATTGTAGGTAACGCGAATGTTATGGTATGATGGTCCGACCAATCACATGGGTCTATAGCGAGGATTGATGCCTCATCCTTTCTTGAAATAATCCAGTCTAAGGTCGCTCCATGTGAGTGCGTGGGTTGGTTGCAAGATTGTATAAGTTTTAGCTCACTGAGGAAGTCTTTGAGCGAGTTGACCAGTTTGTCATTGCCGTCATCCCAGTGGAGGTTAAAGTCGCCCAGGAATATGTTATTGACCTCCGAATTAGAGTTGGTCGTTATGATCTCCATCAGTTGCTCTGTGAACTTTGCGTTCTCTCCTGGTGGGTGGTAGAATGCGTGCAAGTTGCAGTTTTGATTATTTGGTGTTCGCACCTTAATACCAAGGTATTCGCAGGATTCTAGGGGGTCAGATTGGAATTGGCAGACCTCAATCTCTGAGCGGTGAATGCAAGCTATGCCTCCTCCCACATTCTTTGGTCTGTCTAATCTGACGATGTTGTATTGTGGGGGTATTAAGAGATCCATGGTAGGAGAAGAAGATTCATTGAGCCATGTTTCGGTGAGGATGGCCAGGTCAATTTCCTTATTAATGATGAGGGCAGCTATGTCTGATGCGTGTTTAGTCGCCGAGCGACAATTAAGTAGTAGGCAATTCAGGGGTTTCTGTGCTTTAACGAGTTTTTCGCTATCGGATTTGGAAGCTGTTAGCTGAATATGTTGTAAGTTTTGATGAATTGCTTTCCTGTCATTCTTTCTGTACATTCTGTTAGAGTCAATAGGTACTGTTTTGATGTTCTCCTCCCTATTGCAGGCAGGTTGTTCATACGATTCGAGTAAGGAAAGAGCTTCTTCATTTGACAGGGGCTTAGTCCTGATAGGTCTGTTGGGTCTAAGTACCAGATTCTGGATGTGTGAGACCTTAGTGTGTGTACTTAATGCCATCTCCCAGATTTTCCCAATTGTCTGTGAGATTTTTATCGAGTTTTGTGTCAGGTTGCCTACGAGCTTCTGGAGCTCATAGACTTCTTTCTGTGTTCGGGATGATTTCTTATGTGCGATAGGTCTGATAGGATGAGTATTGCAGTTTGCTCTTCTCCGTGAGTGATCTGTTCTCACTGCCACACATCTTTTCTTAATAACCTTAGATTGTTTGTGATTTCTGGCTCTTTTCGAGATGTCGCCATTAGAACTTATGTTATGGGGTGTGAGGGGTCTTTTTGTGGATAGGGAACTATGGGACTCAGGACTAGCATTCGGTGGAGGCTGGAGGAGGTCGAAATCATTTGTCTTTTTCGTTTCGTTGGCATCCATGCGGGACTCGCTTGGGGCTGGGGTACATTCTTCTTCAGGCGCAGTGGAGTTGTGCGTTGGCGTCAGCGATACTTTCCTTGGGGCCCGGTTCTTCACTTTGTTTCCAGGAATAGTGGCCAGTGTTATCCTTTCTATCTCATTCTCTGTAATTACCATCTCGTTGTCGATTACGTCTTCGGTGATAGCAGATTGGTTGTTAAGGTTGTCAGTTGGAGTGATGTCTCTAGTATTGGAGTCGTTGTTTTCAAGCGTGCAGTCTGGTGGTTTCAAGTTATTTTGGTGGTTTGGTCTTTCAATGTATTCCTTCAAGTTTTGAAAGGTTAACTCGAATTTCTCGAGTTCTCTATTACTTGCTTGTATCAGCACTATTCCCGTTTTATACATAGTAATGCTTAATTCTGTCTTGCTTCTTTTGGTTAATGTGGTCGTTATCTTTATGCCATATGGTATGGTTTTTATAGATTTAGTGAACAGCATATTTGAAAGGGCGTTGCGCCATTTGGCTGTTTTGTCTGTGTAGAAAATAAGATCATTCATCATGATGCCTTTGACACTGTCAAAATATGGGTCAGAGAACAGTATGTCCGGGTTTTTTCTCAAGGTATAGTGTTTGAGTTTTTTGGCAGCATTTTTGGATAGCGTTGCAGGGTATTCTATGCTCTTTGCATACGACCCAGTCGATCCTTGGTGACTACCATCCATTTTCGGTTCACCTTGGGGATATGCAGGGGTCAATTGAACGTTATGTAGTGAGTAGTTCCCAGCTGGAGTATCTTGGTGGTTGTAACAGTGTAGTAACTACTTCCTATTGTTACGAGGTGGAGGTAATAGCTCCTTAGTGGAATAGTTTGCTTATAGTGATACACCTTTGTATACGTGGGAGCTATCGTAGGTTGAGTTGACTTGCAACATACAGTTTTAATTTGTTCCTTTGTTCGTTAATCCTTATTAGATTATGCTGCTTTATTCAAGTATGTAGTTAGTAAATAGTTGTAGTTAGTTAAGGGTAATTAATTAATTAATTGACTATCTCTGATTGAGCTGGGTAATTGTCCTGAGATCAGTAGCCAGTACACGAAGTCAGCCAAGATTTTCCCTGATTAATTCCTGCGAGGGGGGAGGGTTTTCTCTCTTTTCTCTTGAAGTTGTTATTCCCTTTTTACTTTCCTTGGTCCTATCTTTCTTTCTACTTTTCTTCTTGAAGTTGGAAGGTTCCTTTTGCTTCTCTTAGTCCCTTCTTTCTTTCCACTCCATGACTTGTTGTGCATTTGCCATTCTCCTTATCATTTGAGAGGCTTCTGGGAGTTCTCCTTTCTCTTGAGTATCTTAGTCCTTTGACAGTTTCCTTTGCCGAGTTAGGTGGGTTCTGGGAAGTATCTTTTCTCTTCCCCGGTGCCAGTCCTATTTCAATTCAATTGTAAGAATTAGTTAGTCTCTTTTCGCTGTCTGTTCGGTCGGGTTAGGGAGGTCTTCTTTCCCTGGCTCCGGTTGCCAGTCCTTTCTCCCTGTCTGTGTCTCCAGCGTGAGAACAGTGAGTTTAAGAGTGAGAAGGTCCTATGCGGCCGCCATTTTAAGGACAGGCGAGCCGCATTTCTTTAATCCCAGAAGCAGTGATTCCCCGTTATTTTTTCCAAATGCCTATATTCGGCGAGTTGTGGTCTCGGGGGGCTCCCAACTGGTGGGGCCGCGCTGGGGATACGGAGGATCCTACCTTTTGTCCGTCTCCGAGGTCTCCCAGCTCCGCCTTCCGAGCTGGACAGTCTATGTACACGGGCACCGGAGCCTACAGACCGCCGCCGATCGTTCTCCTCAGAGTCCTCAGGCTCGCATACATCCGTCGGGATGTCCGTTGTGGGTGTTGCTGATGGTCCGCATCTTGGGGGTCGTCAGATGAGTCCGTGGAGAGGAGTCAGCCTCAGGTCAGCCTCGGAGTCCGACTTGACCACCGCCCAGGTAAATGATTCACTCCGGCGTCTTGCTTCGTTTAAGTTCGTTTCGCTGATGCAACATACAGCAATGGTTCCGCTTGGTGTAGGGTCGTGGATCAGGGGATGTTCAGGGATTTAATCCAAAATTGGAGATCCCAAGCCCCCGGAGCTCCTCCCTAGGGCTCCCTTACCGCGGCCATTTTTCTATTCTTCTATTTTTCTATTTTTCTTCACAGTCATAGTTAGAATCAGTAAAAACAAAAGCCCCACATATGCTCGGCGGTGTGAATTGGTGATCTCTGGGCTTTTATTTCAAATCTCTGCCTCCACTGTAGCCAATCGTAGGGTGTTGCAGAACCATTATGTTTTTATATTTGTTTTTTTGCTTTCCGTTTGCTGGCTTTATTTTTTTAGGTTTCCAGCTTGAATTGGTACCTTTCCTTGCCAAAACCTTCTTTACAGTATCCTTCAGAGTGCTCCTTTTCGAGTACCGAGAAGGTAACGGGTAAAACAGATAAACCGCGTCCAGTGTGACCGAGCATAGCCCGGAAGACTAGACTCTTTGGGTAAGATAGCGGGACGTATTATTCTTGATCGCTTAAATCAATGGTCTGAGGATAATAACATCCTGTGCGATCTCCAATTTGGGTTTAGGGAGGGCCTGGGTACTACGGAACAAGCCCTTAATCTGACTCTTTTAATGGCCAAATATACAAATGCGAAGGGGGGGGAGAGACTGTACATGGCTTACGTAGATCTCTCAGCAGCTTTTGACTGCGTAAACCATTCTAAATTGTGGACGGTTCTGGGTGAACTGGGAATAGACTCTACCCTGTTACATTTTTTGCGAGAATTGTACTCAAACGCCACAGCTAGGGTTAGGTTTGGAAAGGAGGGGAACTCACGGCCCGATTAGAGTGGAGAGAGGGGTAAGGCAGGTTTGTGTCTTGACACCCTTCCTTTTCTCGCTCTATACCAACGGCCTAGAACAGGCCATGTTGGAGGGGTGCCAGGACCTACCCTGCGTGAAAAAACGACCAATCCCCGCTCTACTCCACGCAGACGATGCCGTGATCATAGCGCAAACCCCTCTCGAACTTCAACATTCCCTTAATAGGTACTATAGCTATATGGCCAACTTAGACCTAAAGATTAATATCAAAAAAACTTTTGTCATGACCGCTGGGCCTAGAAAAAAGAAAACCCGGAGTGTTTTCGTAGAACATACTAAGTTGGAAACTACTACCGCTTATCCTTATCTTGGCATTTTAATTGATGACAAGTGTTCCTGGAGACAGGCAATAGAGGCTAGGAAATTATTGTTTATTAGGGCTACCACCGCACTGGTTAATTTTGCACATAGGCTGGGTAAAAGACCACCAGTAGAAATGATACAAATCTATCAAGCCAAATGTGTTAGTGCGGCGTTGTATGGAGCTGGGGTGTGGGGATACGGAAGAGTGGATGCTATCCAAAAGGTAGAAAACAGTTTTCTGAGGTTCCTCCTAGCGGTTCCGCGTGGCACCTCCACTTTTAGTTGCCACGCGGAACTGGGTTTTCCATACATTACTGACCTGGTGAAACTCCAACCGTTTCTTTTATGGTATCGAATCTGGTCCTCTCCCAAATTAGTTTTTAACAGGGAGTTTCTGAGTGATTGTCTCTCTCTCGAAAACTCAGATAAGATAGCATGGCTCTTGTACGTCAAAAAACTTTGTTCAACCTAGGTTTGATAAGATATTACCATAACCCTTCATCGATAATCGAGATCCCTAGGAAAAAATTAAAGAAATTATGTTTGCTGCACCTGGAAGAACTGTGACTGACCATGGAGGCATCTAAAAGTTCAGTTCAACACATCCTATTACTACAAACCACCTTGACCATACAGACCTACTTGACCTTTAAACTGAACGGATATGATAGGTTTGTGCTTACTCAATTTAGAATGAACACATTCCATCGCCTGGTCACATTTCCCAAAGTTAATGATCGGTCACACCTGTTGTCACTCTGTCCCTGTGATGAAGTGTCTATACAGTCTACATTGCATGTGGTCCTGTTTTGCAGATTTTACCGGGAACAAAGGAAGCAGTGGGTAATACCAATATTTAAAAATTTTGGGTTTGCGACAATGTCGCCCCCCTCCCCTGGCAATTCAACATCTGGAATTGGAGTGTTATGCAAAGAATATGGCCAGATTTCTGAAATTCTGCATAAAACATAGACCAAATTTAGACCAGGAACACTGAAGAAATTACTATGTAACATATCTCTATTGTTTTCCTACTCTCCTGCATCCTAATGAAATCTTTGCGCTTTTTCATTTCAAGCTTGTATTTTTGCACATTTGGGCTGGTATGCTTAGTAATTCATGAAAATTAATTCTGTTTTTAAACTTATTTATTATAACCTAAAAAAATGAAAATGTCGCTATATTTTAACTGTATTTTTTATAATGAACTTTTATGGTTTTTGTATTTTTAAAAACCGAACAAAGGAATTGAATGAATGAGTTGAGTAGGTCCCAGAGTTCAATGGTGTGTTTGCGGGCGGAGTGGGTGTTAAGAAGAATGCATCTGAGGTAGTTGGCTTCCTTCCTGGTCGGTGGGTTGGTGGGCCGGATGCTGGTGAAGCTGCAGTTTTGGCAGGAGAAGGGTCCTTGGGTGCGCTTGGGGGGGGGGACAGGGGGGGCAGGCAGCAGGTGCGTGATCGTCCAGCGTTGAGGGTGCTGGGGTCGTAGCGGAGACAGGCGTCGTGGCGTTCGCGGGCCCAGGGGCTCTGGCACTGGGCGCGGTCCAGGCGCAGACGGGCTTGCCTTAGGTGCGCCTTTGGTGTGTCCGCCATTAGAAGGGGAAGTGGGAGGGAAGAGCAGCTGGGAGGAGGGAGCGGACGAATGGGCGAGCAGGGGGGGGGCGTGGGGCCGCAGGGGACGCAGCGGCGGGAAAACGGCAGCAGGGATGGCGGGGGAACAGAAGGTAAAAGGTGCACAGAATACAAAGTGAAAGCCAACCGCTGCACACAAATGTGAGAAGTTGGGCTGGTATATGCTGACCACTAATTAAAATGGGCATCTTGTACCAGTCCAAACAACCCTTATTGATGACTGGGTTAAAGACAACCTTTATTGAAAGCTATCCTAGTGGTAGCTATGGAGAGCAGCCTTTAGGCTAAGTCTCGAAGGAACGTAAATCAGCTTGGTTTACCAGATCATAACCTCCTGAATGAACAAATGAAAGGAGAACCACACAAAGAATATATCACATGTATGTATTTATTACTAAACACACTCTACTAACCTCTTTATGAGATTAGAGAACAAAGCAGGCAATATTAAATTAGTAGACAGTAAGTAGCACAATACACAGTGGGCTCCAGGGGGAGACCGAACCATATACTAAGAAAGTGGTATAACAACCACAACTTAACTAGACACAGTGCCTAGAGCACGTAGAATCGCTGGGACCCCAAGGAACCACCCAAGGTAGTGACACAGGGGACCCACGGAGGACGGGTGCAGTGTGAGAACACAGACGCGAGCTCCATACAACTCTATGGGTAAGTTACGGTTTGAATTTTAGAGATTAAGGTCACGTAGGAGAAGACTTTAAGCAAACCCTTTCAAAATTAGAAGGTTCTAAAGCCAGCACCCTTGTGAGTACCGAGTACCCGTGTTACCTCACCCAGGGAAGCGGGTGCATAGGTGTAAAGTGGTGTAGGGAATTTTCCGCGTCTTCAATGGCGTGATGCTGAAAAGTGCTGCTGCAGTGAAGATGAAAGGTGTCCGGTGTGATCCAAGCCTGGATCGGAGATGAGAAGAACCTGAAAGCAGAGGGGACGAGTCTGGGTCACTTCAGGCTGACCAGGGGCTCGGTAGACGGATCCCACCGATGTCGGGTGTTTCAGGTGAGAAGAGGTGAAGCTTGACTCTGCAGCCATGGGGACCAGGAGACGTCGACCAAAGTGCAGAGGTGAGCTGTCCCACGAAGGATGTCGAGTGCTGGGGGGTCAGTGTCCGGACTGAACACCAGCAATCCTTTGCAACTGCAACCCACGCGGTCAGAGGAAATCGGCTTCGGTGAAGACCAGGAAGGTCCTGGGGACTCTCCAAGCTATGGAGAGTCAGGGCACATCTGGAGCAAGCAGGAAAGCCCACGGAAAGTCAAAGTTACCTTCACAGGGACACACAGGTAGACCAACCAGGGATCACGAAGGGACTTTGAGCTGAATCACAAAATACCAGCCCACAGAACACTCGTGGAGTGTAGGCCGGAAATCTATGGTGCAATTACTGCTCGGGGTTAGGACTACAAGTAGCCCAAAGCACAGCCTCAGGGGTCGCCAAAAAGCATATGCTGCTGCAAAAGAACGCGGTGTCCAGGGGTTCGGGTTACACGGTCCCCATGAGGGTTACGGGCCTCAGAATTGCAGCGAGCGCAGATCAACCTCAGGGACCTCGGGAACCCACCTCCTGTCTAGCAGAAATCTTGAGTCCTCCGGAGCTTCGTAGATGCAAACCGGTCAGATGCGTTTTGGTGCCTGTCTTGCAGGGGAGTAACTCCTTTGCTCCAAGGGAGATTCTTCAGTCATCCAGCATTGTGCAGATCGTCGAAGTACTTGCTTTCTGTAGCAGAGTTTAGTCCAGGTAAGATCTAAAATCCTGTAGTCAGGGGTTCCTACTATATACCCAAAGAAGGGGTGGGACAAACTCTGGGGAACCACCTATGGGAGGGTCAGGACAGAGGGGTGGCTACACCCATGTCCTATGTCCAGTTTAGTGCCAGAGCAGGAGCAAATGGCTCCTGCAACCGGTTTGAGCTGAACTATGCACAGGGACACCAAATGTGCCCCCAGTGCAGACACCAAAGCACTCTCAGAGTGCACCCAGCCAGCCCCAATACACCAAAGTCTGTCTAGGAGGTGGTCACACCTCCCTGTGACAGGAAACCTATTGTAAAGCCTTCCCTTGCTGGAGTTTCATCCAGCAGCAGGAGGGCAGACTCGTTCTGTGACTGGCAGCATCCATCTTGTGACTGGCGGGAGGTATGATTCCAAGGTGTTTGACACCAAACACGACATGTTTCCATGCAGCGTTTT
Organism: Lissotriton helveticus; assembly: GCF_964261635.1. Lineage (NCBI taxonomy): Eukaryota > Metazoa > Chordata > Amphibia > Caudata > Salamandridae > Lissotriton > Lissotriton helveticus. Next base: position 1,154,951,546 of record NC_136067.1, on the reverse strand, counting down.
AAAATTAGCATTGACCGTGAGGTTATAATGCACTAAAGAGTATATGGTTGGCTGCATCACAAACAACCCCGGAATATAGATTCCGAAGGCTGCCGAGGGGCTCTGCTCATGCAGGAGCACCCTCTCACATAAAACCCAGCACCCTGCCTTCAGGATTGATAAGGCCTGCTATAGGGGTGACTGATATGCAGCGATTTAGGATAGATATAGTGAACCTATATCTAAGTAAGGGGTGCATGCACCACCTTACACAGGCTGCTGTAGCAGACCTGTGGTGTCATTTTGAATGGTCTCCCAGGGGTGGCATAATACATGCTGCAGCCCCTGAGAGGCCTCTGGGGACCTATGCTTTGGGTACATAGTATACCATATACTAGGAACTTATAAGGATACCCCAGAATCCAATCTGGAGTGTACCTAAAGTACTTGCAATCAATTTAGAGGGGAAAGCAGCTAGGATCCTGGATAGCAGGATCCCAGACAGTCTAAATCGAAAACAGTGAAACATCAGCAAAAAGTGGGGGCAACTATAAGAAGCAGATCCTACAGTCTGCTGTTAGCACTATCTGTGGAACGGGGTCGATGAAAGGCCACCCTTTTGAAAGGTGTTGTGTATTCCACCACTGCAGAGAGCGATGGGTGCGGCCGTCCACGAACAATAGATCTGATAAGAGACCCTGAGCCTGGTTCCACTGATGTGCTATGCACTCCTGAAGGGGACGCATGTGGAGTCTTGCCTAAGGGACTATTAGAATGCACAACACCATCATCCCTCATCCCTAGTACCTGCATAAACACTCGAGCTGGTAATGAGTGTTGAGGCTGCAACTGGCAGAGTAAAGTTGGCATGTTGCAGATTTTGGCCAGATTTGGGTAGGCCAAAGCCTTTTGTGCATCTATTGTGACTCCCAGATGCACCTGTGTGATGGATGGTTGGGGATGGGATTTGGACAGGTTTACTGTGAATCCAAGATCGTGGAGCAACAGCACTATTTTGTGATTGTGACGTAGACAGCTCTTTTGAGAGTTGGCTTTTATGAGCCAGCCGTCCAAATATGGGAAAATGTGAATGTGTTGTCTTTGTAGATGTGCTGCGACTACTATCAGGCACTTGGTGAAAATCCTGGGAGTGGTAGTTACTCCAAATGGGAGCACCTTGAACTGATAGTGCTGGCTTGCTACAACAAACCTGAGGTACTTGCGGTGAGTAGGGTGTATTGGGATATGGAAACCGGCGTCCTTCGAGTTCAGAGTAGACAGAAAATCGCCTTGTTGAAGGAGCGGGAGCACTTGCTTGGAGTGCCAAGTGGTCCAACTGAATGTATAGATTTAGTTGTCTGAGTTCTAGTATAGGCCTGAGAGAGCCATCCTTCTTTGAAATGAAGAAGTACAGGGAGTATATCCCTGCCCCTTGATATTTTAATGGAACTGGTTTTATTGCTTCTTTTTGTAATAGAAAGAGAACTTCTTGCTTTAGAAGGATAAGATGTTCTTGTGACATTGTGTGTGATCTTGGAAGAATGTTTGGGGGAGTGTCTGTAAGTTCAAGGCAGTAATCATATTGGATAATTTGTAAAAACCCATTTGACTGAGGTGACTGTGTTACAGATAGGGAGAAATTGTGAGAGACATCCCTCAATAGAAGTGGAATGATCGGGGGTAGCGGAAGGAAGTCACTGCTTGTTATTTGCAGGGGAAGTGCGTGTGGAGTTGCCTCTACCTCTTTCCTTACTATTGTTTCCTCTAAAACCTCCTCTGAAATAGCCTCTTGATGAGGGTGATTGGTTGTTGCCCTTGCAATAGGAGGGATTTTCTGTAGAAATATTCTTGGTGCCACCCCTACAAAAGAAGCGTTGAAAGGAACCCCTATTCACAGGTAACTGCAAAGCTCCCATGGACTTTGCGACTTCTGTGTCTTTTTTTCATTTTTTCCAGCGAGGTGTCAACTGCTGGACCAAAGAGGTGCTCTTTGTCAAATGGCTGGTTGAGAATAGAAGACTGTACCTCAGGTTTTAATCCTGAAATTCTCAACCATGCATGTCTGCGTACTGTGCGCGCTGCTGTGTCTGCTGCATCTAGGGCACACTTGATGGAGGTACTGGTGATAAGGTTGCCTTCCGGAATAAGATCATTTGCCTTAGATTTATGTTCAGCAGGCATGTATTCCATGAGTTTTTCTAACTCATCATAATGAGCCCTATCACATCTGGCTAACAAAGCCTGAACATTAGCGATGCACCAGTGATTGCCGCTTGTGAGGCTACCCTTTTGCCAGAGGCATCAATTAACTTGGAATCAGGAGGAGGGACCTGTGGTCTGTGAGTTAGCTTTCTTGCGAGCATTGAAAACCACAAGAGTCTAGAGGCAGTTAACCTTTAATGTAAGCAGGGTCAGTAGGTGCCGGTTTAAATTTCTTCTCAACTCTAGGCATGCCCTTACAGGATCTTTGAAAACCTTATCTGCGTGTTTAAGCATCCCTTAAGAATTGGCAGTGTATGGGTAGTTTTTAGGTCGAGCGTAGCGAAGGACCTTTTTGTCGGCGTGTTCGGGGGAATGTGAGACAGCGTTCAGGCACGAGCCTCGCTGTCTCAGATTCCTCCTCGAGGGCGCGCACGGCGCCGTGCACATCCCCTGCCTCCCATTGACATGCTCTCTCAATCACACACAGCCACACTCACGCATGCGCGCACACACACATACATTCCGACAGGCTGTTCACAACACATGCACACGCAGGCAGGCACACACAACACACACACGAGCGCAGGCAGGCACACACAACACACACACGAGCGCACACATACAGACATAGGACACACTGCACACTACACCTCCCCAGCCCCCCCGCCGCGCCGCGCTGCCCACACACGAGAGGACACACACAGACAACCCCCCCAACATAAAGACGACCCCCCCCACATAAAGACGACCCCTGATCAACCCCACTCACCGCATCGCCGGACTCTGCAGCCTCCGCGGGGCTCTCCCTCGGGCATGGGAGCCCCGCGTCACCAGCACTGCTTTTCTGTCCAGGCACTCCGTGGGCGCGGGCTCCCGAAGATGGAAGTCCCGCCCCACGGCAGGTGTCGTTTTTGATCAGGTTTCGTTATTGCTAAAGGGGGCGGGCATTTTTGAAAAGAGCTTGTTTTCCGATCGCGATTGCTTGTTTAATATGTGCCCCCACTGTATAGAATAGCTGAGCCGGTATGCATAGACACTAGATGATTATCGCAATTATGGAGGCCTTAGATACACTTTTGGATCTAGTAGTACCGTATTTAATCTCCCACTACTAAGCATTCGCTATAGAGGTATCTTGATGGGTCCAGTGGTACCAGGTCTACTCTCCCGCCTACTACGCTATTGAGGATAATGTAGAGAGATGGAATTTGTCTACCCTCATTAGATACAGTTAGCGCAGATAAAAGCGCCGACGCAGAGTGGGTTTGTAGACATTTTGGAGTGACATTGAAGTAGATGAGGCTAGCCCCTGTTTAAATGACCGAGGGGGCGTTTGTTTAGAGTCTACTGGTCGTCATACCTATGGGTACATATTCACATATATATCTCAGTGCTGGGTAACTCTGATCTAAGTTCAGAGTAGTCTTTTTTTCTCTATAGAAGGCTATACGGAGCATTTGGAAACTACTAGTAAGTCACCTGTTAGTCTTTCTCCTATGTCGCCAGCCGGTTGCGTACAACGCGATCATGCGCGCTCTGAAACAATTACAGCTGGAGAGCGTTTGGAGCTCATCGGTGTGGCGGGAAGAGTGAGGAGTGTAATCTTTGTTGGTGGATCCTTACAGCAGGTAAATACTGTTGGAAACCGGATATTTGAATACTTCCCATAGTAGGATTACATACAGTGTTGATGATCCGCGTAGAAGCATAATTGTAATATATGTTTCGCTCCAGGTAGAAAAGTGAAGGAACGGCGGGCAACTGGAGGGCAACTTCTGTCTACTTAAGCGGCAGACGTCACAATTTAAGGTAATTTCTGGTATGTTTGCGCATACGTGGATAGAACGTTGTTTTAAAATATTGATAGAAAGGAGTGTATACCAGCTTGATCTATATTGGCCCCCATGTTACTACCATAGGTGTTGATTTGAAGCATGGATGGTGCTTCCCCCGGTGAATAGGACTCTCCTTGATCCTGAGAGTTTGGATAAGACTCCAGGTATTTTTCTTTTGATCAGTTGTTTTTTTTGGTGTCTGGGGATGAGCACAGATATGGTAATATGCACACATCATGCATTTTGAAAGGGTGTTATTAGAGGAACTTTCTGGGCCGTATATATATATACTATATCCACCTATTATACCACCGTTGAGAGTGGATATTTTCACGTGGTAGTCTCCTGACTACGGTTTCTTAGCAAGGTATGGGCAAATAAGGGATAGATCTAGGTCGGTAGAGTATATATATAAATATGTAATTTAAAATTTCGATTACTATTGTAGACATTTTGGACCCTTGTCCTGAAGAAGCTGAAAGATATCGTGGGCTGAAAATTGACTGCGTCGACAGATATACGAGGAATCCAATTACTTTTGAATCTGGCTTTAGATTATAGGAGCACACAAATAAATGAGAGAGAGGTGTGATACCTCTGGCGCTAAGAGGACTACCTCGTAATGTATCACTCGGAGTGAGGAGTGTACATTAGTATATGTATTAATTCGTTTTCTTTATATGTTGTATACATTGTGTATATGTACTGTAGTTGTGACAATGATTTGTGTTTGACTATTATGTATTTGTTTATGTCATATAGAAATAATGTTTGATGTCCTTTTCATGAGTAATTGATTTTTGTACCAGAGTCCCGCTGAATGATATGTGTATGTAACAGAGTAATTGTTATTTATAAATATAAAATACTGAAAACGTCAGAGTAATTGATGGTGCCTTGTACGTAAATAAAAGAGTGATTGATCCTTCTATACCTTTTTCTTTGGCACATCTTAGATGTTTTATTCCCAGGTATAGGAGGGTCATTTGGGCATACGCCCCTAGTTGTATTTTGGATCAACCACCACAGCTGTTCAACGTGGCGACATAGAAAATAAATACACTGCACCCAAATCCCTTTCACTGTTAAGCAGTGTTTATTTAAGATGTTTAAATCTGCGACGCACTTACTCTAAATTTATATAAGTACAAATTTAGCTTTAAGCGTTTAACCATATGTTGTATACAAAAGGTAACGGTTTGGAAACCGAGATGGACGGAGCTCAAAGCTACTACAGCAGCATAAAACAAGCATTTGCAATGCAATAGGTCTGGCATCTATGTGAGCCTAAGCCATTGGCATTGCAAATGAAAATGACCTCCATTTATTTTAGAAGCAAAAACAAAAATAAAAGGCCTTGTCATTTGCAATGTCAATAGCTCAAACCTGCGCAAATGCGAGACCTATTGCATTGCAAATGCTTGTTTTTAGAGGAACTTAGGGTCTCAAACAAGAAGACCTCTAAAGCCTCCTTATGCAGTTCCACCCCATGATAATGAGCAGACCTGTTAAGACGCACAACATACCCTATATTGTCGTCAGGGAGTGATGGTCTGGACGCATATAAGTCAGGGTCATTGTCCGTATTTGGCCCAGTGTCATGATCCTCCCATGGGTCAACATCCTGTGGCCTATCCCCATCCTCATTCTCTTCCCCTTGATCCTGTGGGTCAGGTGAAAGTGGTGGTGGTGAATTAGTGGGTGTAATGAGTAACTGAGGATTATTGGGTGAAGGAGGTCGACTGTTGTTGTAACTTTGACTGTTTTTTTAACATTTTTCATTGTATGACCACGCCAGGTGGCATTTTTAATCGTATGGATGTTACTACTTTTTAGATTGTAACCCAATTGGGAGGGTAATAATAAATTCTATGTTTTTTTATATGACTTAATTGTTTGAGTGCTACATTTAGTTGTGTGTTTAATTGATTCAAGTTGTAGTCCAGTAATTTAATTCTGCCTAGTGGGAGATCACCGCAATCCATAGAAAAGATAGAGATTTATCTCTATAAAGTTAGACCATGTCCATAAATACGTAGTTGGCTATTTCAATTTCGCCAATTTAAAGAGTCAGGGACATTTTACTTTGTCTATACTCTTCCTTTTGGCCCATTTTTCTTTGTTCAGGCAGTCTGGCATGGATATGACCAGTGTCTGGGTTTATAACCAGTTCCTTCTATTTCGGATCTGAAGGTGGAAGATAGGACCAAGGCTCTTTTGGTGGAGTTGTTTTATCTATGCTCGCAGCTTTCGGCGTCAAATGTTTTGGCTCCGAATTCTTCAGTACCAAAGCTTTAGTCGTGGACCACGACATGCCGTATGGGGCCGACTCGAGCCCGAGCCAGAATGTTTCGGCGTCAGGCCCTTGGGGGGTGCGCTCAAAAATTTTTCTTGGTGCCAACCTTGGTCCGCAGTCAGAGGAAGGACCGGAGCCTTTTTGTTTCTGTGTTGTTGGGACAAGAGGGCTTCTGTACTCACGGTACGCTGACCCGGAGTAACTTTCTCCTCTTATTCCATGTCGGAGTCGGCCTCAGACATGGAGATGTGTTCTTCCTCTGCTCCCTGAGCTTGCGTTTCTTCTCCGTTGGAACCTTCGCCGAAGATGTCCGGTACGGAGCCGGCTTGGTGTTGCATCTCGTGACGCCGAGCCAGAGGATCACGGAACGTCTTCTTCTAACAAAACGTCTGGCACGCGTCACAATCTTTCTCGTTGTGTTCCGGGGATAAACAGAGGTTGCACACTTCGTGCAGGTCGGTGCGCGGAAATTTGCTGCAACACCTGGGACAGAGCTTGAATGGTGTCCTTTCCACTGACTGCTGCAAGCCTGGCACGGGTAGGCCCAACGGCCCTCCACGAGTTTTCTGATCGAAGATCTTTGAGTCGAAACGATACGTGATCGAGAAACAATACCATCGAGGGTGGTGGATTGCGCATTAAAGGGAACCCGAGAAACTGTGCCGAACCGGAGCGCAGCAATTCACATCCAAACCCAATGGTGGAAAAAAACAATCTAACAATGGAGCTGATGCCCATGCGTGCTATCACCGAAAGGAGGAGTCTCCTACCTTGTGACTAAAAAAGACTTCTTCAAACAAAAAGAAAGTGCCAACATCCAGACCCAACACTAGATGGCGGGCTATGCAAAGCATGTGATCTACAGCTCACATGCCTCGAACGCTTTTGTTTTTGTAGCACAGGAATAAACAGCAGTGATTGTGTTTTGTGTGTTCCACTTAAATAATAGTTGCAGCAATATCTAAAGCCTTAGGCTTTGAATATTGAATAACACATGGTGCCACTGTCAACTGCTGTTCATTCCTGTGCTGGTTACAACAATAAACATTCTATGACCAGCTTCTATTCTAGGCCTTAGGTCAGGTTACTTAAACCGGCACTTATCATTAGCACCCTAGGCCCACATCCAGCATGTGGAAGTGTGTGCACAGCCATTGAGTGAAGGTCTTTGGTGTGGTCTTCCATGACTGAAGGCTGCAGTGCTACTGCAACAATTTTATGAGCGCCAAAGTTGCATGACTGAAATCATAGGGTTTGTGAAAATTACAAAGAATAAGTGTTTCTAATTTAGGTTTTTGGTTGCCACTACTACTAATTATGTTATATTTTCCTTTTCAGCATCTGGAATAGGAAGTATGACAAGCTCAGTATAAGTTAGGCAAAGAACAAGAGGGTCCTGTACAGAACCCAACCTACTTTGCTGCTCTTGCAACCCCACAACATAACTCCATTGTTTAGGGTAAGGAAACAAATGCTATATATTTTTTACATTGCAGTCAAAGGCTATATATGTGGTCTACATGCTGAGGGGGGTGGGTGCACATTAGTAACAATTTGAGGCATGGAACTGTGTCATCAGTATTAAAAGATGGATTGGAATGTTGCGATTTCCATTGAAAACAATGAAGTGGTTCAGGGATTATAATGGCAGGTATAAGCTTTCAGCTCCAGCTTCCCAATGTTTGTTTTTTGGTTCCTCCCTTTTTAATGTAGCACACTCAGTGGATGGAATGTAATAATAGCTTTACAGCTCAGCTGCCACGGGCTATACCAGTTGTTAAAGGCCCTCTACCTTGCCTTGCTAGAGGCCCTCACCTATCGCACAAGATATGTCTGCTTCAGGGCCTTCAGCAACTAGAACGGCACACTGAGGCAGCAGGACCTGACCAAACCGACCTAAAACTACAACAAAGTGCCCAAGACAGAGGGAAGACTTTCAGACATACATTCTCGAACACCTGGTACACAAATGTTGATTGGCTTACAATCAATCAATCAATCATAGCATTTGTATAGCGCGGGGTGTACTTCAACAAATTCTCTGTTCTGCTTCCCCTGCTTGCTGTTTGGTGGTGACATTCCTTGGACAAAAAAAGGAGTAACAGACTTGAAGCATTTGCCAGACAAAATAAAGAAGCATGCACACACAGGAATCCATATGGAAAACCTGACAAGACAGGGAATGTTGGGAGACACCCCGATTGAAGCCCACATAAGCGATGCATACCGCAAATCAATACAGAAACACAATGAAGCAGTTGATAGGAATAGACAGATGCTGTCAAAAATAATTGATTGCATTTGTTTCTGTGGTGCATTTGAACTGGCAATATGAGGGCATGATGGAACTGAAAGTTCCTAAAATCCTGGTATATTCAGAGGCCTTGTGGATTTAATAGCAAGCATAGACAATTAAATGGATGCACATTTACAAAGTGCTTCAGTCTTTAAGGGCACCTCTAAAACTATACAAAATGAACTCCTAGAGCGTATGCTAGAAATTATGAGAAGCTATATTGTCCAACAGATGAAAAACACAGACTTTGTGGCTATTCAGGCTGATGATACCACTGATGTGGCCATAAAAACACAGTCCGTATAAGTCTTTCGGTACCTTGCCAATGACACTAAAGTTGTGGAGAGGTTCTATGGTTTCACAAATTTAAGTGACTAGTGCAGAAACCATTTCTTCAGCTACACTACGTGAACTGAACTTGATTTTTCAAGACTGAAAAACAAAAACTTAATGCACAAAGCTATGATGGTGCATCAGTAATGAGTGGAAGCCATGGCGGAGTACAAAAAAGAATTAGCGAAGAGTACCCTATTGCCCATAATGTGCACTGTTACGCCCACCAACTTAATCTTATAATTCAACAGGCAGTATCAAAGATCTACGAGGCACGGAGATACTTCAGGAAATTGTGGCCAAAAGGCTTCCAAAGGGATCCCCAGATTTTTGAACTTTAACATACATACAATCAACCAATCGAATATGGGTTAATCTTGAGAAATGTTTCGATGCCATGGAAGCCAATGCTGACTTTGAATTCAAAAGTCAGATTGAAGCCTGTGGCTTTGCTAGAACACTACAAGACAGACAGTTTTAGTTCTTTCTGTTGTTATTTCATGAAATAATGCCTCATGTTGACATACTGAACAGCCAGTTAAAAAAAACGAGAAATAGATACTGTCTTTGTGCAAAGAGCTACCAGTGTGTTTGTCACCAGTGTGTGCAAAGTGAGAGATGGCGTTGACAATTTAGACAGCAGACTGCTAAAGGATTCTACTTTCTCAAACTGCAGGAAAAAGATTAGCAGTCTTGCCAAAATTGCAAAGGCAGTATGTAACATTATAATTGTGCAAGCAATAGAAAGTCTTTCTTCTACAAAACGTTTGGTGAGTGCTGCATTACTGCAAAATTATCAGCTTGCAAAATATAACTCCTTCCCTGAACAAGCTCTGAATGAGGATGTGGAAGCTTATCCTATGCTCAACAAAGAAGACCTGAAGACTGAGCTGACTGTACTGTACGTAATGCATGTATACTGGCAGGACACTGGCACCATTTCTTTGCTGGATTTAATTTAGAAACCTAATATGGAAAAGTCACTTACAGAGCCAGTGGCTTTACTAAAAATAGTCTTGACCACTCTTATGACAACAGCAGAGTTGAAACGATATTTTTCCACTTTAAACAGTCAAGACATTCCTATAGGTCAACATGATTGAGGAAAGACTGAATGCTTTAGCAATGCTCGTTATAGAGAGAGACCTTGTCAGAGAATACCAGACTTTAATGTTCGAGTGATTGAGAACTTTGCAGCTATTAAAGACAGGCGTGATGATTTTGTCTACAAAAGTGAACAATACGTTAATCCTATTATTTCTTGAATGATTCTAGTTTTTTACCTGCTTAGTTGTTTGATAAATAAAAAAATCTGTGAGGTACTCAGTATTGTTATCTCGGTTATAAAGGTTTCTGATTATACTGAATACGCAGCTACCTACGTTATTATATGATATATCTTTATGAATGTAATAACTGCACTTTCACAATTGCTTTATCAACCTTCTTGCTTGCTCAAATTTGCTTGAAAATTTACTATTTGCCCACTCTTTTTTCAAAATGTGTCCCCCCCGAACCTCTTTCAGGTCGTTCAGGCAAGCTCGCTCGCCGCGGTGTGCTCCACAACAATTTCTACGGCCCACTACTTTCAAATGTCACCAGCTGTCACTAGAGGGAACTCTTTTTTTGTTACCACCATGAAGAATTCCCTGGACCTGTTGAGGCCAGTAGAGTAGGCCAGAAACATGTTGGTGAATATAAAATTAGGGTCATAGGAGCACAGTATTCTTATTGCCCCTCATATTCATACTTTTAACTGTTCCCAGTCAACCCGCGAAAAAAAGGGATACCTTGGAGGTATTCTTAAAATACAAAAAATACAAAAATAAAAATCTCTTCAAAGAGCTCCCCGAAATATTTTTGAGCCCACCCTGACCTTTAGAAGTCAGGGTGAACCCGATGATGAAGCATCGCACTACTAGAGTGGGTGAGGGTCATATATGCAAAAAGTGTTGCCTTTCCCCACCCTTAGACTAGTGTAGTATAGATCTTCCCTTGTTTCCTTAGGGAGGATACCACTTGAGAAACGCCCCCACTCCCCACAAAAACTAATGCAGCCAGGGGATGAGGTTTCTGGGGCCATTTCGAGGCTCGAAGAGAGGGGCCCACACCCCCCTACCCAAAGAAATAGTTTGGCCCTAGTGAATGCGATCCGCAAGGACTTCAGAGGCTCGGGAGGTGGCCTCATGCCGCCCCTTCCCCCTAAAAAATAATGATCTGGCCCGGGAGATGGGTCCTTGGGGACCTTTCGTGGCTCAGGGGTAGTTGGGCATGCCCCCTCCGCAATAAATAAACGCTGCCCCAGGAGATGGGGTCCCCAGGGGTCTTTCGTGGCTCAGGGTGGGGGCCACATGCCCCCTCCCCATTAAAAAGTAATAGGGCCAGGGTTCCCAGGGTCATGATGGCTCAGGGAAGGGGCTTCCAAAATAAATGTAAAAGAAAAAAAAAAGGTAAATAGGAAATGAGTGGAGTAGCCGCTCAATTCACATTCGCGGCTCCTGCTAGGAAGCACCCAAAAATGCCATGAAAAGGCTTTTCTTTTTCTTAATGCTGTGGGGGGAGAGGGGATGCAGGAAATGCAGCTGCCCTCTAGCAACATAAAAAAAAAACAGTAAGTCTCCTGGGCGCGAGTTACAGATACATCACATAATAAAAACGGGTTAATTTCACTGGTTTTGTTTGTTTTAAAAGGTATGTTTTAACTGACCTTTTCACCTTACTAAGATGTTCCTTTAACCTTCGTTTTCTTCAGTCAAAAATTTACTGAAACCCCCCCCCAAAGGTTAAAGTAACGTTTTTGTTAGGTAAATGTGTATGTTACAACAATAAGGTTTTGACAAGAAAAAACCCCACAGAAATTCACCAGTTATGGTTAGCAGAGCTAACTATAACTTAGGCACACGCCATGCACTGTTTATGACCTCACATTACAACACTTGTGACCAGGGCCAATGGAACAATGCAATTATGCGGCTGTGGTTTATTTCACATAATTTTAGACTTGCCTCATTTGTCACATAATCCTTCATCTGCTTCATAATCTGCAGATTCCAACAGAACAGTTGTTTGGGTTGTTTCCATCTCGAATGGTTCAAAAGTTACTAAAAATGCAGCGATACATGTTTCTGCACAGTGGAAGGCTTTTTGGAAAGGATGACCCGTCACCTTTCTGTTGTTTGGTGCTATATTTTGGGTGTTAAACAGGTAGCAAAGAAAGGCAACCAATGGCCAGACAGTGTTAACAATTGTAGAAATGACTAAATAATGCTGTGACACTATCATAAAATGAGCCACATTATGAGGCACAATTTGCATTTCCTTGCAGCATAATTTACTCAACCCTGCTGCATAATTTGGTTCTCTGATGATGCATAATTCCAGTAGCTCTGCTCAGGACATGTTCTATGCCATCATTTATGACATCACTGATGACATCATCTAAGGGGGGGACTCCCTGGACCCCGTTTTTCCCTTGGTCACCGCTTAACGGCCCACCCCAAAACTTTCCATGCACAAAAGAGGAAAAAAGAGCACTTTTGGGAAAACTTCGTGGAGATTTGTAAAACTGTGATAAAGTTATTAGCAACATAAAAAACAAATTTCCTATGGAAACACTGACAAAAAATATAAGTATTCAGTGGCGAAGGCCACCGGGTAAGTATATAAATCTATCAAAAATACCTATTTTGATTCATTGGAGGCTTTGAGACTGCCAGATCAGGGTTTGCTATCAGGAAATTTTACAAAATAATTTCTTAAATCTTTCATCTGGTTTGACTTCTGATAATGCTGCCAAATGTGTTGTTGTTGGCTCTCATCGATTTGCTTTGGAATGGATTTTGTATAATTAGGACCAAAAAAACCATCTCTGAATCATTGGACCTTGGGGCTCAGCACAAAAAAAAAATGTTTTCCTTCCTGACTGATCTTTGAGTTACTAGCTGGAAATCCAGGGAGAATACCCCAGAATGGTAAGGAATCTAAGCCAAAACCTGACGCTCTGGAGAACCTAAAGAAGGCATACTTGAGTATAATGCCTAAGGCTTTAGGAGACTAGAAAGAGGTTGAAACCACAGACAACTTCATTTCCACCCAAGACCACTTTCGTGGGGATGTAGATTCAGATGCCTTAGACAAGGATAACGAAAGATCCTGGTGCCTCATTTTGTTTTTACACAGACTTTATTGAGTTTTCAAGGTACATATCCAAATGGATCTCAGGAAGTATTCACACTATCTGAGAAACGCCTGCAGGCGTAGGGAAGCAAGTAAGCACAATGAAAACAATCCCTTCAATTACAATTGTCCAGTACTCCCCCTTGTGGGACAGGAGAATAGCATTTGTCATACCACAGGTCCACCCCCAACCTGCAACCCTTTACTTAGTGACAACTTAATACAATATTTATCAATCCACTAGATCTCTTCTTTCAGTCATTGTGCTCCCTTTACAACTCCAGTCCGCCCCTACCCAAGCTCCCGCCCTCCTCACCCCCCAGGCATGCCGCTGACTATCAGCCAAAAAATATATATAATCTAAGGTTACACCAGAGTGTGAACTGTTTCCTGCTCTAACTAGGATGCGCCATTAGAAGTTTGGTGGGGTGTGCTCAATATGGTGGGTCCGGTCTGTTGAGTGGTCAACAGTCAGGAACAGTGGTAATGCCAGCTGATCAGTCGCCCACGTCAGGACCCTCTCTATCTAGGCAAACTTCCCTATCCTCAGCTGGGAGTCTCAGGAGCTCCACTAGCGCCACCCATGCCCTAGCCGCCTCTAGCGTTTTCTCGCTCCCTGTCCTTTTATCCATGTGCATTATGACTGTCCCCTCGCATTCTGCCCATCTTACAAATTCCCTCGTCCATCTGCATATGTTAGGGCCACTCCTTGCCTTCCAATGACTAGTGATTTCCCTTTCAGCCAAAACCAGTCCCAAGCCCAAAAACTTGCTTGTGACCTTGTTCCTGGCCGTGTCAGGGAACCAGTGCAGCAAACAATACCCTGGGGCCTTTACAACCTCTCTATCCGTGGTATTCACCAAAACGGTGGTGACCCCCTCCCAGTAGCCCCTTAAGGTTGGACAATCCCAGAACATATGCAAAAACCCTAAACCCTCCATGGAACATCGTGGACAAACAGCCGAATGGATGCCAAATTATTCATTAATCTAAGCTCTGTGCAGGGCATAGAAGTGGACCAGCTGGAATCTGGCATTTCTGGAGCTCTATCAGGCTCTCTCCACCAGCTCCGCCACAGTTTCTAGTTTATAGCCTCACCCAAATCCTCCTCCTACTTGAGGCGCAATGCAGTCAAAGGTTGCAGTTTTTCCTGCGTTAGGTGCCTATAAAGGCAAGTACCCGCCTTAAAAGTTCCAGCTGCTATCACTATATATTGGCAAATTGTTGATGTCTGAGGTTCAGCAATCCCTGCCTGCCAGTGCTTCATGCACAAGAAAATCTCCCCTTGGTAGATCATATCGCTCTTGGAGGTCATAGAAGGGGAGAAGAGTGTTCTCGTTGTACAAGTGTCCTATTGTTGAGATTCCCACTTCCCTCCAAGCCTGTAGTCTATGCCAATTCCCTCCGTGGGGTAAAGCCTCGCATATGGTGTCAGGTCAGGTGCATATGGGCACCGTATCCGCACTCCCCGGTTAGACCTATTCCAACACTTGCGCACTGTACTCAAGTCAGAAGGGACCGAGTGACCCCGAACGGGGAGCCTCAACAGCACTTGTGATAATAGCCGCAAACTCGGGACACCATCCCAATAGTCGTCTGTGCTCCGGAGACGCCGCACCATCCATTTCATGAACCACTGCAGCTGCGCAGCAAGATAATAGGCCTCAAAGTCTGGTACATCAAAGCCCCCCTCCGCTCTAGGCCGCATCATGGTAGTAAGTGCCACCCTTCGTCTTGCAGATCCCCACAGGAAACCAGTAACCATTGTTATGAGCTGAGCGAATAGCCTAGGTGGTATCCAAATTGGCAGCGAGCCAAACTAATACAAGAGTCAAGGCAGTGTCACCATCTTTAAAAGGGCAACTCGCCCCGCCACTGAAAGCGGGAGGGTCCCCCAGAAGTCGAAGTTGTTTTTGGTGGCTCGCAGCGTTCACCCTATATTGCCCTCCAGTAGGTCACTTTGTGTGTGGAATATTTGGGTACCCAGGTAAGTCAGGCATCTATCCTCCCACTTCACACCCTCCGTCTCCGGTGGCCCCGCTCTGTCCGGCCTTGTCCGGAAGAGATATGACTTTGCCCAGTTAGCTCTAACCCCAGCCACTCTCCCCAGCGCATTCTCCCCGAAGTGCCTCTCCCGAGTTAGCCAGGAACATCAATAAATCGTCTGCATATAGAGCTATATACTGAATTTGATCCGACAACTCCAACCCCTGGTAGTAGCCCCTCGATCTAGCATGCGCAGCCAGAGGCTCCATCACCAAGGCAAGCAACAAGGGCGACAGTGGGCAGCCCTGCCTTTGTCCTCGGCCCAACCTACAGGCATTGAAGATCACACCCCGTTCTGACTCTAGCAGTGGAATCCTTGTACAAAAGAGCCATCCATTCTACTAACTGCTCCCCCAGTCCAAATTTCCTCATAACTCTGAAGAGATACAGCCACTCAAGAGTATCAAAGGCTTTTTCGATGTCGACTGCGAAAATAAACGCCTCCTCTTTCTGGTAGGTGTCCGCCTCTAAAACTCGTAGGAGCTGACGGATATTGATCGCCGTATTCCTGGCGGGGATAAAAGCCCGCTTGGTCAGTGTGGATTAGCGTCAATATATGTGGGAGGAGGCATTAGACAAGTATACGACTTAAGTTTTGTAATCGAATTTGAGCATGGAGAGTGGGCGGTATGCAGTCCTATCCCAAGCTGGCTTTCTGGGTTTTAAGTGAGTAATAATCACTGCCTCTCTTGTCGTAGCAGGTAAGCAGCCTTCTTGCTTCGCCGATTATAGAGCGCTGCTAGTTTGGGAGCCAAGACATCCACGTATGTCAAATAAAATTCTATTGGCAACCCATCTGTTCCCGGTGTCTTATTTCTGGGAATAGGTTTAATGGCCCCTCGCACCTCCTCGATCTCTACGTCTGTACCCAGATCTTCCACCGCCTCTGCATCTAAACTTGGAAGCTCCATTTCTCCCTTGAACTCAGCTATCTCGTCTTCGCCTGGAGCCAGTCTACTCTGATGTAAGTCAGTATAGTATTCCAGAAATTGGGCGTTAATATCTTGCTGTCTATAAAAGATCTCATCATCCAGCACTCGAAGCTTCAGTATCCACTTCCCCCTTCTCGCTGGATTAGCCAACCAAGCCAAGAGTGCAGTGGATTTATTTCTCTTAGCGTGGGCTTGGGTTGTTTAATTGTTATAGTCGAAAAAACGTAGACATTCTACTTGTGTTGCCATTGCTTCTCTAGCCTCAAGGAGGTCTGCTTGCTTATCTACCCTCCCTCTCTGGTCTGTTTCTCTCCATTTCACGGAGATGCTGTTCTGCCCTTTGTACATCCTGCAAGAGGACCTATCGTGCCCCCACCACTTCCCCAATGCCGCGGCCCCTAATAACAGTCTTAAAAGCGTCCCATTCTGTGAGCTGATTTGTTGCCGTATTAGCGTGGTCTAAAAAATAATCATCAACAGCTAAACCCATGGTAGCCCGAATGACCTGGTCTTCCAGTGCCTCTGGCCTTAGGAACCAAACAGGTATTTTAGGTCGAACACAGAACCAATCCAGGGCCACCTACTGAAGGGTTGTGATCAGAGACCGTTCTGGTCAGGTACTCATTCGTCTTAACCCCCCGTGCACATCCGGAGACCACAAAATAGCATTGAGTCGAACATGAAGTTCGTGCAGGGCTGAAAAGAGGGAATAATCCCTTTTCCCGGGATGTTGGGACCTCCAGGTAGAAATCAACCCCCATCTCTGCTGCCGATTACGTCTGGCCTCTGCAACTCTATGTATGGAGCATCTGGGAGCGGTGGGTGGGAGCGATCCAATCTGACGTCAGTTACATTGTTAAAGTAGCCCCCCAGCAGTACAGATCCTGTCAGTACTGTGGCCAATGTCCGCGAAAGCTGAGCCAAAAATGCAGGTTGTTCTATGTTAGGTGCATATAAACTACCAATCGTTATGTCCCTGCTGATGAAACGCCCCGAAGCCACTACAAATCTTCCCTCTGGATCAATTATTTGTCTAGTGCATTGAAAAGGGAACCCCCGCCTCACCCACACCAGTGCCCCCCTGACGAAGGCTGAGTAAGTAGTATAAAACACCTGTCCCCTCCACCTGTGTGCAGCACCGTCCTTCTCCATTCGGTGGGTCTCCTGCAATAGGGCAATTTGCACCCCCCTCCTGACCAAGTACGCATGAATTCTATGCCAGTGTAGCATAGTGTGCATCCCCCTGACGTTCCAAGATAAGCATTTAATGCCTACAGAGGATCCCATTGTGATGGATGTATCACACCTCTAGCAGCTTCCCTGAAAGCGACATGCCTGGCCCTGAAGTAGAACCCCCAAACAATAAGAATTCTCCAACTGCCCCACCTCAGGACAGATACAGACAAACAAGTTCCCATCCAAACTTGAACTTATGAGAAGAAAGTCTCTGATAGTGGTGGGGTGTGAAGATTACCCTACCAGAACCGAACCTTCTCCAGGTCACATCCCCCAACATCATGATACAGCTGTCAAACCCAGTGGTCAAATCATCATCGATCAACTGATGCTATTCCTGAACTGCATGAGGCGCACAATGCTGCATTGGCACCGTCTACAAGACATCATGGACCTTCACATTCAGGCTATTTCATCCGCTGTTTGAGGAGTGACTTCTGGGAGATCAGTCTCCGAGTCCTCATATGCACTTCCTGGTAACAAACTTTCAGATCTGTCTATGTCAGGACCACTTTTGCTTGATCCAGGGCTGGTACCTCCACGGCTAAGTTCTGCAATTGCCTGCGGTGCTTTGTGTCGCTTTGTTCGACGTTCTTTAGGAGATGGAGCTCTAGAGGAATGTTGGCTCTTGGTCAGATTCTGCTAAGTTAAGTCTGGGGAGGAAGTGTAGGCCTCTCGATTCTGCCGGGCATCTAGCCACTCTCATGCCTCCTGCGGGGATGTGAAGAAGTGCGTCCCTGATTTGCCAACCACCCAGAGGCGTGCTGGAAACAGCATTGCATATAGGATCGGTAGCGGTCACATCTTCCGCTTGAGGGCCAGAAATTAAGCCCGTTGTCGTTGCACTTTCCTGGTAAAGTCTGGGAATATCATCACCTTGTTATTTCCAATCTGCAAATCCTGTTTTTGTCGGGCTTGTTGCAGAATATGGTCAAGGTCCTGAAAGTGAAGAAGTCTTGCCACAATTGGACAAGAGGGGACTCAGGCTTGGGCAGTTTGGCTGGGACTCTGTGAGCTCTTTCCAGCGCACAGAAGGAGGCCAATTCTGTCTTCAGCCAATCGTCCAGGGCTTAGATATTCCAGCGATGAACTGTTAGCATTAAGACCTAGCCCTTGTTGCGGGCCATTCTCGCCCCTAGCAGAAACTAAGTACTGTTTGATTTGTGGGCTTACATTTGATTTCACTCACAGTAGCTCTCTGCCATCAAGCAATATGTCAAGGAAAATAACACAAAAATCCTTTAGAGCTGGCCTTATTAACGCACGCTCCTTAGTCAAACACAACACCGAAATGGCTGATTTTATAGATTCACAAAATTTGGATCTAATCTTCATCACAGAAACCTGGGCAGAGGAAGCTTCAGACACCGATCTTCTACTAACAATTCCAGTGGGATACGGAATCATCAGAGCAGACAGAAAAGAGAAAAGGTGGGGGCCTAGCCATCATCACCAGGAATGAGTTAAAAGTGAAGGGATGTAGTTTGGGTAGCACCCCAGACTGTGAAACCTTATCGTTTAACATTAAATTAACACATAACTACACCTTCAACGGTCTGTTGATATATAGGCCACCAAAAGCCAAAACCCCCCTGACGCTATCACTAAACTCCTTCTTAGAAGCCAGTGTGAAGCACCCGGATTTCACAATTCTGGGTAACTTTAATGTCCACCTGGAAAAAATGGATAAGGCGGACACGGCAGTACTGATAGACACCTTTATGAACCTGACCATGGAACAGATTGTGCACAAGGACACCCATAAAGCAGGGCACACATTGGATGGAATTTTCACGTCTAATAAACATATTGAAATGATAGATTGTCTTCCCATCACTTGGTCAGACCATAAGGCCATAATCTTCTTAACACCAGATAAGGTGGAAGGGGCAGCATTGCCTCCTATCACTGATATGTCCACATCATTTGTCCATTGGTCCAGATTAGACTCACAGAAATTAAAAGAACACCTGGCATCAACAATACCTAAGTTAGTGCCGGATAGTAATACGGCCACTGACCAAATTTCCAACTGGATAGCAGGGGCCATAAAAACAACTGCACCATTGAAAAACAAAACCTATTCTTAGAAAAAAACAGCCGTCACAACCTTGGTTCTCCGAGTCTCTCAGGGCGCAAAAAAGAGTATGTAGGAAACTTGAAAGGCTATGGAGGGTTAATTATGACCCTGATAGCAAAAGGGAATACAAAATAGCTTTAAACTCCTATAAAAAAACTAAACTTTACGGCTAAGAGCCAATTCTTTATCCAAAGGATAGAGGAGTCAAAAAACTGTAGTAGAGAACTTTTCTCGACAGTGAAAAAGCTATCTAAGATAACAACTAACAACAATATATCCAGTAGTACAGAATTATGCAACTCTCTTGGGCAATTTTTCATTGACAAAGTGACATCTGTGTATGAGTCTTTTAAATCAAATAATCTGCACCCTGCGTCTTCAGAGAACACTTTTTCCAGGAATATATCCTCTCCTGATGAAACACCAGAGCCCACGTTCAAGTTCTGCCCCCCAGAGCTAGAACAGGTCCTTCAGGTAGTCCTGTCCATAAAATCTGGGGCACTCGGGGATCCACGTCCACCAAAAATCATACATCTCTTTCCAGAGCTCCTCAGTGAGCAATTGGTCAGACTCACAGAGCACATAATTATCTCAGGTGTCTACCCAACCCCATGGAAATCAACTTCAGTCCTTCCCCTACTCAAAAAACCTAACCTAGACCCATTAGAACCGGGAAACTACAGACCCATAGCTAGGATTCCCTTTGGTGCAAAGGTTCTTGAGAAACTGTTGAACAAACAACTAGTCCAGTTTATTAAGGAGGCAGACATCCTTGATCCATCTCAGTACGGGTTTCGAGAGGGGCATGGTACCGAGACTGCACTGCTGATGGCAGTAGAAGAACTCAGGAGTGTGCTGGAAGCTGGGGGGAAGGCCGCCTTGATCCTATTGCATCTTTCGGCGGCCTTCAATACGGTAAACCATGGCACACTCCTGGATAGGCTTACTGCAGTGGGGGTCCATCGAGATGCAAGAACATTGTAAGCGTCATTTTTGAGAGACCGGTCTTTCATGGTGGAAATCGAAAGTGCCAAATACAAACCTTTCAACTCCCCATGTGGGGTCCCGCAAGGGTGATCATTGAGCCCTACGCTCTTTAATTTATATGTATCACCGCTGGCTGAAATTATCAGGGACTGTGGCTTCCTTCCTGTGTCATACGCCGATGACACACAAATCGTGGTCACAATCTCTGAGTATATGTTAGGTACGGCAGATAGGTTTAGAAAACTGTATGAAGCAGGTCAGCCTATGGATGGAAAGAAACTGTTTGAAACTGAACGGAGAAAAAAGTGAAGTCATGATACTGGGAAGCAGCACCAAAATTTGGTCTCCAAATTGGTGGCCATCCAATCTCAGCAATTGCCCTTTGCCGGTCGAGAAAGTTAAAAATCTGGGAATGCTGGTAGATAATAGACTCTCATTTGAAGTCCAAGTCAATAAACTATCATCTACCATGTGGTACATACTGAAAATGATCAGGAAATTAATACCTTATATCCCGCTGGACTCACGAAAAACGGTGATCACCACATTAGCCCTATCAAGACTTGACTATGGGAATGCGTTGTATGCCGGGATGCAGACCCAGCATTTGGTAAAACTTCAACGTTTGCAAAACTCAGCAGCTAGGCTGCTACTAAACATTCCTTGATCAGAACGCATCTCTCATCATCTGAACACCTTACATTGGCTTCCCATAGTGAAACGAATACAATTTAAATCGCTGTGTCTAACATATAAGGCGCTGCAGGGCTTGGGATCACATTTTCTCAGAACGCATCTTAAACCGTATGTTCCTATTAGAGAACTGCGCTCCTCCCAAGCCAAACTAATTCAGGTTCCCCGCTTCAAACAAGTTAGGTGGGGCGGCAGAAGCATCCTACTGCATGCAGCTAAGGATTGGAACCGTCTTCCCCAGGCCATCAAAAACTGTACCTCCCTGCTGCCCTTCAGAAAGTTGGTAAAAACCTGGCACTTTAATTTACAATAACCATGTTACTCTCTCAGTACTGCTCATACTTCTCTGTTCAGCGCTAAGACGCCCATGTGCATATGCGTGCTTTATAAAATTACAAATCAAATCAGTGTGCAGGGTGGGCAGTTTGTGAGTATGCAGGGTTAACAGTGTGTGAACGTGCAGGGTGAACATTGTGTAAGCGTGTAGGGTGAGCAGTGTGTGAGTGTGTAGGGTGAGCAGTGTGTGAGTGTGTAGGGTGAGCAGTGTGTGAGTGTGTAGGGTGAGCAGTGTGTGAGTGTGTAGGGTGAGCAGTGTGTGAGTGTGCAGGGTGAGCAGTGTGAGAGCGTGTAGGGTGAGCAGTGTGTGTGTGTAGGGTGAGCAGTGTGAGTGTGCAGGGTGACCAGTGTGTGAGTGTGCAGGGTGAACAGTGTGTGAGTGTACAGGGTGAACAGTGTGTGAGTGTGCAGGGTGAACAGTGTGTGAGTGTGCAGGGTGAACAGTGTGTGAGTGTGCAGGGTGAAGTGTGTGAGTGTGCAGGGTGAGCAGTGTGTGTGTGCAGGGTGAACATTGTGTGAGTGTAGGGTGAGCAGTGTGTGAGTGTGTAGGGGCAATGTGTGAGTGTGCAGGGTATGAACACTCAAACTAAGTCCACCACACACACACACATAAGACCACACATATAAGACCACACCCACACCACTCTCACCACCACACACTCACCACCACACACTCACCACCACACACTCACCACCACACACGGAACCACACACACACACCACCAGATGTCAGTGCACGCTTTCACCGGGCACAAACACCACCAGCCATCAGTGCACGCTTTCACCGGGCACAAACACCACCAGCCGTCAGTGCAGGCTTCCACCAGGCACACAACACCAGATGTCAGTGCACGCTTTCACCAAACACACGCACACCACCAGCCATCAGTGCACACTTTCACCAGGCGCACACAACACCAGCCATCAGTGCATGCTTTCACCGGGCGCACACACCACCAGCCGTCAGTGCACGCTTTCACCAGGCGCACACACACCACCAGCCGTCAGTGCACACTTTCACCAGGCGCACACAACACCAGCCATCAGTGCATGCTTTCACCGGGCGCACACACCACCAGCCGTCTGTGCACGCTTTTACCAGGCACACATACCACCAGCCATCAGTGCACGCTTCCACCAGGCACACACACCTCCAGCCAACAGTGCACGCTTCCACCAAGCACACACACCACCAGCCATCAGTGCACACTTTCTACAGGCACACACACCACCAGCCATCAGTGCACACATCAATTGTTAACGCATCCACAATTAACTATTGTAGCAACCGCAGTATGGTGCACTTTTAAACATATTCATCTAAAGCACAGCATGCCACCATTGTTACAATTCCAATCCAACCCACATAATTCCACTACACACCACATGCATACACTCCATAACACATGGCTAAAAGACATTGCCATTTACAATGCCATTAGCTCTAACTCAAATAAATCCGAGACCTATTGCATTTCCAATGCTTGTTTTTTTTATAGGGGATGACAACGGTGAACTCAGCCACATTTTACCTGCAGAGTGATTCCAGATTAGGTCCTGGCGAATTCCATACACTTCTTAGTAGGGTTCAACAATTGGCATAAACATGTTGACCCCAATATCACGGAAGGGTTGACGTTACATCCTCAGTTTCTTTTTAATACACCCCTTAGCGGCATACAATAAAGTTGTGATCCAGTCCACCGAGTGTATTTTTTAGCATTTTCATCTTTCCTCACTACACACTCTGGTAACACTCAGCCACACCAAATAGTTCACACTGGTGTTCACCTGGAAAACCAAAAACAAAGGTGTTCCTCCCCATTTTGTCCACACCACTGAGCTTTAGTAAGTGGTATTAGGAGGAACCCAATGACGAAACATGCCACCTGAGGGTGGATGTGGGGTTTAGCCCTAAAAACACACGGTGTTCTAATCAAGAGACCTGATTGGATAAGTGTTCTAGGTGTTGGATTTCTCTTGGTTAGACCCTATGCATTTATTTGGTGTACTCAGAAATTGTTGGGAGTGATGCATCATGGATCTTTAAATAGTCCGCTATGGACTACTATGTGATAGTATTACCTCTTTTTCTAATTAATTGTGAATTAATGAGATTTTAAACAGTATTTATTGAATTATGTTTTGGTCTTACTTAACATGGACTGTATTCGTATATTGATAATGATTGTAAATTATATATCTGATATTTTGTTTTTTATAGTATGCTTTTATGGTCATGGAAAATGTACCGAATAAAGCTTTTTGAATGAATGATAGTATTGTCTATTATTGTGTCACTGTCATCCATGTTCAGGAAGCTCACTTGAAAGCCTGTATGATGGCTTGAAAGAATACAAGTTAAATTATGGTAGATGCCTGTTTATTTTGGTGATGTAAGGTTCATTACAATGGAAGTGGTGGATTCACATGCAGTCCGCTTGCTTGTCCCCGGTGTTGCAAAAGGCACTCTTGCCCGCCCCCCCTCCACCCCGCCCCACTACACAGATATTGCCCCCATTAACAGTAACTCTCCCCAACTATAAGGTCACCAATCACAGCCCTCAGCTTTGCAAGACAGCAACTCCCAGTAGAATATGTCCACTATGGTGGCTTTCCTCAAACTATCTGCACTGTGTGCAGACTTCTAGTATGGCCAAGATCAGTGTTTGAAAGCTCAGTACTCTAGCACTCTTTGTAGTAGCCAACTGGTACTACAGGCACAATATCTATCTCTCCTCCTTCTGTGTCTGCAGTTAGCCCGGCAGGGCAGGCAACTGGCTAGCAAATTTATGTGGCTTCTGCGCTGAAATCTCATGATGGTCACCAATATTTAAATATATTAGCAGATGAAAATTCACATTTTCATACCGAAACAGCATTTTTTTTATTTTTCTTCTCATTCTTAAGAATAGCTTCCCAGATTAGTGTAAGCAGGACGACGAGATCAACATCAACACATCCTTCAAACTCTGCATGGAGCCACGCCTAACAATATGTTCATTTCAAATGCTCACGGTTGCATCTTATACCATGTTACTGATTCAGTGTATGGTAGAGACCACTTGGTGAAGACCCTAAGTGAGTTGTCAAAGCAGGTGATTGGATCGTCATTTTCTGGGTCCAGAGTAGTGACTCTCAAATGGCAATTTATTTCCTGTTTTGGAATTCATTTATTCTTACCTCTCATCTGTAGCAAATAGCTGGGCCCCTCTCTCCTTGCACATAACATTCATCATCTCCTGCAGCCGAACATTACCTATGTGAACAAAGCACACATTTACAGATGCAGAAGGGATACTAAACGTTACATTTTTCTTAGGGGTATAGATAACAAAAATCAGGGATAAAGCAGTGACCTTGTAGGGATTCCACAGGGAAATTCATATTTGTGGAACACTGATCTGTAAAAAAAGGATAAAGCTAGCTTTTACACTGAAGTCCATAGTCTCTTTCCAAATATCCACTTTGTGAGTCATCTGCCTCCAAGCAACAGGGCCGGAAACTGCTTCAAAGACACCAGCACCACAAGTGCATGCTTGTGTCATACAAAGCCTACCCCAGTTTACTTAATGAAAAATGTAACCAATCAAAGAGTACATTTGGTCTAAATGGCTGACTACTGGGAGAGAGGTGCTTAAGTGAAAGAGCCTACGGACTATATATAATGCAAGTCCCATTAATGTTATGGTATCCCACTCTGAGTTTTGGGAAACTTAGACCAAGGCAAACACATTGTGCATAACATCCTACCTTATCTGAGCATTCTTCTTGGGGTAAGCTTTCAGAGTATAGTGCCACACAATGTATGGGGTAAACATATAGCTGTCTGGGACACGACTGATAGCTACGTGACTGGACAATACCTCGGTAGCATCCCAGATGCTGGTAGTGACACAGCACCCTGTTTCATAGAAAACAATAGTAGGATATTCTTCTGAGGGAAGCAAACCTTGCCATATTGAAGCGGATGCAAGAATCAAACCTGACAAGATTAGGATGGAGAAAAAAAAGAAAAACCAAAGGAAATGATGGACGGAGCGTTGACAATACAAGCACTCACCCCCAGTCAACTGATCTGGGTTTACTCCATCACCATTCTTTAGCCCACTCTGCCACCCCAGTTCAGACATGGCCATATGCAAATCAGTCTGACCCTGTGCCTCATGGGAACAGTCCAGCCCGAACTGCCAAGACATGCCTTCCCTGGACCGGAAACAAGCTACCGAGGACCGGTTTCTGGCATTTCAGCCGTCTTCAGCCCGGCTTGCTTGAATCCAGTGGCAAAGTGAGCAAGGGACTCACGTCTGAGCATACCCTGCCAACTTATGGCGAACAAAGGATGGAGCCACAAGGATGACAGAAAATCCTGAGCTATCCTTGACCTTTTATGTTTAAATTTGTTTTATTCTTGTTAATACACTGCATAAATTCACGTTATTTGTAAGTGTTAACAAAATTGTGTAGGTTTGGCGTCAAAATTCAGCTATAGTTAGCATACAGTATAATACCCCATAACCCAACTCCCCCTACCGCAAGACACCCAACCACAACACCCCCCCCCAACCCCGGTGCCTAATCTTCGAGTTCACTTCTAATAAACAAACCACTGATCCCTTTGTGGTTGAGAGTACTCTATAAGCAGTCGGGTTAGTTAATCTCAATATTCGTAAGTATCTAGGGCAAGTCAACTCAGTAAATTCCTGGGAAAGTAAATCTATAAATGTACTCCAGGTATCTCTAAATGTGTCGGTCTGTCTGCTGTTTAAGTATAGCCGAGAGCCTCTCCAACCTCAACAGATGCCATAGACGGTGGATCCACTGTCGGCGCATTGGGACTTGTCCTTTCCCCAAAGTGCCAGGATCGATTGATGAGCAGCTCCCAATGCCAGCGCTATCGTTGGGATTTTAGGGGTTAGGGGAGGGGGGTTAGGGAGGCCCAGTACCACAAATGAGGGAAACCTGGGGAGTTGGGTTGCGCAGTGTGTATCTATGTCTGATAGGATTTCTTCCCCAAACCCATCCAAGCGGTACACTCCCACAGAATGTGCACCAGGGTCTCCTGCCCATCACACCCCCGCCAACATCGGTCATCCCTGTCCAGGTTCCCTTTCTTTAGACAAACTGGGGTGAGGTACCAATATGTGTCCAGCTTTGTTGCCATTTCCATACTAGCTACACTTGAGAAGATATGCCTCGCTCTGTAGTATATGTTCCGCCATTCTTTCTGGGAGAGTGATCTTCCTAGCTCTCTCTCCCAACCGAGCTGGGAGGGCGACTTAATCCCCATACCCTCCCCCCTAGGTGCCCATAAATCTTTTAGGAGAAGCCAACTCTCGAAGCCAGTAAGATGTTGCGTCACCCAGAGTTGTATCTGTGTGTATCTAGAACGTTCACTTTCCGGGATCCCATAATCCTGTCTTAAATCCTGAAATGTCTTGAGCCCCTACTAGTCGAAGAAGTGCCCAATAGATCTGCATCCCATCATCTTCCATACAGAGAATGTAGTGCTATCCATCCCTGGGGTAAACGCTCTATTTTCCAATATGGGAGTGAGGGGGGACAGGAAGGACGTTAATCCTGCTCGCGTTGATCCTGTATCCCAGACCCTTAGAGTGGGCGCCAGAATGGCCGATAAATAAAGGTTCGTCGGGTGATGAACGCGGGCAAGAAAGGGGATCATCCACAGCGCCATGTTTGTTAGAGCCCTGTCCATGAATAATCATCCCTTTTCCCAAATCAAGCCTAGACCACTCTACCAAATATCTAAGTTGCAATGCTTGGAAATACCGAGCCACGCAAGGGATGCTCAGACATCCCTCCTCCGGGCCGCCATCTACGGGCTTGACTTGTGTGGCCTACCCGCCCACACAAAATTTTGGAGAGCCTTCTGAGGGTCTCAAGTGTGCCCTGTGGAGGCCAGACCGGCAAGGTTTGAAATTTGTATAGGATTCTGGGGAGGATCGTCATCTTCAGTGCGGCTATCTCACCCTCCTACAAGAGTGGATAGTGTTGCCAGTGCGCTAGGTCAGCCCTGACTCTCCCAAGTAGTTCCTGATAGTTATAAGAGGCAATCTCCCGTATTGAGGGGGCCAGCTGGATGCCAAGGTATGCCACTGGGCCCAATGCCCAGTGTATAGAGTGAGATTGAGTTGAGAGTTCTCTAGTGTCTGGTGTCGTTGTAAGGCTCAGAGCCTGGGATTCAGCCACATTTATGCGGAAGCCAAAAACGTGGCCAAAACGTTTTACTTCTTCTAGAAAAGCCGGGAGGGCAATCTTTGGGTTCTCTAAGGCTACTATCACATCATCAGCATAGAGCGTTATCAAGTGCTCCTCCCCTCCGTATCATATGCCAGTGATCTCCTCAGAGTCCCTAACTCTTCGCGCGAAGGGCTCTATATATAGATCAAACAGGAGGGGGGAGAGTGGACACCCCTGCTGCGTTCCTCTACTTATCGGGAAACACTTAGAGGTTATGCCGTTTACTCTGACACACTCAGGGAGCCGTAGATACTAAGGATCCAGGAACAGAAGCGTTTCCCTATGTCAAAACGTTTTAACACCTCAAATAGATAAGGCCAATGCACTTAATCAAACAATTTTCCGGCGTCTATAGAGAAAAGCATTGTCTCTTGAGGGAAGCGGGTGCCCTTATCTATCGGGTGCAGTATTCTCTTAGTATTGTCCGAGCATTGTCTATGTGGTATAAATCCAGCTTAGTCTGGCCTAATGAATCCTGGAAACAGAGGCGCCAACCGAGCCGCCAGTATCCCGTGAAGAGCTATGCATCTACATTTAGGAGTGAAATTGGACGATACGATCCGCACTGTTGCTTATCCTTGTCCTGTTTCGCTATGACTTTTATTGAAGCCTCCTTCATTGAGGGAGGAAGGGATTCTGCGGACGAAATCAAGTTAAATACACTTGTGAGGAGAGCAACCAGCTTACCGTAAAGCAATTTATAAAACGTGCAGGGAAGCCGTCTGGTCATGGAGCTTTATGCACTTGTAATCTAGATATTGCAGATATGACTTCTATCCGGATCGTTTTAGCTTGTGTTTCGGTTAGGCGCTCTACATGCGCCTTCTCTACATACCTTGGTCGGAGAGATCCTGCACAGAGTATAATTCCCAGTAGAAGGCTCTGAACTGAACAGTTATGCCCTCATCTTCCTCTATAACCGCTCAGTCTGGTGCTCTCCGAGTCTCTACCACATTTGCCTGGCGCATCCCCCCAAGCTTATTCGCAAGCATCCTTTCACTTTTATTTCCTCACACTTAAAAAGAATGTTTAGGTCTTAGGATCGAGTTCACTGCACTATCGAGGTCTAATCCTTCTAGCTGTTTTATTGCCACTTCTAGCCGACGCCACACTCTTGGGGCCCCGGTTTAGTGGTGTATTCGCTTCAGTTCCATATAGGGTGGCCAACTGGCTTGGGTGCAAATTCAGGACGGTGAGTGTAAAAATTCAGGACAAAGGGTCAAAATTCAGGACAAAGGGTCAAAATTCAGGACAAAAATTCAGGACAGGAGGTCAAAATTCAGGACAAAACTTTGGGACAGAAGGTAAGTTTTACAGACACGTCAGAGGAGGGCGCGAAATAGTATAAAAGTAAGTAAATAGACAACCACTTAAGTACAAGTCAAAATAAGTTTATATTAGGTTGAGACATTCGTGCACTTCACGGGTTTTCAGTATGCCTGCAGCTTGCTACCTCAGACGATTCAAAACTGGCATCTCGCTCCAGCAGGTATTAGTCACCTGACATTGGTGAACCACACCTGAATACAAGTGGGTCTGCTTTTATTGGTGATTGTAAAATACTGGATATACAAGGAACTTTGCCGTGCCAGCCCACAGTAACAAACCCCCCTCCCGCCTTTCCAGCTTCCCAGGGAAACACCCCATGCCCGGTCCGGCCGGTCCAGCCAGTCCGGCCTTGCTACCACCCTTCAATGGTGCCCCTCATCTTCACATAGACCGTCTCTCATGTGTATTTAATTTCTTTTATAGTGCTACTCATCCCAAGTATGTAGGGCAGGGTGACGGAGTGCTTTACATCACACACATCATATAGAGACAATGACTTATATAAACGTGAAAATCGATGTATAGGAAATGCTACTTAAGATAATGGGTGCTTCAAGTTGTAATCATTCTTTAATCTATCATTCAGTCTTTCCCAATTCATTCTTTCCTTCCATTTGTGTGCCCATCTATATCCAAACATATTCAACCATTTGCAAACCTATCCACCATGTATCCTTCCATCCATAATTTCACCCATCCATCCATTATTCATCCATCCACCCTTTCACCCCATCCATCGTACACTCATCCATCCACTCTTCAACCCATCAATCTATTCACTCATCCATCCAGCCATTTACCGTTTTCACCCATCCAGCCATCCTTTTGCTTACTCATCCAATAACCCAGTCACTTATCCTTCCATCCATTCACCCTTTCAGTCATTCATCCTCCCTTTTTTATTCCATCTCCCTTTCACTTATCCATGTATCTTTCCACCCACCAACCCATCTACTCAACCATTCATGAATGCATCCATTGACCCTATTACTCATCCATCCTTGCACTTATCCATCCATCTATTCTCTTATCCAACCACCCTTTCACTTCTTTACTCATCTATCCATCCTTTTGCCCATCTACCCCCTTTCACTCACTCATCAATCCTTACATCCACCCTTTCACTCATCCATCCATTCACTCTTTCACTTATCAATTCATCAATCCATCCATCATTTCACTCATCCATCCACCAATTCACTCGCCCATCATCTACCCTTTCACTCATCCATCCATCCTTTCACTCACCCATCCACCATTACCTATACATCCATCTATTTACCTTTTCTCTCATCCATCCTTCCACTCAGTCACTCATCCATCCTTTCTTTCTTTATCTATCCATTCACCCTTTCATTCATCCTTCCACGAATCCATCCAGCCATTCACACATTCCTTCACTTATTTACTCACCCACCTTTTCACATTATGAACTGAGCCGTTGTCTGCAGAGTTGCAGACAGAAGAGGCCCATCAAGAACATCACCTCATTGTAGTTCTTAAGGCAAGGGGTTGGGTGGGGGAGGGTTCACTATGCCACTGCACACAAGCAATATGAAAACTTAGAAGTCATGAGTCATGCATGATGCACAGTGCCAGGACGTGAGGTGACTGTGACATGGTGTTCTTTCCAGGGCCTTAAGTGGGGTAAAAAAAACCTGGGGGTCTCTTCAAATGGGGTGTTTGATGTAATTAAGGGCGTGGCTTAAAACACCTGGGCTAAAAATATGAGCTTAGCATAGTGTTCCGCCCGACTGGTATAATGTTGTTTCTATCCTTGCATCCAGATATATAATACAGAAGTATCATTACACCAACAACAAGCCAGGACTATTGGCTTTGTCAATGGTTGTCATTTGCTTAGAAAAAAAATTTGTTGAATATAATATTGAAAATGCGTCAGTTCTAAACTGATGAGACAGTGAAAGAACTATAACCCGTTCTTTTTTACTTGTTTCACAGGCTTCTTTATATAAACTGTATTCTCACCTTGCAGCATGGGCGGTTTACATTTTCCTTCTAACACAATGCCCTGCTGTACACGGCCTCAGTGTAGGAGGAGGCCACCACATGCTGTAACATCCCAGACTGCCTCATTGTCATTCTGTATGTGGCAATCCCCAGCCGCATACTGAATGACAATGGGCGATGGGGCTACTCTTGTGCTCGGGGAGGAGTGCGAGGCGATAGCAGCAAGGGGCTAAGGCTTCTCACAGGGGAGCAGTGCTGCTCCCTGTTATGGCCATAATTAAGGACAAAGGGCGTCCGTAAAAAGGATCCTCACGGACAATGGACGTGAGATCCAATTTACGGACTGTCCGTGAAATTTACGGACGGTTGGTCACCCTAGTTCCATAGCTTGCTGATTGAGCTGTGTTCTCTTTTCCCGCCTCAATTTATTATCGGCAGAGACTACTGGAATTATTTCCCCCCTCAGGACGGCTTTCATGGCGCCCCATATCATGGGCAGAGGGACCTCAGCTCTGTCGTTTACATGGGCGTCCACAGGGGGGGCACTTGCCCCCCCTAACCCCCCTCCCCCCCGGAGCGCCACTCCTTGCCCCCCTTGCGCACGCTAGGGTGACCAGATTCTCAAAACAAACCAGAATTTACAATGCAATGGTCTCTGCATTATTAAAGGTAGAGCTATTGGCATTGCTCATGACATTTTTTTATTTTTATTTTTCAAATCATAAATAAATAGCATTGTCATTTACATTGCCAATAGCTTCATCGTCAAATAAATGGCATTGTCATTTACAATGCCAATAGCTTAATCACTCGCATATGCATGACCTATTGCATTTACACCCACACAGAGCCACACACACACACATACAGAGCCACCTACACAGTCATTTACATAGAGCCACCCACACACCCAGAGCCACATACACACGCAGGAGAGCAAGCACAGCGAGGGGGCAGGAAAACAAGCACAGCCAGGGGGCAGGAGAACGAGGGGGCAGGGGAGCAAGCACAGCCAGGGGGCAGGAGAGCAAGCACAGCCAGGGGGCAGGAGAACGAGGGGGCAGGGGAGCAAGCACAGCCAGGGGGCAGGCGAGCAAGCACAGCCAGGGGGCAGGGGAGCAAGCACAGCCAGGGGGCAGGGGAGCAAACACAGCTAGGGGAGCAAGCACAGCTAGGGGGCAGGGGATCAAGCACAGCCAGGATGCAGGGGAGCAATACACACCCAGAGCCACATACACACCCACACATATCCTTCTACTGTTGTAAAGTGCTCTGATGCCTTCGGGCCATGTCCAAGCTATATAAAATGCTAAATGATCCCAGAGAGTTTTGTGTAAGGCATTGTGGAAATGTGTAGTATGAGTGCCCATTTTCATTGAGACTGGACACAACTATACACATTTTTGTGAGTTATGTGTTTTGTGGAAGGCATGAAGATTATGGAGTTCTCTAGGCAATAATAAAAGCTGTCTTTTTGGTGGAACTGCATAACTTCTACCCAATTGAACGCTGTACTCATGTCCACCAATATTTGGACGGAGGGAAAGCCCCCTCTCTACAGAGCTTTTTCAAACTATTTTTCTGTTGGTCACATAAGGTAAGCAACACCTGAGCTGACAAGTCAGGGCTAAAACTGGGTTTGAGATCTGAGCATTGCCTCGGTATCTTGCTTGCAATCAAACAAATCACTCAAAGTGTGGAGAGAACACTCGTATTTGTGAGGTTAATGCTTTGGTTGCTTATACAGTCTACACTTTTGCTTTCCATTTTGGGGCTTGTAGTCATGATTGTATAACAGGCTGAACGGGACTTCAAATCCCAGAATTCAATGCAATGAACACTGGACTGGATTGGCTACGCACACGTGGAACTGAGAAGCTTGGAGGCTCAGCGTAGGGACAATGCAAATATAGGCATATCGTACTTGCATTATGATTGATACTGACTACTTGGCAAAAGCTACGTAATATTGTACATTTAATGGCACTTTCAGGACGAATGTTTGGGTGCACACTTTCACCTGAGGGGGGAGGGGGGTCTGTAAGTAACAGTTGCGCCTCTAACTGCTGCCCTGTTCCCTGCATATCTGTGTACCGCCAGTGCTTAACAGGTAGGTGAACGTCAGGGACCAAACGCACGCCTGACTGCTTGGGGTGAAATCGTTGGTCACGTATGAATATTTAAGGACTAGCAGCAGGGTGGCACATATATTGCACCCACCAGATCTAATACGAGGCGCCTCCTTGGAGTCAAGCACTCCGGCAAGGACGCGGTGCCGCGAGTAGCTGCTAGGTGAGGCGGTAACAATTTCAGCAGGCCACAGCAGTTTAGGAATTCAGCGGGCTGTATATTTACTTACGGCTGCTGCGGGAAGAAATGCGGGCGTTTGAGGCTCCTTTCTCTGCCATGCGGGATGACAGGGGAATCTGTATGTTGCGCTGAGACTGGCCTTTAACTCTGCTATGGAAAGCGATACGGCATCTGGGCAGCACTGGTGTGGTTTACTGGGCTGCAGCCGGGAGGCGTTGAAGTTAGTCTTTCCCCGAGGCCGCGGCAGCTTCCCTGACGCTGCGGGCCTCCAGAGATGCCGGTTTCCTTCTGCGGGTGCCTCTCAGACTGCTCTGGCCTGCCCGGTAACAGCACCAGTTCG
This sequence comes from Lissotriton helveticus, assembly GCF_964261635.1. NCBI lineage: Eukaryota > Metazoa > Chordata > Amphibia > Caudata > Salamandridae > Lissotriton > Lissotriton helveticus. Next base: position 1,154,917,908 of record NC_136067.1, on the reverse strand, counting down.
CTCCGTCACCCGTTTACTTCATTTAGAGATGGCCCGCTCTCACCTTGAGCGGGCTCCGCTCCCCCTTCTCAGGTGAACCGACGGTCAGTGTCGGCTGAGACTGCCGGCATGGGCTTATTTCAATGCTGGGGTGGGTTCGACATGCTGTGCGGGGAGTTGCAGCCTCTAAGCCCGTGCGGGCATTGTGTGAGTTTTCCTCTTCCCACACCCCAACCATTACTCAGCATGGCGAGGGGGGCTGGAAGCATCGTATGAATATTTTAGGACTAGCAGCAGGGTGACATATATATTGCACCCACCATATCTATAGCGAGGCGCCTCCTTGGAGTCAAGCACTCAGGCAAGGACGCGGTGCCGTGAGTAGCTGCTAGGTGGGGCAGTAACAATTTCAGCAGGCCACAGCAGTTTAGGAATTCAGTGGGCTGTATATTTACTTACGGCTGCTGCGGGAAGAAATGCGGGTGTTCGAGGCTCCTTCCTCTGCCATGCGGGATGACGAGGGCATCTGTATGTTGCGCTGAGACTGGCCTTTAACTCTGCTATGGAAAGCGATACGGCATCTGGGCAGCACTGGTGTGGTTTACTGGGCTGCAGCCGGGTGGCGTTGAAGCGCTTCTCTCCCAGAGGCCGCGGCAGCTTCCCTGACGCTGCCGGCCTCCAGAGATGTCGGTTTCCTTCTGCGGGTGCCTCTCAGACTCTCAGCATGGCGAGGGGGGCTGGAAGCATCGTAGCGCCACAATCTTTCTCCGAGAAACACATGCCCATTTTAGGATTCGGGGCGTGTTTTTGGCGGTCTGAGTAACAGATGACGTCACAGGTCGAAAGAACGCAAAAAAACACGCCCCCGAATCTGAAAGAGATGGGGCTTGAAAGGAGTGACGCCCTTCTCCTCCAATGGCTGGCCTCCGTTTAGGAAGCCAGCCAATGGAGGAGAGAGGCCGGTTCAAGCCCCCATACTAGAAATTATTAAATCTCCTACCGGAGACTGCACAAGCGCAGCCTTACGGTCCTCGACCTAAAAACGGGGACAGGTCATTGACATAGAAGTAGGACTATTTGACAGCTGTCATAGACATAGAAAAAGGACTATAATGACAGCTCCCTGCACAGACCGAGATGTAGCATTACAGACAACAAATCCGAGGTCTTTTATTGGCACCCCTCTCCTTTACGCAGCAGCATTAGAACTTTTTATTACATTTACACTTTTAAAACTATAGTATATGTTTGCCAAAAATCAATAAAACATCACAGGCTAGCAAACACCAGATTTACTAGCTTTATCAATGGTCGTTTCTATAGCTGCGCGTCAGCACCATGTAAAGTACAACTCACTAATGTTGCTTAGTTGCTCATGACAGAAAAGCATGGGAAGTAAACTGCAGAATGCTAAATTGCCGAAGGGCAGCCAATGAAAAACAGGGACATTTCTGTGTTTAACCGGGACACTGTTTGAAAACAGGGACATTTGAGTCACTTGGAAACAAGTGTCGGGACACTTCTCCAAAAACAGGGACCGTCCTGGGAAAACGGGGACGTCTGGTCACCCTAGCGCACGCCCATGTGCACAAATGCATCCCGGAGGGAGGCCTGACGCCGGAGCTCATCCTCAGGCAGGACATCATCCAACCGTCCGTAAAGATGATCCTTTTTACAGACGCCTTTATTTTAGGCATTGCAGGGAACAGAGCTGTTCCCCTGCAAAATGCCTCAGCTCCCTGATGGGACCGCCTCGCACTCCCCTAAGCACAAGAGCATCCCCACCCCGCCCATTATCATTCTGTGTGGGGCTGATTGCCACATACAGAATGACAATGGGGCAGTCTGGGCTGGCACAGCATGTGGTGGCCTCCTCCAGCCTCAGTCCAGGGCAGGGCATTCTGTCACATGGAGGTGCAAAAACGCCCATGCTGCTGCTAGGTGAGAATCCAGTTAGCCAAAGGAAGGCGGTGAAAGAAGTTGAAAGAAAAGGATTATAGTTATAGTATAGCAGCCAAGGTTGCTGCTTTTATATTGTATGCAACTAACAACCATAGACAAAGCCAATAGTAATGGCTTGTTGTAGGTGTAATGTTACTTGTTCCAGGTGTAACGTTACTTGTTGTATTATATATCTGGATGCAATGACAGAAGCGACAAAAATACCAGTCGGGCGGCATATTATATTAAGCACAGATTTTTAGCTTATGTGTTGTAAGCCACGCATTTTATTACATCAACCACCCTTTTGGAGATACCCCCCCTAGTTTTTTCATCCCACTTAACGCTGTGGAAACAACACCATGTCAGTCGCCCCACGTCAAGGCACTGTGCATCATGCATGACGCATGCCTTCCACATTTTCAGATTGCCTAAGTGCAGGGGCATAGTGAACCCTGCTCCACCCCACCTCTTGCTTAAGGAACTACAGCAAGGGTGGAGTTCTTGATAGGTCTCATAACTAATGTGAAAAGGTGAGTAAGTAAGTGACGGGATGGGTGGATGGATGGAGAGATGAGTGAAATGATGGATGGATGGATGAGTGAAAGGGTGGATGACGGGGAGTGAATGGGTGGATGGATGAGTGAAATGATTGATGCATTGATGAATTGATAAGTGAAAGGGTGGATTGATGAATTGATAAGTGAAAGGGTGAATTGATGGGCGGATGAGTGAAAGGGTGGAAGTAAGGCTGGATGAGTGAGTGAAAGGGCAGGTAGATGGACAAAAGGATGGATCAATGAGTGAAGGAGTGAAAGGGTGGATGGATGAGTGAAAGGCTGGATGAATGATAGGTTCAATGGATGGATTCATGAGTGGATGAGTAGATGGATGGGTGGAAGGATGGATGGCTAAGTGAAAGGGGAATTGAAAGAGGAAGGGGATGGGTAAATGGATGACTGAACGGGTGAATGGCTGGATGGATGAGTTAATGGATGGATGGGTGGAAGAGTGGATGGATGAGTGTATGGATGGATAGGGTGAAAGAGTAGATGGATGGATGATGGATGAGTAAAAGGGTGGATCGAGGGATAGATCAGTGAAATGATGGATGGAAGGAAACGTGATGGATAGGTTTTTAAATGGATGAATATGGACATTGTTGGGCACACTGATGGAAGGACAGAATGAATGGTGAAAGACTGAATGAAAGATGAAAGTATGATTACACATTGTAAGCCCCATTATCTTAAGCAACATTTCCTATACATTGACTTTCCCATTTATATGAGTGATTGTCTCTTTATAATATGTGTGTGTTGTAACGCACTCCAAAACTCTGCCCCACATACTTGGGATGAGTAGCACTATAGAAGAAATTAAATACACATGAGAGAGGGTCTATGTGAAGATGAGGGGCGCCATTGGAGGGTGGTATCAAGGCCAGACTGGCCGGACCGGGCATCAGGTGTTTTCTCTGGGAGCTGGAAAGGTGGAGGCGGTTCTGTTACCACAAAAAGACCTGCACATTTGCTTAAAGCTGCGCGTATACTGACAAACCATGAAGTGCACAATTGTCTCAACCTAATATAAACTTATTTTCACTTGAACTTTAGTGGTTGTCTATTTACTTACTTACATCAGAGAAGGTTGCGCAATAGTATATGTCTGTAAACCTTACCTTTTGTTCCAAATTTTTACACTTACTGTCCTGAATTTTTACACTTACTGTCCTGAATTTGCACCCATGGCAGTTGGCTAGTAAATCTGCTCCGTAGTGTTCAGCTATTGGGAGGCCAGTGACGTAATTTTAGGGTTCAGGATGGGTATGGGTTTTGGGGTGGCAGTGATAATTTTAGAGTTCAAGGTGGGTATGAGTTTTGGGGTGCCAGGGGTAATTTTAGGGTTCAGAGCGGGTATGGGTTTTTAGGTGCCAGGGGAAATGTTACGGTTCAGGGTGGATATGGGTTTTGGGGTGCCAGGGGTAATTTTAGGGTTCAGGGTGGGTATGGGTTTTGGGTTGCAAGGGGGGACATTTTAGGGTTCAGGGCGGGTATGGGTTTTGGGGTTCCAGGGGGACAATTTTAGGGGTCAGGGCGGGTATGGGTGTTGGAAATGGGATTCCCCGTTGGCTGAGGGTCGCACCAAAGTCCAGTAGGAACCCCACTCCCACGTAACGAGGGGAGGTGTACTCCCCCAAAATGACGCCTGCTCCCCCTGGTAGTACTGTAGCCAGGGCAGACAGGCTTACTCCCTAGATGGCGTGCCAAGCATTTCAGACTAAGCGTGGTAGTAAAAGAGACCCACTACAGATAGACGCCACACAGAAGGTATGTAAAAAGATCTGATTCTTTATATAAATTTGACACCGGACCAATAACGGTAACCATCCACAGTATCACTTTTAGAACAAGGCTTATGTGTCTTCGTACAGATGCTTAGGTTGGATGAGTGTTCGTGTCGTTTACGTAAGTTCTTGATACAGCACCCCCTTTTACTCGTAGTGGCTCACAATAACTGGGGAACAATGGAGAACCAGGCCCCTTCAGCTGGGGCGACGGTAAACAAAAGCAAGGATGCGCATCTGCTGGGTCGAGTGGCCGGTACGAGGCGTGCAGGCCAATATGATGCAATTAGTCCATCGCTGCAGGTACGGTGCGGGTGAGGAGTACGAGGCGTACTCTGATCCTTTGACAGGCTGAAGGACGATGCGCACTGGCGGGTGCGGGCCAGGAGTACGGAGCGTACTCTACGTCCCTGGATGGCAGGGTTCGATGCGCACCAGCGGGTGCGGGCCAGGAGTACGGAGCGTACTCTACGTTCCTGGATGGCAGGGTTCGATGCGCACCAGTGGGTGCAGGCCAGGAGTACGGAGCGTACTCTACGTTCCTGGATTCATAGATTGCGATGCACACCAGCGGGTTCGAACCAAGGGTACGGAGCGTACTCAACGTTCCCGAGCTTGGGGGTTGCGATGCGCACCAGCGGGTGCGGGCCAGGAGTACGGCGCGTACCCTCCTGTTGTTCCCAAAAAGTCCTCGGTGTCCAGGGGAGCCGCGACCAGGTCAGCAGGGCTCCCGAGATCCAGCAAGGAGGGGGGTCAGTCTTTGTTCCACCATCTGGGCCGCGACCAGGCCATCAGGGCTCCAGGGGGTCTAGCACGGAGGCGATCGGTCTTAGTTTCAGCAGTCTGGGCCGCGACCAAGTCAGCAGGGCTCCAGGGGTTCTAGCACAGAGGCGATCGGTCATAGTTTCAGCAGGGTGGGCCGCGACCAGGTCAGCAGGGCTCCAGGGGTTCTAGCACAGAGGCGATCGGTCTTAGTTTCAGCAGTCTGGGCCGCGACCAAGTCAGCAGGTCTCCAGGGGTTCTAGCACAGAGGCGATCGGTCTTAGTTTCAGCAGTCTGGGCCGCGACCAAGTCAGCAGGGCTCCAGCGGTCTCATAGAGGCACACTCGCAGTGCCTTTGGTGGGAGCCGTGACAGCGTCAGCAGGGCTCTGGAGGTCTTTCAGGGGCACACTTGCAGTGCCTTTAAGTGGGAGCCGCGACAGCGTCAGCAGGGTTCTGGGGATGCATCTTCTCTTTTTCCCCCAAAAGAGTCTGTTTCTCTCGTGCCAGGCTCACTCCTTTATCCCCCCGAAAATGTCTTTCACGTCTTTCATGTGGGCAGGGTGTTCCCCTCCCCGGATCCGTGGGGAGGGTGTCCCCTGTCATGGGACACTTCACCCTGTGAAGCAGGAAGGCAGGGTCATCAGCCGCCCAGCAGGAAGCGGCGGCGGCATTGTGGAGGACAGGACACAGCCCTAAAACTACTCCTCCCACTGATCTCAAATGCAGACAGCTATCACCAGATGCTGGAGTTTCCACAGGCCCTGTCATGAGCTCCAGACGGGGAATACACATTTCAGCCGCCACCCCACAGCTCGAGTGGACGAGGAGACTACGACTTCCCAAGAGTATTACTTTCCCACTCAGTCGGTAGAAATCCTCCATCCTCGAGAGTGCACTAATCAATTCTGAATGCTGGGACGCTAGTCTGCTATTTCCCCCATGTTCCCTGGGCCAGATAAATAATAGGAGGTAATAATCAAAAGCTACTAAAAAACGAAGATGGCTGTAAGTATTACGAGGTCATGCCACCCACACCAGGGCAGGACCTATCTGCTACTAACAACGCCCCCGGCCCAAGGGCCGACCATAGGGGTGCCTGATATATAGACAAGGGACCCAAATAGGTTTGAGAAAAGGGTAATTGCGTCGCAAAGTTCAGGGGTTAGCCTTGAAGGGAGGGCCAGGTCCAACAATGGGTTATGGGGTGCCAGGGGGCTAACTTTAGGGATCAGGGAATATATGAGTTTTAAGTGGCCAGGGGGGTAATATTAGGGTTCATAAGTGTGCTCTAATTGTTCTCCGGTTTCAAATGCAGAATTCACCAAATTTTTTTTTCTCAGCTTGGCCTGAGCATTACCCGATCCTGATTGTCTGCCATTTTAGCCTGCCCCTATTGATTAACATTGGCCACGCCCCTTCGTTTGCCAGGTTAGCCCCCCCGGAAAAATTTCTGCGGATGCCCATGGCCCTTTAGCGCTAAATAGTCATCTATCTCTTTCTCGAGCTGCGTGATCACCTCAGATCTATGGAGGAGAGTCTCTCGGAGGCGCCAAATGCGAGATGTCTAAGCCTGGGCTGGGAGAGAGAGGTCAAGCAGTACCGCAGAATGCTCCGATAGCGATTGGGGTTCAATTTCGACCGACCGCAGAGCAAGCTATACCTCCCGTGAGCCCAGGAAGTAATCTAACTGGGCATAAGATGTGTGCGCGTGGGAATAAAAGTTGTAGTCCTGTGCATTTGGGTGTAAAGCCCTCCAACGATCTCCGAGACCCATTTCTAGTGGCCACCACATTTTCCTGAACTAATTGCCTCGACTGCGCCCTGTCTGTGTCCTTAGCCATTCATGTCACTGTTAAAAACTATATTTAAGTCTCCTCCTATGAGAACCCAGTGGTCCTGTATCAATAACACCTAAGCTACTGCCCCGTTTATAAAGGTTTCCTGGCCCTCGTTGGGGCATATATGGAGGCCAGCAGTAGTGAGTGGTGGCAGAGCTAGATCCGGTAACACAACAGACCGCCCTTAATCTCCGATATCTTAGCATCCATCTTTCCTCTAAACTTGTGAGAGAGCAATATTACCACTCCTGCAATCTTATGCAGCAAAGCAGAGAAGTACTGCTGGGGAAAGGCTTTAGATTTGAGTCTGTGTGAGTCACTAGGCTGAAGAGTAGTCTCCTGTAGGAGGCATATATCTGCTTGTGAGTGCTCCAAGTAAGATAAAACATCCTTCCTATTGACGGGATTGTTTAAGCCTTTAACATTAAGGGTCAGGATCTTCAAGCTAATCATGGGAAGATTCATGAAGTAGAACTAAGGAGGGTGTATGTCGGAGTGAGCTTTCAGATACTGTCGTTCTCCCTCCCTTTCTCCGACGGGCTGTAAGCCTAGAGCGTGTTGTGGTATGAAACATCTCAAAGTACATGGTTGGCACCGAGAACCCACCCCCCCAAACAAGAAAAAGAACCATAAAACTAACTAAAAAAGTTTCCATGGCAGGGAGGAACAAGTCTCATCTTCTCCCTGCCAGATGGAATAGTCATTGATAGGAACTTGGCCGATCCCCGGAGAAATTTCCCGGTCTTTCCCTGCCCAGGCCGCCCAAGCCCGCCCCCTGCAATGCTAGAGTATAAGCAATATGCAGGACCTTAGGCGGGTTTATCTGCCAACATGCCCTCCGTAAGCTTCTCAATCAGGGCTTCTCTCTCTGAGGCGATTGCCGTTGGGTCAGGACCAGGTATTGTACGCAACATGGGGTCTCTCCTCCATCTCAGGTCATCAGTTGATTTCTGTGGCGTCCTGTGCATGTTCGGATGATTTCTTCACTGGGGATCGATTTGGAGCAGCTGCTGCCTCCAACTAGCGGACCTGGTGTAGCCTGTCCTGCTATCGAAAGATCAATCTGAAGGGATGCCCCAAGGAGTATAATACTCCTGATTCTCTCAGGAATGCCATGACGGGGCGCAACTCCCTCCTCTTCTGGAGGGTAGATGCAGCAAGGTCCCAGAAAGATGCAGTGTGTGACCCTGGAGAACCACCGGCGATGAGGACCAGGCTTCTTTCAGAATCTGCTCTTTGAGGAGGAAGTTGGACGCACATCAGGATGTCCGGCGAGCATGAGGAGTTTGGCCCCCAGCTTCCAATTCTTAGTTCTGGCTAGGCGGATGTCCCCCACCATCATGTCCCCTAGTATATGGGCACAAAGTGCTGCTATGTAGGCAGCTATGTCTTCTCCCTCCGCATCCCGTGGGGCTAATCTGACATGTATGTTGTTTCCAGATCTTCTGCATGAGTTTGTAGATTAATTTGCTGCTCTGATAATCTAGTTATCTCCTGCTGGAGCGGTTCTATTTCCTCATCCCGGGACTTTTCCCTTCCCTCTAATGCATCCACCCGGTCCCTGATATCAATGACCTCCTTACCTACAGCTTGCAGTTCATGGGTTAAGTCTCTCTTGACCGTAAGGAGATCTTCACGAAGAGCCGAGAATAGCAACTCTAAATATGGACGAGTGACCGGAGCCTCCAGGTCTTCTCCGGTGGGGGAGGCAGAATGGCTCAAACTTGACCGAGGAGTACCTTCCTGGGCCGGCTGCTTCAAAAGCATTTCCTTGATGGTGGCCCCCTTCTTATTCTTTACTGTTGCCCTCAGTCCTGGTGATGGAGGTTATAAGGGGGCGGGTTATGTAAACGTTATGCACTGGGCCGTCTCACCCAGGGGCAAGGTAGGGCTATCAACCTGTGTCTGGTTCACAGAGATGTAGGACACAAGGCCCCGGTTGTTATCCCTTTCAATCCAAGGCTAGGATTTGGTTGGAGGAGTCACCTGATTGTGCTTAGGGGTCACTTCTAGTGGAACTGTAAAGCGGAGGGGGATCTGCCTTGTCACCGGTGCAAGACCATGCGTGTGTCTTCCGCTTGCCCCTGCAGTAGCGGAGGTCACTGCTTTTGAGGTTTCCAGGGCTGCCACAGCCCGTATGTTCGTATGGGGGACCTCACCCCCTTCGTGTCCCCAAGGGTATGGCAGGAGATTCATGGGGCCATTCACGCAAAGGCACGTAAGTAGGTGGAATAGGCTGTTTGTTTCAGGCCTCTCTCCCGAGTGTTCCTTGCAGCCAGAATAGCCTCTGGTCACGCCCCTCAGGGTCCCCCCTCTCCCGTTGTGCTGTGTCCCGCTCCTTCGCGGGTGAGGGGAGGGATAGCTGTCACAGTACAGGTCAGTCGCAGTAAATGTGGTCTTTCATGGGAAGCCGGGGGCCCACACTCGCTGGCCTCGACACAGGTCGCCGCCGAGACCAAGCCCACCCAAGTCCCCTTCGCAGCAAAAAATAAAAAGGCCTTCCATTTCTCTTCAGGCTCTGCCCCCTTTCCAGGGTCGCTTGCACTCACTGCTCTCAGCGGGAGGTGAAGTCGTTCGCCTCCCATACTTGCTCGCCGGGCCAGCTCCTGCTGGGGCCCACCAGGCTCCTTGAGGTCGCATCTCTCTGGCTGCTACCTCTGGGACTCTGGTCCATGCCGGTGCCCTCACGGGGGCGGGTACCGCTCAACTGCAGCCACCGTAGTCCAGCTCTCCACTAGTCTCCCAGGTGAGCCGGCCTCATAGGCCGCAAAGGAACCCCGCGGGGGAGCAGCAACTTGCAATTAGGTCCAGCACTTTCGCAGGGCCCCTGCCTCATTGGCCTAAATGTAGGCAGCCGCCGAGGCAGGCCCGACCGGACCAGCTACGCAGTCGGCCATCTCTCCGCTCTCCTGGCGACTCCCGATGCTCTTAGGCGTCACATAAGAACGGCTGTCGCTCTCTACCATGCCTCGACTTTCTGTTTATCCCGCCGTTAGCGGGGGGCTATCAAGGGTTAGGCCTGCCCGAAGCGGGAGAGACCAGTTTGCACGTCCTATCTGGACGCCAGCTTGGCCACGCCCCTATCCTTGATCTTTTGAAGTACCCACAGAAAGAGAAGTGTCACAGCAAAGGCGTAAAGGAACACATACATTTAATCTAATATGCTGTAACCCCAGGTAAACTAGACAAATCCATGAGGCAAATTGGTATATCTGGAATTGTAGTGGATGGCAAAGGTGTCCATGGTTGGACAAGGCAATATTTTGAGAAGGACTTGAGGACTGCCTGGAAGACATTTTAAAGATACAACTAGCACCCGTTATTGTTCGGTTGGGAATGCTGGAAGCATTACTTTGTAACTCGAAAGTATCCAATCATAGTCCTGCATCAAGTGGCCTGGAGACAGAATCGGTGGGACTGAGGGGAGGATTGGGATCTGCACAGCGGGGTGATTTTGATCCCACAGCCCCCACAATCAGTAAGGGTCTGCAAGCAAGTAGGTGGCACACTTAGCACATAGGGAGAGCAGTCAGTCAGCCCTGTGGTGTAACAAGCAAACCCTAGGCTATATGGGCCCACAAGGAAGCGTAAGAGCCAAAAAAGATAATAGTGAGGAACATGAAGTCGCAGGTGTGGCCTCGCATAGACCTTTAGCGAATGATCTTACAGACCTTCGGGTAACCCAGGGGTCTGAATCACAGGATCCCAGCTTCACTAACAGCCCTGGTCAACTAGAAGACAGAACTGACATCTTGAATCTACCTTTTGAGTCAGTTCCTTTAGTGGCTGTTTTAGTGGTTGTGCCTCCAGTAAAGCAGGGTGCTAAGGCGGCAACAATAAATCTGATACATAAGGTGACCCACTGGCTGGACAGATCATTGGTAGATGGCTGCACCATAGCACCCCATGTCATTATGGCCAGAAGAGTGGGGTGGATGGGGGAAGCTACGAACAATAGACAGGTGGGGTGATTGTATTGTGGTTAATCTGACACACCAGTCATATGTTAGAGCTATGACCTATAGCCAGCGCAAACCAGATTCCCATGCAGGAATTCAGGGCCTTCCGCTCTCTTTCTTTTATCCCGATGGGGTCCAACACTGGAGCACTCAGGGGAAAGCCCGCCGTCTGCCGCATGGAAAGTTGATGCAAGGCCCAAGAGTGTGTCCAAATACGCCCAGGTCCATTCCCCTTCCAGACAGATACGCCCACTGAAGGACTTGGATAGTGTTGACTGGCCATTAATCCCAAGTGATGGTATGACAGGTATCAGTCACACCTTACCAGCTAGAATGGCCAATGAGATCAAGGCAAATTTAGTTCCCGAAGCAAATTGTTCATCCTTCAGTAAATTTTTGTCCTGGAATATCGCAGGGCTGAGGGGGATAAAAGATGATGAGCTCTGGTTAGCCATACTAAAATCTGGCCACATTGGTGCACAGCAAGACGCATGGAACACGTCAGACTGTTTTGTTTTGGATGGTTTTGTTTCTTTTTCAAAAGCCGCATCCCCTTCTGCTACAGGACAGCAAAAGGAGGCCTGCTCATCTTAATCTCGCTGAAACTGTCATGCACTATTAAGAGTATGGCCAGCTCATACCCACTGGGGGTGAATGTTTGCCAATGTGCAACATTCGGTCCATCACCTTGTGTGTTTTGCTGTTCACCCTATGTGGGAAGGGTATGCCCAGACGTGCGTCCCGTGCTCACTGTGCCACTGGAGTCAAGCTATCCTGGCTGAAGACAGCTGATAGCCAGAAATCGGTCCTAGGATGCTTGATTCCGGTCCAGGGAAGACATGCCTTGGCAGTTCGGTCTGGACTGTTCCCATGAGGCACAGGGTCAAGACTGATTTGCATATGGCCATGTCTGAACTGGGGTGGCGTGGTGAGCAAAATAACGATGGATTAAACCCAGATCTGGGGGTGAATGTTTTGCCAATGTGCAACATTACGTCCATCACCTTGTGTGTTTTGCTATTCACCCTATGTGGGAAGGGTACGCCCAGACGTGGTTACCGTGCTCACTGCGCCAATGGAGTCAAGCTATCCTGGCTGAAGACGGCTGATAGCCAGAAACCGGTCCTAGGATGCTTGATTCCGGTCCAGGGAAGACATGGCTGGGCAATTCGGTCTGGACTGTTCCCATGAGGCACAGGGTCAAGACTGATTTGTATATGGCCATGTCTGAACTGGGGTGGCGTGGTGAGCAAAATAACGATGGTTAAACCTGGATCTGTGACTGGGGTGAATGTTTTGCCATTGTGCAACATTCCGTCCATCACCTTGTGTGTTTTGCAGCTCATACCCATACCTGCTAGCAGTTAAATTAACTTTACCCAGGAGCCCCAATCTGGTAGTAATTAATCTTTAGAACTCCTTTTGTAGGAACCATGATAGTGAGCACTTAGCTTTCCTTGAAAGCTTTATAGAGCACACTGCACAGGTTAGCCGTACGCCCCACGAATTTATCATAATGGGGGACTTTAATGTACATTGTTGCTCTTCAAACTGTATTTATCAGAACATCGGATAGTTTGGCTCCCATGGCTCATTTTGAACACTCTCCCCAAGGCAGGCCGACAATATTCTACATTGTTTAGAGCACACAAGCAAGTCAGAGGCAGTGCCCTTGTTTCATGGGAGAGGGAGCAGTTCAACCATAGATTACATTGTGGTGTCCGCCCCTTGTTTCAAAACATAATGAAAGTCAACTCTTCCTGGACCGGTAATAGAGACCACAACCCAATCATTGCTGAATTTACGGGTTGATGGTTTTTCGGGGAGCACAGCCAATGCTCTCGCAAACAGAGAATTCTGTCCAACAGATCAAGTCCGTAAAATAAGGTGGGGGAAGTACATCCCAGAATAATTTCTAAACCAGCTGTATACTGAGGGTAGGGAAGACATTGAGCAGTGCCTTGATACTCATACTGAACCTGATGTGGTAATAGAGGCATTTGATAACTTGGCTAAACGGATTGCAATAAATCTTACTAGTAAATGAAGACCAGGTTACAACAAAGAGGTTAATAGGTTTAATAAAGATTGCTCCAAAACCCACAAAGCCTTCATTGTCGCATTGAAAACAAGCCTAGGGACCACAAATTGATTAAAGTCTGTAGGAAAGCGTACAATACGGCAATAATATCAGAAAACAAAGAATGTCATTCCTGCCGACAGATGGGTCAGCCATTTTGAACAGATTTATACTGAGGTGGTCGTAGAACACACTGATACCTCTTGGGAACCCAGTATGGAACCGCTTTCACTATGCTTTAAGGTGGATGAAGTACAGAAAGCTATAGTGGCTGCTTCAGCACGAAAAGCCCCAGGGCCCAATGGGATACCGGTCGATTTTTATAAATCAGATCCAGGTACCTGGGCAAAGATTTTAACAAAGCGTTTTAACGCTGCTACAGTGGCTGGCCCGCCTCATTCATGGTCTACAGCGGTGATTTGACCTATTCATAAAAAGGGCACCAGAGACGACCCAGCATGCTACCGCCCGATCTTGTTATTAGATTCAGCAGCAAAAATAAAGGGTAAGGTAATCTGAGAACATTTAAGCAATTGGTTAGTAGAAAAGAACGTGCTATCGGATTTGCAATTTGGTTTTAGAAAAGGCATGGGAACAGTGAACCAATGTATGAATCTACTTATGTTGACACCCTTGCCAAAAAAGGTTGTATGTTCATGGCATTTATGGACTTATCGTCCGCCTTCGATAGAGTGAACAGATCAATACTATGGCTTTTACTGCTAGATATAGGCATGGATGTAGATTTGGTGTCCTTCTTGTACTGGTCTCATCTAAATTTAACCGCCTCAGCTAAATACAATGCGGGGGCTACGGGGGCCTGTGTTATGCCTCTGTCCCTGCCCTTTTATATGGTGATGACACAGTGTTACTCGCCAGGACACCAAATGGGTTCAAATGACTTGTAAATACTTTTATTGATTTTATGGTCTCACCGGACCTCTCCACTAATTTTACAAAATCTTATATAATGTCATTGGGAAATATTAAACTTGAGAAGCAAGCACTTTTATGCAAAGGTGGGGGAGTTGTCCAACGTAGCAACATCTCCACATTTGGGTGTATTATTTGATGAAAAGGGATCCTGAGTGGCTTAGCGAGCACTGAAGAAAAACACTTTAGCAAGAGCCGCAGGGGCAACACTGGACTTTGCCAGAAGATTAGGGAGCAAACCCTTATTGCCATTACTGAAAGTTTACAGCGAGAAATCTATCCCCATGACAATATATGGCAGTGAGGTTTGGGGCTATAAGGAGGTAAATTATCTGCAAGGTGCCGAAAATAGATTTTTAAGGAAACCTTTAGCTGCTCCCCTGAGTACCCCTGCACTCATGGTGCACAAAGAGTTAAGGCAGGAATACGTCACAGATTGTATTGCAGTGACCCCACTAATATGGTGGCTTAAAATCTGGTCTACACTCAAGCCTTGCTTAAATCAAATTATTTTAGAGGACAGCATGAAGTTAGACAGGTCCGCAGACATTCTCTAGGTAAGTTATATTTTACAAGGTTGTATGACGTTACAACGCATGCCGTTACAATGCATGCCATTACAACGCATGCTGTTACAACACATAACTTTACCCTGACTTGCAGTTGGGGGTGCGCTGGAAGTTGGAATAGTATAATTTAGTATTCCAACTCCAGTGTGTGCAATAGTAGGGAAGGTGTTGGAGTTAACTCCAACACCTTCTACTCCCTGCAACAATCCTTTCACGTTGCAACAACATGCACTGTAATGGCATGCGTTGTAAAGGCTGTTTCCCTTTTACAACGGCTTACGGCACTTGGGTGCCCGGACCTTTTTAACCAACCAAGACAGCTGCACCTTGGGGAGGTGAAACCATTGAAAGTCAATGTTTAACCAGGAGAAGGATGGAAAGAGAAACAACTGAACTCAGCAAACCCACAGTTAGACATTACATGATAATAAGCCCTGGGATTTTTTACGAACCTTTTTGGTCTTTTGTCAATAATTTGCACCATTGTTTCCTTTTGTATAGATTCAAATTCAACTGTATCCATTGGCTTCTTACAGTACCAAAAGGTTACGCCAAGGTAGGATCTCTAAAACCCTGTTCTTGTGATGATTTTCGGTCCAAGATTTGACACATTTTATGTTTTTCTGTGATTTTTATAATGATTTATGGTCTAAGCACATCTCCCCTATTCTATGAAACTTCCAATTTGCAAAAGTAAGACCTGGCATTATAATGCTTTCATCCCCTCTGATATGGTATAGGGGTTGCTAGATTTTTAGTTGGGGCTGTACGTAGAAGGAATAATATGCCCCGCCATTCGAAATGACCTGGGATTTGCATGAGCTGAATGTTGAAATGTTCTTTCACCGATCTGATGACCTTTTTAATTCTAGTATTGATATTGTAATGTTTTTATTTTTAATATTGAATAGGCTGTTAGTACAGCTTTTCTTATGTTATGACAAATACTTAACAGCTCTTTATGTTTCTTGTTTTTACTATGTATTTGTACTGGCTTCTCCTTGTGTTCACCTACTTTTATGGTCATAACGTGGCCGAATAAAGTTTTTATTGATTAGACCCAAGGGCGGTCTTTCCATCTATGTGTCAAATAAATTATCCTCCTCCACTGTAAAGATAAAACTACCCAGCACCCATTATCAAATTATTACAGTTGAGCTCCCTGCATCTTCAACTTTTACAATAATGCTTGTGAGTCAGAAATATTGGCCACACTTGGCTTACTTGATACTGATCTGGCCTCCACACTTTCTAAGGGGAGTGGAGATGGCATGACCTCACCCATAAATGATGACGTCACCTATTTCGTTAATTTAGAATATGGTGAGAAACTCAATGAGCTTATGTTTAAATATGATTTACACTTCAGCAATCGATTTTTTGCTTTTCCCCAACAGCTACTCAGCCCTAGTCATTAATTTTACACTACACGACTTCGCAATGAGTGACCACTATCTCCAGAGCCTAGCGTTGAACTCTGGGCCAGTGAAAGATCAAAGGGCATTCCATCACACTCTGTCCATGGAGAACTTAGAGCTCTCACGACTGAATGACTATAGCTTAGGATGGTCCATTATTGACCCGACTAGCTTTTTAGAGCACTTACTTCAGCAACAAAGGAGTGCCTTTGAAGTCTGTCTGGATACTTTGGCTGAAGCCTCTGTGATTATGGAGTCATTCGGCCGAACTATTGAAGCAAATAAAGGGGGGCTAATATCTAAACAGAAGACAGGAGGGGTAAAGAGGAAAGGCTGGTTTGATCATGCTTGTACTGAGGCCCATAAACATCTAATAAGAACTTTGAAAACTAAACCTAGGAACATAGGGGAGGTTCAGCACTGGAGACAGTTATAGAGGCTCAGTCTAAAAAACGTAAAAAAGCCATAAAAGAGGAGGCCTGGAAGAACCGTTTGAGGCTAGCCGTAGCTACAATACTACTGCATTTTGGCGTGTCATTAACTCTCCATTTTTTAGTGAGGATGACAAGCCTAAACTAGAGGTTGCAGTGACTAAAGAGGACTGGGTTGCCCACTTTTCTAACTTATATGAGGCTTCAACAGAATTTTTATTGTAACCATCCTCTACCAGCTCCTATGGTAGTTTCCTCGAAGTATACTTCCGCCTTAGATTGGTCTGCTCTTAACTTCATTCTGTAAGAGGTCACCCTGGTAATTAGTTCAAGCAAGGGAGGGAAAGCTCCAGGACCGGACGGGGTCCCGATTGACCTGTATAAGGCTAATTTTAATCTTTGGGGCCCGAGTCTCACATTGTGCTAATATTTAAGAAAGGTGACCGTAACTGTCCTGCGCGCTATAGACCCATCTCCTTGCTAGATTCTCTAGTTAAGGTGGTGGGGTGCATACTCTTAAGCAGATTACCAAGCGGGCGGACAGTAACAACAAGATTTCTGATTTTCAATATTGATTCCGGCAGAAAATTGGGACCACGAAGCAAGTTATCAACCTGGATCTGTTACTAGGCAAATATGTATACATCACAAGAGGCGTTTTGTATATTGTTTTTGTTGATTTATCATCAGTTTTGATTACGTAATCCATGAGAAGCTCTGGTCTGTAATGATTTCGATAGGAATAGATTGCACCATTGTTAACTTTTTAAAATATTTATATCCAATCAGTTACGCCAGGGTCCGCTTTGGAATAAAGGGTGAATGTACACGTCCCGTTAGTATTGAAAAAGGGATTCGTCAAGGGTGCGTACTTGCCTCTTTTTTGTTTAACCTGTATATTAACAATTTGGGTAACACACCTGATAGTGCGTGTACGGATCTTCCACAAATCAAGTACCGGCCAATACCTGCTCTGCTTTACGCGGATGACGCAGTACTTATGGCACGCACCCCTTTGGCTTTGCAGCATCTCCTTGATAGCTTTGCCCATTTAATGGAAAATCTGGGGTTACGAATCAATATAAGCAATACATTTGTTATAAAAGCAGGCCGTAGCACAACCAAGTGCTGTAACATTCTCATAGGAAAAGCTATTCTACCCCTAACCCCGACCTCATATTTGTGTATTTTATTTGACTTTGAAGGGAACTAGAAAAGTGCTAAAAACTCGAGAAGGCTGCAATTTGTTCGATCTATCATGGTTCTGCGTAACTTTGCAAGGAAACCGGGGAGTAATCAGCCAAAAGAAATGTTAACCATCTACGACGCAAAATGTAGAACTATTCCAATGTATGGTTCTGAATGATGTGGACATGCAGATGCTGTATCACTACAGGTGGTGGAAAATGCCTTTAAAAAAAAATCTTTTGGCACTCACTTGAGGTTGCTCAAACTTTGTATGTCACTCTGAATTGGGCGCTAATTATTTAATAGATCTGATTAAGATCCAGCCAGTCCTTCTCTGGCACAAGATATGGACCTAGGACTATACGGAATTTAACCGTGCCATAGTAAATGACTGCTGTGACTCAGACTTTGCTTTAAAAATTCCCTGGTTAAAGTTTATTAATGTTAATGTTATATGACTTTTATATAGCCCAAATCACCATCAGGTCTCTAAGCGCTTCTAGAGAAGAGTGAGCAAGTCACTAGGGCAGAAATGACAAGGTAGCAGCGGAGGCTGGAGTTACATAGTTGTTAGCGATTCTCTGACTGACTGAGGGTATTTATAAAGCGCACTTATGCCGAGGCGTTTTGGCGCTGGGTGGAATGATCGGGGAGTCTGCGCTAACATTACCCTTGTAAGAAAAGCCTGGTTTTAATAGCTTTCCTGAAGATGGTATGAGAAGGCTGGAGTCGGGCGTCGAGGGAAGAGAATGCCATCGTTTGGCAGCCAGGAATGAAAAGCGTTTACCTCCCCAGCTGACCCTTTTCATCTTGGGAGGAAGAACCAGCCCAGTGTCCATTGACCTTAAGCAGCGCGACAGAATGTAACATGGGAATAGTGATTGTACATCTTCCCCCGCCACTATAGAGAGCTTTGTGTACTAGACACAAAGCTTTAAACTCCACCCGACGTTTCACCGGGAGCCAATGAAGTTGTTTGATAGTGGCCGAGGTGGAGTGATGCTTGGGTAGGCCATACAGCAAGCGAGCTGCAGCATTTTGGAGTGACTTGAGTTTGCTAAGTTGTTTGACTCTAATGCCCAAATAAAGGGCATTGCAGTAGTCAATCCTTGATAATATAAGTGTGCCAACCACCGTTTTCCTGAGAGAGAATTGGATGAATTGGAGGATTTTGCGCAGTATCTTAAGTGTGAAAAAGCAAGTGGAAACCACTTTGTTGATTTGGGGGGTGCAGGTGAGATCTTTGTCAATAATAAAACCGAGATTTCTGGCCTTTGGTATCGGCTGCGGACATGTTCCCGCTTCATGGGGCCTCCAAGACTGGTCCCAGATTGAAGGTTTCTTGACGAATTCCAGAATCTCTGTCTTCTCTGTGTTAAGTTTTAAAAATTTGACATTCATCCACACCATTACAGAGGACAGGCAGTCCCGGAACCGCTCAGCTGACATGCCGTTATTTTGAGATACCGACATTACCACTTGCGTGTCATCGGCATAAGATACAAGCGCCAGACCATAGCTTTTAATTAGTCTGGCCAATGGTGTTATGTAAATATTAAACAGAATGGGCGAGAGTGCAGAGCCCTGGGGGACTCCACCCGAAAGGGTGAACCGTTCGGATCTCAAACTATCCCAGTAGATTATTTGTTCGCTGAAGTCGAAGAAAGAAGTGAGAAGGGTTAGGGCCTTGCCATTGACACCCACGGACTGCAGTCGGCTTATTAACACTGTATGATTTACAGTGTCAAACGCTGCAGTGAGGTAAATAGATACGTTTTTAAGAGCTTCCTAAAGATGAGCAAAGCTGGTTCCTTGCGCATTTTATGAATTTTATGTCAGATATCAGTTGCCCTTGTGTGTTTACATTTATTGGAGGATTTGAGGCTGTGTGTGGAATCGACCAAACCAACAGTTCAACATAAACAAATGGTTTTGACTACCTTTTTAATGCAACTGTACATTTTTAAAGTTGTTAATGCTCAGGACAGGTTTGTTGTTACATGTTTCAGGTTAGATATATTCCACCGACTGATACGTTTCCCAAATGTCAATAATTGGTCCAGAGAATTAATGCCCTGCCCCTGTGACAACGTGTCTAAACAATCTACCATACATATACTGTTTTTCTATAAATTCTATTCAGATTTGAGGAGATCTTTTATCGTACCCTAATGAAATCTTTACATTTTAAACAATGTAGGTCAGCATTTTTATATTTGCATTTTCTTCCAAACCTGTATACATGAGTGGTACTTGCATGATTTCTTAGGGCTACACTGAAGAGAAGAAAGTCTCTACCTGCTGTATGTAAATGTGCGCTTTGCATTTTACTGTATCTGTTATATATTACTATATTTGATTCTTAACGAATTGCAGTTTTATATACTCTTTTATGATACACTTTGTGTATCGAATAAAGATTAATTGAATTGAATGTAAGTAAAGCGATGTCAATCCATATAAAAAGATAAACGAAACAGCAACAGCCACAGGTGTCCGTGGAGGAGGGTGGGTGCATGCAAATCTACAGCACTACATGCCAAGAACAAATGCTTACAGAGTAAGTAACATATTCTGTTTGAGGCATGTGTGACTGTAGATCTACATGCTTTGCATAGACTGTAAAGCAGTCTTCCTCAGAATTGGTGGCT
This sequence comes from Lissotriton helveticus, assembly GCF_964261635.1. Taxonomy (NCBI): domain Eukaryota; kingdom Metazoa; phylum Chordata; class Amphibia; order Caudata; family Salamandridae; genus Lissotriton; species Lissotriton helveticus. Next base: position 1,154,897,811 of record NC_136067.1, on the reverse strand, counting down.
AACTTGTGGGTTTTGTAGTTGTTTGGAAAAGTGTATGTAGCACTGCCAGACCTACATTAGCTTGTTCCCATGCTAGCACATCCACACAAAGTTTATTGAAAGTGTGTGTAGGAGAGTAGGGTCTGCTTCCTATGGTCACCCCCACTTTTTGCTGTGATTCTCTGTTTTTTTTACTTTAGTGTGGCTGTGGGCCTGCTAATCAGACCCACAGCCCAGCTGTTCTCTCTTTAAATTGATACCATGTACTTTAGGTACATACCTGATTGGGTATTGGGTCACCTCTATGAGCCCCTGTATAGTGTACCATAGGTACCCAGGGCATAGGTGCATCCAAGGCCTACCAGGGGCTGCAGCATGTATTATGCCACCCCTGGCTGGCCATCCAAACTGACACCACAGGCTGATCACTCAGCCTGGGCAAGGTGGTGTAATCACCCCTTGCTTAGATCTAGTATACCTATATCTAACCATATATATAGACACATATGTACCTATAAGTCACTCCTATGGCAGGCCTTAACAATCCGGGAGGCAGAGTGCTTGGTTTTATGTGAGAGGGTGCCCTAGCATGAGCTGAGCCCCTCTGCAGCTTTTGGAACCAGGGCCTTATAGCTGTTCTATGATATAGCCATACCATATACTCTTAAATGCATTATAATCCTCGCGGTTAATGCTAACTTTGGTTTGGTTTTATCAAAACATGTTGTGTAAGGTGTCAAACACTTTGGAATACTACCCCCCTGCCAGTTCTGGCGGCGGGTGTAGCATTCCACCCTTCTAGAGGTAGAAGACATGTAGTTACTGCTTTACCCGGTTAAAGTTAAACAGAGCCCCAGCATCACAAAATGGATGCTGCTGCCACAGACACGAGTCTGACCTCCTGCTGCTGGACGAAACTCCGGCAGGGGAGGCCTGGACAATAGGTTTCCTGCCTTGGGAGGTGCTAGCACCTCCCCAGACAGGCTTTTAGTGTATTGGGGCAGGGAGGGCTGCAAAATGAGACATTGCCTGGGGCACACAAGGTGCTCCATGCATAGCCCGGTTCAAACCAGTTGCTGGGGCACTCCAGCCCCAGCTCTGGCGCGAAACTGGACAAAGAGAAAGGGGTGTAACCACTCCCTTCTCAGGGTCCACCCATATGAGGGACCTAGCAGGTAATCCAGCCCCTTAGTTTGGTATAAAGTTAGGAGCTGTGTCTAGAGATTACCCTGGAAAGTAACTACGAAACAGAACTCTTGGACTTCGACATTCTATGCTGACTAGAAGACTGAAGATCTCCCTTGTGGTAAAGGAGTGACCACCCTGTTCAAACAGGCACCACCAGTAACTTGCCGGTTTGCTTTGTCGACGCTCCCGATGGAACCCGACGACTCAGCTACTCAGGACTGAACTCCCAGACTTCTTGGACTCCGACCCACATCCACAGCAAAGCTGAGACCCGTGGCGGACACGAGAGACGTGGGACCAGACTCCCTGGACATCCTGCAAATTGCTAACTGCATCGAGTCCTGAGGTAACTCGCAGTTGTGCATTGGGGCACGAGAAGCCCCAGACCCGAGCAACATCTGCATCAGAGCTCAGCCCTCCACACACCACGAGTGCCGCGTGGGGCCCGCTCCTGCATTTTAGCTTGACACGTCTTCCCGGTTGCTGGCCCGTTGGCTATTAAGCCACTTGAAGACGATCCTTTGAGTTTTCAACGCTTGCCTGGTTGCTCTGGGCTTGCTCCAGCTTCCTTCCAAAAGAGAAGCTCCTCAGACCTTGCTGGTCTGCACTGAAGCGAATATTCACTTCCTGCATGGGTTGCGGTTACCAAGGCTTGTTGGGTCCAATCCGGATACCGACATCGCAGTCAACTAGAGCCTTCGTGGGACAGCTCGACTCCAGCTCCTGGTCGTCGTTGACACCTCCTGGTCCTCGTGGCTGCAGAGACAAGCTTCACCTCTTCACCTGTTTGCATCGCGACATCACCTGGTTCCATCCTGGTTCCTTCCTGGTCACTGGCTAGTGACCCAGAGTCTGTCCCCTCTGTTTTCAGATTCTTCAGTTCCTTGTTCCAACCTTGGATCCACCTGGACACTCTACATTCGGCCGCCTGCAGCACTTCTTTTGCAGGTCTCCATTGAAAGCATCGACGAAACCCGACACGAAAAGGCACCTATGCACCTGACTTCCCTGGGTGAGGTAACTCGAGTACTCCGGTGCTCCCGTGGGTATTGACTATTCAAGTGTCCTAGTTTAAAGGGGTTTCACCGTAGTCCACCCGGAAGTGTCCTTAATCAGTAACTTTGTGACTTCTTCGTTCTCCATTGTAAGTCAATGGTAACTTGCGTCTGTGTTCCCACACTGCACGCGTCTCCCGTGGGTCTTCTACTTCCAAACCTTTGGTCCTGTAGTGTAGCCCCAGCGATTCCCTAGGCCTATTCACTTTTCTTGAAGTGGCTCTTATACCACTTACTTAGTATATGGTTTGTGAGGCCCCTAGGACAGAATTGTATTTGTGCAACTTATAGAATGCTTAATGAATAACTTGTAACGTATCTCAAACTCTGACCTCATAAAGAGTGCAGAGGGGTTGTGTAAGTAATAAATACATATATATTTGATATATCCCTTGTGTGGTGTCCTTTCATTTGGTATTCAAGGGATTATATATGGTAAAACAGCTGGCTACACATGCTCTCTGAAGTTTTAGCCTAAGACTGCTTGTCCATGCTACCACTAGGATAGCTGGTCTATAAGGTTGACTTTACAACCATCACCATAAGGGACGTTTAGACTGGTGCAAGGTGCCAACTAGAATAGTGGACAACATATGCCAGGCTAACTTCTCACACTGGGCATCTATCTCAATCCCAACAAGGACCCGCAAATTCTGGTACAAGAGGTGGACAATATAGGTGTTAGGATTGAAGATGAGTTCAAAAGAGTGTTCTCAGAAAAGATAGACTGTCTTAAGAACTATGTGCAAAGGATGAGGGTAAAAGAGAGTGCAAAACCTGTAACAGCCACGGTCAGAAACCTGCCGATTTCCATGCAAGAACCAGTGAGAGAAGATTTGGGGAAACTGTGTTGTTTGGGAGTAATTGAGCCTGTGGAGGCCACGGAGTGGCTAGCACCCATTGTGGCAGCGAGGAAAGGGGATGGGGCTGTACAATTATGCATAGACTTAAGGGCTCTTAACAAGGAAGTAATAGTGGACAAGTTTCCCCTCCCCAACATATCGCAAATGATGAGCAGATTAGCTGGTGCTAAGGTCTTTTCCACCCTAGACCTCACGTCAGCTTATTATCAGGTCAGGTTGGACCCAGAGTCACAAGATCTCACTGCCTTTGTTACACCCATGGGGGCCTACAGGTTTAGGCGAATGCCTTTTGGACTTGTCTCGGCTGCAGCTGTTTTCCAAAGGATCATGAACAATATTCTTAAAGGAATTCCCGAAGTCCTAAGCTATCAGGATGATGTTCTGATCTTTGGAGAAGATAACACTCAACATGAACGCAGGCTCAGACAAGTTTTAGAGAGATTCCTAGAGCAAGGCTTAACGGTTAAGAGGGAGAAATGTAGGGTTGGGTGCTCAGAGATAGAGTTTCTGGGACAGTAGGTAACCGGAGAAGGGATACTTCCCAAAACAGTTACAAAACACCATCCTCAACTTAACTCCTCCCCATAGCAAAGAGGAAATCAAATCATTCATGGGCATGATCGGGTTTTATAGCAATGTTTGTCCAGAAGTTTGCCAGGCATACCTACCAGATTCGCATCTCCTAAGAAAGGGAGTAAAATGACTGGAGTGAGCTTGCCAAAAAGAATTTGAGGACACCAAGAAAGCACTGGCTGATGCACCCAATCTCAGAGCTTTTGTTCTGGTAGGAGGACCTTCCTGACCACAGACGCTAGCACTAAAGGGTTGGGTGCGGTCCTTACTCAGGAAGGTGAAAAGGGGGGAAGAGACTATAGCGTTTGCATCCAGATCCCTACGTCAGACAGAGTACAACTACTCGGTTATCAAAAAAGACGCACTTGTGGGGCAATCGGCCACCAACAAATTTAGAGATTTTGTATGGGGAACAAAGTTTGACATAAGGACTGACCACAAGCCCCTTGTAGAAGTCTTTACCAAGAAGGGTTTGGACGTCATCTCGAGCAGATAAGAAGGTGGGTAGTGAGTTTACAAGAATACACCTTTGGGGTAGGTAGATACCAGGGGTGAAGAATCTAGCTGCAGACTGTCTCTCGCCGTTGGCAAGGGAAATCCAGGAGGGATCGAGGAGGAGAACAGGCTAAGTGAAGAGGACAATATGATGGAGAATGAGAAAGTGTGTGCTATCACTCAAGGGGTGGTGGATGAAGAACTCTGGAAAGGTGGAGTTGGAGGGTGATGTGCTCCTTCAAGAAGTATGCGCAAAGACCAAGAAAGGTTGGTCTGACTGCGACAAGAAGGAGGAGTCTCTCCGACCATTTTGGATGGTCAGAGATGAGCTATCTGCTGCGGACAATTGTCTTTTCTGTGGTACCAAGTTGGTTCCGCCAAGGAATTTGAGAGAAGTACTGGTTAATTTGGCCCATTAGGGTCACCTGGCCATCACTAAAACCAAGCAGGAGATTACGCCTAGACTACTGGTGGCCATATGGATATGGAGATAGAGAGGAGGATAAGGGAGTGTGTACCTTGCTCGGCTAGCGACAAGGTACTCAAACAACACATCTCCTATGCACTGCAGGACTCTGGCGGAAGGCACGTGGGCTGATGTAGCCTTAGACATTGTGTGGGCCATTATCAGGAGAGAACTGTACCCCGTACATCCTGGGTACTTATGGACCCATACTCTAA